>NC_132907.1:24378823-25035698 GCF_047675955.1 Chlorocebus sabaeus
AAAGCTTCTCTTCTTTTTGGAATTGCCTATTTAATCCCTGGAAGCCTCAACTGCATTCCCCTATATCTGTGTTGTTTGAAATTTGTGCCAATTATTGACAGGAGTGTAAATATCCTGGCTCTTTCACCTCTCAGGGAGGATGACTCTGTAGCAGGTGTGTCATAGCTAGGTTGATCATCCACTTCTAATCATCTTCCCTGTCTCACTTTCTTATCCCACTTGCCCACTTCTTACCTCCCAAATAAACTACTAGCATTCTAATCCTTGCCTCTGATTCTGCTTCTAGGAGAGCCCAAACTAAGACAAACATATAAATAGATCTATAGTCAGAGAATGAAAAACAAAGGGAAATTGTATATATTTATGAATAAATTATCTTTTCCATATGTGACATCGGTTGCAATATTTGTACTGAATATGGGCTATATTGGGACAATAAACTCAAAATTTCAAATGATTAAAAATAATTTTCCTAGTTGATTTTTTAAAATGCTTTTTTATTTTCATTTGCTTATGAAAATAGCTAGTGACTTAAGAATTTTTCAGGATTTCAAATAAAATAATGAAGCCACTAATTAAAAGACTCTTCCTCAATGCCTACCTTGTTCCTACAAGCTATTCTATGTTAGAGAAGTTTTACTTTGCCCATTGATGTTAAGCACCAGCTTGAAATGCATGTCTGCTGTAGTTTTTCTTCATATTATTCCTGGTTTTAGAAAAATTATTGTTTTCATTTAGTCTCTTTTCTCCAAGGTGCTTGACTGGATAGGAAAGATGGATATAAACAATAATATAAGGTGAATAATTTTCAAATCTATCTGCTTAATTACAAGTATTTGCCCACAGAACTCCAAACAAGGTTTGCTGTGGATAATGCATTTTATGTTTTTGAAAAGAAGTTGCATCTTTATCTGCTAAAGATATGGCCACTTTCATAGGAAGCCTGTATGTCCAGATTTCCAAGAAGGCTTGGGATGAGAGCATTGGAGACCAGGAAGACACCGGCCTCAGCTCACGTCTCATATTCCAAGACATGTATAAGATTCTCATCTGACCATAAATTTCCTCTGCTGGCATATTTCAGTTTTAAGTAATTGAATTTCTTTATGGACCATGCCAAAGGCTTATTTTCTTCATATTAGTTTTTATCTGTCTTGTCTCTCTAGTTTCTAAAACTTCATCTAGCTCTCTTCCTCTTTGTTATTTCCTTCAGACTTTTCTAAAAACAGTTTGTACCCAAGAGGATTTCATTATCCCCAGAATACACTTCCCAAGGGAATCTTCTAGTCTATGATCAGCTGTAAATTGCACTCCAATTGTTTCGTGTATAATCTAGTTTTTCCTTCAGCTAGGCTGTAAGCCCTTGAAGGCAGGAATTGAAGTGTCTTTTTGTATTTACCATAAAACAGCACTGAACACGTAGTAAGAATAAATACAGACTGACTCGTTGGTTCACTCGTGAACTCTAGGACAATAAATACAAAATCTACAGGTCCTTTAAATTTAATTGAGAATTCAAACTAGGAAATTGCACATAGAATGGCACCTCCACCAAGGCTATCTTGCTTATCCAAATAATTTTGCAGCTGTTTATGGCTGTATAGCTTACAAAGCACTTTTAAATGTTATGTTTATTTCATCCTCACAGTAGACATTTGAGGTAGAAAAGGCAGGGATTAGATCTCCATTTCACAGTTGAGAAACCAAGGGTAAGGGATTTGCACATGGTTATGAGGCTGGTATATTGTGGAGCTGGAACTAAGGTCCAAGGCTTTTCAAATCAATTTATTCCTTAAAGATCTTACTACCTATAGTGCTGTGTATTAAACTGGAACTAGGCTCAAAGGAAATTTACCACATATTCCTGAGCATTGTATTCACCCAATTTTATGACCAGCCTTAAAGATGCCCCATAAAGTGCTTTCAGTTAATGCTTACGAGCTTAGGTACTGTGTCAGCCTGCCTGAGCTTCACTACTTAATCTTTGTAAGCTTCAGTTTGCTCAGCTCTAAAATGGGGATGATAAGTATACTTACCTCCTAGACTCTTTGTTAAGATTGGGCCAGACTATATAGCAAGGATTTAGCATAGTGCCTCCATATATATTAGCAATTATCCCATTATTCCTTTGTAATCTTTGGACCTTTTTATCTCTGCCTTGGAAATCATAGCCATTGTTTTGAAACTTCATTGGCTTAACTCTTATATTTTTATATTCTAGTCTACATATAATAAAAGGTACCCACCAGCAATGTGTCAGAGTTTTAGTTGCTCTACATTCTTACCAATACATAGTATTTGCAGCCTTCTTCATTTTCACCATTTTAGTGGGCATATAGTGGTATCTCATTGTGATTTTAATTTACATTTCTCTGACAATCAGTGATACTGAGCACCTTTTCATGTGCTTATTTGCCATTCGTATGTCTATTTTTGTGAAGTGGCTCCTCAAATCTTCCAATTTTTAATTGATTACCCGACTTCTTATTGAATTTTAAAAGTTCCTTATATATTCTGATTCTTCATCAAATATATATATTGTATTAGTCAGGGTTCTCTGGAGGGACAGAACTAATGGAATAGATAAATATATATATAAAGGGGAGTTTGTTAAGTATTAACTGACACGATCACAAAGTCCCACAACAGGCTGTCTGCAGGGTGAGGAGCAAGGAGAACCAGTCCCAGTTCCAAAACTGAAGAACTCTGGAGTCCGATGTTCGAAGGCAGGAAGCACCCAGCATTGGAGAAGGATTTAGGCTGGGAAGTTAGGCCATTCTCTGCTTTCACATTTGTCTGCCTGCTTTATATCCTAACTGTGCTGGCAGCTGATTAGATTGTGCCCACCCAGATTAAGGGTGGATCTTCCTTTCTCAGCCCACTGACTCAAATGTTAATCTTTTGGCAACACCCTCGCAGACACACTCAGGATCAATACTTTGTATCCTTCAATCCAATCAAGTTGACACTCAGTATTGACCATCACAAGTATTATAAATATTTTCTCCCAGTATATGATTTCTCTTTTAATTTTCTTAGTGGTATTTTTCAAGGAACATAAAACTTTAATTTTGAAAAAGTCTAATTTATCAAAGTTTTTTATTGTTCTACAACTTGTTTTTGTTTTGCATTCTAAGAAATCTTCGCCAACTCCAAGGTTGCAAGTACTTACTCTTGTGTTTTATCCTAGTTTTATATGTTAACTTCTTATATTTAAATGTGTGATCCATTTTGAGTTAATTTTTGTGTATCACGTGACATAAGGGTTGAGGTCCATTTTTTTGCCTAGTAATATCCAATTATTTCAACACCATTTGTTGGAAAGATTATCCTTTTCTCATTGAATTGCCATGGCATCTTTTTAAAAAATTCTATTTACCATTGATGTGTGGGCCTATTTCTGATCTCTCCATTAATCTAAATGCCTGTTGTTCTGCTGATACCGTACTCTTCGGTTTCTTTAGCTTTATAGTAAGTCTTGAAATAAGGCAGTGTAAATTCTTCAACTGTGTTCGTCTTTTTCAAAATTGTTTTGGTTCATCTAGGTACTTTGCATTCCCATATAGATATATAATTAGCTCATGAATTTCTTACTATACCTACATACAAAAACTTACTTGGAGTTTGATTGGAATTGCATTGAATCTATACATCAATTTGGGGAGAATTCACATCTTAACAATATCGAATCTTCTAATTTGGGTATGGCATAACATTCCATTTATTTAGGTCTTTTAAATTTTTTCTCAGCAGTATTTTCTAGACTTCAGTATACAGGTATTGTACATATTTTGTTAAATTTATTTCAGTGTTCTATGTTTTTAGAAGCTATTATAGTATTCCATGTTTTAGAAGCTATTGCACACTGAATGTTAAAACTTTATTATCAAATTATTCATTGTAGTGTATGTAAACACAAATGATTTTGGACTTGAATCACGTAAACTTGTTAAATTCACTTCTTAATTTGTAAATTTCTTAGGATTTTCTATGTACAGAACTAAGTTTTCTGCAAATGCATTTTTATATATGTATTAGTTTGTTTTTTATGGTTGAATATTATTTACTTTTATGAATATACCCCAATTTTTAAACCATTCACTTGTCAATTGACATCTGGGTTATTTTCAGTTTTGAGGCATTACAAATAAAGCTCCTATGAACATTTTTAACAATTTTTTGTGTGGATATGTGTTTTAATTTCTCTTTAGTAAATATCAAGGAATAGAATGGCTGGATCAGAGTACAGGTGTACATTTACCTTTGTAAGAAAACACCAAAATATTTACTCAGGTGGTCATGCTATTTTACATTACCACTAGCAGAAAACTCAGTGCATTTCTTCACACTGCAAGTGAGAAATAAGGAAGAAATACTGTAAGTAGCCTCAGCTCTCATTTTGATGCTTGCTGTAGTGGTCATTTTCTTCCTTTTAACCATCTTCTGGATGACCGTCTATGCTCCAGCCCCCTGCTGCCTCTCAGAGGCTTAAGCACACAAAACAGTTCCTGCCTTATGGCCTCCATGCACGTTTCTTTCTTGGCCCGGGACACTCTTCCTGTGGCTCCTGACAGGCCACCTCTTTCTTGTTGATCAGCTCTCAGGTTGTGTATCACTTCCTGCGAGGCCTTTGTAACCACTCTATCTAGGTAGCTCCCGCCCCCACCCTAGTGTTCTCTATTGTTTCTTTCCTTTGTAGCACTCATTACTACTTGGAATTTTATTATTATTTGTTTATTTACTTGGTTTTGCCTATCTCTCTAGCTAAACAGTAAGTTCGATGAGAGCAGTTTTATCTACCACATAAATATAAGTGCCAAGGTTAGAACAGAGTAGATGCTCAATTAATATTTGCTGATCAAATAAATGAGCATCCCCCTCTTGGGGAACTTCAGAGTCGTTGCCCTGCCTTGACCCCCTCCTCTACATGTGATTGCCAGACTTTGTGCCACCTGACCCTGCCACCCTGGGCGACTCACAATGCCCATTCCCATGTTGAAGGCTCTGAAAGGCCCTACAGGGAAAAAAAAATTATATTTTACTCAGTATTTCTCAAAAGTATTTGATAATCGAATCCTTTCTTTGTGGCTTCTTTATTTGCTTCCTACACAAGAGCATCCTGTAGAATCCTTATTTGGGAGATTTTAGTCAAAGTCAAAGCTAGATCCCAGCTCAATTAAGCAGACTGAGTTGAATGCATGAATGATCAATATCCCTTCCTCCCCTTTCTCCTCTTCAGAAAGGATGAGGTGAAGAATATGGCGAAGAACAGTGCTATGTGTTCCACATACTTGATCAATAAAAATACCTTTTTGTATTTGATGCAGTTCAGTTCTTTTATATTTTGATGTCTCCCTCAAAATGAATTTATCAAATCAGCTGATCAAAGTGTCTTGCCTTCATTTGAATAAATTTTTCAATACAAGTAAAACAAGGCTAAATAGGATTGTAAAATAGGAATTGTGAAGTTTCCTATAATTCTTCTATACTTTGAACATCTTCAAACATTTTCGAGTCTATAAATGTTTAGTACATATAGGACTACTAAAGTTGGTTGCTTCTCCTTTTGGGAGCATATTTTCCTTTAAGTCTTTGAGTACAGTTATAGTAGCAGCTTTAAAGTATCTGCCTGCTAAATTCATCTGTGTTATTTCAGGGTTGGTCTTCCTTGCTTGATTGCCTTTTTCTCTTGAATATGAGTCACATTTTTCTTTTTTTTTTTTTGTTTTTTGGTTTTTTTTTTGTATGTCTAGCAATTTTTTTATTGTATCTTTGACATTGTGAGCAATACATTAAGGAGATTCTGTATTCTGTTATTAGGTTAGTGCAAATGTAATTGCAGTTTTGCCATTACTTTAAATTACTTTTGCACCAACCTAATATGTTCCTTCAAAGAATATTAACTTTTTTAAAGCAAGTAGAACCAAAGTCTTCAATAGAAGTTCAGTGCTTAGCCTTAATTGGATTGCTTGGAGTCTGCCCCACACATGATGATTCTAGAGTCAGCCAGAAATATGAGCAGTTTATGAGCAGATTTGTGGACTCTTCCTCTCTGATTCTGTTCTTTCTTTCTTTCTCCTTCCTTCCTTCCTTCCTTCCTTCCTTCCTTCCTTCCTTCCTTCCTTCCTTCCTTCCTTCCTTCCTTTCTTCCTTTCTTCCTTTCTTCCTTTCTTCCTTTCTTCCTTTCTTCCTTTCTTCCTTTCTTTCTTTCTTTCTTTCTTTCTTTCTTTCTTTCTTTCTTTCTTTCTTTCTTTCTTTCTTTCTTTCTTCTTTTTTTGAAACTGAGTCTCACCCTGTCCCCCAGGCTGCCAGCCTGAAGTTCAGTGGTGTGATCTCGGCTCACCGCAATCTCTGCCTCCCAAGTGCAAGAAATTCTCCCACCTCAGCCTCCCAAGTAGCTGGGACAACAGTTGTATACCACCACACCTAGCTAATTTTTGTATTTTTAGTAGAGATGGGGTTTCACCATATTGGCCAGGCTGATCTCAAACCCCTGACCTCAAGTGATCTGCCTTCCCTGGCCTCCCAAAGTGCTGGGATTACAGGTATGAGCCACCGTGCCCGAGAACCCCTCACTTTCTAGCTGGTATGATTGTCCTGATCTCTGTCTCCTAATTCTTTAAGCAATAAGATTATGGGTTTCTATGTCCTGCAGAGTGTGGACCAGGTCTGCCTTTAGGCTAAAAGCTATAAAACAAAACAAAAGAAAAAATAGGAAACTCATCTAATGTCACTGGTCTCTTCTAGATTTCAAACCCTCTCTAGTACCCTCCTGCTCTTACTTACTCTCCAATACTTTCAGGTGGTGGTTCTAAAATATTTTGTTCAGAGTTTCTCACTATTATTTGCAGTAGGACCTCCTCAGCCATTACTGGAAGTGGAAACTGTCCTCATGGGAGATATCCAGTTCCGACCACAATTGAAAGAAGACCTGAGTGGAGACATAACTTTAGGCTTTCTTGCAAATCATATGACAACTTATGAAAATTCGTGTATAAGTGTGACTCTAGAATGGTTTTTTTTTGTCTTTTTATTTATTTATTTTTTAGACGGAGTCTCACTCTGTCACCCAGGCTAGAGTGCAGTGGCTCGATCTCAGCTCACTGAAAGCTCTGACTCCCGGATTCATGCCATTCTCCTGCCTCAGCCTCCCCAGTAACTGGGATTACAGGAGCCCACCACCACGCCCAGCTAATTTTTTTTCTTTTTTTTTTTTTTTTTTTGTATTTTTTAGTAGAGATAGGGTTTCACCATGTTAGCCAGGATGATCTCGATCTCCTGACCTCGTGATCCACCTGCCTCGGCCTCCCAAAGTACTGGGATTACAGGCGTAAGCCACTGCGCCCAGCCTTTTGTGTCATTTTTTAGAGTGTCTTACATCTAAACAAGTTAATTTCCTCTCAGAGGCCATTTGCCAGGGCTCCTTGCCTACACGCAGGAGAATGCTGACAGAATCTTCCCACAGGCTAGGGCTAGGCAAGCAGAGCCGGGCTTCCAGGGCAGAAGTCCTTCAGAACTATTTCCCTGGAGGCAAAAGCAGACCCAGAAGCTGCCTCTTCTATGCGTTGGCCTGGACTCTCTAGTGGCTGCTCAGCTTTCCAGAAAACCTCCCTCTGTAGGCATAGAGAGTTTCACTGCCTGGTCATTAGTTCACCTTGGTGGCAGAGGCATCCAAACTCACTTCAAGTGGCAGGAATTCAAAATAGCTCTCCTGCTCAAATACATTTTTGATATGGGAGAAGGAAAAAAGAAAAAAAAAAGAGAGAGAGAGAGAGAGAGAAAGCTAATAGAGCTGGTCTTTGGGAATGCATTTTCTTCTTGGAAACCTGCATGCAACTTTACGACTGGTTCTTACGTAAAATGTCATTAGACTGGAAATAACCCACTCGGTATGCCCTCTTGGCGTCATTCCACCCACATTGAACAATGTAACACTTTCCTTTCCCAACCCTCTCCATCTGCTTCTGCTACCAGAATATTGCCTGGCCTCAGAAAGTACACAGAGGGATGGCCTCCCTTCCTGACGTGTTATCCCTAATCCTTCCACTCCCACCACAAGGGAAAGGCCAATCATAATTCACTCTTCAAATGCATGGCCACTCAGAGGAGTCTGAAGAAACTTGGGACTCTATTGGAAAAGAGGAAGGGAGAAGAAATTGTTGAGCAGATAGCCAACTATATCTTCACCTGAATATTTTTAGTAAACCTATTTGTATATTAATATGTTTTCAAATGTTTGTTAATAATTGACACCACGGATCATAATGCACTTGTTCTCAAACCTGACTGCGTACGGCAATCATTTAGGGAGTTTGAGAAAATGCTGATGCCTGGGTGCTTCCTCCAGAGGTTCTGGTTTAATTGATCTGGGACATAGCCTGGGCAATGGGATTTTAAAAAGCTCTCAGGTGATTCCAATATACAGAAAAATTTGAGAACCATTGTCATAGTCTGCTATGGTTTGAATGTGTCCCCCAAAAAGCATGTGTTGGGAACTTAATCCTCAATGCAATGGTGCTAGGAGGCAGGGCCTCATGGAAGATGTTTAGGTCATGGGCACTCCACCCTCATGAATGGATTAATGTTGATTATAAAAGGGCTTGAGATGGTAAGTTTGATCCACCATGGATAACACAGGAAGAAGGTCTTCACTGGATGCCAGCCCCTTGATCTTTGACTTCCCTGCCTCCAGAACTGTAAGCCAATCAATTTCTGTTTATTATAAATTACCCAGTCTGTGGTATTCTGCAATAGAAGCACAAAATAGACTAAGACGTAGTCCATCACTATTTTACACATACCATCTAGAAAAGAGAGCCAGAAAAGTAGTTGCAGTTAAAAGCTAATGTCAATAAAGCCAGACCATTCATAAATGATATTTTTTTATCTACTGTAATTGGTATGACCTGCCATGTGTACAAACAAAGTTAAAACTCCATTTTAGTGTTTGAAATAATCATTTGAGTCTCCTCTCTGTGCCCCCCACATGCTAATCAGTAGAAAACCCTGCCTCCTTCTCTAGGAATCCCCCTCATTCTGACCTTGAAATTGTCCAAGAAAATCTTGGCGCTTACTGAGTACCAAGTGCCGGTCCTGATTCTAATCATGGATAAAAAAATGTGGAATGTGTTCACTCCTCCAGCAGGCCCTTCGTCTTCTCCTGCCATTGCTTCTGTGCCTGCCAAGTGATGCCATTTCATTAAGACAGATGTACATGTGCTGTCTGCTGCTACCAAGATCCCTCTGCCAGAAGCAGCCAGCAATAGTTTTTTGACTATTATAAAAATAATAAACCTACACTTCACTAGGTACCCACTGTGTGTTTTTATTCACTCTTGCAAGTCCTTAACTCAAAGGAAAAAAAAATTGTTTTGTTTTGTTAGCTGGTGAGATGAAACTTGAGCTAGAAAAGTTTTCTTTTAAAACTTACTACTGACTTCTTTACCTGCCTGTAATCTAAGTATGCCCTCTTAATTATACAAACATAAGATGAGTAGGCACTTAATACTCTGGAAGTTTAAATGACTTTTATAACTTAAAAAAAAACTTTACTTTTTGTTGTGGTACCTCTTTTTATGCAGAACTGGCCCATAGAGACTTAAACATTTTATAGAGATGGAGGTAAAGAAGGCTTCTGGAATAAGAGAGAGAGAAGATCTCTCCTCTTTTGAAGTTCAATATGGTTTTGACTGAAGTATACCAGCAGGACAAGGCCTTGAGGGCCCTATCAGGGTAACCCACAGCAAGGGAAGGTGGGGAAGGGGCTCTCGCCCCTGCCCAGGGCTCACTAGCAGTCTTGGATGTTCCTGTTTGGAGAGCTGGTTCAGCTCACCATGTGTCTGAGACTAGAACACATCCGCAACTCCCCAGGAATAAGGGGATGAGGTGAGTGTGAGCCAAAATGCTTATCTTGGGAACTCCAACAGGGGGCCTCACCCAGTCCATTAACAACCCTGAATGCAGCAGGGAGAGGGGGCAGCTGCAGTCCCAAACACACATGCTGGGACACTGTCTAGATGGGTAGCCACTAGCCACACATGGCTTTTGAGCCTCTGAAATGTGGCTATTCTGAATGGAGACATGTGCTCTAAGTGTAAAATGCACATTAGATTTTGAGGACTTACTGTAAAACAGTATCAAAAAATTTCTCAATTTTTATGTTGATTACCTGTCAAAATAATATTATTTTGTTAAATACGCTATATTATTAGACTTAATTTCATCTTAATGGAGTTATTAAAAATAATTAAGAATCCCATATGTGGCACATATTTGTGGCTTGCATTACATTTCTATTGGACAGTGCTGGTCTAGAAGATCCTATTGTCACTGCTGGAGTCATTTGGAAGCAGGTAGTATCATCAGGATGTCTTAGTTTCAAGGAGTAGCAACCCCAACTCAAAGTGGTATTAATAATAAAGAAATGCATTATCTCACAGCAGTTCAAGGCTGGAAAGCACCTCAAACTTTGTTTTGAACACCATGGCTTGCTGGCATCATTAGACCCAGTGCTTCTCACTTTCCCACTTTGCTGTCATCTGGCTCATGCGAGGTCAATGTGTATCTATGGAAGTCCCAAGTGTCCATCTAATGTCCACAGAAAACCGGGGCGGGGGGTGCCTTTTCTTATCTCTCTTATTAGAAGTGGAGACATCTTTTTAGATGTCTACTTAGCCAAAATTGGGTCACGTAAGTTTTGCTGAACCACTCACTGGCAAAGTCATTGGATGCTGAATGGCTTGGAGTAATCTAGAGTGAGAAGTCTGTTGGGGAGGAAAGAACCAAGGCCATGATAGGAGGAAAGAACATTTTGGACCAACTAACCCCTGACGTTCTTGGACAATTTAGTGAAAGATCACAGGTCTCACAAGGACTACTACATATTCTGCTACTGAGACAGGGCTTATGTAGTTTGAAACACAAAAGAGATGTTATTGTGTTTGTATTCACAGGCTATTGTAGCTTAACAAACAAATAACTTTATATAAATAGACAAACAAAGCAAATAAAATCCCATAGTTCAATGTGGCAGAATGGAAAGAGCATTGTATCCAAATACGGCAATCTAGAGACTTGGCTTTGCTAACACTTTGACTACTAATTTGTTGCGGCAGCTGTAAAGCTAAGCTAACTTTTCTGTGCTTCTGCTGGTTAACCTCTAACATGAATGTCCAAAGATTATGAGTCCATATGGCAAAATAATCACATGAATCTCTCATTTATTCTCTAATACAAACATAAAACACATGGTGATAGAAATGGAATATAACATATTTTTAAAATACATGTCTTAGAGAAAAAGGGAACATCTCTTTTAAAAATAAAAAAATAGCAAATATTTGGAAAGTTGAAGTTATGGGGCACATAGGGAGTAGATGCTGTCAAAGTTCCTTTGGAAATGAGGGTCAAGAGAACTCTATTCATCATGGGAGACCAAGTTCCTTGAATTAAGCAGGGGGCTGGATAGCACCTCCATCCAGGGAACTGGGACTGAAATTTTTCTGCTTGACCACATAGCTATGGCTAGAAACATTCTACTTGTGTAGAGAGGAGCCCACGTAATAAAGAGAACCAGGCTAGCACAGGGCACAGGTGTAATGCGTTACCTGCTTGAAGTGAATGACTGGAACTTTCATGTAAGACTATCCTGAAGTCTGGAAGGCCAGGCTGAGGCAACCATGGGAAGGAACAGGCATTCAGGAAAGTTGCATGCAGGATGAAATCTCAGATAAAATCTACAAAGCACACAGAAAAATTCATTGCAACACAAATCCCTTATGAGATTCAACGAGTGAGAGTTCATACCCAAAGAAATTGGAATGACATATAAATTTCAAATAACTTTAAACTTAACATGCTTAGAGTTCTTAAAGAGATTAAGGATGTATTAATAGCATTCTTTCGATATTAAATTGGAGGTTATATGGCAAGAACAAGAAGATATAAAATAAGCTTGTTGAAAATTAAATTTTATTCCTTGAATTAGGAAAAATCACACTCAAAAAATAAACCTTAATACTTAGCATAAACAAGAGACTGGGCAGACTTGAAGGCAGAACAAAAGAATTGGAAGATTACACTGAGAGGGGTCATACAGAACTTAGCCTAGACCTAGCCTAGAAAGAAGAGATAGAATAAAAGAGTTCAGGTAAAAGAAAAATAGACAGAGAAACACAGACCACACATCCAATGGGAGTTCCAGAAGGAATGAATCATAAAAATTGGGCAGAAAAGCTACTTAAAAGTATAATAACAGAAAAAAAATTAATTGAAAAAATATAAAAATCCTCAGACTGAAAAATCATCCTGAATGCTTAAGAGGACAAAAATAAATAAAAATAAAATTCACATTTAGATAGAGTGGTCTAAAATTAAAATGGATGTTAAGCAATTAAAAAGGTGTCTTGATTTTATGAAATTATTCTGAGGCTCAAATGAACAATGGGTGGGAAGGTGCCCTGTGGAGAAGAGCAGGTAATGCTACTACCATGTGCTGCGGTTAGAGGTGATAATCAGTCATACCTCCCCCCAACTCTAAGTTTGGAACCAGTTGAGAAATAGCCGCAAAAGATAGAGAATGAAGATACAAATATCAGCTTTAGTATGGATAAGCTAGATTGGAGAACACTATCCACCTTCAACCAAGATGATTCTGATACATAATAATATTTGGGGCCGGCCGCAGCGGCTCACGCCTGTAATCTCAACACTTTGGGAGGCCGAGGTGGGAGGATCACTCGAGGTTAGGAGTTTGAGACCAGCCTGGCCAATATGGTAAAACCCTGTCTCTATTAAAAATACAAAATTTAACTAGGCGTGGTGGCACGCACACACACAGGAGGCTGATGCAGGAGAATTGCTTGAACCCAGAAGGTGGAGGCTGCAGTGAGCCAAGATCGCACCACTGCACTCCAGCCTGGACAACAGCATGAGAGACGAAGGGAATCACTTGCTGCATTCCTTTTCTTTTTCTTTTTGGGGACAGGGCCTTGCTCTGTCACCCAGGCTGGAGTGCAGTGGTGTGATCTCGGCTCACTGCAACCTCTGCCTCCCAGGCTCAAACAATTCTCCTGCCTCAGCCTCCCCAGTAGCTGGGATTACACCTGCCACCACACCTGGCTAATTTTTAAATTTTTTTTTCAGAGACAGGGTCTCACTATGTTGCCCAGGCTGGTCTCAAACTCCTGGACTCAAGCAATCCTTCTATGTTGGCCTCCCAAAGTGCTGGGATTACAAGTATAAACCACCATGCATGTCCACTGTACTCATTTTATATTGCTGTGTAATACATATTTTAAATTTAATAGCTGAAAACACAGATTTATGATGTCACCATTCCCACACGTCAGGAATCTAGACATTGCTTAACTGGATCCTCTGCTTGGGGCCTCACAAGATTGTCTGCAAAGAATTGACCAGGTCTCCTTCCTTCCTGGAGCTCAGAGTCCTCTCCTAAGCCTAGGGGGATGTTGAGCAAGAGTTAGTTCCTTGTGGTTACAGGACAGAGGCTGGAAGTTTCTAGAGACTTCCCACAATTCCCTGCTTTGTGACTCTCAACATATGCAGTTGAACATGATGGCAACTTGCTTCTTCAAGGCCAGAAGGAAAGTCTTGCTTCTTCAGTCTGCTAAAACTTCTATCACAACATAATTATAGGGTGATAGCCCGACATCTTTGTTGTATAATCTAATCTAATCAAGGGAGTGATAGCCCATCACTTTTGCCATATTCTGTTGGATAGAAGCAAGTCACAGGTTCATCAACACCTATAGAGAGTGGATTACACAGGGCTTGAACATCAGGCAGCAGGAATTATCGGCAGTCACCCTGAGGTCTGTCCAACACACTCACTGTCCTAATTTATAAAATGGGAATATTTCACAAATGGGAATATTTGTTATGATTATCAAACAAAATAATAATATGAGAAAGGGCTTGACACAAAGAAAATGCTCAGTAATGTGAAATACCCTTTTCTGGCCCAAGAAGAGGGTCAGTGACGATCAGACCACAGGGTAGTAATCTAAATTTTTAGCCAATGCCTCAGTGCTGAAGCAGATTGTCCAAGGACTGTATTTTTAAAAACACAGAGAGGGTATGTCATCTGCCCAAGGTCCTATAATGATAGAGCACGGACAACACGGAGTCTTTGTCTGACTTCACAGTCAGCACATCACAGTGCCTACCTGCTCCTGTCCAAGGACCTGAGGCCTCTCTGTTCCCCTGTAGCCATACAATTCATGTCACTCTGGAGGTCCACCCCAGGGCTCTGCTTTTTAAACTAAGTCTGGAATCTCTAGATTTCTTTATGTACCCCTTCCTCAAATTTGAACATACATCCCCAAAATGTGTATCTGTGTTTGATTGTTTATAAATTATACATACAAGCTATCATATTAGTTTATTATAAAACATACCCAAAAGAACTTTTCAAAGGATAGAAAACATGTAATAAACCATGCGTTAAAGTTTTCTGCTAATTGCAATGGCTCTCTTCTTCATGAGCTGATTTTAGTTGGGGTTTCCATTAATGATTGATGGTTTAAGTCTATACTTCAAATAACCTTCTTGATGGAGTTCAATACCCTTTGGCCTCAGCGTAGGCTTCTTTGTGGATCTGATTCAAATATCATTATTTGTATTTTGTAATATGATTGAAGGAGTAGGAAAAATGTCCGCTCTGCCATTTTCTTATTCTTTGCAGAATTATTAATTGCATTATTATTAATTGCACTATTATTCTATTTAACTTATGCTATTTAACTTGTAATTCTATTTAGTTTGTAATTTAGAGGGCAGGAGTGTTTTAAACAATTTTTTGTTGGCAATATACAAACTGTATTGTGTCACAATACACTAAACGCCAGTGAAGGAGTGATAGTATAATCGTCAACCTCTTCACAGTGTGAATTCCCACTTTTCCTTCAGGATAGCTCAAGTTCTGTTTGTGATCCATGACCAGCTTGTATATGCACCAAGTGAGAGTACCAGTGCCATTATGTATACTAAATGTTGATCAATCTAGATTGCTTATGGGGGAGGATGAATAAAAATAACTTTGGAAGTTCTGCAAGGCTGTCTTTAGAGACCAGTGAATAGGATTTTTCAGTTGTGAATCCAAGTTAATCAATATTGGAGATTCTGGTATCAATATGAATAGTCATTTTGAAAAGGTATTTATCACGCCTTTGCCACCTCTAATGTATAACATTTCCGTATGTCACTTAAGAGATCTTGCCAAGTAAGATAAATGAAGCTCAAGAGAATTCAGTTTTATCTCAGCAGAGGGCGTCCCTTCCTTCAACAAGAGGCTGTCTTAAGACCTAGAACCTAAGCAAAGAGGTCCTGAGAATAATCTCTAAGTCTAAAAGGACTAAATTAAGCTCATCCATTATCCAACCTAATGTCCTCATTTCCTGTGTGAGCTGAAGTCCAGGGAACTGCTCAGAATTCCATGGTTAGCTGATGACTAAAGCAGGACTGGAATTCAGGCCTCCTATCCTCAGCTCAGGGCATTCTCCAATATTCCCCACAGCCCTTTAATGCACATTTCTTAGGAAATATTTATTAGGAATATTAAGGCTAGCTCATTTACATTTAATGGAATCACTGATAAATGTGGGTTTTAATCCAGCATCTTATTTCATGATTAATATGTTCTACCTCTTCTATGATTCTTTTTCTCATCTCTTGACTTCTTTTGGATCAACTAAGATATTTTAGTCATTAATCTTTCCCCTTACTATTTTGGAAGATTTACAATAACTATCTATTCTTTTAGTGGCTGGCCTAAAAATTATTATCATTTTCTGTTTATTATTTTATTTTTAACCTTTCATTGTTATCCAAATATAATATAACTGTTAATCTCTATCATTGGCCTATACAATTCAGAAAGCTTAGAACACTTCAATCCCATCTATCTACATCCCAATTAATTGGCACTTGTCACAATTTAAAATTCTACATAATTTTTAAATTCTATATTTTTATTGTTTTTTCGTCTTCATTTCTTCCTGAATCTCACGTTTTCCATCTGGATCATTTTACTTGTCCCTTAAATACATCCTTTAAATTTTTCCAAACCCATTTTTTTAAAAAAAAGTATTTATCTTTACCATATATAATATAAATGGATATATAACATAATAATATATTAATAAATAGAATATCTCCTGGGAATAGAAATCCAAGTGAACAATTATTTTCTGTCAACATGTTGACAATATTATTTTACTGTCTTCTGACTTATTAACTTTAAAAAAATCAGTTGTCAACTTAATTTTATTTCTTTAAAGGTAATATGTCCTTTTCTCTATGGCTGCTTTTATCATATGGTGTGCTTACTGTTCAGTTTCTTTGGTTTTCTATGGTTTCACTATAATGCTTCTGGCAGTGCTATTCTTTACATTTATATTGTGTAAGCTCCATTAGGCTTCTTGAATCTATTGATTGATGTCTTTTATTAATCCTTAATATTCTTGGCTATCATATCTTAAAACATTGCCTTTAGCTTATTCTGTCTGTTTTCTCCTTTGAATACAGCAGAATTATTTTATAGTTTGTGACTAATAATTCCAACAGACATTATTTCCAGTGATTGTGGGTCTATTTGTGTTGTCTGTTGTTTCTGCTGGTGTTGTTCAATGAACTCTGTTTCCATGTATGACTGGCTGTTTTTGACAATGTGTTGGACATTGTGTTTTAAAGATTATTTGTACTAATTTTCACAATAATTTGAGGCCTAGCATAACATCATCTTCTTCCAAAGAGGATTTTCCTTTGCCTCTGCCAGACACTTGAGGTGCTACCAGTCTGGGTCTATCTCAAACCAAGTTCAAGGCTTGCAGTTTCCTGGACCACCCAAATGACATAAAGCCAAATCAAAAATTCTTTGCAGGGATTAGCTTACTCATGATTTACCTTAGCTGGATCCTTTGGGATCCCAATTTAAAATGGTCATGGTTTATTAAAATCCTGACTTCTGGTGGATCACAGGTCTTGCCTTTTGCCTCGTGGTCCCAGGAATTTGCCAAAAATACATTTCTTTAGGATTAGCAAATGTTCTTACGGCAAAATCAGATTCAGATGTTGGTCTTACTCTCTTGGTTCTCCTCTTCTAGATTTTGTTTTTGTAATTCCTCAATATATTGTTAATACTTTGATTCTTTTGAGAAGATTTTTAATACTTCATTCAGTTCTTTATGTTTCCTTAGTGGGAGGATTGGTCCAAATTTTCTAATCATCAATTGTTGTGAGTAGAAGTTTCAGTTTATTTATTAGAAGAAAGAATATTTTTAATAGTTTTCTATTTCTACTTTATGTTTATGAAATTGTTAGTCACTATAGAGCACTTTATATATACCAAGAATATATGTGTGTGTGTGTATATATATATACATATATATATGTAACATATCCTACATAACCAAAATTGTTATGTAGCTTTATCAAGTCCCTTTAAAGGACTCAATCTGGTGTAATATGAAATTGTTTATAAGATAATTTTAAGTCGTGACTACTTCAGGTGTTTGATATTCAGTATGATAAATGTGTGCTTTACCAACTCATAAAAATATAATGGAAGATTCAGGGATCTGTATGTAACATACATACATAATGTCATATCTCACCAAAGGTGCTTACTCTTCCCACTGAATGAAAGTGTCTTCCCCTTCTCTGGTCTCTTTCAGGTCTTTTCTCTATCCTCATTTTCTCAGTGAAGCCTTTCCTATATATCCTATTTAAAATTGCAAACTCCCCCATCCCATTCCTGCATTTCTTAATCTCATCTTGTTTTTTTGCTTTTCTCCATCATACATACTTATATACTAAACATTATATATCCTGGCTCTATCTGTCACTGCCTCTCCAATCTTGATAAATCTACTTAACCTCTCAATTCCTCATTTTCCCTAGATATAAAACAGTGTGAAGAAAAGCATCCCACTGTTTTTCATCTGAATGTCTCACAGTGAGTATGGTGATAGATCACAAAGGGGGTTAAATTTTAATAAGATCGTTACCATTATTGTTGCATAATAACCTTTTTTTATATTAATGTGCTGGATTGTAAGAAATGACCAAAAATTCCTCCTATCTATATATGCACACATACAGTCTAATCTCCATTCTCTTAAATCTGGATAGCCTTATGACCTGCTTTGTGGTGGAAATGACTGTATGTTTTAACTGCAGGCTTCAAGAGCCTACGTAACATCCATTCTTACCCTCCTAGAACCCTGAGACATTTATGTGAAAAAGTCTGGGTTAGCTTCCTTGAGAATGAGAGACCACATGAGAAGAGAGGCCCAGCCAACTTCTTACATCAATTACCAGTGAGTGAGAATATCTTTGACCATATAATCCCAGTCAAGCCACTAGAAGAATGCAACCACAAGTGTAACAATAAACAAGACCAGCAGAAGAGCTGCCCATCAGTCCAAGCCCCAACTGCTGACCCATAGAACCATGAGAAAATAAATAGAAAACTGAAACAAAAAGTATTAGCTAAAGAGCAAAATTGACTATGTCAGAAAATATTTGAATAGTTATTTGTTCAAGAAGCAAAAGAATAAGAGTTATGCTCCCTTTTATAGTAATAAACCCCTACCTAACCAACTTTTCTGCAGATAATAATTTAAAACTTTAGAAAAACAGAAAAATATCTGAGGGAAAATAAAAGCAGGCAGATATTACAGAAGAGTCTATACTTGAAGAAGGAAATACCATGAGTTAAGTTTTATGTTTTTCTTTTTTACAACTTTTATCCTGAGAGCAGGCTATAGCTGGTGTGACATGGGGGTCACTGAAACTCAGATAGAAACCCACAGTCTTCCTGGCTTGCAGAACCAAATGTCAGAGTTCAAGGCAACCACAGCTTCTTGAAAATGAGAGGGAAATTCCATGAAGGAGATAATCACAGAGAGAGAGAGAGACAGAGAGAGAGAGAGAGAACACCCAAATGCTGCCTAGAAATTTCTGGTTGAATCCTATGTCTCACATTTGTGGGACAGAGCTCAGGTCTCTCAGCTGAGGCTAAGAAAACAACTTGGATTTGAGCTGCTGCCCAATTCAGGGCATACAGAATTTGCAATCTGAATTCAGCCAAGATAACTACGTGCCTAGAAAAAGCTGCACAATATTCTTCAGAATAGCATAACAGAATACAGAGTTTCTTCAACATATCATTTATAATAGCCAGAATACTTTCCAAAATTGCTCAACATTTGAAGAAGAAAAATGTGACCCATTCTCAAGAGAAAAAACCAATTTAGAGATAATGCAGGTGATATAATTGGCAGACTAGATTTTAAAGTGGTTATTGTAACTATACTCAAGGACATAAAGAAAAACATACTCCTAATAAATGAAAAGATAAGAAAGCTCAATAAAGAACTAAAAACTACTTTTTTTCTTAAAAGAATCAATTAAAAATTCCAGAATTAAAAATTATAATATCCAAAATAAAAAATTTACTGGTTGGCCTTAACAGTAAAATAGAAATAACAGAAAAAAGTTAGTAAGCTTTAAAATCATTCAATAGAAGTTATTCAATATGCAGAGCAGAGAGGAGACATTGAAAAACAATGAGCAGGTCCTCTGGGAACAGTGGACAATATCAATAGGTCTAATACATATGTAACTGGAGTCAGAGAAGGAGAAGAGAAAAAAATAGGTCAGAAAAAATGTTTGAAAAAAAAGTGTAGGTGAAAATTATTCAAATTAGAGAAAGGCATGAAGTTACAAATTTGGGAAGGAGAGCAATCCCCAAGCAGAAGAGGATTAAACACACACCTACACACACACCCCCACACACAGGAACATCAGAGTCAAAGTGCTAAAAACCAGAGTTTGGAAGAATAATCTTGAAAGAACACAAAGGATCTTATTGTAGACTCATTCTACACCAAATAAAATACTACATCCAGAGTTTCATGAACTGTTTTTATTCAGGAAATTTTTGGTGTAGGAGAAATTGTGGCTTTTCACTGGAGAAACAAATCCTGGGTGTGAGAAGCTGATCCACACTGTCAGAGACCAAGGAGGTGGGTGGCCGAGGAGGAGACTAGCAGCCTTTCACTTCCATTTCAGCTGGGGAAGAGCTTCTGGAGGAGACAGGATGCTGTGAGCTCTCTGGAAGACAGTAAGATTTTGACATAAATAACTCTAAAATCAGGGAAAGAGAAGTGAGATCCTCATGGTAAACTTGAGAATGACCCAACCAGAGAATCTAGTGCCTTGGAGCCAAGGGAGTTTTTGAAATGGAATTAGTAGAAAGAAATTTGGGGGGAATGGGGAAGGCCCAGAAGATTTTAATCCTTACAGCATGTATTTCCTCATATGCTTTCCCTCCTTTCTCCCACAATTTAGCATAACCCTATTCAGGGTGGATCACTTTGAAACATAAGGAGGTAGATTCTTTCCCTTCCTTTTCACCAATAGATCAGAGATGTCTGGAGGTAGCTGCCCTGGGGAATGTGTGGCCTCGTTTTGACAAATGTGAACCTCTTAATTCATAGAGAATGATGTTAATAATTGAAAACAAATAAATAAGAAAACTTCCAAATGTAAACCCAAAGTTTGCTGCTTGTTATAATTACATTTTTCATACTAGACTGCAAATAAGGCTATTGTGTTTTTGTTTGTAGTGTAAGCCTCTTTTTCTCTTTTTATTCCCCCTCCTTTACTTCCCCATCCCTCCATCCCACACCATCTTGTTTTAGGGACAATATTCCCAAGAGAGGGTAGTAGTCCAAGAAATAGCTGGAGGCTGGTTGCCTGAGGTTGAGGCAAGGGCCTGGTGTGATCCCAGGCTGAGCACCAGTGGGGAATAGTGCAACCCAGCAGCATCATGGCCGGTCTTCCAGCCCGTCTGCAGCTCTTCCTGGAACACAGGCCTTTTCCTGTGTTTGAACTCACCGCCAATGGCTGTCCTACCAAAGGTAAACAGCAGCAGTCTAAGCAAACTACTCTGTTTCCAAAAGAAAGCTTTTAACTTTTCTTCTGGAAGAGGCAGGAGGGGGTTGTTTGAGGACTGGGTGGAGGAGAGAGAGGAGGTTAGACCAGAGGAAACACAAGTGACCCTGGAGCCTTGCCCTGCTGTGTTTCTTTCTTTTCTTTTCTTTTTTTTTCTTTTCACTGCTCTCATTATTTTTGGCTGGCTCCTTTGTGCGTGCTGCCTCTATTCACTGACAGCTGCTTTGAACATCAGTCATATCAGGTCATGTGCCAAGCTGTGCGCCTCTGGTCACATCGCTCTGAGGCCTCTGGTTTTTCAGCTTCAAAGCACCTCACAAGCAGTGACTCGCCTCCTTCGGGGAGGGTGTTAAAAAAAATGGAAGCCTGGGACAGACTCATGAAACTCTGGTGTTAACGCTGGAAGCTTCGATCTCATTTGGCAGAGGAAGAAATTAGGACCGAAGAAGAGTGACAGAGGCCTACTTCCAGGGTCTTGTGGTCAGTAAATTGAAGGATTGGGGGTAGAAGCCAGATCTGTTCTTGTCTAGTCTGAAGGTATTCTTCCCACTCTTTGGATTTCAAAACGTATTTCTTAAGAAGTCTTAGCCTACCTCAAAAGTGCCTCATTGATGATGATGTTTTGAGAGTGAGATGGGTGAAGGGGTGGGGCAAGGAGGATGCCCCATGGACAGAACCATCCTCCTCTAAGTGGAACCTCTTCTCTTTGGCCTCATTTACTCACATATTCATTCATTCAAAGTTGCTTTTTGAACAAATTTCACATGCCAGGTGGCTTCCAGACACCAGAATACAGCAGTGACCCAGCAAAGTCTGATTCCCATGAAGCTTACATTCTGTTGTTTGAATTTGTTTCCAACAAGGAAACAAAATTTTTTGGTGAAAGAGTTCTGTTGATTTTTTTTTTTTTTCTCATTTAAGGAAAATAACATCTTTTCAACATCTAGCCTTCAGAGTATTAACTGGTATTCAGTAAGCACTTGCAACACTAAGTATAGTCATCATCTGAAGCGAATTAGCTGGTGAGCTTCTAATCCATGGTAATGTAAAATCTATAAAGAAAAGACACCTAAAAAGAGAATTTGCCTAGACAGCATCACCTCCACTCACTAAAAAATATGGGAAAGAAATAAACAAGTTGATGGCATAGATGGTGAGTTGAACTCCTGTGGCTTGTAGTCTACAAAGGGACTCAATACATTCACTTTTTTGTTATCCCATATATGATACAGGGTGGTGAAAAAATATGTGACTATTTTACAACAGACCCCCTTCATTGGTGGTGTGGTGAAGGCGGATGCAGCAGTTAACAGCCTTAGTTAGTTTCAGAGTCAAACTTTGAGAGCCACCTACCTGTGAATATTCCTACCTGAGATTTTTGGTTTGAAAAGTTAGAGCCAAAATTGTAAACTAGCAGCCTCTCAGCTGCTGAATTTATCGCTTATCTTTTACTGCATAACAAATTATACCAAAACTTACTGGTTTTAAAATAAATGTTTATTATCTCATAGTTTCTGTGGGGCAGGAATTCAAACAGCTTATCTGAGTGGTTTGGCTGAGGAGCTCTGATGAGGTTGCATTCACTGTGGCAGGGGCTGCCATGGTCTAAAAGTGTGCCTGGGCTGGACGCTGGATCCATTGCCAAGACAGTGCACTCAGAAGGCTGTTAGTGGGAGCCCTCAATTTCTCTCCATGTGGCCCTCTCCAGAGATTACTTGGGTATCCTCATGACATGGCTGCTAATTTCCCTCCAAAGCAAGCAATCCAAGAAAGTGTAAAAAAGGAGGGAACCCCAATGCCTTCAACGACTCTGTCTTCTAAGTCCCTTACTGTCACGTCTGCCTTATCCTGCTTTTATGTCCAACTCACACTGAAAGAATGGGTAATTAGATGTCATCTCTCAAAGAAAGGAATATCAAAGAATTTAGAGATGTATTTTAAAACCCTAACACTAGGTCCCCTTCACATATATAATTTATTTTTTTCTTAAGTTATTTTATTTTATTTTGAGAGGGTCTTGCTCTGTTGCCAAGGCTTGAGTGCAGCGGAGCAATCACTGCTCACTGCAGCCTTAACCTCCCAGGCTCAAGCAATCCTCCCACCTCAGCCTCCCAAGTAGCTGGGACCACAGGCATGCACCACTCTGCCCAGCTAATTTTCTTGTTTTTCTTCTGTAGAGACGGGTCTTGCTATGTTGACCAGGCTGGTTTCAAACTCCTGGCCTCAAGCAATTCTATGGTCTTGGCCGCCCAAAGTGTTGGGATGACAAGCCTGAGCTACCATGTCTGGCCCAATTCTAAAATTTTTAAATTGTAGACTCCACATAAATATTCAGATTTTTTCTTATTTTTTTTTTTTTAAATCTGGTCACACTAGGCCTACATGCTCACAAAGCACTTTCTATTGGACACAAACTCTTCAATTTGCCATACTCCCCACCAAATCCTCTGTATTAAACATGGCACACTTATTTAACACATGTGTGTTACCTGCTTGCATGATTTAAATAGTTGAGTTTAGATCTAAGTACTATCTAGATCTAATGAGACTGGAAGACATGGCAATGGAATTGAAGAAGGAAGAAGGCTGACCCCTGGTGTGAGTTGAATCCCAGAAGACTGGGAAATAAGACAGGTTGTAGGTTTTCTTAGAGTGACAGCAACCTTGCATTACACCTGCACAGGGCTGTAGAGATGACAGGGGCAACTGTGGCAATCTGGGCATGAGGCAATAGGTCAAACAGATTTGGCAGACATTCCTGTGATGGAACCTGACACTGAGTGTGTAGAGTCACCAGGGGAACCAGCCTCCTTTGACAGGACCATGAATGACCCAGCATGGATCAAGGCTTGGTGCTGTCTTCCTAAGACTGCCTGAGCCCTAGGTCTGGGACAACCTAAGGAAGGGTGTGGGATCCATGAAAAATAATGATATAGAACTGTTAGCCAACTTTGTCAAGGAGGGGAACTCTAATCATATTTAATTTAATGTATAAAAATAAAGAGAGTTATTTCCTGTCCCTGGTGTGCCACAAACACATAAATAAGCATTTAGAATACTTAAAGAGAGCCTACAAGCAGAAGAAAAGTCCTTTACAACCTCTCTGGAGGAGACTGTGAAAAGGCGAGCTTCACTGAATTACAGAAATGAAGACTGCAGAATGATTGGCCTAATAATAAACCCACAGTTGACAGTGCAGTCAAAAGGCTGTTAGTAGGAGACCTCCATTTCTCTCCATGTGGCCCTCTCCCTAGATTACCTGGGTATCCTCAAGACATGGCTGCTAATATCCCCCCAAAGCAAGGAATCCAAGAGAGAGTAAACAAGGTCATGCCTGTAATCCTAGCACTTTGGGAGGCTGAGGCAGGCAAATTATCTGAGGTCAGGAGTTTGAGACCAGCCTGGCCAACATGATGAAACCCCGTCTCTACCAAAAATACAAAAATTAGCTGGGCATGGTGGTGCATCCCTGTAATCCCAGCTACTAGTGGCAGCTGAGGCAGGAGGATCATTTGAAGCTGACAGGCAGAGGTTGCAGTAAACTGAGATCATGCCACTGCATTCCAAGCTGGGCAACAGAGCGAGACTCTGTCTCAAAAAAAAAAAAAAAAAAAAAGTAAACAAGGAGGACTTGTTTTACTTTTAATATTACTACAACCACTCCCCAACTAAAAATGCCTGTTTGCTCATATCAGATATTTGTAGTTCAGACTGCATGTTCCTTGGTGGTTAAGTCCACAAGCCAGTTGTGATATGGTGAAATATATATTTGGCCTTGGTCCCTATTTCCTGGCATACAACTCCTAAAATCTTTGGAATCTTCAAAACGATGTGTCTTTTGGTATGCTAATGAGTTGACAAGTGGCTGGCAACCCAAGGTAGCCTCAGGATGGGGGCTGGTCACCGGAAAGACCAAGTTGTAATTACAGTGTTGGGACTCTCAGCCTCACCCCCCAACCTCCAGGAAGGGGAGAGGGGCTGAAAGTTAAATTGATCATCAATGGCCAATGATGTAGCCAATCATGCCTGCATAATGAAGCTTTCATAAAAACCCAAAAGGACTGGGTTTGAGAGCTTCCGGATGGCATGCCCAGAGAGGACATGGAAGTTCTTCCCTATTCCTCCATATTTTGCCCTATCCAACTCTTCATCTGGTGTTCATTGGTATCCTTTGTAATATCCTTCATAATAAACCAGTAAATGTAAGTAAGTCTGTACCTGAGTTCTGTGAGCTACTCTAGCAAATTAACTGAACCTGAGGAGGGAGTCATGGGCACCCTGATTTGTAGCTGATTAGTCAGAAGTACAGGTGAAACAACCTGGGGTTTTGATTGGCACCTGAAGTGGAGGAAAGTATCATGGGACTGAATCCTCAACCTGTGGGATCTGATACTGTCTCTAGGTTGACAGTGTGGACACTGAATTGAATTAAAACACCCTACTGGTGTCTGCTGCAGAATTGGTTGATTCCTAGGTGTGTGGGGAAAACTCCCATACATCTGGTGTCAGAAGTGTTCTGTGTTGTGAAAGTATAGCAGGAAAAATGAAGTGTTTTTTCCTATATCCTCAGACCAGTTCTTAAAACCATAATGTGCTGGAACTCTGTTATAACACCAACAATCTACCAAGTGTAACAGTTTTCTTAGAAATTTCAGCCTGGGTTCTACACGGAATGCCTAGGGTACATTTTCTCCAACGCTAGTAGTTCAAACACTGAGTTCTACTCCATCCCTCCCACTTACCACTCCTGGGCTAGCTTGGAGGATGCCACTAGCTTTTTGGTAACAGCACTGGGTGTGTGTTAAAGGAAAAGGAGCTCTCCGTTGGGTGAGTGTTGAGAAATTCAGACATGGGACAATGACAGCAAGGCAAGCAGACAGGAGGCTGGGGTGGAATAAAGAGGGGTGGGCACTCAGCTTTGGAGGCTCTGGAAATTGGGGATGGCAGGGGAATGGTAGATATTGCTGTTTGAAAGTAGGAAGCTTTCATAAGCCAGTTATTCTTAGACTAGGCATTGCCTATATTCATTCTCCAATAGACTCTGTTCATACAACATCCGAGTGCAGCTCTTCAACTTGGTCGTCCTATGACATCTCCAGGCACCAACATTGAAACCGCCTTTGCAAAAATTATAACTGAGGAAATTATGACAGTGAAAGAGATCAGACCTAATTGACTCCGTCTTGCTTCTAACCTTTAAGCTATCCTTGTTCATTCCTGGGCATAGGCTGAACTAACTTTGGGAAGGAATTCAGCTCATGGTTTGACTGAAACAAAATTGATAATAGCCCTTTCCGGAAAAGACCCCCTTCTTGCCTGGGGACCAGTCTGCCTTTACAGGACTAACAAATTAGCTACAAGATTAGAAATTACAGTTTAGAGGTCATGTAGCCTCTGGCTCCAAGAGTCTGAACCTCCCCAGATTGCTCCTGGGGACAGCATCACTATTGTCAAGTCTAAGATCAGTGTGTGAGGTATTTTGCAAACTCTGCAGTGGATGGATCAGCTGACACCATTCAGACCGGTAATGTGGCTCAACCAGTTCTGCCATCCCACCCAGGAACAGAAGACAGCAAGAAGACCTGACTTCCACCCGCTGTGATTCCATCTCCAACCTGACCAATCAGCACTCCCCACTTCCCAAGCCCCTACCGGCCAAATTATATTTAAAAACACTGATCCCCGAATGCTAGGGGAGACTGATTTGAGTAATAATAAAACTCTGGTCTCCCTCACAGCCGGCTCTGCGTGAATTACTCTTTCTCCACTGCAATTCCTCTGTCTTGATAGATGGGCTCTGTCTAGGCAGCAGGCAAGGTGAACCCACTGGGCGGTTACAACATGTCCACCTATGTCTCTTGATAGGCCTTACTGGCAGGATCGAACTTAGCCTAGACTTTACAGTGGCTCATCTGCTTCCACTCTTGCCCCCCTTCATTCTTTGCATAGTGACCAAAATAGTCTTTCTGAAATGCAAACCTGATCATTCTATCCCCTTAGTAAAATCTTTAATGATTTCCCACCCTTCTCAGGATCAAGGTCACAATTTGAACCCAGACCTGTCCGACTGGCCCTTGCATGAGCTGCTCCTCACCATCTTCCCTGACTCATGCTCATTCTTGAGGTCTCAGCTGACATGCCATTTTCAGGAAGAGCCTCCTGACCTTCTTGTCCACATTTAGTCCCCTGCTATATGCTCTTGTAACTCCCAGACTTAATCTTCAGAGCACTAACCACCATGGTAACTGTTTAGGTATTCAGGTATGGTTTGCTTGATTTTTTTAAATGTATCTCTCCTCTACGAGGCAATAAAATCCAGAAGCACGTTAACCACACCTAGCATGGGGCTTCCTGGTCCTTAAGACATGCTTATTAAAGAGCTGCCCAATGAACCTTTGTGTCTTTTATATTATAAAACATGTGGTTCTCCAATTTTAGGGAGCAGTCATTAGTTTTTACCTTGCGCCATGCAGTGTTAGTTTAGAGAACAAGGTAGGTTAGCTTTGTGGTTAAAAATTAGGGCTCCGAGCCAGAATTCCCTGGGTTTGAAATCTTACTATTTGTGTGGTATCAAGGAGGTAGTATGATGTCTCCATTGCTCAGTTTCTTCATCTATAAAAAGGGCAGGGGGATGGTGGATGATAATAGCACCTACTTCATAGGACTGTTGTGGTGACTAAGTTGGTTTGAAGTGTGAAGTGTTTAGAAGTGTCTGGCACATGGTAAGTATGTGAACGATGTTAACCTATTCTTATTTACTCCAAATACTGTAAAAAATAGATGTGTCCTTATCCCCACTTGTCATATGAAAAAAACTGTATGCATAAAATAGACTTGCTTCAATAACCTGTCTAAATGAATCCTTCGTATCATCTTTTCATGCTAAATAAAACTTAAAAGGAAGAAAGAAATGAACATTCTCACATTTTTGAGAGTTGGGACTTGGAGGCTTTTGGGGTTTGGCAAGTTGAAGACAATAAATCAAAGAAACAAAGGAAGTTTCAAAGCAGTTTCAGTCCGGGGACTGCGCCATCCCTCCTGCACTTTGATATAACAAAACTTAGCATGTTCGTGAGAAACCCAGAGAGGGGAGGAGAGACATATTTTCCATCAAATGTGTAGTGGAGATGGGGAGCCGCTGGAGCGTGACTCAGAGCAGCAGGAAGTAGCATCTCCAGGTTGCTGCAGGAAGTGAGAACAGTGGCTCCTAACCAGTGCCCAAGCGCCTCAGAATCTTATCAGGGTATCTGTCAAGGACTGTTCTCCAAAGGCATGGCCATGTCCTCAAATCAAAGTCATTTGATTTCTTTTTTTAAATCTATGCTACGCATCCCCTTTGAGAGGAAGTGGGTGCCAAAGGATACCAAACAGAAAGATTGTGAGTCACTGGAGTGGCCAGTCTTCCTGGAGAGAGATGAGTCCTGCATCAGTCTTCTAAAAGGACATCTGGCAGGGACAGGGATATTCCTGGCAGCTCATTTGTAATGGCTGCAAACTAGAAACAATCCCGTCTGTCTTAAGTAGAACAGACATATAAATGATTATATATTCACAGAATGAAACCCTATCCAGCAATGAGAGTGAATGAGCCACAACTATACTCAACAACAGGGATGAATCCCACGAATATACTATTGAGGCAAAGAAACAATGAAGTGCAAGCCAATACCATTTTCATGTAGATTCAAAACCAGGTAATGTGCATCCATGTCGGGTGCTGGAAGTCAGGGCACTGGACAGGAGGTAGTGACAGGAGGGGCTTGGGGACCTCTGTCCTCTTTCTTAATCTGAGTGCTGGCTACTCAGATATGTTCCTTTTGTGAAGTTCCCTGACTGGTACACTTACGTTTTGTGCACTTTTCTGAATAATATGTTCTATTCCAAACATTTCTCTATTCTCTCCTACCCTGCTACCTCCATGACCTGAAGTCAAGTTAGTCTGGGAGTCAACAGATGACCCCAGAGTCTGTGTCATTGGAAACTGGTGCCATACAAATTAGGACGCTTCAGAGGCAGGACACCATTTTGAGTAGAGCTCCTATTTCTGTGGTGCTGGTTCTGAGGGTTGGGGTCACAGCATTGTCCTCACCTTGGTTTCTCTCCTGTCCTCCTATCTAGTCCCAGGGGTGGGCAGCCCCTCTCTCTATTCAAGTGATCTCTATAATACGCTTTGCAACATGGGGCTTTCCTGAGGGGTGAGAGCCAAGGCCATGTGCCATTCCTGCTCATGTGTCTCAGTTGGATCCTTCACTTTCAGTCAGGATCCAGATAGGCCAGGACAGAATTAGAGCTCCAGTGGGCTGATCAGAAATCTCTCCTGCCAAACCTAATGGGAGGGTTGGGAATTTCTGCTCCTGACACCCAGTGGGTGGTTTCACAAGTTTTAGAGGGTGACTGCTCAGGTGATTGGCAGCATGGGGAAACAGGGAAAAGCCTTTTCTGTGACTCTCACAGGCAGGGTTGCAACGCAGTGTGAGCATGGAGCAGCTTGGCACAAGGCAGCGTTGAGAGTCCCCTGGCTAGCTGCGGGGATGATGTCTGATCCCGACTGGATGCTACCCCATTCAGTCAAAGCCACGCAGGCTGAAATGGCACATGTCCCCATCCAGGCTCTCTGGGTGGGTCAGCTGGCCTGGAGACAAAAACACGGCCTCAACGTGACAGTCCCCACATTCTGCAGACTTAAAAGGGAAATCCTTTGGATTCTGCCTGGACTCCTGGGGCTCAGCCCTGGCCTTGCCCTTGGGGTTGCAAAGAGGAATAAAAATATGGGAAGGCCTGTGTGTAGCTGCGATGGATTCTTCAAATGATCAGAGGCCGTTTCCTGCCTGTGAGGAGTTGGTACCCTGAGCTTCTTGTTCCTTGGATCCCTCCTTTCCTCTGCTGCTGATGCCCCCAACACCTCGCCCCCTCCCTATTGCTTTTCCTCACCCCACCTCAATCCCCCGGATGTCTACTTTTTTTATTGTGAATTTCAACTGCCTGCTTGTTTCACCTCCAGTTACTCAAAGGTTTGCCCCAGTGTTGCTCCCCGTTTAAAAGACTCCATTCCTAGGCCTTCCTGCTCCATTCTCTCATGCGCTTCCCTGGCTTTCTCGGATTTTCATTTTCATTTCCCTTCCCATTTCTACAAAGGCAGGATGCAGAGGAAGGCCAGCAGAGGGCAAAGAGCCCGAGAGCCAGGATCAGGAGACAGGAACGTGTTGGCATGTGGCTATGGGCAAACCATAGAGACTGTCTCTGGTCATCCATGTTCCCCACTGTGGGAGAGGCTGGGTCACCCAGGCCAGAACTCCAGTGCTGTGGGGTGTGCCAGTGTTGGTGCTGTGGTGGAGGCAAATAATGGGACTCTGCCCTGGCTTGTGCACACCTACCGAGTAACAAAATCTTCATGTCTCTCTCTAATACATGCACACATATTCAGGTAACTAAATAGACAGAGAGATAGATAGATATGTAGCTAGATTAGATAGATGATGGATGGATAGATAGATAGATGATAGATAGATAGATAGATAGATAGATAAATAGAAAAAATGTGTCAGAATAAAAACATAATCCTATAGGCCAATAAGGACTCAATCAAAATCTTACAGGGTCACTGAATCAGAATCATTCTTCCCCTTAACTTACTTTCATGACTCTCTGCAATCAGGTGTATCTGTCCACCCCGTTTTTTTCACAATTGAGTGAAATGAGGAAGTAGTGTAAGGCTGGTTTTTCTTTTGCTGCCACAAAGGTCTACATAGCTGCTGGTTCCTGTTCACAGTGAAAATGGTCCTAACCAGATGAATGAGGGACACAAGAGACATAACACAAATCAGAGAAGTTAAAACCAAGCTTATTCCTAAATGCAACTAAACCTAAGCAGAGCTCATGCCTGCCTGCTGAAGCCCTAAGTCTTCTACGTTGATAAAGGGTGCGCCCTCCATTTTCTCTGCTCCTGCCTCCCCCATCTTTTTTCAAACACCGTGGCTGATTTATCTAAGCCCTATGTTGCCTCACAGTATTTTGAAAACAAATTAGAAAGCTCCTTCCAGTTTTCCAGAGGTGATTAAATCCAAGAAGCCTTAGGAATGTAGAGGATAGAATAATATAAACAACAGATCTGAGATAACCATGTCCGGCAGCAGTTGCGGTTAGTTGCTTCTTTTCCTTTTTCGTCCATCAGTGATGGAAGCTGGATTGAGTCCACTGCGTAAAGTTCGGTGGGCATAAATCTGCTATTTGATCCTGGAAAAACTCTGAGGATCTAGAGTCAGTGAGGAATTGCAGCAATGCTGGTGTTTCAAAGGGCCTAGGAAAAGCCAGGAGTCCTGGCTGACCAGCCCCGACACTGTCTTACAGGCTGCAGGTTTACCTCGGTTAGCACAACAGGCCAAGCTCTCCCTTGCTCTCAGTCGACATGACATGATTTGTTCCCTTTCGGCTGTGTCAGTTCTGCAAACCAGATAGCAGAGGCTGCGGGCTCAGGAGAGCCTGCCTGTCTGGAACACCGTTTGTTTGGACAGGCCAGGCCACTAAGGCGTTTCATCTCTTTAAAACTCCCAGGGCAGACAGCATATTTGAGGAATTCCTTTTTTCAAAGATTTTTTTTTTTTTTGCCCCTTCCAACATTTTGTTTAAGAGAAAATGAGATGTCTATCTTCTGTTTCCTTATTTTTTTTCAGGAAAGCAAAGGGTTGTTGACTTCCTCCCTCTCCCCTCCCTTCCTTCCTTCTTCCCGAAGGTACTCATCTGAGAAAAAGAGAACGAAGTATTGTTCCTGTTCTCTTTCTTAAGTCATTCGAAACACTGTCCCTGCGAGTTCTTTAAGTTCCCTGCAATCTGTACACAAGAGAAAGAGGGAGAGAGAGAGGGAGAGAGACAGAGAGAGCAGGGATCAGGTAAAGGAGTGGGGCTGCTGCAGCCATTCAGACCTCAGGAACTGGTAAGTTACCCATGCAATCATTTCTGCTTCCATTTCAAGGTTCCTGGGTGGATACTGCTGTGGGCATCTTCAACAGAAAATACCTTACTGGGTATAGTCCTTAACCAAAGGATATGAGTGATAGATGGCCCAGAATTTAAGCTAATACTTTTTTTTTTGGTAAGAGAATACTGATGCCTTGCAGAGCTAAGGCTTGCAAAACTAGAAATAGAATTACATTGGGACTAAGGAGGACACTGCGTTAAATCTGAATTTTGGCACAGATCATGTGGCTGGGTGAACCAGGAGCCACTGGCATGTGAGATGTGTCCCACTGGAGAATTTGCTTTTCCTCAGTACTGTGTCCTGGGAATCTTATCAGGGTATCTGTCAAGGACTGTGGGTTTGCTCTGGGGTTTTTGTTAACACGTTGCCTGGATTGAGGTGCCCTTCTCCTGTTCTTTTCTTTCCATTCAGCATCCCCCTAAAGGAGGACTGTTAATTGTTGTATGATGGGTATTCTGCATCACTGAAGTAGGAGGGAAAGAGAGAAGGGAATGTCACTTGGAAATAGTTCTGCATGTGGGGAGCTTATGTGTTCAGGTTCCCCATGCGTGTTGAGTGTAAATTTATTATTCTCTGTCAGTGGAAGATGTCATCTGCCACATGACAGAAGGCAAAGGTTTTGGGGCATATAGCTTTAGTTTTGGAAAACGATATGCAGCTAGAATGGGAGGATTAAGATGGATTGTTTATGTCAGTAGGTGGGAAAAACTAAGTTATAGACGCAATTGAAAAACATTCACCCAGTGCCTGGTTTTCCAAGCACCAAATAGGGCATAGCAAGCTAGTCAAGCTTATATACACAACTTGTTTTTAAAAGTCTAACTTGCTTCGATTAAATTTGTCATAAAGGATAATGTTACCAGGAACCCATCATCACAAGCCATGAGGGAGCCGAAATCATGTTGTCAAAAATAGGTCAGCAAGGTCACTCTGCTAGACTCGTTATGTTTCCCAATATTGATACTTTAATTCAGAGAGATGTCGAATGGATAAAAGCCAATGGCCATGCATACTTTTAAAAAATATTCACTGCTATGAAATTTACTGATTAAAATCATCTGGGATGTGAAGAATAAGATAAAAATAGCTGGACTCTCATTTTTAAAATTAATTTGGCTAGACTATGCTTTAACCACATTCAAGTAATTAATCTTTATTCAAAATTGAACCATCATCTTACTAAGGATGAGAAAACGTGATAGAACTAGACTGTGATGTAGCTTTTGTTCCATTAGTCAGACCTCTTTTTTCTTCTCCTTTTTTTAAGAGACTTTCTTTAGGAGCACCATAAAACGAGCAATGTAAAGAGACGTGAATAGTGTTTGCCAGCTTGCGGATGCAAAATTATTCTAATAACAATTAAAAATTTTTACAGCTACCCTACCACCTCCCCTAACTACTCCATTTTCATAGATCTTCAGATCAAAAGGTAGCTGGAATAGATTGTCGAGGGCATTATTGCATCATTTATCAGCAACTGTGGCCCCAGAAGAAAATGCAGGTCTGCGATCTTGCTCCTTTCGGTTTCATTTCTCTTGATAAAGTATTGAATTTTGTGCTCAACAAAAACAACATCACAGAACACATTCTACTTTTGTTTATTGAGTAAAAGCATCAGATGCAACACAATAGGAAACAAATGACAGCAGAGTCATTTGTTAAAGACAAGGAAGGCAATTAAATTAAAGACAAGGAAAGCACAAGGTGGGTAGGCCAGGGGCTCAGAAAACAACCCCAATGCTAGCATGAGTATTCACTGTGGCTTGAGATTAAGAAGCTGAGGATATGCAGTTTTCTTTTAAAGAAAAAAGTGTATTCAATATTTCCATTTAAGTTGTTAAGTCATTGCTGTGAAAATATTTCTTGGATACTGGGGGAAAAGAATTTTGGCTACCCGAAAAATAAAAGCCATCGACTAGTTTAGTCTAAGTCACTACCACTCAATCTATCTTTACTCATTCAACTCCAAGGAGTGAGTTGGCATTTGTGGAAACTTCCAGTGTGTGATTCTTTGGGGGTCATCAGAGGGCTCTTTTGTGATATCATTGGGGGAATTCCAGTTTGAAGTGATCCAGAATTTGAGACACACAATATTTTATTCGTTAATTTCTGCCAAAAGTGTACACATAACTAAATTACAATTTCTTATACACATTTTAAATTATGTTAGGATGTGTGTCCTGTAGATCTGTGTGCTGGGATGTGAGTCAAATTAGAGTGTGTAGAGCACAGGCTCTGTTGTTATACTAATTTTGGTTTGAATTTCAGCTTCATTGCCTACTGATTATGGCCCTCAGGGCAGGTATTTAACTGTTCTAAGTCTCAGTGCCCCCAAATGTAAAATTGCATCAACATAATGGAGTTGCGAGGATTAAACACAACTATTGACATAAAACACTTAACATAATGTTTGGCAAGTAGTAGGAGTCAATCAGCGTCAGTTATATACTTTTTAAGAGTCATATATTAATACTTAAGAGTACTGTATTTTGTTAATACAGAGAATAGAATGAGTCTCCTATAATCTGTGTCATTATTCTTGTTTGATACTATATCAAAGATCTGACAGAGCAGATATTATTCCTCACAGCTTTAGAGTTGGGCACACATTGAGTGAAGATATTCTGAACTCTAAATTCTTATAAAATAAAAGAGTGTAGAGTTTAGTGTATTGACATTCATCTTCACTAGTGGCAGAAATGGCAGATTTAGCTTCATTGAATGCAGCTATATTCAACACAGCTCAATGCAGGGGCAAGTTTGTCTTCGGATACAAGTTTTCAACTTAGATGAACGTGCAAAGAGACTTCAGTTATATTGTAGACGTTTTATTCTCCCTTTCACCCACTTCCCCAACTGCTTGAGCTCTGTGTTATTGGTGACCTTTTCCCTGGTTGTGGAGGGCTGGAGACACTTTTTTTGGAGACCATCATGGTTGTACCATGACTCAGCTAAAGAGAAAAGGACTTAAAGTGACACATTCTCCTCCTGCCCAGGGCTGAGCACACTTGGGGTTCTCTCTCCTCAAACATTCTAATAGTGAGCCACTGGCCTTCACATAGAGAAATAGAACACTGTATCACCATGGGTGTGCGTGTGTGTGCGTGTGTGTGGGGTGCCTGATTGATCCAACTGCTATTTTTCTTTCACTCTAAACTTTAAGACCTGTATGACCATTAGTTTGTCAAGTAACAATGATACTTTTTCTTAGGTCTTAGTTAAATTTCTCTCCACTTTCCAAAAGCAAAACACACAACAGCGAAAACAACAAAAAAACTACCACCAATAACCAAAGCCATTCAGGTCCTTTTGTTAGACTGAGAGCTTGTGATACAACAGATACGTATTTGGACACTTAACCTTAGGGACAAATCAAAGCTGAGTTGTTCTGCACTACCGTGTAAAAGGTGCCCTCTCATGTGGCTTGGTGGAGTAGAAAAAGACCAGATTGGGAGTCAGAATGCTGCTGTTCCCATCCAGTCTCTGCATTTCCTAGATGCATGACTCGACAGGTTTCTTTACTTGCTTGGACCTCAATTTTCTCATCTGTGAAATGACAAAATGGGATAAATAAGTAATTTTCGAGGTGTGTGTGTGTGTGTGTGTGTGTGTGTGTGTGTGTGTATAGAAGTCACCTGGGGGCTTGTTTACAGTCTCCTCCTGCTCTACCCACCTCATGGGATGATCTATGAGACTCTTGCTGACTTGCTGTGATTCTCTAAAACAGATGGTCAATGTCTTGCTCCGTCGTCTTCAGGGTGGCATTAACTGTAAATGCTCGTTTGAAGAGCCATGCTTTCAAATGGAATTCCTATTCAGCACTGGATGTTCTCTCTAGAAGGTAGTTCTGAGTATATCAAATGTTATTTTAGAAGCTATTAGTATTATGAAATAAGGAATGTCCTAGCCGGTTGAGCAATCTGATGATAATGATCAATGTTCTAGAACCATATGTAAATCATAAGATCAATTACTTAGATCTGTAAACATTATAAATCAATATAAATAACACTTTTTTTTTGAGACAGAGTCAGGCTCTGTCACCCAGGCTGGAGTACAGTGGCACAATCTCAGCTCACTGCAACCTCTGCCTCCCAGGTTCAAGCGATTCTTCTGTCTCAGCCTCCCGAGTAGCTGGAATTACAGCTGCCTGCCACCGCGCCTGGCTAATTTTTTGTATTTTTAGTAGAAACGGGGATTCACCATGTTGGTCAGGTTAGTCTTGAACTCCTGATCTCAAGTGATCCACCCGCCTCGGCCTCCCAAAATGCTGGATTACAGACATGGGCTACTGTGCCCTGTTGAATAGCACTTTTTGATTTATCCATTCCTATATTATTTGCATCTTAGAGTGAGCATGTATTTGTTAATCAAGAAAAACACAGATACTAAGCTTTTTCTATTCCCTTTAAAAAATATTAGTAGATTCTATCTCATAAGGTTTTGTTTCTTAGTTTTTTACAATGTGTGCTGAGATGAGCCTATTTTACAAGTTAGATCCTTGTCCTTAATTTAATGGTGATGTAGAAAGGCAAAAAGATTGATAATGGTGTTTGAAAAACCAGCATTCACACGTCATATTGTATGCTTCAGTTATAAGGAAAATATAAACCTTATAGAAAAAGTTGTTCTAATTTTCCTGATTTGGTTTTTACCTAAATCACTCATTTTTTTCTTGTATGATTATATGGATAATGAAGTAAAGCAGTAATGGACACAGATCTCCCTCTGACAGTAACATAGAGGCAACAAATAATTTTAATGTGCACCCTCAGAAACAACTAGCCTAATGATGTCTGTTCTTTTTGACTACTCAAAAACCAAATACATTTACATAAAGCAATGGTATTTACATAAAAGAATAAGAACACTTCTTCATCCAGCATTATGTGTAATATAAGGTTCACAAGAAAGTAAGCACCACGAGGACAAGGACTTTATTTTGTCCACTGTTGTTTGCCTAGGGCCTACAATAGCACAGAGCCTCTCATAGATGCACAATAAATATTTGTTAAATAGATGAGTTCATGAATCAGTGGGCTGTAGAGTGAAAGATGCTATCTTTATACAAGGCCAAATGAAGCTGTTAATTTGTAAAAAAAAAAAAAAAAAAAAAAAAAAAAAAAAAAAAAAAAAGAAAAGAAAAGAAAAAGAAAAAGTTAGTCAAACTTTTTTGGAGTCTAGACAATGCCAAACTGCCAGCTTGATGTATTTATCCCTCACCTGAATTGACTGGAATTATATGGGCTTGTTCTGCTGTTGTGTGCATGGGGCTGCTACATGTGTATTAAAATGTCATCTTGGCAAGCACCCCCACCCATTTGTTCATGGGAAATTAACATTTATCAGATAGACACACAGAAAAGACTGTTGTTGCATTTTATTTTCCATTTATTTTCTGGGCAGATGATGGGTTTGCAAATTGTTTTTGGCGAAAGAGAGCATGGTCATTTGTTTTTCCTTGACTAAAAGAGCTGTGAGCCAGGATCCAGCCTTGTAGGAAATGTTCAGCTCTCTGGTTTGTTATAGGCAAAGGCTGTGAACCCAAGCTAAAGGAATGCCACTTGGGCTGAATTGACAAAACACCATGGGGTAAATTCAGGGAGAGAAATGTGATATCCTTGTTGAGCACAATGCCCTTTCCTTCTTTAATTCAAGGCAATTGAAGAAAGCCAAAACCACTGGATCGAGGCAGTTTTATACTTACTTGGCAAATTTAAAGTGGCAAATCTACATGCCTAATACCAAAAGTTGGGATTTTGGATGATGCTTTTTACATTTAACAACATTGGGGTTCTAGGTGTCTGTTAATTGGAGTAGAAACCGAAAAGGCTCTTTCTATTAACATTGATAAAATCTGTCTTTAGTGTCAAGTACCAGGGCACACAAAGATAATTCTGGACAATTCTCCTATATTCCTTTGATAGATTATGGCCCCACTCTGACCTCATTCTGTGATGGCCACTGATACTAAATGGGAGAGTGATTTACCAACAACGGCACTACCACCACCAGTGCCAGCAATTATGGAGCAGTCATTACTAGGTTTGGGGCCTCCTCAGAACTTTAGATACTTCATTTCACTTACCCCATTCTCAAGTACGTGCCTTATTCTCCTCATCTTAGAGGTGAAGAAAGGCAACCACCTTGTTTACCAGATAAACTAGAGAAAGTACATGATTTGCTCAAAGTCAGTAAATTAATGTTGCTTGTTTTCAGTTTCCTTAGTAAGGAAAAAGTGTCATCTGTAGCTAATAATTTCTTTAAGAAAATGTGTATCCTTTAAGGTAGTAGCCTTCAAACGGGGTCTAAGGACCAACAGCATGACACCACCCAGAAGCTTGTTAGAAATGTGGAATCAATCCCAGCTCCACTGCAGATCTACTGAAGCAGAATCAGCATTTTAACAAGATCTCCAAGTGACCAGTTGCACATTCAAGTTTGAGCAGCACTGCCTTATGGTTTTGAACTGTTGCACACAGATTGATCTGGGAATGTAGGTCCCTATTCCAAGGAGTTACAAAGCCATTTGTTAACTTTGACCTTGTCCAAGACAACATACCTCCCTATTAAATAGTGGTATTACTGGACCAGTCTCCCATCTATTCAGCTCTGAGCAACAGTAGGCATGATTTCTGTTAACTCCATTTCATGGGATCCTAGCACTCTCAGAGAGGAAAGGTTGAGGTATTATTTTCAGGTGCTTTCTGAGCACCACTCATCAGAGTTACCTGGGGCAGATTTCTAGGCTCTTCCCCAGATCTAACAAAGCTGAAGAGGGGACCAAGGCTTTGCTTATTATTCAAGCTACTGGCTCAGGGTAAGAAAGCCCCCAGGGAGGGTAGTGATGAGTATTTAAGGGAGATTACCCTAAAAAATAGTTTAGTTTTTTTCAGTAGCTTGAAAAATACATTTAAAACAGTAGTGCACGCATGAGGGAACCGCAGAGTTCTTCCAGGAAGAAAAGGTACTCTGCCGGTTTCTTCCTTTGAATGCTTGAGAATGGGGACGAGAAATCTTGCCGTCTGCCCTGTGTCTTCCTCAGGGAGAAAGGGAGGATCCCCTTCTCTAGCATCACAGCCAAGGAGGAGACGCCAGTCCACACGCCTCCCTCCTCCCAGTGAGAAAACTCTGTGGAAAGAATCTTTAGAGTTTCCTTTGCACTGGGGACTCACCGTTCTCTCCTGGAACAGAAATCAAGAGGGGACTATTGTTGGAGGGGTGGGGGAAGGAAGCAGCGCCGGAAGAGAGCGAGGGAGAGGACCGGAATCGCCTCTGGTTCGCTGAAGCCTGGACAAAATGGGGCCTCTGCCCGGATGGAGCCCATGGCATCTCTCCCGTTACTGAGGCCCTCTGGCCACCTTCCATGGAAAGTGCAGGGAGATGAGGAATTTCAGGTTTTCAGCGCTGTTTGGTGGAACACCTACCTCCGTAGGGTCCACCACTTGTTTCTTGCTGTTTTTCTAGTTCAGGCATTTTCTTTCCCACAGCACAGTGGAATTTCCTCCTTTCACCCCTACTTCCAGGGAATTTTTTCAGTGGTTTTTTCTCTTTTTTAAGTACAAAGAAGGGTCTTCTAGCATTATCCTAAAAAAATGTATATATTGAACATTTTTAGGGTACTGAAGAGTTCTATGCGTAATCTATAAAGGCGTGGTTCCTGAAGTGCTAGAATTTGAATTCTTAGGGTGAGGAACATGTGAACAGTTCTGAAAGGTTGCTGGCAGGTATATCCAGAATCTCTCACCTCCTACCTGGCTTTTCAGAGATCTGGGCAAGGAGGGACTATTCCTGGCATTGTCTTTCTTGACATTCAGGAAACATTCAGTGATACAGCAGGCAGGCAAGCAGGCGTCTCCTCCAACATGGTCTGCAGCCCTCCTGGCGCCCAGTGATTTCGTGGCACAATCACCTGTCTCTGACTTGGAGAAGTCTCCAGGGGCAGAGAGTTCTTCTGGTGGCAGCCTGGACCCCAGATCTAAATGGGGATGTTTGTGAAGGAATAGAGACACCAGTTTTGTGGGTAACAAAGTTCTGCTCAAAACTGCATCATTTTGCAGAAGGTAATCCCATTCCATGTGTCTTCACATCCTCCATATGTTCAGACACATCCCACTATTTAGAATGACTGACATTGGCTCTTTTCCCCCTTGAGTCTCCTAGGAGAGAAATTTCAGCATCGCATCTTTAATACATGCAGTTGGGAAGGACATTTAATGGTGAGAAAATTCCATTTCAGAAGGATTAGGACATAAAATGCCAAATGTATTTGCTCTTCAAGCAATATGGATATTTTGGGAGGGGTCGTGCTTTGCTGAAGTGCTATCACTATGTACATGGTACATGTACCTTACGCTTGTGTATACATACACACACTGCCTATGCAAAATCATTGGCTCTTATAAAAGATTATGAGCCAATGGGTTAGCCCCAAATTGTGTGACTCAAGAATGTAGTATCTGATGTTCAATCTCTTAAACTTCCAAACAGATTTACTGTCCTAATTATATTTTTCTTAGCGATGTTAAAAAGAGTTTGAATATTGTTAACTAGTGGGGGCAGGGAGAAAATGAGAGAAGATTTAAGTGTTACTACAAGCAATTCATAAAGCACTTCATTCACTTACTGTCTGTTGTTTTGAGAATGTGAGTAACGCAGGAAAGAATGCTACTTAGAGTCACAGAATAGAGGATTGAGTGTACGTACTGACACATGAATGGAACTAAAATGCATATGGGAATTTAGTATATCATAAAAATAACATATATATCAGTGGAGAAAGTTAAATTATGTAATTAAGGAGATTGGGACAACGAGGTAGCTATTTGGAAAAAAAAAACTTATATTCCTACTTGATTTTTTTAATGAAAATAAATTCCAGATAGATCAAAGACTTAAAATGTTAAAAATAAAAATATATGTGAACTTAAAATTTTGCTTTAAAAAGTCTTAAATAAAACAAAGAAAACATAAAAACTGTAGAGATTTTTTTTTTTTTTTTGAATTGCAGAGTAGGAAGGACCTTTCTAGTTTTACACAGAAGCCTTAACATTTATCATGCATTTTATTGCATTACAATAAAAAGCTTCTGCAGGGCCAAAACTCAATAAACAAAGTCAAAAGACAAACAAAAAACCGGAGGAAGCATTTGCAACAAGTATCACAAAGAGCTTAGTATAAACAGAAAAATGAGCAAACGACATGAAACACATACGTCACATAAAATGAAATATAGTTGGCTTATAAACATGCACGAAATAAAAGATATTTTAATTCATAATAAGAAGATGCAAATTAAAACTATGAGATACCAATTTTTATTTACTTTATCGGCAAAGATGAAACATTTGTCAACACATTTTTCTCTGGGGTTCTGGAGAGAGCTCTCAGATATTTCTGGTGTAACTGTGAATTAGCAGAACATCTACAGAGAGCAGTTTGTGAATGTCTATCAAAATGTAACATTGACTCCTCTTGAATTTATCCTATATAAATAAGATGCAACAAGACAGACCTACAATGCAATGTATCTGCCACAGCATTATTTGGACAGAAAATAATTAGAAATAGCACAATTGTCCATCAATAACAGATGAGTTAAATTAATACAATGGAATATTGTGCAGACCTACCAAATGAGGGAACATAATAGAGTCCAGAAATGGACTCTCGGTATATGTTCCATTGATTTGACAAAGGTGCCAATGAGGGGAAAATAGTCTTTTAAACAAATGATACTGAAACGATTCCATGTCTATAACAAAAGAAAAAATGAACTTTGGCCCTTATCTCACATTATATACATATATTAACTTGGAGTAGATCATAGGCCTGAATATAAGAGTTAGAACTATAACATTTCTATAGGGAAACACAGGAGAAAATATTTGTAACTTTGGCTTAGGCAAAGATTTCTTAGTTATGACGCAAAACATGAAATACATGAAAACATTGATAAATTGGACTTTATCAAAATTAAAGACTTTTGCTCTTCAAGAAAAAGATACCGTTATAAAAAAAAAAAAAAAAAAAGCAACAAACTAGGAGAAAATATTTGTGAAACGTATATCTGATAAAGGACTTGTTGTAAGAATATCTGATAAAGGGTTTGTTTTATACATATTTTAAAACTCTTAAAATTCATAATAAGGCAAACAACCCAATTTAAAAATGGACACACATTTTGAATAAATACTTAAAAAAGATATAGAAATGGCAAATCAGCACATCGAAGATACACAAAATTGTTAGATTATGAAAATGCAAACTAAAACCATGATGAGCTATCACTACACACCCAGTAAAATGTCTAAAACCAAAAAGATGGAAAATATGAAGTGTTGGTAAGGACGTGGAGAAACTGAAATTCCCATATGTTGTTGGTAGGAATGTAAAAGGGTATTGCCTCTTTGGAAAACAGTTTGGTAGTTTCTTAAATAGTTAAATATATGCTTACCATACAACTCGGTCATTTTACTCCTGGGTAACTACACTCAAAAACTGAAATCACACGTTCCCATGAAGACTTGTGTGCAATGTTCACTGCAGCATTATTCATAATGCCCCCAGCTGGAAACAATCCAAAGGCTCATAAATTGGTGAGTGGATAAGCAAAAGCTGGTTTATCTATGCAGTGGAATACTACTCAACAATAAAAAGGAACTATTGACATATGCAACAATGGATGAATCTAAAAATCATCATACTAAGAGAAAGAAGCCAGACACAATATTATTAAAGGAACAGACACACAGTAAATTTTGAATGATTTTGTTCGTAAGAAATTTCTAAAAGCACAAAACTGTAGAGACAGAAAGTAGATTAGTGCTTTCCTGGGACCAGGGGTGGGAGCAAGATCAGCTGCTAATGGACATAATGGAACTTACTGGAGTGATGAAATTGTTCCAAAATTGGATTTTTTGATGGTTGCACAGCTGTATAAATTTTCTAAAACACATCATACTGCATATTTTAAAACACATGAATTGTATATCATGTAAATTATACCTCAAGAAAGCTGTTTAACTTGAAAAAAAAATGAGGCAGCTTTATAAGTTCTGATAAGGGAGCAATCTCCAACCTGTATAGTCAAGTAGAAAGGCCGGGGTACTCTAATTCTACAGAATGTATCATTTTTGTTAAAAAAAAAAGAAAAAAGAAAAAAAGTGTATTTTCATGTGTATAGAATATCTCCAGAAAGATACAATAGACTTGCTGATAGAATTTACCTTTAGACGAGGGAGTAGGATGGCTGGGAGACAGGGATGTAAGGAAACATTTAACTATATTTCCTTTTTGTACCAGGGTGGGGTGGGGTTTTTGAGATCCATGTGAGCCATACCAGCTCTTTTATAGTGGGCAAATGTCTGTGCCTTTGTTTTCTCATCTGTAAAATAAAGCCGGTCTTTAAAGATACTTCCGGTTTTAAGTACCATGCTCTGATAATTTAGGGATGAGCATCTCTCACCTGCCGACATTCCTGTCGTTCTTTCCCTGCCAGCATGTCACCAAATGCCACACATAAAACCACAACCAAAGACTTTGTTCCTTTTCATTCAGTTGCCTCTCAGTTTATTGGGGCCGTGTTCTCTTGTCACATGTGTAAAATATGTCAACCACAGTGAAACAGCAGCCTAGAAAGCTAGGGGCAAACACACAAGACAGTATACAGTATACAGGAGCAGTTACAACCATGTCCTAGGGGCAGCTGCTTGAGATGAAACCCCAGCCACCTTGCTTGCTAGCAGCGTGACCATGGGGAGTTCACCTGTGCGGTTTCTTCATCCGTATTACAGGTATAAAATAGCATCCTCTCTTTGGGTAGGAATTAAGATTCATGTAATTAGTAATATTAAATAAGCAGTTAGCCCTTTTAATTATTAATCTGAACTCCCCTACTCATGGGACCAGGAGCTTTCCTGGGAGTGGGGGAAAGAAAGGCATGTCAGTTAACAGGTTGTATATTCATTACCACTGTGAACTGGGAGTCCTGGCAGTGATGAAATGGCCTATTTTTTCATGCAACAACCCAAAGGGAGAGGCAGGAGTAAATTCTGCTCCCCACAAGCCAATATCAATGAGGGAAACTTCTTCAAGAAACTTCTTCCAAGATTCTATCTCCTGGAGTCAGTTTCATCCTGAAAATGTGAAGAAGGCAAGCTGTAAAACTACAAGATTGTGACATTATGCGGGGGGTTGAGCCAGTTAAGTTACAGTGAGTTTCAGTTTACATGATAAATGTGCCTTAAATTACATTTGGATTAAAATATTACTGAATATTAATATGGGGACACTTGCATAACCTCTTTGCCATGGTAGTCATTCGACAAAAATGAGTTGTTGCTTCAAATCAAACGAAACCAAGCCAAACACCTCTAATTACCACGATATGTGCATGCCCCTGTTTCCCAACTTCAGTCTCAGTGCAGAAGCAAGGGTTTTATCTAAATCCAGACAATTATCTGTGAATCCCTGTAACTTCAAGGGTCTCAGTCATGGATAGTAGCCCTCCTGACACCGGAAAAAAAAAAAAAATCTCTGACAGCTTTTAAAGGAGCTGAATTTCCCCTGTGTGTATAAGGTGATAGCAGACTCCTTTTCATGATCAGATCACATTTTAGAACCGGATTCTAGAAGGCACAGTTCAGTTTAGTGGTTGCTCTGCTTAATAATTCTTTCTTGTCTGTCTTCTCTTCTTAACTACATCAGAACTGTGTTTGTCAGGAACCGTATTTTAAACGATGTTTGTACTCTCTAGGACAAGAGGCTCTCCAAATTCTTGCTGGTCTCACATTAATTCTTTCAGATCCTTTGAAGAAATAACAGCTCTTATCATCCCTATTTTAGAGATGAGGAAACTACAGCTCAGAGAGAGTAAAGGATTCGGCTGAAGTCATATAGCTCCATGGATCTTCAGGAAAATGTGAAGTAGGGGAATGTAGAGTTATTGCAAAGAGTCTGTACGTAGATGTCAAGTGCTTAATGTTTTTGGACTGACTAAATAATGGTTTAGAAGTATATGGACCTCTGTTTATGTTATAGTATATGTTATGTTATGGTTATGTTACAGTAATTAACGCATTCATTGATTAAATATAAATTTTAAGACTGGGCGTAGTGGCTCATGCCTGTAATCCCAGCACTTTGGGGGGCCAAGGTGGGTGGATCACAAGGTCAGGAGTTTGAGACAGGCCTGGCCAACATGATGAAACCCCACCTCTACTAAAAATACACACACACACACAAAAAAAGCTGGGCCTGGTGGCTGACACCTGTAATCCCAGCTACTTGGGAGGCTGAGGCAGAGGAATTGCTTAAACCCAGGAGGCGGTGGTTGCAGTGAGCTGAGATCATGCCACTGAACTCCAGCCTGGGCAACAGAGCAAGACTCTGCCTCAGGAGAAAAAGAAAAAAAAAATGTTAATGTTACTGAATTCAAAATAGCTTTTATTTTGTATTTTTCTAACTTATCAGTAAGGTGCAAAATGGGTTTATTTTTTAAACTTACAAGAGGTCCTTGATCTGAGAAGTCTGGAATCTGCTGAAGTAGACCAAAGCTAGGGCTCACTAACAAACTGCAGAAGGTGTGTTTAGAAGAATCTAGGTCTTCTGGTAGCAAACAACATTTCTATTCTTCAGTTGCTACCTATAATAGGTTTGCATACTTGATCAAAGTCTAGAAAATGGTGGGAGTATTGATCATCATTGTTTAATTTCTTCCTTCAAATAACAACTATCTCCCAAAAAACTTCTAATTCTTTCCTTTATTATCTGTGTGACCTTGGGAAATTTGCTTAACTTATTTGTGTCCTAGTTTCCTCATTGACAAGGTAAGGAGAATAGTAGTACTTACCTCAGAGGGTGCTGTGATGGTCACATGAGTTAATGCCTGTGATGTCTTTAGCACATTCTTGTCACATAGGAAATATTCAGCAAGTATTATTGTTGCTGAACACTTGAAACTGTTTTTGACACATAGTTGGGGCTCGATAGACATTTTTGGAATGAATTAGTAAATAAATGAAAATGCGAAGTAGGAATAAGGGCAGTTCTATATATATAATTTTTTAATTACAATGCCTTGGTCACAGGCAGGCAATTAGGACAGCTGCTTTTGTGACGAGGCTACATTTGGGGAATATTTATTTCGGTGAGCTCAAGCTAGAGAACTGATGATGCTTCTGTATTTTCTGGCCCAGCAGACTTTACAGGTTTATCAGCTTTATCTGCTAGATGTATCACAACGTGCATTTAAGGGATCAGGCGGGAAGAATTTGGGCTTGGAACTGATGTGAAGTAAAGGCTTTATTCCTCATTAAAAACCATAAGAGGGAACAAGGCCGTTAGACCCTTCAAATGGGAGAAGAGAAGCGATGCTTTCTTGCCACAAACCAAAGTGCTGAGGACCACAGCTGTAAGAAGGTCAAAGGAAGTTAGAATGACCTTTCATAGCAGGCTCAATGTTTAGCCAGCTTAAGATTTTACTTTCAGATCATCCCAGGGATAGCTATTTGGTTTACTACATGAATAACCTTCTAGCCTTATAGAAACAGTTGTTTTTGCTTTTGTTTTGTTTTTGTGAGGGTTTGAAAGTAGAAAAAAAGAACCTATTGCTTGACTTTAAAAGATGAGCTGTCCTGAGTTTCAGCACTGGCTGACATGGTTGGTTTTTGTTGTTGTTGTTGTTGTTTATTGTTTAACAAAGGTATTTGGCAAATGGGCCAATGAAGAAAAAATCAGTTTCTCAGACTCCACTGCTTTTACCAAGACTAGGTAGTAATCAGATGACAAGTCATAGTGATGACCCTGTGCTGATGCTACAGACACTAAAGTAAGACCCATTTTCTGCCTTACAGAACTTTCTAGGCATAGTTACAATAAGGGACATTAATATGCTTCCCTGTCACCTATATTCACTGACCCCGTGTCTACCCACTGGGATCAAATGAAACAAATCAAGTTCTTTTAAATGTCAGCTCTTAAGTATTTAAACATAAGCCATCAAGAATCTAGGTCTCCAACACACTTCCTTATTAACATACTAGGGAACTCTAGCCATCTAAGTAAGGTATGGTTTTATGTCTCCTCACCAGTAGGTCACATTGCTTTGCACACTCTCTAATTTGTTCCTCTCCATAATGTTTGACCCAGAACCCTCCTCCACCACCACCATCCCAGTGGTTTTGGCCAGTACAGAGTGGAGCTGGGCTCTCCAGGGCCAATATTCCGTATTCAGGGTCAGAGCAACTGCTGGAATTCTTCCTCAAAAAGCCCAGTGAAGGGACCTGGAGTAAATAAATAAGAAACTTGAAACAAAATGGTTGATTTTCTTTATTATATTTTTAGATCCCCAGCCCTAATCTTGTCTCAGGTCTTCCTCCTTTCTCTGTGGAACCATGAGAATATTTTCTAACCAGTGTTGTTAGAAAAACCAAATACTAGTATACTTGCCGTTTATTAAGTGTCTTTTTCTGGCATCCGGTGTTTTAAATTTATTATTTTATGAAATCTTATAATAACCAGGCAAGTTGGGTTATTAGTATTTTTTATCTCCATTTTCCATAGGAGGAAACTGTGGCTTAGAGATTAAGTAACTTGCCACAGTTCTAGAATTCAAACCCAGAGCTGCCTAACTCCAAGCTTCTGCTCCTTCTCACACATCACTCAGTGTCTCTGTGATATATTAATAACATACTTGGACATACTTAGTACTTTGGCTGGTCATGCTAGGTGCTCAATAAATGTTACTTTCCCTTTTTCTCATCATCCTTCCTCTTCTCCCAAATAATCACATGCAACCTAAAAATGAAGAAGAGGGCTTAGAGTGGACACAAGTGTGTGCCAGGTTCCCAAAGTGGTCAGATAACATGAATTCTGCAATGACGTGCCTTTGGCCATGTACACCCCTTCTGTGGGGCTGTGGGCCAGCTCTACATCTATTAACATGTACTAGGCCAACTCGTTTACTATCAAGGAATGTCTGGCAGTTCTTTCTAACCAATCCCTACCCCATATAGTTTCTCCTTATTTCTTCAAATAATTCTATGCACTCCCTAAACCATTCCATTAAATCCAGTGACTTTTGAGAGCTCCACAGCAGCTCAGAGCTGACCCTGTCTTTTTTGGACTCAGAATCCACAGGTCAGGGAAAGATGTAGATAGCACATGCCATCAGGGAGAAGAGGGTCTCAGGGCAGATTTCTCTTTGGCTCCTCCTACCATTGCTGGGGTTCTTTGCGCTCCTCTGAAAGCTGCATACTATGTTACTTACAGCAACTATCATGCTCAAGTTCAGTAGTTCTCAACTGGGGGCAGTCCAGTGCCTACAGAGGTATTTGGAAATAGGGAGGGTGCTTTCTGGTTTTCACAATTACTAAGGGGCACTTTTAGCATCTGGTGGCTGGGGGTGGGCAGGGATGCTAAAATTCTGCAATGCACACAACAGTCTGGCATGATGAAAAATGGACCCCAGGCCGGGCGTGGTGGCTCATGCCTGTAATCCTAGCATTTTGGAAGGCCAAGGCAGGTGGATCACAAGGTAAGGAGTTTGAGACCAGCCTGGCCAATACGGTGAAACCCCATCTCTACTAAAAATACAAAAAAAAAAAAAAAAAAAAATTAGCCGGGCATGATGGCGTGTGCCTGTAGTCCCAGCTGCTTGGGAGGCTGAGGCAGAAGAATCGCTTGAATCCGGGAGGCGGAGGTTGCAGTGAGCCGAGATTGCACCACTGCACTCCAGCCTGGGTGACAGAGCAAGACTCTGTCTCAAAAAAAAACAAAAAGAAAAAGAAAAATGGACCCCAAATAGCAATGCTGTTGCCCCCATTGAGAAGGCCAGAGCCACCACTGTCTTCTTGCCATTGTCCCTCCATGCCCAGCACAGTGCCCATCCCTTCACAAAAGCTAAGTACAAATCTCATGAATGAATGCTCTCCTTGGTACCTTGCCGTCTTTCAGCATGTCTCCTCTCCCAAGGGAGCTGTCCTGCTTGCCTATCATTTCTGGAACCGACTTTAAAAGTGAAGGCTTTATTCAGTTCTATCTCATATGCTTTCCATTCCTTTTTCCTTCCCTTATTCTCAAAATTTTCAAAATTGACCTTCTAAATTGACCAATTATGATTTACCCTTTGAGTAAAACTCAAAGACGTGGCTTTGTAGGGTAATTTTAGGTAGGAGCTTTTATCTCCACAATAGAAGTAAACACTCCAAAAAGGTATTTACCTTGATGGTCTAATTGACTAGGTTGTTAAATGATTAAGTGATTTGGCCAAAGCAGCAACAGTGGCCCTGTTGACTTCCCTTCTCTGACCCTTGAAGCTACTCTTGAAGCCTGGAACTTGTGGAGGAAGGGAAGGGGTCTTAAAGAGTCAGCAAGGAAGAAGCTCAAGCTCAAGCGCTGACCTCTTCATCATTCCTGCTGAAATGTCAGGAAAGCTGGTACTAAGCAGACCAAGGACTGCAGCTCACTCCAGACAGATAACCTGCTGAAAGAGAGTCAGAAATGTGTCCCCATGAGATGCCTGTATCCTGATTCCAGTTAAGTGATAGGAGCATGATGCTGCTGCAGTATGGAGCATTATCTGTGGTTGGAAATTTTCAGAGGTCATGGGTTTTACTTTCTGGCTGATTCCCTTGAGAAGACCCTTAGCTTTTTTCTTTTTCATAAATTTCAGAGAGAAGGTTCTCTTCCCATCGTGGGAATTCCCAACTCTGCTCCATTCAGGGGCTCTCCCATTTTCTTAAAGGGTATTAGGGAATACTTTTAAAGGTCTTAAAACAAAGTTCATTCTCATTCTTCTCAAATTGAAAACAACTTTCTGAAGGGTAGCAAAGCTCAGGGCTGGTAAGTGTGGACTGGGAAAAATCATGGAGTGGAGAAATTTGGTAAGAGGGGAAAGAACAAACATTTACTTAGCACTTGCCATGTGCCATGCACATTACCTATTCGGTACATTATTTAATCTTCCTCCAGTTCCACAAAGAAATACATTAGTCTGGATGGACAAGGTTATGCTCCATTAACAAACAACCCCTAAATCTCCCGGCTTTTTAAAAAAGAAAGAAAACAAGAATATATGCCTTACTTGTATTACATATCCACTATATGAATCCAGATCATCTTACCTTTAGGCCCTAGACTGACAAAATAACTGCTATCTGAAATGTTTCAGGTTGCTATGGCAGAGAGAGAGAAAATAATATGAAATTGTGGACTATTTCTTTCTTTTTTCTTAATTTCTTTTTTGAGATGGGGTCTTGTGTTGCTCAGGCTGGTCTTGAGCTCCTGGGCTCAAGTGATCCACCCACCTTGGCCTTCCAAAGGGCTGAGATTACAGGCATGAGCCACCACGTCTGGCCAGAATTGTGGGCTATTTCTTAAAGATTCCACAAGGAAATGACACATGTCACTTGTGCTCATGTGCTCACATTTTTTTATCCAAAGCAAGTCATTTGCCATGCCCGCCTATAAAGGGATAGAAAAATGCAATACAATCATGTGCCCAAAAGAAGAGCTAGAAATATTTCATGAATAAAGTATTCTTGTCTCTGTTTTATAGCTGAGGAACTGAGGCTTAGGGAAGTTAGGAAGTGATGGAGCTGGCTTTCAAGGCCAGGCGTGTGATGTCAGCTCCTGAGCTCTTTGCTCTCCTATAGTGGGTGCATTTCACAAGCATGTTCCGTACATGGTATCCAACCTCTTCTCCAAATGCGGTTGCTGGGCTAAAGTGTTCTTGGGGCTTACGGGGGTATGCACATGCCCCAGATGTGGACAGGTTAAAGCAAAAGCTAAATCACTGTGGCTCAGCTATTATTTCATTTTACCCACTTCAATTCGCCTTCAAGGGATTCAACAAATTCGATGCGAAATCATATGTAAAAGAAGTGGTATCTTTGACCACATGCTAGATCTTTCTTTTTAATTCTAGTCTCAAGTATCATAGATTTCCTTGCTTATTACTTTTATTGGTTAAATCATAAGAGAGCAATTGCTCTATTCTTACTTTGGTAAGGCTGCTGCCTGGTGGATGTTCATAACCCAGGGAAAAGAATGTCCCCAAATTCCCTCTATTTCTTTCACCCAAAACAGTCTCCAGGAAGAAAAAAACCTTTGTTCAAAGGAGCAATAAAATAACAAGACTGAAAGACTGATTCCACCAGCCCTTAGAAAATCAAGTCCAGCATTTCTTCCTCCTGGAACCCAGAGGAAGCACCCTGTTATGTAAGTTCTTTGTTTTCTTTCTTTCTTTCAGATAGGGTCTCACTCTGTTGTCACCCAGGCAGGACTACAATGGCGCAGTCTCAGCTCACTTCAACCTCTGCCTCCTGGGTTCAGGCGATTCTTCCCCCTCAGCCTCCCCAGTAGCTGGGACTACAGGCGTGCACAACCACACCTGGCTAATTTTTTTGTATTTTTTAGTAGAGATGGGGTTTCACCATGTTGGCCAGGCTGGCCTCGAACTCCTGACCTCAAGTGATTCACCCACCTCAGCTTCCCAAAGCATTGGGATTACAGCTGTGAGCCACCGCACCCAGCACCCTGTTATGTCAGTTCTTCTCAGATGTATCTATTTCTAATGGGAGGGAAAAGTCTGAAGAAGAAATCCTAAGCAGCCAGCCACAGGTAGAATTTCAGACTTTAACCTCTCCTGGTATTTTGCATTTTGCTCTGTAACATACCCATATTTGTCCACTACTACATAACCCAAAAGACACTCTAACTTATTCTGTGATTTCCACCACACCTAGGAACTTGAACTTAAGCCTTCCCCATCTTTTAATGTCAATATGCTTACCATCTGAAAGTGGGTCCCTGAGGGAGAGGGACAAGGGTTGCTGTCAGGCTAGGGGCATGGCAGTTGCCCCTTGGTAGCTAGAGTATCCCAGAAGCCAAAGAGGATGAAGGAAAGGAGGAGGAGGGGTGGGGGATTGGGGGGAGAAGAAGAACTGTGAAGTGATATCAGAAGACTAGGAATAACCCCAAATATGGCCTAAAAAACCACATGGAAATGACTTGGAACCAAATTACTGAAAACATAGTTGTTAGGGGACTACATATATTATTCATTATATTTTTCTGATTCATTAAAGAAGACAAAGTACTTTGTCCAGAGCAAAGCAGGTTTTAGCCTGAGGCAAATTGTTTAACCTTGCTAGGGTCCAATCCATAAAGCAGAGCTCAAGCACTGCTCAGCCTAATGAGGTATAAAGTTTGCAAAACTCTTTGAAGGCAGAGAGTTTGACTATTACGCATTATTGGATAAAATGCCAGTTTAGGAAGGAAACTCTCCAGTAGCATTATATGTGCCTTAACTGGTAGCCAACCAGTAGAGCTGGTTGTCGAAGCTTCATGACAGAAAGAACCCAATTGTTGATCACTTAAAATGGAAAATAAGCATCTGGGTGTGGTGGCTTGTGCCTGTAATCCCAGCACTTTGGGAAGCTGAGGTGGGTAGATTACCTGAGGTCAGGAGTTTGAGACCAGACTGGCCAACGTGGTGAAACCCCATCTCTACTAAAATACAAAAATTATCTGGGTGTGGTGGCACTCGCCTGTAATCCCAGCTACTCAGGAGGCTGAGGCAGGAAAATCGCTTAAACCCGGGATGCAGAGGTTGCAGTGAGCCCAGATCGGGCAACTGCACTCCAGCCTGGGTGACAGAGCAAGACTCCATCTCAAAAAAACAAAGAAATAAGGCAGGCAGTAACAAATGGCATGCACCATTACAGCATTGGCTTGGTTCGGAGACAGATTCCTGAGCTAAAGAAGGCCTCATTTACTGGAATGGAAAAATATAAGGCCAGGAAATTGCTCAGAGGTCTCCTGTCTTTTCCTGTACACATGGGATGCACTAAGTGTTGGCTACTGTTTTGGATCAGAATCTCAGTTTTAGAAATAGCCCAAGTCTGTCCTTGGGAAGGGAGAGAATGTTGTGGTATATTTGCGTGTGGTGGTGTGGGGCAGGGGAGGTACAGAGGATGTTGGGAGGAGCCAGTTAGACCCTCCCTGAATCCAAACTGTTTCCTTGGGCCTCACAGTCATCAGAACTGAGCTGTAAGATTGGGCGGCCAATCTGAGTGCAGGGAGCCTCCAAGTCTCCTGAACTAGCACCGAGGTAGAGCCGAGTTGGTCCCACTGACAGCACAGGCCAATTCTGCATGTTCAAGTCCAATGGCTGGTCTCAAGTCTGCCTATTTTTCAGGTGCATAGGCTGAGCTTTAGTCTCACAGACAACAGATATTTGCCAGGCAACAACCTCTCACCAAACATTATTTTAGATAGTAGGAATATATAAGGAAACAAAAGACAAATATTCCTGTGTACAGGGAGTTTGCATTCTAGTGGAGGAAAATGAACAATGAATAAAGTAAGGTACACAGTGTGTTAGAAGATATGGAGAAAAATTAAATCGGGAAGGAGAGAGAATAGGGAGTGCTTGGCAGCCGGAGTTCGGGTGGCCTCACTTCAGACGCGGTATTGAGCAAAAACTTGAAGGAAGCAAAAGAGGCATGTGGGTATCTGGGGGAAGAGCTGTCCAGGCAGAAAGAACAGCAAGTGAAAGGCCCTGGGGTGGGAGAATGGCTGGTGTGTGCCAGGAACAACCAGAGGCTGGAGAGTGGGAGTGGAAGAAGCAAGTGAGCGGGTGGTAGGGCATGAGGTCGTAGGAGTAACAGGGAGAAACTTCATGTGGAGACTTGTAGGCCACTGTGTAGACTGTGGCTTTTACTCTGAAATAGATGGAAAATCACTAGAGAGTTTGGAGCGGGAGAATGACAAGATCTGATTTACATTTTAATAGAACCTGCCTGACTATTGTGTTGAGTAGGTGGGAGCCCAAGGGAGAAGACAGGAGAAGAGTCAGGAGGCTGTTACAGTGATCCTGGAAGGAACCTCTGGTGGCTTGACCAGGGTAGAGGCAGTGGAAGTGGTGAGAAGTGCTTGGATTCTGGACAGATATTGAAAAGGGAGCACATAGGATTTGCTAATTCATATACCAGGGTACTCAGGTGGCCTGTCCAGGAACACATTAGTGAACTGGGAAGAGGTAATAAAGAAGGAAGGGACATAGCTAGAGCAGGCAGGACTCCAGTTGTTCTTCCTTTGTTCCTTTCTTTAACTGAAGGTCTGTTATGGGGCAGGCACAATAGTGACTGTGAACTAACAGGATCCCTGACCTCATGGAGCAAACAGTATGGAGAGAGTCAGACATTAAGTGAATAATCACACAACAAATCCATGTAAAATGACACTCTAACTTAATGTGCTGAGTGTCGGTGCTGAAAAATATTATTTCAGCATTTAATCAAGAGAATACAATAATTACTAAATATTTTTAATTTTTTTTACTAAATTTTTGAAATCCAGTGTGCATTTTACATGTACAGCATATCTCTATCCGGGTTAGCTGTATTTGACGTGCTCAAAAGCCACATGTGGCTAATGAGTACTGAATTATACAGCACAGCTCTAAACCATCAAGCCACACACATTTTAAAGTCATGAACAAAGCGCTGGAAATATAGGTCCTTCTCCAGTAATTTTAAAAGTAGGTAATACCTTAAATAGAGCCTCTTGCATTTTAAAATTGAATACTTTGTCATTAATTAGCTGTGTACATTTGGGGACATCAGCTTACTACCCTTTGCCTCAGTCTGTAATAAGGAAGTGTGATGGGGCTGGGTAATGTGTACCTACCCTTTCAGTCTTAATGATCATTGACTCTGGATAAGGAAGTCCAAATAGTTTTTCCTTCTCTTGTCATCGCTCCTGAAGAGACCTTTCCTTTCAACCTTAACTCTTCTATGATATCTGAAAGGTGGAATTTGACTAGTTCAATAGTGAACTGACAAAACTCCAAAATGGCCTTCACTCCAAAGCAAAGAGTTGAATTTTTCTAGAGAAATATGAATGCTGACTATTTAAATGATTAATGAAACTATTGAGTTTTAGGTATAATATACTATTGTGGCTAAGTTTTAAGAAAAAGTCCCGATGTTTAAGAGATATGATCTGAAATATTTATAGATGAAATAATCTGATGTCATGGATCTGCTTCAAAAGCGTCCCAGTTGGAAGGTGGGGAAGTGAGTGGGGTATAGACGAAATGAGATTGGTCATGAATTGAAATTAAGTATAAGCACAGATATTATCCTGTCTACTTTCACAGTTTGAACTTTTCCATAACAAAAAGTTTTTTTTAAGTAGATCTTCAGACTTTCTTATATTTTAAACTTTCCTTTAAATACTGTGTATCCCTCATGGTACAGATGAGAAAATCTGCTTGAGGGCCAGGAGCACATGATTCTTACTTAATACTCCAGTGGGATGAAGCCCCAGGCCCATCACTCCCATCATAGTTTAAATATCTCTGGCAGTTTTAGCGGTAACACAACTTTATTCTCTCATCCTTCCCCCATACAGTTTAGGATCAATATTTAGAAGTGAAAGGCTGTCTCCACTGTGATTCAAGGAGAACCCCAAACTCTGCCAGAGACACACAGGTGTCCAGGGAGCATGGCGATATATCATGGGTTTGTACAAAGTACATTGAAAATCTAGAAAGGTGCAGATGCTTGGCTCACAGGCACAAATAATGTTACTTCTTCCTCATATTGTGGAAGCTACATGCCACAGAGCAGGTAGGGGCTATCTGAGAAAGGATCTCAGAGGGAATGTGACATCAAAGGCCAGGAAGTCAGCATCTGGGACCCACCACAGGGGTAGGTATAGGTCTCTTGTTACCCTGGGTTGCCTGGGCATTATCTAAATGTCTGGCATAATGCTCTAAGTTCAGTGGGGGCTTTCTGGTCTCACCTGTTCACTTTACCCTCTCAAACATCATGATAGAGGATGAAGAAGCTGGACCTCATCTCTGAGTTTCTACCCAAGACATTGTGAGGGGCTGAATGGTAAATGGAGAGCACGGGACAACATTGCAGGATTGACATCTTCAGATACCTTTGCCTGACCGGCAAGGATCTTCTAGCTTCAACACCACTAGATGCCTGACTTCTCACCATGAATTACAGCATTCACTCATTTTTACTTCCAAAGGAAGACTACTGCTAATTTCTTTAAAACAGTGTCTACAAAGAAAGAGAACAGGACTCAGTCTGGGAATGTTTTCCTTTTGCATTTTCATCAGCCAAAAAAGTATTGAGTTTAGGGTACCAACATACGGTGCAAATGTTAATTTTAAGGGAAATTTGGCACACTCAGCATGCTAAACTGTGCTACTTTCTACACATGTGATACTTGGCTTCAGTGGTGGCAATACAGTGCCAGATTTTCTTAAATGTCAGGCATTTTAAGAGATGGTTTCTCAGAATTTAAAATCACACACACGCACACACGCGCGCACACACACACACACACTAGAAATGCGACTGTGATGTTTCTAAATAAAATAAATTTGACCCCCATAGGAAAACAAGGCAACAGCTCTCTGGAGCCTGTGGTGGACCATGGGTTGACTCTCAAACACCTGCACAGTGCTGTTTTAAGCTATAAGCAATATATTGTAATCCCATAGTACATTAACATGAAGATAATCTGCAACATAGCATATCCAATCTTTACGGCACATAGATGGTTTCTCTTGAAGGTACCCCCGTCTGTTGAAAGAACTCACTTATGGCTGGGCACTGTGACTCAAGCCTGTAATCCCAGCACTTTGGGAGGCCAAGGTGGGTGGATCGGGAGGTTAGGAGATCAAGACCATCCTGGCTAACACGGTGATACCCCGTCTCTACTAAAAATACAAAAAATTACCCAGGCGCCTGTAGTCCCAGCTACTTGGGAGGCTGAGGCAGGAGAATGGCGTGAACCCGGGAGGTGGAGCTTGCAGTGAGCCAAGATCGCACCACTGCACTCCAGCCCTGGCGACAGAGCAAGACTCCATCTCAAAAAAAAAAAAAAAAAAAAAAATTCACTTACGCTACGTAAATCAGAGAAGCAGGTGAGAATTATCCAGAGGAGTCTCAGCATTTGGTAATCCTTATTGTCAGAATAGTCTAATACTTTAATACATTGAGCCTGGAACCCTACACTTCTTCTTACTAAACTTCCCCTTGACTACTTTGGTTTATCAAGTTTATCCTAAGCACAGATCTGACTCTCTCAACTTCATTGGCTCATTACATGATCTTGGGGGATCTTTTCTAGGTCATCACCCACGTCATAGAGAAAACATTCATTTCAAGACTGCTTTGTCTCTACTTACGAGTCCGAGTCCAGATTTCTAGTTATTTTCATACTCCTGGAAGAGCAAGAAACCTAATGGTGTACTTTCCAATGGACTGATGAAACAGTGCAGGGGAGGAGGAAATTGAGAATGATACAAAGCTTTACAGGGACTAGGATAGAGCCAAAGTCATCTGGCAGGAAGGAATATACGAACTGAGATTCCTGACACGTGGGCTCTAAGAACTTTAAAACTCTCATATCTTGCCCATGCCTCTATGATGAATAAACATGAATAAAACCTGAATTAGAGGATATCAGAAATGCTTTCCCATGCTCTAAACATTCTATAATTAATTATCTTCCCCTCAGGGGTTTTGGGGGAACTAAACGTACTAATGGGTATGAAAATTTTTGAAATAATTGAGAGTTATCTCAGTGTAAGTTAGCACAACATCATGAAATAATTATCTCAATAAACCTAGAATTGTTTCTTATTCTTGTTATAATGTTGGGTCAAATGTAGGAGCTTACTTAATGTCAGGTGGAAAATAAAAGGTATCATAGAAGACAAAAAGACACATTTATAGAAATGAATAATATAAGTATAAATTAGGTTGACCTTTTGGGAAAGTAATTTAGCATTATGTATTAAGACCTGAAAATTAATATACTTTCACTCTGTAATTCTATTTCTAGATAATCTAATCTAAGGAAATGATAGAGACGTAACAAAGATTTATGAACAAAGTTGTCTACTGCAGTGCTATTTGTCTAATGCATAGAGATATGTAGTAAGTAGTGCTGTAAAAGAAAATATATTCATGCATAGTAAAAGAGTTGAAAGAAACAGACAAAAATATTAACACAGTAACTCTTGGTGGTAGCATTATTGATTATTTTAATTTTCTCTCTTAGATATTTCAGCATTCTATTTATAATGGTAATAAATTTATACTATTTCAAGGTCATTAAAAATAAATTGTATAAACTTGTTCACCTTAATCTAATCCTGGTACCAACACATTTTGTCTTTTAATACGTCTGATCAGTAGCCAGCTTATCTGAACTGCTTTCAGGGCTTTCTTCTGTTCTTTGCTAACCATGAGGCTGCATGGGCTTTATATTATGGCTATTATTTGCCAACAGCCCTCTGACACCCAGAGAGCTGAGTCACCTGTCCGTTTTAGGGTGTCCACACATGGTGTTCCTTCCATCCTTCAATATTCCCTGCATTCTTTCTCCACACGAAGTTCACAAGCTGTGAAGTGGCCCAGGGCTCACTTCTTCGGCAATATGATATACAGGAGCTCTTCAAGTGTGACTTGCTTAATCCTCCCTACGAAGCAGTCTTCACTCACGTTGAATTTTCCATTAATTTCTACAGAATAGCTATTTACTCTGAGAACCCAAAGGTTTTAGAAACTATAGGCGATTCTGCAAAGTCTAGATTGAATTTGCTCATATTTTGTTGTTATTAAAAAGACTCAAATGAATTCTCTCTTTCCAGGTGAGACCCTCAGTAGAAAGGTATTTTGTTATTTATTCATTCCATTATTTATTTATGCATTCAAATTAGTTCTGTCTTAGGTTCACCTCACCAGTTCTTCAATCAGCATAAATGAAGATGAAAACTTAAAAGGTTCATTTCCCAAATGCCCATTAAATGTTATCTAACATACTCCTTTTATAAGGAAGCTAGAGAAGGTTAGTGATGAAACAGAATCAGCCTGTTACTCCACCAAGACAAGGGGATTGTGGGGAGGGAGGGAGTACAGAAAGGGAGGGATATTGATTGAAATCCACCAGAACCAAGTCATTCCAAACCACTAAAAGTCGAAAAGCTCCAAGGAACAGAAAATATGTTATGGGAAATCATTTAAAAGAACTCTTTCTTTTGCCAAACCTTCCAAGAAAATATTCTTTATGCAGAATCTTCTTCTAGATTCAGTCTGTGGCATCCAGTCTCTCAGAATAGGTCCCTCAGTGTCTTCACTGGCTTTCCCTCAGTACCTCATCAGTTTGTCACACAATTCTTATTCAATTTAGATCCAGCTATTTCTGCACACTTTCACATTGATTTGGAAAATGTCCTTCACACTTTGGTTTTAGTCTCTACTCATGAAGTGCCATTTGCATTAGGATGATTTAGTTTCATGAATGGATTTTTCTCATGTATGATTTTGCCTTAGATGAGCCTTGGAACGCGTATACCACATTCCAGCCATTGCTGCAAAACAAGACTTTGTGAGCCTGCTTGCATCTCTTCCTTAAATATATCTGTTTTTTCACCCTTTGTTCACGTTCTCAGGTTGAAGTCTTGGTTATATTTGTATGTGTTGTTTTCACAAGTTTTAAACCTGAAATTCAGTCCAATCCCTGTCTCCAGTCTTATACCCTCCAGTCATCTAAGCTGTCTCAGGCAGGTGTGTGTTTACATAGGGAGATTACTCATGCTTGTGCACACACACTTGTGCAACTTAAATATGCCAGACATGGTCCTGTATATTTTGTCTAAACATCTCTATTACTGGTGATTCCATGATAATTAGGTATCTGCTGTTACTTGAAACTAGCCCCCAGAAAAGTTTTAAAACATTTGTCCATTAGTATTGTTCTTCTACATTGCATTTTGGTGGCTGTTGCCCAATTTTCCACTTTAAGTTGTCACTTTTCTGATTGATTTACAGAAGCTTTCAGACATTGAATAACGTTAATTATTTGTCACATGTTGAAAAAACTTTTTGTGGTTTGTCATTTCCTTTTAAATTTTATGTGATTTTTGACATACAGGATTTTCTTATTTTAATTTTTTTAATTTTTCATTTTTTAATTTTTTTAATAAATAGAGACAGGGTCTCCCTATGTTGCTCAGGCTGGTCTCAAACTCCTAGGCTCAAGCCATCCTCCTGCCTCAGACCTCCAAAGTGCTAGGATTACAGGTGTAAGCCACCATGCCCAGCCAGGATTTGTTTTCTTGTATAATCAGGTTACTCAACCTTCCTAGTTTCTGACTTTTAGTCAGAGGTTTAAAAAATCATAGGGGTAAGGCAGACTCACTAAAGCCATCTCTACCAATGAGTTGGAGCTTTGGACTTGGAATGAAGCTTTTACAATGTTTCCTATTGCAATGGTATTGTTGAAACAAATGGGCAAGGGTTAGGTCTGGGATAAAGGGTTGGATTTACACTCATCCTCAGGAGGAAGAGCCCATTTGAAACTAGAACAGAAGTAGAAGGAAAATCTCTTGGAGGAAAGCAGGGAAGGGGGCGGGGATGTTGATCAAACAAGTGTTTATAAGAGTCATTTATGTGACTAGAAATTGGATGACTATTCTGTAACCTTTTCCAAGTTCCTGGGCTTTGGACTGATTTCAGGGGATTTTTAGAGGCTAGTGTCTTCCCAGACTTGAGCCATCTGAATGATTCAGTAGACAAAGTCCCCTTGGGGTGGGCAAACCCTTTCAATGGCCAGTTCCCTGGCAGGTGCCACCACTTTACATTTGCAGAATATTCCCCCCCTTTGCAAAAATCTTTCACCTACTCTATCTTGCTTGATTATTATAGCAATCATGTAAAATGAGTAGGTTTACTAGGATTTCCTTTTCTTTTCAAGGGGTGAAAATAAATAGAAACTCAAATTTAACTGACTTTCCAAATTCAGCGATTGAGTTAAGCAAGGTGAGGTGTGCAGTTCACTCTAAAGGAGCAGTATGGACTAATGAAAGGTGTACAGGTAAGGAAATTGGGCACATTTGGGGTGGAATGCCAGCTCAGTCACTTACTCACTCCCTGACTTCGGGCAGGCCAGTTCCCCTCTGCACTTTGATTTCTCATCTATAAAATGGAATAATGGCACCTGTCTTGCAGGATTGATGCAGGGATTAAATAATACAATGCTCCATTTCCTTCCATTATTCTATCTTTGTAGTTGTGTATGTTTTTGTGTGCCACCTTGAAACTTGCATAGAAGGGGTGGTATATCAAGACACTGAATAAATGGGAGAGTGTGAAGGGCCCTCACACAGGGCCTGGTCCTCTTTCACTGCCCAGCTCACAAACTCCTGGGAGCTATGACGCCCTTGGAGGCTTTCCTCTGAAGCTTTCTTATGTAGTCTTACAATCCTACTCACTCAAATGTCTTTTACTGCCAAAACATTAAGAGTATTGTTGGAATTCAGAAATAGGATTCATTAAAAAAAAAAAAAAAAAAAAAAAAGACCCTCAATTATTTACCCAGAAGGCCATTATATAAGTGGGCTCAACGACTGTTTGCAATAGTTCTTATGTCATGACTAAGAGCAGAAATTGCCAAACTATAGACCCCGGGTCAAATCCAGCCCACAACATTTTTTTTTTTTTTTGTAAATAAAGTTTTATTAAAACACAGCCATTTTCATTTGTTTATGTGGTGACTATGGCTGCTTTCATTGCCGCTGGCAGGATTGAGTAGCTGCAACAGAGACTGTGTGCCTCAGAAAGCTAAAAATATTTACTGTCTGATTCCTTATAGTAAAGTGTTGCCAACCCATGGCTAAGAACTGCTACTTCCAGGCTATGTGACCTTAGATAAGTCATTTACATTTGTTGTGCCTCAAATTCCTTATCTAGCAAATAGGGATAATTGTACTGATTAAACCATAAAATCCATGTAAAAGACTTGCATGTGGTAAGTCCCCAGTTAATAACAGCTATCACTATTATTACTAGAACTGTTGATTTGCAGCGAAGCTCTTTGGGTAAAACACTAACCCAGGAACAGAAACCTATTTGGTCACGCTCAGTTTTAAAGGTCTCTCCTGCAGATATCAATAGCAGCTAGAATGGTCATCCTTCCTTGTCACAAAAATGTTTTCTTAAGATCAGCCATTTCAATGCTATTAGCTCAACTTCCAGGACATTAAAAGCATACCCTGCCATTCCTCCACACTTAATGTAGATGTTTGAATCAGTGCCACTGGATATTTTCCAATAGTCTGTGTACCCTCTCTGGGAGAGAAGGAATTGAATGAGGCATTTTGTTGAAATTAAATGTCAAGAGTACCAGCTGCTTCTTTCTAAAAATATGAGCTAGATATTCCAAAAGGTGTGAACCATCAATCAAAGTACAAGGGAAGATTTTGCATTTAGTTGTTTGTTGTTAGAAATTTTTTTTAATGTTGTAAAGAAAACCAACCTTTTGACAAATGGCATTGAAAGCCATTAAGGGAGTTGAAAAACCAGCAGTTCCACTTTGTCTCTCCTCTATATGGTGGGAAATGCTTTCTCAATGTAAAGAAATCGTATCCAGCAGTCCAACCAGCATATGGAGGTGATTTCCAAGACAGAAGTGAAAAAAAAAAAATCCCACAGCCCAACCTTTCAGAAGTATCATAGTCATGCAGAGAGAAAACGTCCTGCCCTCTTCCTCATTGTTAAACTTTGTGGGTTAGAAGAGCCATCCCTATGGGGGTAGCATATCTCTAACTCAGCTTCTCACCTAGTGGCTGGGGAGGGTCTTGATGTGGGATGGAGAGAAGTCTTCCACTCAGGACTCACATGCATACAAATGGTGCACCTGTGAGCACTCCCCACTGCCACCAGGGAAGAGCACAACCTGTTCAGGACCTTTCCTTTGTGATTACCTGGACCCCAGATGGCCATTGCCTGGGCTATGCCTCATCAACTCAATCTTGACATACAGAAAAATTTTCTCCACACCTCCAACACCCTATCATTAGTATGCTGGGTGGGTGGTGGAAAGGGAGGGATGACTGCAAGTCATAGGGCTTCTTCCATCAGAATGTCTCCTCTGCCATGCTCACCCACTCACCATGACCATTCACACTTCCCTTATTGTAGAGACTTGTCGTTTACATTGAACAGAGATTCACTGAGCACTCCCTACAGTACTTTTCAGCCTAGGATGGCCATGAGAATCACCTACAATACAAAGCTCTTAAAAAACATTGATGCCTGACCCCCACCCAAGAGATCCTGAGGTGATTTTGGTCTGGGAAGGAGCCTATGTTTACATTTTTTAAGGGAGGTGGGCATTGTATGTTTAAAACTTCCCAAGTGATTCTCGTGTGCTGACCTACCACGTGCCAGCCATTCATTCTTCTACAGGCATACAACAGTGAACACAGGCCAGGTACCTGGTCTCATGAAACTTAGAATCTAGTGGGGCAAGTCAGATGATAAACATATGAATGGCCAAGATATTTTTTATGGTGCTACCAGGAAACAAAACTTGAGGCTGTGAAAGAGCCAGGGATGCAGAGATTTGTAACTTTAGAGTGGTCAGGGCATCATTGTTATAGAGTCATACTTTGCTTCTTTGCATGTGATGAGCTCAGTGCTACAACAGGGCTGCACTCAGATCCTGCTCCTTGTTCATGATGGCAAGTGTCACTGCGTTCCCCAAGCCCAGATTTTACAGGCTGATGGACAATGAGAGCCTCTGATTGGGCAGATCAGCCCAAATCAACCACTGTTGCTGGAAGCCACCTTAGAGGGCATGGCTTACCCTCAGTGATTTGGTTACAGAATGCTACAGCCCTCTTTGTCTTTTACCTACTGTTAAATCAATAGCAGAACTTCTTTGACTACTTCACTCCAACGTGATATCCTATTATCAGTATCATCTATTGAATACAATTTTCTGACTTGTATATTGATAGTACTAAAAGCAGATCAAAACTCGCTTATTCTGTACAGGCCCTCTGCAAGATAATGGTCTCATTGAACGAATTGCTAAGGTAGGCATTATTAGCTGAGTTTCATAAATGTGGAAACCAAGCCTCTGAAAGGTTAAGAGAATTTAGTGCGGCTTACCTCTGTACTCCTTTTAGGTTCCTTCCGGCTCAGACAATCTGTGGTCCTATGATCTTTAGTGAGTGGTAGCAAGCCTCTGAGGGAAGGCATTTCATCTTATACATCTTTCTTTGCAGAAGACCCCCTTCTCTCCCACCCACCATAGGCCTTGCTTGTGGTGGGCAGCAAATACATCAGAGACCAGTCTGTGAAGGCAGCTTGATGCTCACTCTTGAGTCCCTGAGCCCTGTAGGAAGGTCTTCAGGCTGCAGGCTTCAGAATTGCTGCTCATAAGCTCCTGTATGTCAGAGCAAAGATGGTAACTCTGGCTTTTCTTCTCAAGACTCCAGGGTGAGGTTCTCAGTAAGCAACTTTGAGCCTCTTCAAAGAAGCTCCCAAAGCATCTCACAGGCTTTTGTAAAGGCTTCTGTGGGTCTTTGCCCCAAGATCTGTCCCCTGGACAGAAAAAATTCACGAGAAAAATTCTTTTATGCTACCCCTCCTTTCTTTCTAATTAAATTTTTAACAATTGAGATTAAAATGCCAAATAAAGAGTCATTGTAATTCCTAGACTAGGAATTGTTATTCAATAAGGCAGACTTAGAATTCCAAGTAGTAAGTGGATTCTGTGGTTAAAGATGTGGAGGATTCCATACAGAGAAGAAAATTCCAGTAAGGTTACTAAGGGAACTATATCTTGGAAGGGATCCCCCTATTTTGTAATGTAATGCACACACAAAGAATTGGCAACTTGGATTACTTTACATGGCTTGTGTGTGTGTGTGTGCACATGCATGGGTGTATGTTTGAGACAAAAAGAAAGCAAGGTTATGAATGTGATGAAATCTCATTAAAAAAATTAACGTAGAAAACTGAGAAATTACAGTAACCTTCCTTTCTGAATTTGGACTTTCCCTCCCTTACTCTGATATCCTTTCCGATTTTCACAGTTTAAGTCCCAAAAGAGAGATACAAACCTGTCCAAGATATAAGTCCTGTGATTATTTCAATTTAGTTGAAGAGTATGTAAACTCTCACAGGTTTAATCAACAGTGACATTTTCCCCCTTCTCCTGTCCTTTCTCCTTTGTGTGCAGTGGAGAACCACAGCTCTCCAAGGAGACTTTCGGGATGGCTTAGCTGCCCCAGCTCAGTGCCAGAGCCTGAGAGCTCCGAGCCTTTTAACTGACCTTTGTGGTGCTTCTGAGACAGTGTTCGAAACTCCTGATCTCATCTTCTTGAGGCCAAAGACACAGATTGAAGGGGTTAAAGGTTGATCTCCAGTACCAACAAATGCTCTTTAAACAATGTGCAAATTCAACATAGTGCTCACAGCAATAAATAAGCCATAATGATAATGTTTGCTGCTGCAAATTTCTCCACATGGCAAATTAATTCATTCTGATTCTGAACTGGCAACCAATGGCAATATTAATTTACCAGATGGAGATACAACCTAAATTCACATGTGCTCTTCAAGCCACAGACAAACCTCTGTTCAAAAGCAGATATAGCAATGCATAGTAAGAGGATCACAACCAAGCAAGGGACATCTACTAAGTATCTTCATGGTGATCAGTAAAGTGCAGTGTGCAATGACAGAAGAGAGTATGAATCCTAGGCTGCAGGGAGCTTAAGCACTGGTTAAGCACTAAATCTAAACACAAAATAATCAGAGTGCAATATAAGGGGAAAAACATACATTTAACCAGGGGATTAGTGGGTTTAATGTCATAGGATTTGAAACAAGAGACAGATAACTGAGTAGGGAGCAAAGATTTCTGGGAAGAAGCTGAACTTAAGTTCAGCCTGGAAGAATGGAATGGATTAATGAAAAGAACATTCCTGGATGGCCAATCAATCTAAACAAAGGCAACGAGGAAGGTATTATTATGCCCCTTGTAGATAACAGTGAAAGTCTGATCTGACTGCAGTTGGCAGGATTTTAGAGAGAAGGGGAACACAGTTGGACTTGATCATGGAGAACTTTGACAGTCAGGTAGAAGAGTTGACATTTGATTTGCTCTGTGTATCAGATAAAGATTGTGTTTAGCTACAGGCCACAGAACTCTGAATACATTTGCTTAACCAAGTAAAGGATTCATTTTCTCAAATAAGAAGAAGACCAGCACCAAGTGGGCACAGGAGCTCCACACTGACAACCTCCCCCTACCTCTTGACCACACATGGTAGGAAGCATTGTTGCTTCATGGTTCCAATAAGGCTGCTCCTCCTCCAGTCTCATATCCACATTCCAGGCAGTTTTATCTACTATTTATTGTAAAAAAACAGAACAAAATCCTCTTAAGACTAGCAAATTATAGCAATTTTAAAATTCGTCACTTAAAAATGTTAAGTACCAGTCATCGTATAAGATAGTGACGATGCAGAAAGGTTTAGGAAATGGTCCCTGGCTTCAAGGAGATCCCAGTGTTGTGGGAGGTTAGATTATGCAATATCCCATGAGGAAGCTCCCTCGAGGGTGTGGGCACAGTCTGTGGGAGCTGAGAGGAAGGGGGACTGATTCTGTCTGAGGGCTGGGGCATGCTTTGCACTTTGTGGTTCTACAGTGGTACAAATAGGATTGGACTTTTCATTTACCCTGAAAGCAGCTTTTAAGCAACTCAACTACATTAGGGACCTGGGGAAGGACTTTGCATTGGCAAAATCTAAAGGGCTCACCCTTGACATGCCAGAGTGCCTTCTCAGCATTGGGGAAGAAGTCAGGGAGAAACTCGGAGGGCTGGAATGGAGAAACTGGATTAATCATATTTGCAGTGTGTAATTTTGTAATTACTGAGAATATTTCCAACTGATTCTTCTTTATTTCAAGGCTAACTGAAGTTCATTTTTGGACTTACACTTACTGGCTTTCTTAATGCAGTTAATTGAAGGTCAGCCTAATTTTGCAAGTCCCCAAATTCTTCCTCTGTTCTACAGAACACACTGGTAGGGAAGGCTGTGGCACTGGTTGGGAAAGGGGAAACTTTTTCTCTCAGCCTTCACATCCAAAGATAGTCCTTCATCCTTTTCATGTTGTTTTAACTGACATTTTAATGAATAAGAAAAAAACAAAACAAAAAAACAAGAGAAAAGAACATTTTGACAGAAAATAGTTTTTGATGTTAGTCAAGGAAATGTAGTTCTGCTTTTTGTTCTCTCATGTTCAGTAAATCAACCAATCAGTTCAATATTCTTCTAGTAGCTCCTAAAACATTTTGCGCCACATCTGGTTGTCGGTTCCTTCCACTAGATGGTGAGTTCCTTGAACCTAGCGTTCGGTTTATGAAACACTGTCCTCCTGGCACCCAGCATAGTGCAGACACAGAAGAGACACTTGAAGCCGTTTGCTGAGTGAATACCTGCAGGGAGGTTCCTCACAGTCTGAGTCTTTATTGTGGTTTGCATTTGTTTTCCTGATGACATAAGCCTGTGTCACAAAGCTGTATGCCCAAAGTATAAGCCAGGGTGAAGTCTGACAGAAGCATCCAAAGAACTTAGGCAGAGACTGAGGTTGGAGGATCACTTGAGGCCAGGAGTTCAAGACCAGCCTGGGCAACAAAGTGAAACCCCATCTCAATTTTTTTTTTAAGATCCTGGGCAGAAAAATCAAGAAGTCCATTAAAATGCCTCAAGGGAATTTTTCAGAGCTCAAAAGGAAGGGAATCCCAAGTCTAATTTTGTCTGAGTGTTTGCTGTTTGAAAACCAATATGAATTTTTATATTTTTAATGCAAGTGTTTGAATAGCTAAGTCATCTACAGTGTATAGAAGTGTAAGTTGCAAAAGTATACCATTGAAAATTCCCTTTCCACCCAGGGCACTAAACAGCTGCAGAGTCACCCACCTATAGACTATGATGGGAACAGCCCCTCCATAAATTGGTAACTCAGCTGCTTCACTCCCAAGCCTTCCTCCTTCAGCCATACAGTCCTTTTCCCCAGACACAGCAGATAATATCAGATTCTTCTATTTCCTTCTAGAGGTAGGCTATCTGCACATGTACACAAGGAGATAAGTGCATGTATTTTATAAGTATGTATATTTTATAAGAATGATTTTAGTGAGCAGAATCAATAGAAAAAAATCAATATGAAGCAGATGAATGAGAAGACTTGGAACTATAAAAATGTAAAGTGGGGAGAAAAGGTATCCAGATGCAGAGTGATCATTCATCAGAAGGCAGAAATATAGCAAGAAATCTATCTACATAAAATAAAAAGAAACAGTGAACAGCGGGGTCACAGACCCATCTGCCCATGAGGATGGGCTTTTCCACAAAGCGACTGAGCATTTGCATGGAGAGTCATGGGGAATCTGCAGCTATTGAGTCAGTGAGGGAAATCATGGTGGCCTGCCCTCCCGGGACACACTGTGTTTGCGGGAAATGTGGGCATGTTTTGCTCTGGTGGCATACTCACTCAGAGACTCCTTGGCATTTGCCCACCATCACCTTGGGCATTTTCAGAACCCTCCCACACTCCTTTATGCTATTTCAGTGAAACATGACATTCTATCTTTCATATCAAAGAAACACGCCACTCATTGGCCAAGGAGCCTGAGCCAGGATGAAGCAGGGGTCATCCATTCTGAGGAGCACTACCCCAGTCCCTGCTATGCTGTGGCTAAAGCACCTTCCTCATGGGAGATGTTCTTAGCAGTTAATTTATGTGAGGTTGACTTGGGATAAACTGGAACAGGACAAGTCAACCAGTTAGTCCTGTCTTCTGGAAATAGCAAAATTTTGCTTGGGATCAGGGAGCAAGAGAAAGCTAGGACATGGTTATTTGTCAAGTAAATTTTCAAGTAATGATTAGATTTGAACCATACATGAGGCACCAGGCAAGTTTCTGACTTTCTAACCAGATTATATTAGAAATATAGGACATCTACCCACACAGAAAGGTGACAGGCAGCACAGGATCCTGCCAATGAGTGGAACATTCAACAATTGTGAAAGCCTTCAGAGAAGTGAGGAGTTTGCTTCTGGCTCTTGTGGAAAGGAAGGTTTCACCTAGAAGTCTCCATAAAGACTCCACTAGGGAAGGTTCTCTCCTTCTCCTGCCCTGCAGAATCTTGCAACAATATGGTGGATACGGCCAATGAAATGTCAAAGAAAGAAAGTAGCTGGCTGCTCAGGGAGGCTGCATGGGAGAGCAGCATCCGGTGGGGCCATGGCAACTTAGGATTTGGCGGGCAAGTGTGGAGAATATTATAATAAACAATTTCCATGTTGTCAGAGAACTCAGTTCATCAAGCTTAGGGAAAATGATGCACCACAGTGATCTATCAATACCTATCTTCCGATTTACAAGAAGTAGAAGTATATTTTCTAATGACCAGAATGATCTTGTCCACTGATACTACTTTATTATTATTATTATTTATTTTTTAAATCGGGGTCTTGCTGTGTTGCCCAGGTTAGAATGCAGTGGCATGATCATGGCTCCCTGCAGCCTTGAAATCCTGGGCTCAAGCAATCTTCCCACCTCAGCCTCCTGAGTAGCTGGGAATGCAGGCCCATACCACCGTACCTGGCTAAGTTTGTTGTTGTTGTTTGCAGAGACAGTGATCTCAAACTCCTGGCCTCAAGCAATCCTCTGGCCTCAGCCTCCCTAATGGCTGGGATTACAGGCGTGTGCCAGGCTCCAGATGATTTTGCATTTCAAAGAATGTTAGGGCAATTATAGAAGATTGTTTACTGAACATGCAATCAGGGCAAAAGACTACCTTGAAGGATAACTTAAAGCATCATCCCTGCCCCCACAATATTCTTGCTGAATAGACTACACACACAAAAAAATGCTGGTATCTACCATATTTAAAGTGTCCCCTTTGGATAGAGCAGGAATTAAGATTATTAAATTCTCATAACCCTGGTCCCCTCTGTATATATCATATGAATATCACTGGACACATTCCACAAATATGAATTGATTATTGGGTGTGGTCTGGTCACCTTGACTATTGCTGGATGTTTTCTAAATATCCTCATACACACTTTTAATAACAGTGTGCAGAATAGCATTTTTGTATAATTCTTTTATATTTTTTAACTTATTTTAAATTTAAATTCAGTAAAATTCATTCCTTTGGTTCTTTAAATTTTGACAAATACAGAGTTGTGTAATTACCACCACAAGCAAAATACAAAATATTTCTATCAACTTCTCCCCACCTAATATTTCCTTGAGTTATACTTTTAAAATAGGTTCCATCCATAGATGGCTAACCTCATCAATTATGCGTTGATTCTCAGCACTTTTGCTTGCAGATCGTAATATTTTCTGGTACTATCTACCAATTCTGGAGCCCACCAGACTGAATATGCTGTCATTTTCAGAGGTGGACAAAAAGAAGGTTTCTAACATGCATATGTATTTTTTGTGTAGCTAGGAGTAACTTTATCAAATTTATTTGTCTGTGAACATGAACAAACAACATATATTCTAAAGATATTCCCTCCAAAGAAAGTTGGAGAAAAATTCTAACATTCTACTTAGAGCACCATCTATTAGAGATATACTAGCTCTGAGGTTGGAGAAAAGAACTGCTAAGTCATATCTCCAATTCATTTCCTTCCTTTAAATGGGTCACGAGGACAGAGATAACCCCAACACGCTGGCAGCTGTTCCAAGCTCAAATGATTATATTCACTCCTGCTTTCCAGAAACTAAGTCTAGGTATTCAGCACTTAAAAGAAAAACTTCTCTTTCCCATATGAAACCCACTTCCATTTTAACCTATGCAAGTTAGTAGCTGAATCTGTTGTTGATAATTTTTTTACTAAGAGCTTCTTATCAATGTATACATTTAAGATATACAAATGGTAAACATGTAAGTTAATTATGGACTATTTAAACAATACACAATTGTTTATATTATGTCTTTATATTATGAACGTATTATATTATGTCTTTATATTATGTCTTGGTTGTATTTAGGAACTTTCAAAAAATTGATTTTGTGAGTTCAGTTGGCTATTTCACGTGTGAACAAGTTTCATCAACAATTCATGTTTTCTGGCCACCTAGAGGACTCGGCCCACATCATGGGCTGACAGATTATTTTTATAACAAAATGGGAGGAATTGGGGTTTATAAATTAAATGGGGGCCAGAAGGGCATCTGGAAGGGTCCTGGGGCCTGCTCCAGCATCGGGTTACCTCTTTTTGGTTCTACCACTGACCCAGAGAGTGACGAGGCAGAACATTCACCTTTTTGACCACATACTGCTCCATCTGCCAGCTATCTTTCGAGACCCTTCTATTCCTGCCAATCACAGGAATGCCAGACTGAATCATTACTTGCCAAACATCTACAAATGAAGAACTCAGCAGTATAAGTTCATATATATTAAGATAATTATGCTGAAACGTTAGAACATTACAAGACTTAAAAATCCCTCTTCAGAGGAGCCTCACTAGGAGATCCTTTGTATGAACACAGAAGATAACTGCCAGTTCATGTCTCTCCTCCTCTGCCTTCCTGTGGTCCTCCCCACCCCCTACCCTTTGTTTCTCTTCACACTGCTGTTTATTCTCACCAATTTCCTTGACTCTCACCTTTTCCCTGCTTCCACCTCTGTTGAGAACAGAGCTCTGGGGTACATCACATAAGTAAACTGCCACTCTCGTATTACAAGGGAAGTCAGGGCCTCCAAGAGTAAAATGTAACATTTTCCAATGAAAATGGGAAAACTTCAAGGAATGAAGAGTTCATTTTCTCTCTTTCATGGAAGAGTGAATATTCTTTCATGAATTTCAGGACCAACAGAAGTCAGTGTGGTGGAGGAGAGATAAAGAGATTTGCCCCTGGCATGCTGGCTCACTGTGACTCTTTCAAGAACATTTACTGGAATGACCTTTGATTTGAATGAGAACCACAAAATACCAGTAATTTTATCTGGGGAATATTTATATTTTGGTGCAGTAGGTGAATTCCCAATTAAAGACCATTATTAACAGCATATTTCCCCCCAAACTAAATGTGGTTTTGTCTTGGTTAGGTCTTGGATTTCTCTCATTGGTCCTTATGGGTCAAAGAGGAGATTTTGGTTTTGGTTTTAAAATTCATTCATTCCCTATTTCCCTATTTCTTCGTAACAAACTCCTATGGATAATAGCAGTTGAGGAAGCTATCTGAGTCCCAGATTCCTTTAACACAGATCAGCCCAATAGGTTCCTTTTTAAACTATTTGTCTCTTGATTTATAGCCTGTTGGGTTTGGGTGATGCGTTGTAGAAAGCCAGGGACCTTAGAACAATGTCTGACCATAACAATGAAAATGTATGATTATTCCAAAATCTTCTCCCTCTTATTAGTACAAAGAATGGGCTGCTACGAATTTCCCAAACATTTTTTTAGGTGGAGGAGTGCAGGGTGACCACCCACTCTTGATTTACATTTCCCTTTCTCAATCCAGGAGTCTTTTTTCTACCGATGACTGCCCTTTGGACTTTTCAGGAATCTGTTTTCTGACTGGGTTGCAGAATTTGGTGGCACTTTGATAATGGCTCTCTAGTGTTAGTGTACCCAGGATTTAAGGCTTACCCTGAATCTGAGAGTTAGTTCAGAGAATAGTGCCCTTGAATGAGGAGGGTAAGCAAGAGCTCATACAAAGCATGTGTGTCAAGTTCTTTTCATAATAACTACCTAATAACTTATAGGTGTGCTGATGATTTCATTAGGGACATACTGAAAGTCATCCACAGTCTAAATAATGCAAGATAAAATTATACATTTTAAAACTTCATGGGGAGACTTTAAAAACAAGAACCACCCATTTCTTCTTTCATCCCAAAGCAGTTGATTGGGCATCTACTTTGAGCCACGCACCATCCCGGGAATTGAAGATGCAGCAGTGAATAAAACAGACCCAGTCCCTGTCTTCACAGTCTAGCAGGAATTGTAAGAGCTGGTTTGCTAATGTTGACCCGGCACTATTCTAGTGTCCGAGACTTTGGGTTTGACAAACAGGTCCTCCTGTCCCTAGGAAGGTAACCTCTGATGTTAGATTTGGGGCATTGTTTCAGTTTCTCACACACTGGCTGAAATAGCTCATGAGATCAGCCTTTGCTTCAACTCCTCATTCATCAAAGCAGACTGTTATTAACATAAGCTTGAAAACATCTCCGTAATAGCAAAAACAGCCATAGAGAAGGGATGGGGAGGTATTCTTTAACTGCATGGTTTATGGCCACATGGTATGAATAACTCACCCTAGCCTTATCCATGGCCTTCTTGAGTGTGGTTCACCTTCGCTGCGGTGACAAGACCAACTCAGGATAAATGGGTAAAGTCTTGGTTAACTTGCAAGGCAGAGGCCCAGATGCCATCAGTGGTGATCAAGAGCTTCAGCTTAGAAAACAGACATGATGTCAGACAGCATCAAACCACTGATCACAACCGAGTCCTCCTCTCCTGTCCACTCTTTCTCACTCCTTAAGGGCAGCATACTGTCTAGTGTTTAACATACTTTCTCACACACATTGTAAATTTCCAACAACCCTATGGGGATATCCTAACTTCCATTTCATGAATGAGAAAATCAAACCTCAAAAGTAATTTACTCAGTCTCCCACAGCTGCTAGCACAAAGCCCACATTCAAACCTAGACCTTCAGGCTCCAAACCAGCACTTTTTCCATTATCCCACACCCAGCGGCTTTTACATTTTCAGTTCTTCTTTCTTTTTGCATGTTGTTTCAACTCTTCCTGGTGGGGAACTGTCTTACAACCTGCTAGTTTTCTCCAGGGCCTCTGGAGGCAGCCATGGATCAATGACTTAGCAGGGCTTGCCCCACCTCCTCATGTTTTGGGTCTCCTAACCAGATTGCCATCCCCAAGCTTCTCCTGCCTCCTGCATAAGAGTCCTGTCAGTTTTATGGGTGCCTGTGGGTCTACTGTAACAAATAGAGGTGAGCATGTGGGTGGTACACATTGCAGTTTTCTATGAATCTATTAATATTTTTGTGGAGGACACCCAGAATTTTAACTTGACTGATTTCAAGATAAATTACCTCCTCAGGGAGATATCCTTCCCGGCTTTTCCCTTCAACACTCCCCTTCTCCAGGACGGATTTGTTTGCTAGATTTTGTTGTTGTTGTTGTTGTTTTACCATCTAGGGCTTCTCCTTATCACCTGGTGCTGGTGCTCAAAGGCAGGGATATTAATAGCTAGAAGCAGCCACAGCTGATTTCTGTCTCAGGCGGGCCAAGGGGAAATCAGATCTAGTTCTCCTTGACCTCTGTAGGGACTGGTGATGATCCTTAAGGTCTTTATGCAGAAAACCATCTGTATTCAGAAAGGGACTGCTGTTTTAAATGTCTGTAAAAATTTCCCTGGATAGATCCTACTTTTTTTTTTTTTTTTTAGACAGAGTCTTGCTCTTTCGCCCAGACTAGAGTGCAGTGGTGCAATCTCGGCTCACTGCAACCTCCGACTCCTGGGTTCAAGCGATTGTCCTGACTCAGCCTCCCAAGTGGCGGGGATTACAGGTGCCCACCACTGCACCTGGCTAATTTTTGAATTTTTAATAGAGATGGATTTCACCATCTTGGCCAGGCTGGTCTCAAACTCCTGACCTCATGATCCACCTGCCTCGGCCTCCCAAAGTGCTGGGATTACAGGCTTGAGCCATCACACCCGGCTGAGATCCTACTTTTTAAAAAACTTTCTGAGTTTCTGATTTTATTCTAGTGTGCACAGACTACTATTTTAAGAGTGGGAGAATCATTATATATACACACAGAAACTGGGGGAAATTAATATTATGAGATTAAAATATATAAAAAATTAAAATGTATGCACCTAAAGTCTCTGCATTTGGGAACATAATTGTGCCATTTATGTTTAAAAAAAATAACCACATCATCTCTGTTCAACATTTTTTTTTTGCTTTACCAGGACAATGGTGATAAAAATTCAAATGCTGAAAATAACTATGCTTTTGAGATTAACATTATATTAGGAGTATATTACAACTCCTAATGTATTAAAAGGAAACAATTAGTTGATTATGTCATAACTAAAAACAAAAATATTAAACAAAGGCAATAATAACGTGCATAGACTGAAATACCTTCCGTTTCAAAATTAGTGATAACATTCCTTTCCAAGTCAGTAGCTTTCCAGTATAAGCTACAGCCCGTTGTATAAAGATACAACACGTCATTAGCCACGTACTTAAGAAGAAGTACCTTCTTAATAATAAAATACACAGGAAACTCAGTGCATTTTGGCCCAGGTTCTGACATGTTTCTTTTTCACTAATTCTCAACCCAAGCTCTCTAGTATGTACTAGGAATTATTGCCTCTTTTAATCAGAGCAGAACTTTAAAAGAGAACCAGTTTGCTTCTCGATGGGCTCTTCAACGGTTTGCCATAGGTACTTGTAGTCTGGAAGAGACTTTTTCAATCTGAGCAGCCTTTCTACTAAAAGAAATTTATCTCCCAAGGGGTTATAAAATCAACTGTGTTCCAAATGAAATAATAGGGAAAGGATCTGCCGTTTTCCCCTCCAATTCAGCAGGACACATTTAGTCTTGTTGAAAGTCAATTATTTTTATAGATGCAACAAATTCTTGGGCCTGGGCCACACCCTCTATAACTCTATGTGAATCTAGAGATCAGGACCTTCTGGACTGCAAGCTAAGAGATGATTTAGTAAACAAGAAAAACCATCAAAGAACCTCTATTTCCCCATCCTCCTGCTGGTCCTTTCTGATAGCAGCAGCACAACTCTCATTTCACCCACCCACACCCCTCCGGGTCTCATAAAGCTAGACATTTCATTCTCCCACTACCCTCGTCACTTCCTACAATTGCCTGGCCCTTGAGGCAGCAGTAGAAGAAGATCTAGCACTGCAGTAAGAATTTTAGGAGGAAGCAAAGCTAAGACACAGGTTGGGCCTCCCATTTGCTGAACACACAAGCTCTTGCTCATAATTACTAAGCCCCAAACCCACGGTAAGAAAGACAAGCCAGGGCTATCTTTTCACTCATATAAACACAAAGCAAGTATTAAGTATTATTTTGTAGTTATCTGTCCAGTTTCACAAACAGCTTTAAATAGTCCCCAGATAGTTATATAATAAGGCACATATTTTTTCCTCATTGGATTGCCTGTGTATAGACTAGGTAACCAAACAAAAAAAAAGGCTCATTTTTGTTTTAATTGCACTGCAGCTCTCAAGCCTCCCAAAAAGACACACATGCTATTTAAGAATTTAAGAATATCTGGATCATTGTAAAAGCTGTATCTGACTCACCAAGGATCATAGAAAATCACTGAAAACTGTTGGCCCTCTCACCCCTGGGACCTTCACCCCATATTGCCTTGTTTGTAGACAACCCCAGGGGCTAGAGCCCTGAGTTAGTCTAAGACTCTATATCAGCCCTGTCTCCACTGGCCCTACATCAGACCTTACACCTGACCAAGCCAACTGGCTCCATGGGAGCCTCTGATGAGCAAAAGGGATAATCCCATTCAAACTCAGAGGACTTGGGTAAAACTGACCCTCACTGGAAATGTGGAGTTGCACTTGGTTCATTCTGTCAGTATCCATATGAAGAAGACAAAAAACTGGCAGGGCCAGACGCAGTGGCTCAAGCCTGTAATCCCAGAACTGTGGGAGGCTGAGGCAGGTGGATCACTTGAGGTCGGGAGTTCAAGAGCAGCCTGGCCAACAAACCCCGTCTCTACTAAGAATGCAAAAATTAACAGGCCATGGTGGTGCACTCCTGTAATCTCAGCTACTCGGGAGGCTGAGGCACAAGAATCACTTGAACCCAGGAGGTTGCAGTAAGCTGAGATTGTGCCACTGCACTGCACTTCAGCCTGGGTGACACAGCCAGACTCCATCTCCAAAAAAAAGAAAAAAGAAAGAAAGAAAACTGGCAAGGAGACATGTGAAAAACACAGCCCCTGGTTCAGACTCTAGTCCCACCACCAGCTCTTTCAGACAGGCCTATGTATGTCATCAGGACACAGTAACTGGCTGTGTCAGCAGGGGAAGTGTCAGGCACCACAGGAGTCACCAAGCCTGCCCTTTATTTTGACACCTATCTGAAAGGAGAGACCCATGTGTGGCTTTATTTCACATAATAAAGGAATATTTCATTCTAGCTTGCTTCAGGTTTAAGACTGTAATGTGTGCATTGCCAGGATGACTTTATAACATTGAGCTACTTGATATGCTTTTTAAAATCATGTTTATGTCATTAACTTAGTAGCACACCTTACTCAGAGTGGATATTCAGAAATGATTAGATCTGAGTTAAGCATTAACATCCCTTCTCCCATGAGGCTTTGAATATCCTCATTTCCAGCAGCAAAGGCCCAAGCAAGGGAGTAGCAGTGAAAATTGGTTTCCTCACACACACACAAAAGAAAAGACCCTAAAAGTCACTTTCCAATCACCATTAGTAGATGCAATTACATCTCAGATTGAAAAGCTGCGGCAGAATGGGTCTGGTGCTCACTCCTTCAGTGAGTACCTGTGTAACCTGAGAATGTCATTTCATTTGTCTGGACTTTGGTACCCTGATCTTAAATGGGGACAATGACCAGATGAGTTCTCAGGTTTCTTCCCAAACTAGTCCACTTCCCTTCCTACCATCACCCCTTTTGGTTTTGTGGCTGGATTTCCACTGGAGCCCAATTTGATTCAGCCCTAGGGTCACCCCAAGAGGCCAGTGCTACCCATATTGATAACTGGGTTTTCAAGGAGAAAGAAAAGCGATGTTTTGAACAGCCCTAGGATAAATGAGGGTTCATATTAAGCAAGTATTACTCTTCATAAATTAGTACTGATAAATAGCCAGAACCCTTAAAGGAAAAGAGGATTTAAAACAAAACCAAACCAAAACACACAAGTTTATTTCTCTTTAAAGGAAAATTGCCAAGGATGCAGAAGGAAATGAAGATGATCAAAGATGAGGATGTGCATTTCAACTTGGCTGTGAGGAAGACCCCCTCCTTTCCCCACTGCCTGCAGCCAGTGGTTTCTCGGGGAAAGGCTCCCCAAAGACACCCCTTCCCAGAAGCTCTCCGAGGGCCATTTTCCCAGTTTCGGTATGAACCTCCTCCAGGAGACCTAGATGGGTTCCCGGGGGTCTTCGAAGGAGCGGGGTCTAGGAAACGGAAGAGCATGCCCACAAAGATGCCTTATAACCACCCTGCAGAAGCAGCCACCCTCGCCCTCCACTCCGAGGAGAACAAAAACCACGGCCTTCCCAACCTCCCTTTGCTGTTCCCGCAGCCCCCGCGCCCCAAGTATGACTCTCAGATGATCGACCTGTGCAACGTGGGCTTCCAGTTCTACCGCAGCGTGGAACACTTGGGGGGCAAGCCCGTCAAGCAGGAGCCCATTAAGCCCAGTGCCGTGTGGCCCCAGCCGACGCCGACTGCATTCCTGCCCACGCCCTACCCCTACTACCCCAAAGTCCACCCGGGCCTCATGTTCCCCTTCTTCGTGCCGTCGTCCTCGCCCTTCCCCTTCAGCCGGCACACCTTCCTGCCCAAGCAGCCCCCGGAACCTCTGCTGCCCCGGAAAGCCGAGCCCCAGGAGAACGAGGAGACCAAGCAGAAGGTGGAGAGGGTGGACGTGAACGTGCAGATCGATGACAGCTACTACGTGGACGTTGGCGGCGCGCAGAAGCGCTGGCAGTGCCCCACCTGCGAGAAGTCGTACACCTCCAAGTACAACCTGGTCACCCACATCCTGGGCCACAGTGGGATCAAGCCGCACGCATGCACGCACTGCGGGAAGCTCTTCAAGCAGCTCAGCCACCTGCACACGCACATGCTGACCCATCAGGGCACGCGGCCCCACAAGTGCCAGGTGTGCCACAAGGCCTTCACCCAGACCAGCCACCTGAAGCGCCACATGATGCAGCACAGTGAGGTGAAGCCGCACAACTGCCGCGTGTGCGGCCGGGGCTTTGCCTACCCCAGCGAGCTCAAGGCCCACGAAGCTAAGCACGCCAGTGGGCGCGAGAACATCTGTGTGGAGTGCGGCCTTGACTTCCCCACCCTGGCGCAGCTGAAGAGACACCTTACCACGCACCGAGGCCCCATCCAGTACAACTGCTCTGAGTGCGACAAGACCTTCCAGTACCCGAGCCAGCTGCAGAACCACATGATGAAGCACAAGGACATCCGGCCCTACATCTGCTCGGAGTGCGGCATGGAGTTCGTGCAGCCGCACCACCTCAAGCAGCACTCCCTCACCCACAAGGTACCGCGGGGCCCCTGGTGGGGTGGGCGGGGCCTTGGGAAGAGGAGTGGGGCCATGAGCAGACCCCTGGGGAGCAGGACGCCTGTGCTGCTCTGCATCTGACTCCGAGGAGCTGGGCAACCCCGGACAAGCAGTCCCTTGGCCAAGCCCTGAGGTCCTTCCTCACGTTTAAATAGGAGAGAACGATTCTCAACCAAACCCTTTCCCCCACCAGCCTTCTAGACTCTAAGGTAGGCCTAGAAATAAATAATGCAGACATTTGCAGAGGAGGATGAGGAAGGATGCTCTCTAGCCTCCAAGAATCTTGCAGATTCTGCTTCTAGAAATTTCATCCAAGGCACTAGCATGAGTATGTCATCAGACCCTAAATCAGCTCTGTGCCTGGGATGTGCCACGGAGCACCTTCTGGAGAATTCTCTTGGTCTTGTACTGTTGAAGCAGTGGAAAACAACCTTTTGCATTGTTTTCTCCCTCAACTGTGAGACCCGCTTCATATGCAAGCTCTCCAAGGGAAGAAGAGCTTGGACGAGGCCGGCAGGGCCTATGCCTCCCTGTGTTGAACCCATTCCTAGTTGGGTGAAGGGCCCTATGGTTTATATTGCAGGAGGCATGAGAAAGCATCCTTCTCTGGTTTTGTTTGATCTTCTCCGTGCTCAGGTCTTCAAGGGGAAATACAGGCCCAAGAGTCTAAGTTCAGCCCAGTTTGCAAACATAGCCCTAGAGTCATTCAGGCTGAACTAAAACAAGGCCCTAGTGGTGTCCCTGAAATCTTACCCCAGCTAAACTATGGAAACTGCTTTGAGCCTCCAAGAGGGAGTTTTGCCCCCACTGACTCCTACTCTCACACCCTTAACCTCAAGTGGTTTTCTTGGCAGGAAAGACTTCTAGCAAGCCAGAGCTTCTAAAGCATTCTTTAATTCTGAAAGGTCAGCAGAGGACTTTGCCCAGTCAAGATAATGTTTCTGCTGTGCTATAATAGGTTTCACTTGTTAGGTTAGGACAAAACACAGGGTATTTTCTGGCTCTGCAGCTGAGATGAAATGTGTGGCTGCCTTATGGGCTCTGCACAAACAGGTCCTGCCCTACAAAAGGCACCTGTAGATGCCATCCAAAGGGGAATCACCTGCCAAGTGCAGGAACCATCAACAAAGGACCCAGGCTGGGATTCAGTCGCAAGGGGGACCATTCGCTAACTTCAGGGGCTCCGTTATATGTGGGAAAGGAATCAAAAGTGCATTTTAGAGTATATAAAGATCCTGTAAGATGGTAGAAAGTGAAGTCAAAACGGGAGAAACAGCCTGGTGTCTGAAATAAGTTTCATTTGAATTAGAAAACAAAATACATTTTAATGAGAGGTGTAAGCAAACAGCGAGAGGTAGTATTTGTTGAACACTTGCTACATGGCAGGTGTTTCACTCTTTATTCAATCCTCATTTACTTCTCAACAACTCTAAGAGCTACTCCCCATCTGCAGTTGAAGACACTGAGGCATGGCAGGTCACTCAGGAATCTCTGGCACAGGCACTTGTGCCTTGGCCACTCTACGGTGAGCACTTCCTCTTTTCCACCTGCTTCCCTGTTCACACCGCTGACCACCTGACAGGCTCCGACTCTGTGATTCCACTGATCTTATCAGAGAAATAACAACTTCCTTTGTTGCTTCAAAGTTGTGTCCAGGCTCCTGCTCATTTGCATTCTAGGCCAGCCCACAGGTGAATCTTACTTTGGACACAGAATTCTCTTTAAAGAATTCTGAAAACAGTGATAAGAAACTTCTCCTTGGTTTCAGGACAAATGGATCAGAGCCAAGCCCAGAAAAAATCTTGAGAGAAGAGAGATGCTAAAATAAAATTTAAAATCCATTAAGAAAATGTTTTTCATAAATTTTATAATTTTAAACTCAGTGTTTGAATATGCACTACATTTTAAAGATTCATCTCCTTAGGCAGAATCAAAATTTGATTTCTAAAGGAGGTTGATTTCTAGGTCTCCTTATTAATATAAATGCATACTCATGTAACATCATCTGGACTAAACAGTGCTTGAGTTAGAAAGAACCCCAGGGTTCTCATGACCCACCACTTCATCTTGAGATGAGAAGCCTTCATTAAAAAAGGCCACAGGACTCATCTAAGCTTTTACAGTCAGTGAATAGCCAGGCAGAGACCTGAATCCACCCTTTAGTACCATGGGCCCGCCAGAACTGCAGAGTGATTCTTTCTTACCATGACTCAAAGTAAAGAAATGGAAACATAGACAGAGAGAGTCAGAGATGAGCTTAGAATCCCTCCTTCCCTCCTTCAGCCACTATGACTATCAGGCAATATGGATTTCATCAGGTACAGTTGTTAACCAAGCAACTTGTTCCAATCCTATGGTAACCTTCAGTTTAGTGCCCTGGTTCTCTAAATTTTTCTTCCCAAAAGTCATTCTGGGTCAAGACCTCTTTCAAAGGCCTTTGTGGGGAAGTAATGGATAGTCAGGATTAGTGAATGCCCGGCTTAAGCTGTGAGTCCCTGGAAATGCTCTCAATTAAGGGCCTTGGTTCAAACACACCTTCATGCACAGAAAGGAAACAAGAAAGCCTCCTGTCCTGTTCCTTAATGCAGAAAGCTATCTCTTGCCAAACTTCTTTATAAGAAGGAGCTGGCTTAGGGGAGGCTCCACAACCATGTCATTGTGGAGGTCAGTGTGGCCTGTGGGAACCCAGGGGACCAGCTTGAGAGAGTGATTATCAAGTTGTAATTTACTGAAGTGTGGATATAAGATGTTCTGGGATTTTCAAGTCCATTAATGAGAACCCAAGAGAACACTGGTTTCCATAGAGTAAATAATAATATCATTTTGGAAGATTTTATTTTTTCATTATCATGAAAGCTGGATTATAGACTCGTATTGCATATCAGCCCACAGTGCTCTTAACAAAAGCCTGTTAATCCTCAAGAACTATCACTGGAGACTTAACCCCAGCAGCAGCTGGAACAACGAAAGCAATAGCTTTCTTTTCCTCTAACAGTCTGGCTAGCTTATGGTTTTCAGAAGGAAGAAAAAGGATTATATAATCAACACTTTTCAAGAAAATAGCAATTTAACAAGGCTGAAGCTACACCATTTGAAACTCAACATCTATCACCAAGCTGTTTGTGGACTGATGTGGCAGAGAGGAAAATGAAGCCTATGATCCTGATGAAAGCATGCTACCTGCCAATCACCACTTTTCTGAATCTTCCCTCCCTGCAGGGTGTGAAGGAGCACAAGTGTGGAATTTGTGGGCGGGAGTTCACTCTGCTGGCCAACATGAAGCGACACGTGCTGATCCACACCAACATCCGCGCCTACCAGTGTCACCTCTGCTACAAGAGCTTCGTGCAGAAGCAGACCCTCAAGGCACACATGATCGTCCACTCTGATGTGAAGCCTTTCAAATGCAAGGTGGGCAGTGGGACTTGAGAGGAACCAGAGAGTTGCACAAATGCCTGATAGGAAAGGGTCCCCAGGGAGCCTTCTACTCTATTTCATCAGTGGGGCTACGGGGGCTCAGAATAGGTCCATGGCCAACCCCAGGTCCCATCTGCCACTCTGCCCCTCTGCACATCCCACTTACGTCATGCCAGGCTGGAGGTCCCTAAGGAGCCTGCCCTGTTTGTCTCACTATGGCATCAGTTCCCCGGGGTGGAGCCAGGCACGAGGGAAAGGTCTGAGCGTGGAAGGCCCTTTTGAAGAAGGAGGCTGTTAAGGGCTGCAGGTGATGTGGAGAGCCTTTGTTTTAGAGAGGAGAAAGCAAGTTTAGCCTTCTGCTTACAAGGCAATGAACAGGACATAGAAAGGAGTCAGAGAAGCTTCTAGCACAGCTTCCCCCCTGCTGCTGCCTCCACTCCTCTCCTTGCCTCTTGACACTTGGGCTGAGCCATATGTATACTTTGAGGGCAGGCCTCCCAGAGAGGATGAGAGGGACTTCAAAGCTAGCCCCTCAGAGGCCCTCAGAAATGCTTGCTGGGGCTGTGGAATAACTGTGAGCACAGTCACTTCAAGTGCCTTTCACCTACTGCTAAGTGCCATGTAGCACAGGGATGGAACATCTTAGTTAAAATATCTGTTAGACTAATTTGGTTGGGTTTGTATTTCATCAGCTGAGAAAATGTGTGAGCTGGAGATTGGTAAAGCCCAAGGCGCTGATGGGCATTACTCAGAAATGCTCCGGCTCCCCGAGGCTGTCCCCACCCCACAGGAGTGTTTCCTCTCTCTACTTCTAAAATGAGGAGAGAGCATTGGCCATGACTGGGTTTAATCCGAGTGATGTACTGGCCAAGTGTCATCCGGTCATGAAGAAGGCTGAGGGGGAAGAAGAGGGAAATTACCACATTCAGATACCATTAGAGCCCTTCTGTTTGAAATGGAGGTTTTCTCTCTGTGCTACTGGGTGCCTAATCGGGTTCAAATGATACTCTGCTGGTCCACACTCCTGAAGTGGGGTTCCCTGCTTCCAGGGGCTGTTCCTGCTTTAATACCTCTGCAGTGTGGCCCCACTTGAAGGAATCCCCTGTGAAGCTGACTTCTTTCCTGTGTTGGCAACTCTTGGAAGGGGTGAGGGGTCAGACACCAGAGCTTCCCTAGACCTGTGTGGGCATTGTCCAGAGGTGGGAGAGGGAGGCTTCTCCCTCCAGCCCTTTTCCTGCCACCCACTTCTGTTTCCCCTCCTTTTCTTCACGTTCCCAGTGGTTTGAAAGTCAATTTACATCCGTCTAAAGCGAGAGTCAGCTTCGTGCAGGACAGGCGACGTATTTTTCAGGACTCAATGCAAAATGGAAATGCAAGACTCCCTGTACAAACATTACTGGGAGTTTCAAGATGATGAAAGCAGAGCGTTAAGCCAAACTCAGGAGCTTTCTGACTATGGGACCCTGTGTGATATGCCCATGAAGTGAGGCCTTGGCTGCATGTGGCAACGGACTCCACAGCCTCCTCTTCTCTCTCTCTCTTTGGGGACTTCTTTCATTTCCTTCCCACTTCATTGAGCCCCTAGAGCACTTCACATTTCACAGAGCTCTTTCTTCTTGCAAAGGGCTTACTGTCTCCTACAATGGAGTTACAAGCAGGTCTCTTTGCCATTCTTCATTCCTTATGTTGAGTTTACTCTTGGGCTTCAAGCATTAACTGAATTTTTTATCTTACCAACTGATGGTGGTGGAGCAAAGTTGTTAACATATGAAGGGAGCCATTAGCGTAGTTTATAATCCCCTGAAAATTCACATCTGTCCAGTCAACCATCTCCTACCTCCACCTCATCAATTATGATCCAGTGATAGTGGTAAAACCAGGCAGAAAATGTTCCTGAAATATAGGGTTTTGTCAGCAGGCAAAACGAATGTAGGCTGTGTGTGGTTTGAGGATACAAAGGCATTCTGCTTCTCTACCCTCAGGGGCTTGGAGGAGTTCTCGGACCAGGTAGTATCTGAGAATCTGGAGGGTTCTCTCTAGTGTCAGTGCACAAGAGACTGCAAGGTGCTGTGTAACCTGGGCCCTTGATGCAATGAGCAATCCCAGCTTGATGTTTAGGGCTTCCCTTCACGAACGATGGCTCCTTCCTCCTCCACTCCAATGATGGTGCATGTACATGGTCAAAAGGGTGTCAGATGGTCAGCTTTACAGTTCAGAAACTGTTTTACCCATTTCTTGAGGTTAGATTAGGCTCCATGTCTGGTCCACACCATCAGAACCCATAAGAGAGTGGTTCATAAAGTAGAATGACAGCTTTGAAACCATGCTCCCCTTATATTTTACAATGAGAGAGATGGGCCTGGCACAGGAATTGGACTGGTCATTTGCAAAAGTTGCTTCTTCCTGGTGGTAAGTCCTCTCAGGAGACCACACTAGAGGTCAGGAGGCTCCTTAGAGAGTGTCGTCTATCATCAGACAAAAAGAATTGGATGTGAAAGGGCATTCTTGTCAAACAATGGAGAAAGTGGGCTTTCTCCATTCTTAGCCATTTGCGAAACAAGAACAAGTGTCAGCCACCTTGACTCACAGCCCTCTGTCTCCGAGACAGTCCTCAAAGCAGATAGTCAGCGCCTTCCTCTCCCTGTCCCCATCTCCTGTCAGTGTCACCCTGCTGGGTGCCGTCTTTGTACTACTGCCCTTCTTCATTTCAACAGACTTGCAGAGCATGTCTGGATTTACAGATTATGTCACAAGGCTCTTTGCATTTGTAAACTAGCTCCAGATCACACTGTGGGGTGAGCCATCTCAAGATGCTGTCCAGTGGTTCTTGCTTCCCAACTGTGCTGTGCTAGATTCTTGGAAATTCGGCCTTGGGTGAAGGTTGTTGGGGATTTGGGAGTTGACAGAGGGATGAAGGGCCATTTGCCCGTTGCAACGCAGTTCACAGTCATCTGAGAGACATGGCTGGCTGGCTGCTCCGTGGTGTTGGAGGACAAGCCAAGCAACTGAACTTGTGTTTTGTTGCCGTAACAGGGAAGAGCCATCCACTTCATGTCTCGTGATTGACATGGCTGGGCAGAAGAGGCAGTCTTCACTCTCTCCTTTACCCAAAAACTCACAGCAAGGAAGAGGCTTTTGTAACCGATTCTAATTTTTTGGGATTCTCACCATTAAAATTCCTTCTTAACATACATCCTTCCTCCTGTCTCAATATGAACTGATCTTCTCCAGGCCTGTGCTCAGTGGAAACAGCTGTCCCTAGCAAGCAGAAATGTTCACTCACTGTGGGATTAGGCATTAACAATAGGATGGAAAATTAGAGGAGAGGAAAGGTTTCCATTCCATGTTTCTTTTCTTTTTTTCCTTATAAAAAAGTTACTGCCCTTCTGGGCTCTTTTGCTATTGGCTGGACTTCTGGACTCGTGCTTCTTGGAGCCAGCTGGAGTTTTTCCAGAGACCTGCGCCTGTAGACTTAAGCCACTTTTCAGAAATATGCTTCCCAGATTCTGGGTAAGCACACAGGGGTTGATTTGGATCCTATCCTTGTAGTGGCCAAACTCCATAACAGCAAAGAACCAGCTGCCGTCTTTGGGAAACCTGTCCAGGAAAAGCAGCCATCCAGAATTTCCGGGACAAATTCTCTTTTGAGATGGGTGAAGCCGGGAGCTGCCTGAATTATGAATCACCAGGTCATCTGAAACCTTGTCTGTAGCATAAGACTGAAGGCCAGAGGGCAGAGCTGTCAGAATAGGGATGAAGTCTCCCCGCGGAGGGGCCCACCACTGTCGTCAAACTGGCTCCATTTTCCCCTCACTTTCTTTGACGCTCCAAGAAGGAAGAAACCAGATGCGGGGCTTTGAGGGGCCCAGTGCTTGGGGTCAGAGTTTTCAGGCTGGCATGGAGGGGGTTAAGGCAGTGACCAGATAGCAGCCTTTGGCAGCAAAGCCCTCCTCAGCAGAAGGAAGGATATAGCTGTATGAACTGCCTGCTTAACAATGCCTCACATGTCCCCAGGGGCCCGCCTGCAAATAGATTTCATCTTGCTTTCTCTTGTACTTTTCAAAGCTTCCTGTTTTCTCACGGTCCTTTTGGACAGTTTACAGTCTCTCTCTCCCTCCCTCCCTCTCTCTCCCTTTGAGGAAAGGAACACCCTTCTTATTAAAAGAGAGAGAGGGAGAAGAATGTGCGGGAAGGGCAGTTTCACGGAGGCCATTCTCCTCAGCTGCAGGCCACAGCTCTCTGACCTCTTCTTTCTGAATAGGAAAACACAGGCTTCCTGGTGCATCTCAGTTCTAAAGCTCACACCAGGCTGGCTGGGGCGAGGTAGTGTGCTGCTTCTGGCCCCAGCCCAGGGGCTGCCCGCACTATCACCCTGTCTCTGGCCACAGCCGACTTCTCCATGGCTGTCAGCATGGCCACTGGGGTTCATGGCAAGTGCACAAGGTGCCTCCAGGACCTGGACCAGGGAGGAGAAGGGTGCCAGGAGGCTGGGATGAGGAGGCCCGGAGCACACGGGCATCCGCCAGCTGTTCAAAGGGCAGACTAAGAATGGGGGAGCCAAATAACTCGGCCCTCTCCCAGCCCTAAACCTTGGATGGAGCTTCTCTTTCCATCATTTCCCAGACCTGGGGCAGGCACAACCGCTTACATTTCTACTACACTTCAAGCAGCCTAGTGGATATTTAGTCAGCGGATTCCTTATTTGGTTCTTCCTTTAATATTCCCCTCATCTTCAAAGACCTTTCCATTTCTGGAATGTAAAAGAATCTACTATATACACAATAATGATAGTAAAAAGAGCTAATATTTATTGAGCTCTTACTATTTGCCAAGCCCTTCTTGTGAATTATCTCACTTGATCCTCACAACAACCTTCAGAGGAAACGATGATTATTATCAACATTATACAGAAGAGAAAATGGAGCAAGCTCTCTGTCCTTCTGGGTCTGCACCTCCTCTCTCTACTCTGACATCTCAAAGCCTAATAACCCATGCGACCCATGTTTAAAGGGCACTTTAAAATATTTGTTTCCATTTTTTATTAAATTTCGAGGTCCATCTCCATCTCAAAAAGCGGGTGGATGGAGAAGTTGAGATTTCACGTTGAAAGACACTGATGGTGCTCCTTGGAGCGACCGAGAGGTCAAGCGGGGGCACTCTCGTGGAGAAGCGCACCTGCGCAATGAGATCAGAGTCCTCCCCACCTCAGTGGCTTCCTGAACCAACATCCACTCCTATTTTCATCTCCACAGACCTTGGCAGAGATGATTCAGCAAGTCCTGCTGGGGCACACTTTTAGCTTCACATCGCATGATTTAAGGAGGCCTTGACTTCAATGGCTGCTTTTCTCTGGAGAAGAAGCTAGAGATTTGGTGGTCCCTCCCATTCATTGCTCCTCCCTCTGGTCTAACTCCCCTCCCCTACTGTGACAATTCTGCTTAGGGCTTACATCTCAGACTCCACCCAAGAGCACTGTGATTCACTGGCCCCATCCTCTTTCTCTGGCCTCTCTTTACTAACAGTGTCTGAGAGGTTTCTCTCTTGAGTTTCACAGACATAAAATATCCCCATACACTTGGGTATTTTCACATGAGGACAATCTTCTGAGAAAGATGAGGTGGCCAAGTGTTCTGGATAAGAACCAAAAGGCTTGGTGGAGAGTCAGACGCTGAGAGGAAGAAGCTAAGTACCTACCACCCAGATGTGAGTGGAGCCCGAGTATCTCAGGTCCTGGGTTAATTGACTCTATCCTTCTGCCACTGAGGAGTTTAGTTTGAAAACGAATAGGTTTTGTGGGAAAAGGATGAGAGCTGGTGATGGCTGCTTTTTAGAATTTTGCATGAAGTAATGATATTTCCCTGACTTGTTTATTTCCCCAATCAAAGACTTAGGCATTCATGAAGTATACTATATGTGTAGTCCTGTGCCTGATACTGAGTTGGCTACAAAGAAAAGGAAGTCAGCTTATTGGAGACTACCTGGGATGCTGTTTAGAGCCCAGACACCGTTTTACTAGGTGCACACCTCTGTGCATGGAGTTGGGGAAGGGAAATAGATGGGACATTGGGGCAGGTGAATTGCAAGGTCTGTAATACCCCAAGGTCCCAGAAGGTGTGGCAGCAACAAGAATTTGAAGTGTCTGAAAATATCTCATGAAGAGACTTATCTTTGTGTACAACAAAGTGCACTTTACACATTTTTCATGGTTAGGCTAAAATTCCATCCCCTTTACAAAACCTTCTCAGACCAGTTCAGCTTCTAAGGCTTCAGCAACCACAGATAATAACTGAAAGAAGAATTTCTCTCATCATGTGAGCCAAGTGCAGAAGGTGCTTGTCACTTCTTTTCAACGGCCTCTTTCTGGCCTACAGGACCACGAGACCCGGTTCATGCCTGGACTGGTATAGTAGCCTAATTGATCTTCTGGCCTTCAGCTTCTCTCCCCCTGCATGCCTTGTCCTTAACCACTCAAGGCTTTTCATTTGATCAGTTCTTCCGTAGCTGTGTTTCCCACCCCTTTCCTCACTCAGCAGATGCTGACTGAGGAACTGTGATGTGTCACACCAATACTAGGCAGATAATAAATAAAAAAGCAGACAAAGCTTCAACGCGTGTTGCAGTCTCCTGAGTGAGAATATATATGAACCAAATACCGGTTATGCTCAGCAACTGTAACAGCAACTTCACTCCAAATAACCAGGAACCATCCCACAATCCAAATAAGGTATGCTTTTTCTAAAAATGACCCATGACTGGAAATTCTTAATGTAGAATCTCTAGCTTCAAAGCTTCTTTTTGGCCTAGCATCGGGGCTTACCCCTGTAATCCCAGCACTTTGGGAGGCTGAGGCAGATGGATCACTTAAGGTCAGGAGTTTGGGACTGGCCTGGCCAATATGGCCAGAGAAACCCCATCTCTACTAAAGACACAAAAATTAGCCAGGCACCTGTAGTCCCAGCTACTCAGGAGGCTGAGGCACGAGAATCTCTTGAACCTGGGAGGTGGAGGCTGCAGTGAGCCAAGATGGCACCACTGCACTCCAGCCTGGGCAACAGAGCAAGACTCTGTCTCAGAAAAAAAAAAAAAGAGAGCTTTCAGCCATGATGCTGGAGAAGTGGGCAAATTAAGCTAATAAGCATAACTCTAATAGAACTTTTATACATATGCATGACTGAACCACAGATTGATACATCTTAATAAATTATCTCAATTGAGAATAAAAGAGTCATCTATCCTACATATTGCTTCTCTTGCAAAAGTTGGAATTCGACCAGTTCTGTCATCCTTTTCTCCTCTTAGGTCACCATTTTCAAATGAATGTGGTGTGCAGATGCTCTGTCTGGATGCTGAGCTTGGAACCCCACCCAGTAGGCCACATTCGTTCATGCTAGTAAGAGAGAGCAAAAGTGGGGAAAGTACTTACAATTCTCAAACATGAATCATTCAAGAATAGAGAGCCAGCCATTCATTATCCATACATGGACCCAGCATTCTTCTAGGCTAAACTCCCCAAATCATCATTGGAGAGGTCTATCTACTCTTTCAAGACGAGCTCAACACTCATCTCCCATAGCCAACTAATGAAATTGTTGCCTTCATTAATAAAAATTTAATCCAGAATTCCCAACATTGGGCCTAAAAATATATCTCAGTAAGGAAGGAAAACTGGTGTAAGCTCAGAGGATGCTTCACCCTGAGGGTCTCTGTGGCCTCTCTCACTACGTAGTGCTGCCCCAGCTCCACTGGCCTCTGAGGTTGGGGAGGGAAGGGAGAATTCTTCTCTCTTAACATTCTTGTCCAATCACAGACGCAAAATCACTGTTTGCATTCCTCCTACCACAGCCAAGGAAGGGCTGAAATTTTCCTGTTCTAGTAAGGCTTGGGGACAAGAAAAGCTCCCCCCAAAGCGGTCTGCTTCTGGGTTCCTCTTTCTGCATATACAAAATCACCTGTGAGAAGAAAGTTCTGCTCTTCTTCCAAAAGCAGTTGGAGAACCAGTTGTCCTTCATGTATTTGCAGTTCGATTGAAATAGAATGATGAGAAAGAAAGAGTAAAACATGTTTACTTTTTGTACACTCTCACGACTTCAAATTTCTACCCAGAGAAAAGACACACTCCTTCCTGAGATGATTTTTCATGCTTTTAACTTTGAAATCCATACCAGTAATTAGAAAATAAAGCAATTTAAAAAGCATTGTGTGACACATCGTATATAATAATACAGTGTATTCTTTTATTCTCTTCTGCCTGATACAGAAGGGTTGTGTTGGGAGACATACAGTGTGGTCTGGTGGTTGATCATGTGGCCTCTGGCATCTGATGGCCTGAGTTCATTAACCCAGCTTCAGCACCCACTACTTGTGTGGCTTGGCCAAGTGACGTAAGTCCTCAGATTGTGCATCTGTAAAATGGGGATGGTAATAGCAACCATCTCATATGATTGGTGTGAGAATTAAATAAGATATTCCATGGTAGACTTAGAACAATGCCTTCCATATTGCAAATGCTACATAAATATTAAACACATAATCACATTCTTATTATTAAAGGAGGAACACTCGTAGCCACTGCTTTTCAGATCAGCTCTTCTCCTTTTCCAAAGCTTTTATTCAAAAGAAGTTTTACAAGCTTTGATATTTTTACTTTGTATTTAAAGGTCTCTGAACTCCAGGAACAAATCTCATGAATCTACCCCTACTTGCTCCACCTTTGAGGCTCCTTCCTGATTTCCTTACGGACATTTTCCTTGCAAGCAGATTAAAATGTCAAGGTCCAAACAAAGTAGAAGCGGTATCTGTGCTCCAGGGGCCTGGATGGGGCTTCACTCGGGCAGAGTAACCTGTGTTCTCATTCCCATCTTTGACAGCTTTGTGGGAAGGAATTCAACCGGATGCACAACCTGATGGGCCACATGCACCTGCACTCGGACAGCAAACCCTTCAAGTGCCTCTATTGCCCAAGCAAATTCACCCTGAAGGGGAACCTGACACGCCACATGAAAGTCAAGCACGGAGTCATGGAGCGGGGCCTTCATTCCCAAGGTAATCACTCTTCTCGGAAGCCCTGCGAGTCAGTCCAGTGGGCAATAAATGGGAGCTGAGTTCATTTTATGGGGCATTACCTTGAGGGTTATTCTTGTCAAGACCACAGCAGAGTAGCAGGAGTAGCCTTCTAATGTTGCTAGAAAAAAGATCTGATGCTAATTTCTGAAGGTAGTAAGTACAAGTGAATTAGAGTAAATAGGACTGCCATCATGATGCCAGTCGGTACCATTATTGGTTCCTTTGTTCCAGACACTACATCAGGTGCCTTGTCGCTAATATTCACGGCAACTCCAGGCTGGAAGAACTTCTATTATTTCTATTTTACAGCAGGGGAATGAAGGCTTCAAGAGATCAGTTTGCCCAAAGTTGCTCTGCTGAAAAGCGGCAGAGTCAAGATTTGAACCTAGGCCTTTCTGATTCTGCAGACTTTATTGTACCCACTTCATGGCATTGCTGTGAATGGGAATGCAATTTTTCTTTCCTTTTTAGAAAACAGATGTGCAAGCCCTACTGTTAGCAGAACTATGTTGGTAGCAGGCTAGGTGTTTCCTACTTGTTCATGACCAGACACACCCAAGGATAATTTTCCTGCTTGGTAGGTAGGGCTGATTGGCCCATATGCAGAGCAGGGGTTTACACCTCCCCCACTGAGTCCTCACTGAACTAATGAAAAGTTCTTACCACCTTTACCTTCTCAGTCCCAGGGCCCTTGGGAGTGAAGAGTTTATCTTCCAGATCTACTGAATTCAGCCAGGTTGCTCCTCAATTATCTAATCAATCAGTCCTTCAATAAACAGGCAATAAATGCCCGTGTGTCCAAAGCAGTGAATTACACACAGTGGCAGATACTAGGGGAAGGAGACCATCTGCCCTCTTGGATGTCTGTGCATGGGGAGAGAAGACAATTTTATGTGTAATTTACAAAATCATCTTAACAGCTTTTCGGTCACTAGTGTGATCAAAGCACAGGGTGAGACCCCTTAGGGACATTATTGCTTGGCCCTACAATGCCATGAAAAAGACTGTGTTATTCTTATTTTGTATAAGAGGAGACCAAGGCCTAGAGATGTTAGATAAACTGCTCAAGGTCAAACAGCAAGTCTGAAGACAGAACTGGGATTCCAACTTAATTTCTGAATCAAGCCAGTGCTCACTACCCTAGGCAGAAACATGGGGCGATTTGTTTGTGTGCTGTTTCACTCACCTCCTTACAAAAGAGATGGTCGAGTGGGTGAGCATATTCATAAATAGATACACATATGCACACACAGTGTGAAACAAAATGGTTGTAGCGTTCAGGGTTTTCACAGTACCCACTGAGTTTCTAGTGACTCCTGGATGACAGGGAGCTGTGGTCACAAAACAAGGGCTGGAATTTGTTCAAAAGCCCTGAAAAAAAATGTAGTTAAAACAAAAACAATTTTATTTTTCCTGCAAACGTTTTTCTCTTGAATTATTCACTGAATCTCTAGTTGCCTGAGCCACTTCCCCAAGCTAGGCCTGGATTTTTCCAGAAGAAGTGAGGTTTGCTCTGTCATCAGGATGGGAGACATACAAGTCAATGAGGAGACCACACTCCATCTGAAAGCACGAACTGGTTGCCATGACTTACCCCACACTGCTGCTCAAATCCTAAAAGGCACCTAACAGCTCTGTTGTTCTGGAAAAATAACTATCAGAGGGTTGCTTTGAAAAATTTTAACAGACTTTCAACAATCTTAGTGTTTTCATCTACAAAGGGTATTAACTTTTATTTTTCACTCTAGCTTTTGAAATCGCTCAAAAATCATTAAAAAGATCTTTCCTGTCCCCTGACAAGATTAAAGATACAGACAGTTTCGTTGCCTGACAGCATCAAAAAGTGAACACAATTGAACATCATCGCCCCTACCCTTCTTTTTTGCACCCCGCTCCCAGAAGCCTGGTCTAGCTGCACCCCAGGACCCCTCCCTTGCTGTTGCTCGTCCTCAGTGTCCAGCCTGTCCCTGGAGGCCTGCCTATGGACTCATCAAAGGTCAAGGTCTTAAAGATAGGATCAAATGAAACTGCCATGCTGAAAAGCCCATCCCTACAGCCCTGCAAACTGAAGCCCAAAGTGAGGCCTCCTTGAATCACTGTGCCCAACAGCAGGGACACTGGTGGTCAGACACAGGGGCTGTGTGAGCTCCTCAGAGGACCTCTTCGTGCCACCTCTACCCTGTCTGTGAGTAGGCTGTTGGCATAGGGGCCACAGTCCTGGGGTGGTGTCTGCTGCCCCAAATGGGATATCTTTGTTTTGTTCAAGATGAAAATGCCTTTATTATTGATTTACTTTTTTTATGATAAAACGTATGCTCATGGTAAAAAATAAAACAATAGTACATTAAAAGTGAAAAGAGAATGTTAATTTTAAGATTTTGACATACTTCTTCAAGACATTTTTTGATAGAGATGGCTAGCTAGATAAAATCAGGGTCTGCACTATAAATAAACACGCACACACAAACTTACATATATATTTTGTTTTTACGTAAAATACATAGCAAATATCTTTTTGTCATCATTAGTAGGTCTCCACATCACCTATGCATGGTTCACTATATGGATATATCATTATTTATTTAACCAAACCTCTATTATTAAATACAAAAATTTTTCACAGTTTGACTGTGATAAAAAATATGGTGATATGCATCCATACAAGTGTTTTGTGCACCTGCCTGCCTATTTTTTCAGTTTAAATTCTCAGTAGCATAATTGCTAAGTCAAAGCTTACTTTTAAAGCTTTCGGTGGATGTTGCCAAATTCACCTTAAAGGGATTAAACCAATTTGGACACTGTGACAAGCCTCCCATGACCACATCCTTACTGGGAATGATCCATTTTTAAAATACGCAATCAGAATACATTAAACGGCCCTGGGCTGCTCCCCTTCCTCAAGGTTCCATTGCCCTAGCATTTCCTCAGGTGCATGAATTCTTACTCTGCTCTTGTAGGTCTGGGAAGGGGGAGAATCGCCCTGGCACAGACAGCCGGTGTCCTGAGGAGTCTGGAGCAGGAGGAGCCCTTTGACCTCTCTCAGAAGCACCGGGCCAAGGTGCCCATGTTCCAGTCAGACGGGGAGAGTGCCCAGGGCAGCCACTGCCACGAGGAGGAAGAGGAGGATAACTGCTATGAAGTGGAACCCTACAGCCCTGGCCTGGCACCCCAGAGCCAGCAGCTCTGCACACCCGAGGATCTGTCCACCAAGCCGGAGCATGCAACGAAGGTGCTGGAGGAAACCTGCAAGGAGGAGAAGGAGGATGCATCCAAGGAAGAATGGGAGGAGAGCAGCAAGGGCGACCTTGGGGCAGAGGGCGGCCAGGAGAGAGACTATGCAGGCAGAGATGAGTGTCTCAGCCTCAGGGCTTTTCAGAGTACCCGGCGGGGTCCCTCTTTTTCTGATTACTTATACTTCAAGCACAGAGATGAGAGTTTGAAAGAATTACTGGAGAGGAAAATGGAAAAACAAGCAGTGCTTTTAGGTATCTAAGTGGACAGTTTTAAAATTACATTTGGAAAATGAGAACGAGGCAGTTCAAATATAGCTTTCTGCATGAACTGTCATTTTCTGGAGACTGGCAAATAGTACCAATCTCTACAAATGGCTTAGACTAAATGAGCAGGGATGTAGGTAATGGAAAGCCTTCTCAGGTCATTCACGGGGTCTTTGATACCCTTCACACATGTGCAGGGTCTTCTGCAGTGGCGTTTGATGCATCGCCAGTATAATAAACTGTGAGTATTCTTCTAGATATCTAATCGTAAGCTGATGCTGAGGTGCTTTTAGAAATTCTACTTTCCTCTGATTTATATGCAATACATGGTAAATTTCTAATTGCAAAAATATGGTGCTTGAGGTGTCACCTTATTAATAACTAGGTGAATCTGTGAAGGTTATAATATTTTCCAGATAGATGAAAATATTAGTAGTTGTATATATAAAAATAGCCTTTATTCTATAACCAAAAATGTCAGAAATGGCACAGGAGGATGAAATGTTGAAGAGAATGCTCTCGAGTAGTTGCTGCAGATATAAGGTAAAATTTCAGGAGAATAATTTTGACTAAGGGAAACTGGTGACCTAGAATACTTAGATTCTCTTGTTCTATGTCAGCTGTCTTCATCAGATTGAGCATTTGGAGCATTTTTTTTTCAGATGATCTGATGATGTTCAGGGTCCTGGTTCCTCAGACAAACCCCCACTTCTCAAGCAGAGCTCCCTCCTGGAGACCATTGCTGTCTTGCTCTGAGGCCGCATGCCGCATAAGACAGAGGCAGGGACCAGCGCAGTGGCTCACGCCTGTAATCCCAGCACTTTGGGAGGCCGAGGCAGGCAGATCACTTGAGGTCAGGAGTTTGAGACCAACCTGGCCAACGTGGTGAAACCTCATCTCTACTAAAAATACAAAATTTAGTCAGGCATGATGGCAGATGCCTGTAGTTCCAGCTACTCAGGAGGTTGAGGCAGGAGAATCGCTTGAACCCAGGAGGTGAAGGTTGCAGTGAGCTGAGATCATGCCACCGCACTACAGCCTGGGTGACAGAGTGAGTCTCTGCCTCAAAAAAAAAAAAAAAAGGACAGATGCAGGAAGAGTTGTCACCAGTGACCAGGGGGTTCCTCCTCAGAGCTAGAGTTGGGGGGTGACCTCAGAGAATTCTCCCAGAAATCTAACCTCTGACTTATTTGGGTTACTAGAATAGTTGACAGCTAATCATAAGTAAAGAAGACTCTGGACTATGTTCTCAGTGCTGGCTGTACATTAGAATCATCTGGGGTGACCTTTGAAAAAAAGACACCAAACCAAGGCCTCACCCATTAAGATTCTGATTTAATTGATCTGGAGTGGAGCCCCAGGACTGGAATTTTCCAGATTGCTCCAGGCAATTCTTATGTGCAGCCGAGATTGAGAAGATTGAGGGGACTAAAATAGAACTCACCATTTCTGTGGCTTCCAGGACACTTCCCAGAGACTTCATAAGTATTTCTGCTCCTAGCCTCAGACTCTTTAAGATTGAGAACAGGAGACCTCACAATCATACTGCTGACTTAGGCCTTCTTACCTGTCTGTAAGAGCCATATGAGTGGACACACACTCTCTCTATATAGACACACACTTTTGACATTATACTAGAAGATGATGCCTGTGATGTTTATGGTCACTTACTATGTTGAAAAATGCATGGCTGGCCTATGGTGACTCATTATCTCTTCCCAGACTCTTGAACCATGATGCCAGTGAGTGGAAATGACTCTATTGGGTGGGATGGGCCCAGCAGGTCGGCCTTACTTAGGCACTGGCACTGAGAAAAGCAATACTGACCGGGTGTCATGTACGTGTGACTGCCCATAGCAATAACCCTCTGGTACTGTGTCTGTTTATGTAAAAACCTCTTGTTTGGTAGTTTTGACTCTTATTTGTAGAGCTAGGTACTGGTTATTATTGTGCTTCATCCTATCCCAGGCTTCCCAATACATTCCTTTAGAAGACATGTCCATCTCCAACTGTTGGAGGCTGGCCTTTTCTGTAGGCCAAGGTTTGCTCCATTAGCCCCACCTGGTTGTCATCACTCATCTATGTGTTGTGTCCATCTCTGACCCATTTCCCCTGCCACCTTGCCTAAAGCTTCTCCTGTCAGACTCCCCACCACCATGAAGTGCTAAGAGTACTGTGTCCTGAGGTAAGGGCACCTGCAACGGAGATGGTGAAGAGAAGACTGTGGGTTTTTGTGGTTACAAGCACAACTCTGGGTCAAAAACCCATTCCAAGTCCTCAGAGGGGCAAGGCCCTTCCACTCATTATTAATATAGCTCATCAGTGCCTCTGATGAAATTGCCCAGGAGGCTGGCAGAGTGGCCTGGGAGGCTTCTAGCTCTTAGGGTTCAGTTACACATTTATTCACACTGTGGCCATGTGTTGAGGACCTACTACGTGCTGTGTTTGACCACATGTCCTGCAGAATGCCATTTGGTTCTGAGTATGCCTGGCTGGAATGGGAACCAGGAAATTCTAGAGTAACAGGTTCTATTCCTTTCCAACCAAAACAAACCACATGGGAATGTTTGAGGGACCAGTTAATGTTGAGATGGAGAGAGTATGGTCTAGAATGGTGGTTTTCAGATTGTGTTTTGAGGAGCCGGAGGTCATCTTTAGGCCTCTGAAGAGTGGTAGGGAGAGGAGAAACTCTCAACTCCCACACCCACCTCACTCCAAGCAGCTCAAGTTCCATCTGATTTATATGTTAGCATTCTAAATAAAATTTTATTTGGAGGGAGTAAAAAGGTCTAGGAGAAATAGAAACAATTTGTTATGGAGTGTATTCCAGTGCCTGTTTTCAGTTGTTGACTCTGGGCATAAGACACTTAATTAGATCCAACCTAATGGTTAATACAGAATTAACCTTCTGAGCACCAAGGCTAAAACCTTGGTTTTGTATGCTGTTGAGTGACCAACATCCTGGTTTGCCTAGGATGATCCTGGTTTAGACCTGTTGTCCCAGGATAATTATTCAAGTGTCACCTTAATTCTCAAAAGTATTCCAGTATAGGTGAGAAATTACATGGACACCTTATGCATGAGCACAGAGTTAAGGGAAGGGTTGGCCAACCTTGCCTAATGAGCTGATGAACCAGAAGACAAGCCTTGAAAGAGAGTCCATGTGGGCCATCTCAGAGAACTAAGGGATGAAGCCTTCCAAGATTACCAGCATTCCAAAACCAGAATATCACATTGTGAGACCCGGAAAATAGGTCACTACCAAATGCTTTCAGCCTTTTGACCACTGTCACTTTGAACCAATCAATGGACCAGCCAAGTGGCATATTTTTCTTTTATTCTTTTTATTCTTTCCTATGATTAACCCTCATGTTGCCTTTCAATTCCTCTTTCTCTCTCTTTTTAAAAATTTGACTCCCCACTGGCCATGAGACTAAGGCTGACCTTTCATGAACCCACGAGAGTAACTGGTATATTTGTATATAAGTAGTTGCATGAGAAAGCTCAATGTGCATACTGTATTTATTAAGCCCTGAAGGCATTTAATAAAATATTAACATGGTGTTTTGAATTATGATCTTCGTCTGCTTTGCTGGAACAAAATATAACAGAGCTAACATTTGAAATCCTTCGCATATTTGGACAACATTACACCAAATGTTGATTTTGTACAGAGCCCTAGCTTGCTATTTAAAAACTAAAACTCTAAGTATATAGCAGCCCAAGTTGTGAATATTGCTTTCTGCTTCACTGAAAAAGCAGTTTACCTGAAAAGAACATGTAACCTATATTTTGTTAATTTAAGCAAATAAAGACATGTTGAAAAAACTGAGTTAATTATTTGCAGATACCTGAAATTTTGCAAGGTAGCTGCCATTGTCAACATATCACTCCTGCCATTATACCCTTGGCCAGGGTGGTTCCCAGTGCTTGGCTCCTCAGCCCCAGGAATATAAGTGTGTTTGATTCTCCTTCCCTCAGGGCTTCAGAAAGAGATGAATGAATTCCAATCCATCTGCAGGAAGGTGACATCTTCCTCATCCTGTTGCCCTTTCCTATTCAGAAAAAATTATTCTGGAAGGATGTCACAGGCAAGTGGGAGGTGAAGGCAGGATTGTCTCATTCTGCCTCACATTCTTTGTAAAATGAAGTTCAACAAAAAGGCAATAGATGCTATAAGCAAAAGCTCAAATTCTGCTCCCAGGTGGCCTGTGTTCAAAGTGTTCAAAGCCCAGCTTTTCCACTTCCAATCTTTGGGACCTGAGACCAGTTCATGAACCACTTTGTGCCTCATTTCCTTATCTGTAAGATGGGACTAGGAACTCTACCTTTTTCACTGGGTTGTTGAAATGACTTAAAACATGCAAGACACTTGGAAGGTGCTGGGCTCATGGTGATGCTCTGTTAAGAATTAGGCACTGCAAGGCTGGGCACAGTGGCTCACGCCTGTAATCCCCGCACTCTGGGAGGCCTAAGTGGGCAGATCACAAGGTCAATAGATCGAGACCAGCCTGGCCAACATGGTGAAACCTTGTCTCTACTAAAAATACAAAAATTAGCTGGGCGTGGTGGTGCGTGCCTGTAGTCCCAACTACTCGGAAGGCTGAGGCAGGAGAATTGCTTGAACCTGGGAGGTAGAGGTTGCAGTGAGCTGAGATCGCACCACTGCACTCCAGCCTGGCAACAGAGCAAGACTCCATCTAAAAAAAAAAAAAAAAAAAAAGAATTAGGCACTGCGATTGTCAACAATGTGGCCAGAAGACTGAGCACTCAGCTTCCCATCCTCAACAGAAACCTCACAAAGTTGTGTCAGCACGGGGGACTGTCCATTCCTGGGGAGCTTCCCTTTAAAACAGCAAAACTGCAGCACATATTGAACACTGTGATAGGCCGAGAACTGTGCCAGGCGGTTTACATACTCACAAACATTATCCCTATTTTACCAAGAAGGAAATGGAAGTCCAGGAGAGTGAAATAACTTGCCCCAAATTACCTAGTTGGCAACTTACTCCTTTGTCTGTAGCAGGTAAAGCATATAGCCTATAGCATGTTGGGTTCTCTGGAAGCAGATGCTGAGACAAATTTGGATGGAAGCTACTTATCGAGGATGAATACCAGTAGGAAGAGGCAAGAGGAAAGAAAGGTTGAGCAGAGGGAGAAAGCAACCTGCAGTGCAGCCCTAACAAAGCCTCAGCTACTGTGGTGGGCAGCTCTGGGGGCAAATGTTGCCCATCAGAGTTATGCCAATTTGAACAGAAATGTCCATTCCTCTACACCCCTGCCTGGTTCAGTCACCAGATGTGGGCTTCCCCAGAAAGGGTGTGACTCTCTGCAGCTGGGCCAGACCCCGAGGGAGCTGGCAGCTGAAGGCTGTCTGCCAACTGCACTCTCATAACTCGCATGCAAGTACTTCCTTGAAGAGAGACTGCTCATCTCTGCCTCACCCCAGTCCACTTATTAATGCACATTCATGAAGCATCTCCTGCAGGTTCCAGTGGGCTTCTCTTCCTGATTGAAAACTTAGAAGAGAAGGTGAGCACAAATTTCAACCCCTACAGCTGCAATGAGTCTAGGGACCAAAAGTGATACTCATTTTCTCTTTCTCCATTACCCAGTCTAGACTCTCCTCACCATCAGATACCACCTCTGGCAGTCTTGGTGGCTTTCCTAGTGATTTCATCTAGGTTCTCATCTGCAAGACGTCTGAGTCCTTGTCACCATGCTACTATGGACTGAATGTTTGTGTCCCTCCAAAATTCATATTTTGAAACCATAATCCCCAATGTGATGGTGTTTGGAGGTAGGGTCTTTGGGAGGCAATTAGGTTTGGATTAAGTTATGTATGGGGCCCTCATGGTGTGATTAGTGCCCTTAGAGGAAGAGGAGGAGACTAGGCCTTCTCTCTCACCCATGTGAGAAGGTAGCAAGGCAGCTGTCTGCAAACCAGGAACAAAGCCCTTGCCAGACATTGATTCTGCCTGCACCTTGATCTGCACTTCCCAACCTCCAGAACTGTGAGAAATAGATGTTTGTTCTTTTAGCTGCAGAATGAGGTTACTGTGCCTGTTCATTTAACATCACAAGTAGGCCAGGAAGTATCAAAATGAGCCTAAGTAGGTCGTTAGGTTCCACACTATACTTCCTGGCCCACTCTGTAACAACAGCCCTACTTCCTCCTGATGATCAGGTCAATTACCTCTGCCAAGATGGTGACTCCTCTCCTTGTCTTCTGCACCCTGGAGGCAAGGAACAAAATTGTCTGCAGCTGTAGCTTATAATTTTTGTACAGAGCCCTAGCTTGCTATTAGATGCTATCTAATGATGCTATTTAATGATACTCTTGCTATGTTCCAAAGTGAAAGTGTACCATCTTTGAGGATGGAAGTTTCTAACCCTGCAGAGCCCAGAGTTATGTGATAAGAAGTACAACACCCCCCCGCTGCCCCACCGCCCCGGGTAACCCGCCAATCACCCCAGAGTGTTATTGGGATTGATGGCAAGTGAGACCACTCCCACTTCCACTCCTGGTCCCTGGACCTATGCAGTCTTTCTATTGGGACATAGCACCATATAAAAGTATTTGATTCAATTATATACCAGAGGGTGGCACCCCATCCTTCCAGAGTATTTCCTCCAAGAAGCACCGTAGGGAGCTAGCCACTTCTGGGTGGTGCATATTTGATATAATCAATAGATCCTATGGCCAGGGCTCATTTCTAAACCTCAGTTACTATAAGCTGAAGGTCATGGCTTGATGCGATGTTATATAGGATTCTGTGCCAACATAGCAAGCATTCCATAACCCCATCCCTTGCATAGTAGTGCTGGCTAAGTTCCCACGAGCAGGAAAGCAAACATATACTCAGAGTATGTGTCTATGCCTGTAATAAGGAACCACTGGCTCCTCAGGATGAAACAAGCTCATTAGAGCCAACATCTTAGCAAGTGACTGACTGGTTTTCTTGAGCAACAGTGTCATATTAGAAGCCCATCACCAGTCCTCATGGTTGGCATGTTGGATATTTAGCAGTGGTAGCAGCTAGATCAGCCTTTGTAAATGCAGTTCTTGCTGCTGGACCCGTGTGTAATCTCTACTAGAGTGGCTACTTTGTTCACGTGTTCTTTGCTCCAGCACTGGGGTAGCTAAAGTCAACTGGTGAGGCCATTTTTGTCTGCCGGGTTATTTAATGTCTATTCCATGGTAGATGCTATCTAATGATGTGTATTAACATGTGATATAAAGATTTTCCTACTTTGTGTTCACTCTCATATGTCTATCCACATACTCTACCCTAGACTGAGAATAATAGTGAATGCCTACTGTAAGTAAGATGGTGAAGAATTGCCTTTCTGAGGAAGTGAAATTTAATTTGAGAACTGAAGTATAGAAGAAACAGGCCAGGGAAAGAGGGAAGAGCATTCCAGATGGAGCAGACGGCAGATGCAAAGGTCCTGTGAGATACATATATGTGTGTGTGTGTGTATATATGTGTGTGTGTGTGTGTGTGTGTGTGTGTGTGTAATGGCCGGTTTAACAATTCATTGTATTAAGCATCATTCTGGCAAATAATTTTGTTTCTTCTTCTAGGAAACTGGTATCAACCTTGTGTCAACTGAGGGAATAGATAAGGTAAAATCTATTCATCATCTTCGACCTGCACAGACTGTTGCTGTGTCATTTATCATTGCTGAAGGACAGCTTCCCTTCCAACCTGTGGCAAGTCTAGTGAAGAAAACAGTTTCACTTGGAATGGCAGGTTACCCAACTCAGGACAATATTTAAAATTCTCAGCAGTGGTTTTGCAAGAGTGTATACATACAGGATTGAGTCGATTACCTCTTTTCACCCTTAAGACAGTGTGGTAGAGCATAGCAGGACAGGGTGAGTGCTGCAAGGTGAGGCTAACATAGAAAGCCATTGAGAAAGGAGGTGAAATAATGAGATTCAGTTTTTTTGAAAGCTCATTCTGACTATAGTGTATAGGGTTGGAAGAAAGCCAGGATGATGCTGGAACACCATCAAAAGGCAGTTTCCATAATCTCTGAGAGATAATACTGGCCTGGATTAAGGAGGTAGCAAATAATTTAGAAATGAATGGTTCAAAGTCTGGTGTGGAAGTCCAATGGACTTGTTATACTGAAGGTAAATTGTAATAAGATGCATATTTTTCTAAGTTCAAAATAAAATGCCACTTGATATAAAGTCCATCTCCTCACACAATGACTGAAGGGATCAATTAGATTTTGATGCAGTCATAAAAACCATGCTTTTCATTTAGTTGGCAGGAGGGCATATTTACTAAGTCATGTATGTAACACTAAGTCCATCTGGTTTCTCTCAGTTTTGCCTACATTACAACTGGTGAAGAAGTAAATAGTCCAGACCGAGGAAGGCAACGAGGCCTCTCAGACGCAGATTCTGGGAAGAAATGACAGAATAACAATGCCAAGTGAACACTGAGTTGGAAGATCAGAAAAGTAACGGAAAGGCTAGAATTTCAAGACCATCATGTGAGGCTGCAGAGTCTTTTTCATCTCCATAGACCTTGAGGACATCTTCGATGCAGCCAATAAAATAATACACCCATGAACATGAACTTGCACAAAGAGTTAACCACCTCTATTGTTTTTATTCACTAAATGGAGTCCAAATACATTTCCATTTTTAAAATACAGTTCTCAAAGGACGACAGTACAGTTATCTGGAAAATTTTATCTAGTGATCATCTTAGTTAGCAATGGTGTAGAAAAAATGAGATATTGTCACATTTTAAGTCCCAAAGTTAACTGGCCCATGGCACCACTGATAGCACCTTAAGAAGAAACAAGAAAACAAAAATATGTGGAAGGAATTTGTTCCTGCCCTTAAGGAACACACTGTTCTTAGCTGGCCTGCTGAAGCTGGCAGGAACATGGCTAATGATTTCTGAAATCTCCTTTCTCCAAGTCTCCAAGGCCTTAAAGCTAAAAATCTCTGTCCTGTGAAAACCCAGGTGTGAACACAGCCTGGTTCCCTGAAGCTCTGTGGCGTTTCTTTTTCTTTTTTTCTCTTTTTTTTTTTTTTTTTTTTTTTTTTGAACATCAGAGCTGAGCCAAGAGTAACTTCCATTCCCGTTAAAAACTCACTCTGCAAGTGGAGGAAGACATGCTCATTTGATAGCTGGGGAGTGACCCTTATGGGGTCCCTGGGGACCCAGTATCAGTGGCGCTCACTGTTTCCTCTTCCCTGGATGCAACAATATATTAAGGGAGAAAACAAAAAAAGAGGAGGTTGGCTCTTTTCATGATTTTCCTTTTTAATTTTTGTTGAAAATGGAACAGTGTTCTCTTGATCCTTCAAACAAATGGAGGGGAAGTGGAAGCCCAAAAGGTTCTCTTACATTCCCCAGAGAGGGTGGCTGTGTTTGTAGTGTGATGTGGGAAAGTCTTTGTGTATCTACCGCATTGTCATGGTGTACCAATGTGATTTGCAGTAGGAAGTGTGGGATGAATAGAATTTTTATGTAAGAGAAAGTGATGGAGCCACATTCTTTGAATCAAAGATCTCCATTTGCCCTTCATCTCTAAGACGTGCTTCCCCTGATGCCACCCCTTATCTTTATTAGCCGATGAGAAAAAAACCTAAGAGCGCTCTCTGAGCCTGACCCAAACGACGAGTCCAAGCAGAACTCCTTGCTACTCAGAATGCACTTGGGCAATGAAAGTGAGTGAGGGAGGGTACTTGGCAGGACATGCCAGAGGTCACACAGGCAATGTGAAGGGGAGGCGGAGGGCTGTTACAATTTCTGGCATCATACCTGAAGAATCATTTTAAACAGACATTTGAAATACACCGTGTGACTCTTTTCACAGAGTGGATCTTAATAAACAAATGGTCTTTGGGAGGAAAATGGATAGATATATTAAGAGACATCAAAAAGGATTACAAAGATAGTGCTTTCAGTTTAGAAATTCATCATATGAAGCACGCTGGCAAATGGTTTTGTTTCTTCTTCTAGAATGTAGCAGTAAAGAAACTGGTCTCTCCTGTGTCAAATGAGGCAAGATCTATTCATCATTCTGGACTTGCCGAAACAATTGCTGTGTCATTTATCATTGCTGAAGGACAGCTTCCCTTCCAAACTGTGGCAAGTCTAGCGAAGAAAACAGCTTCACTTGGAGTGGCGAGTTATTCAAGTCAGAATAATATTTCAAATCTTCAGCAGTGGTTTTACAAGACTGTATACATACGGCATGGAGTCAATTGCCTCTTCTACCTCCTTAAAAACCAATTGAAAATAAAAGAAATATAAAATCCCCAGTAACGGCAAAGTCCTTATAGAAAAAAAAAAAAAAAAAAACCAGCAAAAATCAAAGCAAAGTTATGCAGAGCCTCAGAAACAGATAATTACAACGTCAGCCTCCCCAGGGACATTCAAAAAACATTCGTCAGGTATACTGATGCATCTCTCTGAAGCACACTGTTAACAGGGTCTAATCCCCTTAGAAGTCACTCTAAGCCCCTCTCTGAAGACACAGGTGATTTTGTGGATTTCAAATGGCTTTATTTCCAAAAGCTCCATATGCCTCCATGCTATTAATCTCCTTACCTTCCTGCAGGGATAGTTTACTTTTGATCTCAGGTTTATCTACTCAAATGCTTTGCCTTATTCAGACTGTTAGTTCTCTGAGCAAAGGGCCTGGCTACTACTACACCATCTTCAGCAAGGTTTTAAATATACTTGTGATTGGATACAGCCGCTATCTCTTCTTCTCCTTAGAATTCCATCAGACCAAGATTGACACATGAATTTATCAGGAGAAGCCTTCAAGAGGGCCTCTACAAAATGCCTCTGTTTTAAAAGATGCATTTTTCACTATGGTTAATTAAAACTCTTTGAGGAAGAGAGGAGCTTCCAGAATGATAATATAACGATGCCTTTTCCACTACGGTTAATTAAAACTAATTAAAACTCTTCCAGAATGATAATGTAACGATGCCAGTGAAACTTCTCCCCCAGGGAGACATCTATTAAACAGGTAAAAGACAAACATTCAAAAATCTCTGGTGATTGGCCAAAGGGCTTACAACAATTTAAGGAATATTTATTCAACAAATCTACAGAAACTCTGTAGTATCAACGAGAGGCCATGGCAGTCAAGCTAGGATCTTCACCCTTCCACCTCCCCAGCTTGCAGATGGCTTGTCCAGTGGGCTTGGCAGCCAGGTGGCAACTCCCACCTCCCCAGCCTATACAGACAGAAGATCTCTCCTGGGTGGGTATCCAGGAAACAGTTCCCCCCACCCTCAGCTGCTGCTCAGTGGGGAGGAGCTGAGTGGAGAAGCTGGTGAGGAGTGTAGTCCCTCTTTCCCTGCATTTCTATGTTTTGGTGGAGCTGTTCTAGTGGGTTCAGCTGTGTGCTGTGGAAGACCTACACTGAAAGAGGTAGCAGAGCATGGTGGTGATGGTTGTACAACATTGTGAATACAATTAATCCGTTCGTAGGTTTTACAACATCATCTTTATTATTGTAGAAATACAAGCTGGGTGTGGTGGCTCACGCCTGTAATCCTAGCACTTTGGGAGGCCAAGGCGGGCAGATGGCCTGAGCTCAGGAGTTCGGGACCAGCCTGAGCAACATGGTGAAACCCCTTCTCTACCAAAAATACCAAAAAAAAAAATTTAGCCAGGCATGGCTGTGTTCTCCTGTAGTCCCAGCTACTCGGGAGGCTGAGGCAGGAGAATTGCTTAAACCTGGGAGGCCAAGGTTGCAATGAGCCAAGATCGCGCACTGCACTCCAGTCTGTGTGACAGAGCAAGATGTGGTCTCCAAAGAAAAAAAGAAAAAAGAAATATATACATAAATTTAAATGAAATAAAATTTATCATTTTAAGTATATAATTCAATGCAGTAAGTATATTCTTAATGTTGTGCACTCACCCCCACTATTTATTACCAGAAAATTTTCATTATCCCAAACAGAAACTCTGCACCCATTAAACAATAATTCCCACTATCTCTTTTCCCCAGCCCCTGGTAATCTCTATTCTACTTTCTGACTCTGAATTTGACTACTCAGGTACTCTATATAAGTGGAATTACACAGTATGTGTCCTTTATGTTAGGTTTACTTTACTAGCATAATGTTTTCAAAGTTCATGCATGTTATAGCACATGTCAGAATTTCCTTCATTTTTAAGGTTGAATAATATTTCATTATATATATTCATACTACATTTTGTTTATCCATTTATCCATCAGTGAATGTTTGGGTTGTTTCTACCTTTTGGCTGTTGTGAATAATGCTCCTATGAACATTGGGGTACAAATATTTGTTTGAGTCTCAGTTTTCAGTTCTTTCCATTTTGATTTTCAGTGTATACTGTCTTGATTCATTTTCTGCTGCTATGAAAGAATACCACAGACTGAGTAATTTATAAACAATACAAGTTTACTTGGCTCATGGTTCTGGAGACTGGGAAGTCCAAGATTGAGGGACTAGCATCTGGTGAGGGCTTTGTTGCTGCATCACACCATGGCAGAAGGCATCACATGGGTGAGAGAGAGAAAGGGGCCAAACTCATCCGTTTATCAGGAACTCACTCCCAAGATAATGGCATTAATCCATGTATGAGGGCAGAGTCTTCAGGACCTGACCACCTATTAAAGGTTCCACCTCTGAACAATGTTGCAGTGGGGATTAAGATTCCAACCCATGAACTTTGAGGCACACGTTCACACCATAGCATATACCTAGAAGTGGAATTGCTGGGACATTCTATGTTTAACTTTTTGTGGTACTGCCAAACTGTTTTCTACAGACATTGCACCATTTTAAATTCCCGCCAGCAATGCACGAAGGTTCCATTATCCCCACATCCTCATTCAACACTTGTTATTTTTCATGTTTTAATAATAGCCATCCCAATGGGTGTGAAGTGTATCTCACTGTGGTCATAATTTTTTTTTTTTTCTTTTTTGAGACGGAGTCTCGCTCTGTCGCCCAGGCTGGAGTGCAGTGGCCGGACCTCAGCTCACTGCAAGCTCCGCCTCCCGGGTTTACGCCATTCTCCTGCCTCAGCCTCCCGAGTAGCTGGGACTACAGGCGCCCGCCACCTCGCCCGGCTAGTTTTTTGTATTTTTTTAGTAGAGACGGGGTTTCACCATGTTAGCCAGGATGGTCTTGATCTCCTGACCTCGTGATCCGCCCGTCTCGGCCTCCCAAAGTGCTGGGATTACAGGCTTGAGCCACTGCGCCCGGCTGGTCATAAATTTTTAATTAAAGCACTTGAATTCCTTTATATATTCAGCTGTTAATGCTGGGATCCATATTTACTTTCATAATCTCCCTTCTTTTCACATGAATATAAAAATAGAAAATAAAAGATGAACTGTACCTGTTCCTTGTAAATAGAAACTGGATGCCCAGTGAATTATATGGGGTTTATTCCTACAGCTGTGCTGTTGTTCTGTACTTCTTATTCTTCAAACAAGGAGCCTATCTGGGTTTTGAATAGAAGCTTTGTCTTAGTCCATTTTGTGTTGCTATAAAGGAATATCTGAGGCCAGGTAATTTACAAAGAAAAGAGGTTTATTTGGCTCATGGTTCTGCAGGTTGTTCAAGAAGCATGGTGCCAGCATCTGCTCTAGTGAAGGTCATAAGCTGCTTCCACTCACGGTGGAAGGTGAAGGGGAGCCAGCATGTGCAGACACCCCATGGCAAGAGAGGAGGCAAGAGAGAAAGGAGGTGCAGACTCTTTTCAATAACCAGCTCTCTCAGGAACTAACAGAGGGAGAATTCACACCTCTCTGCCCAGGGCGGGTGGGCACTAGTCCATTCCTGAGGGAGCCCAACCTCTGCCATGGCCCAAACACCTACCATTAGGCCCTACCTCCAACATTGGGAATCAATTTCAACATGAGAATTCAAGGGGAAGAACATCCAAACTATATCAAGTCTTTATTCCAGTTAGGGCATTTTCTTCTGCTTTACCATTCCATTTTCTGTTTCCATCCTGCATCCTATTTTCCCTTTATCCTGAGTTGCAAGGTGACCTAATAGCTAACTGTGCCCTTGGTTGACCTCCATAAAATTTGCATCACAGATATTGTGGGTTAATCTTTCCTAGGACTTGTCTGTGAATAGTAGACAAGCACTGCATCCCCTTTGTGGGGGTGGAGGTGGCGATGTGCAGGCACAGGGAAGTAGCGGAACACATATCCAACCAGGATTCAAGTTCCTGGGTCTACCCCTTTGTCGAAGTTTGCACATTTTAAACTGTAAAAGCTTCAGAAAGCAAGCAAGCAAAAACCCCAAAAAACCTCTATGGGGCTTTTGTTTGTTTAGAGAGAAAGAACCAATGTGGCTAAGTACTCACATGAGGCATTTAGTGATAAAAGCCTATACTTAGCCACTGAAGATACGCTATAGTCATCATATGCAAAGCCTTGATACTTTGTCTGAAAGTTAAAAATTTGTCTGTAGTATTTGCCGACCAAGACTTTTCCCTTTGAAATCAAAACAAGAGGACCCACAGCTTCATTTACTCATTCAATGAATGTTCGCTGGGCACCTGCTACATGACAGGCACTGTGCTGGGGAGGCTCTGGAGACCCCAGAATAAGCATTACAGACGCAGTCACTGTCCTAAATGAACTTAACAGTTTTGTGAGGCCATTATCAGTCCGTCAATCTGACTACCCTAATAAGCAACAATACATAAGCTATACAGAAAGCTCCCAAATTATAAGCAGAATGATTAAATTCCTTTCAAGGCAATGATCTAGAATTCTACTTATGTAAATTAGGTATAATATTAACATCTATTACAATTATTACTTAAATTCATACAATAGGTTGAGGTTGTCAATCTAGACACCTCTCCCCTACCCCAACTTTTAAATGTCTTCCCTGGCAGTAGAAATTCCTTTTCTGATGCTTTCCATAGTAACACTGGAGAAGGACTTGAGTGCTAAGTATTCTAAGAACCATGAAACATGATTCCTGACCACAAGCAGTTTATTTCAATTCATGTAAGCAATAAAGTATAACATTTCTCTTGCAATAAGGTACATGGTTTAAGAAGGAATTTTAAAAGTCAAGTCTTACATTTATATTCAACTTTAAAATGTCCAAATCCCTCACACCTTTAGCTTTGATCCTTAGGGAGCTCATAAAAGCCCATTGACTTGTACAGTTATTTGTATGAAGACACAGAATGATTTATTTGAGACCTCATCCCCTGGGCCTTCACCCCCCGGCAAGCTTATGGAGAGTCAACACTAGAATACATGTTTCTCAATAGCAGCCGCAGATCTTTCCATCCTACCATGTTCAAACTTGCATTCCAGAAAGAATCACATTTCCCCTTAAATTACTCCTGGCCACCGTGGGCCCAGGAAACAGCAGAGCTGAAGGGTTCTAGTGAAAGAACCTGGTTTTGACTTCAAGACAGACTCCTTGTGAATCCTGGCTCTGCCACCTGTTAGCTGTGGAACCGGGGTTATGTACACATTACTTATTCTTTTTGAGCCAGTTACCTCCCCTACAATAATTCAGGGTGTTGGTGATGAGCACAGGCTGTGGACTAGGGAATACCTGGGCTCTGGTCCTGTCTCTGTCTTACACTAGCTGTGTAGGCCTGGGGAAATTATTCCTTCCATCTAAGCTTCAGTTTCTTCATCTGAAAAATTGGGACTCATATAGTATGAACCTCACAGAATTGTGAGACGTAAATGGGATAATGCCTGTAAATACCTGAAGAAAAAAAAGCACCCAATACATGTTACCTCTTATTACACCTACTCCAGTGACTACACAGGCATGTGCCTAGCATGGGGCCTGACACACAGCTGACCCACAAACCATCACGTCAGTTTCCCTTCTCTGTGTCCCTAGGCTGACCAAACACAAATGTGAGATCATTAATATTACTCCAGGTGTGATGGCATAACGTTAGGGAGAATTCTTTTACATCTGCCTTCTCATTTTACTCTATTCCCCAGGATTCCCCATACAAGCAGATCACTCTTGCTAGTGACGGACACACATGCCTCTCCCCACCACGTAACCCAGTCAGCTGCAGGGAGACAGATTCTTGGCCTAAGCAGACTAGCATTTGCATTCTCTTCCTGTGAACTCCATCAGAGGGCATCTGGAGGGAAAGTACCTCTCCAGCTGTGACAGACGGTCAAGAAGAATGACAGAACCAGGTGCACTTACTGATATTTCTAACACCAGCCCCAAATGACAGCACATTCATGCCAACTTATGAGACACTCTTGGATTTATGTTGCTTCTAGCACATTTAGCAGGGATAACTTCTAACTTTTAAAGGAAGAACAAATCTAACAAGCAGGGCTCAAAGACTTTTAAGGTTTTTATTACACAAGACAAACACTTCGATTTTACTCCAGGCCTGTAGTGTGGCATAGAGAGTGGTGTTTTTAAAACTGCAGGTCATGACCCATTAGTAGATTGTAAAATTAAGTGAGTTGATTCCAGCGTTTTTACAAAATGGAATAGACTAGAATAGGAACTATCAGAAAGTATTATGCATAATAAGGCTAAGTGCTTTTGGTGAGGCTTTTTAAAAAGATATACGTAGATGGGTGGATGGTTGGATGGATCATATTGTCAATGTGTTTCATACTGTTAGCCATGGTCAGAATAGACTGGAAGTCACTGAAACACTAGATGTACATAAAAACATATGTGCATTTTATCAAAACAAAGAAAACCACTCTGGATTAAAGAAGTACATGAAGATAGTGGAAAACTCACGTCATTCAACCAATGCCCTCTATTCATAATGGTATAATTTTACTTCATCACAAAAAAAATTGTGTCTATGTGTGAGAGAAAAATGAAAAGATAGAGGGAGTTCACCCAAGAATGTATTCCTATCCTCAGTGACCTCAGGGCAGTTTCTCCCCTGCAACTGGAGCTGTGTCGTTGAGGGAGAAAAACCAACTGATTGGATTTAGCTCTCCTGAGTCCCAGCTGGTGGGGATAATTGATCTTCAACTTCTGCAGGGTGAAGACCAAGTCTTTCATTTCTTTTTGGCCCTCACACTATGTTTTATCACATTAGGTGTTTGAGAACTTTTTATTGACCTAAGAGTCTATGTAGGACACAGTAATGGACTTGTTGAAATAGTACTGTTTTACTGTTTTTAATAACACACTCATAAAGTTTTTAGCTATTTTCTCTGAGTTTACATAAGGTGCTCCTTGTCTGATGAGTACTGTAGGGGCTCCAGGCAGCTTACAGTAGGTAGAGGTTCCAGTACTTGAGTGAGAACTAGGGGTAGGTAGATGATGCATAAAAGATCAGGCAACTCCAGTAGATACTGAGTGAGAAGCCTGGATATCAGCAATTCCAATTCTACAGATTTGTTCTGTGTTTTTATATGTATGTGCACAAAAAGGTGATCGTACACATGGGTACCTTGAAGCACGCTTTTAAACACTAAAATAATCTAAATGTCCATCCATAGGGGATTGTCTAAATAAATGGTTGTACCTACCTCCATACAGTGGAATACTATATAGCTGTGAAAAAGAATAAGGAAGCTCTTTATGTACTGATATGGGACAGTTTCTAATAGGATTAAACATAAAGTGGTTACATTTAAAAATAATAATAACTGTGACTCTACAGTATCATTGCAGCTTCAGAAGCTCTCATATGGCCAGCTGAGGACCTCCTTGAAACTGCATCCCAGCTCAACTTCTACCTTTGCCCAAACCTATTTCTTTCTCTTCTGTTCCACAGGTCCAGAGGCATAAAGAATCACCCCAAAACTTAGTTGCTTAGGGAATCACCCCAAAACTTAATTGCTTAAGGAATCACCCCAAAACTTAGTTGCTTAAAACAACAATACGCATTAAAATCTCATGGGTCAGAAATTGGGGAGTGGCTTATCTGGGTTGATCCAGCGTGTGGTCTCTCATGAGGTTGTGGTCAAGGTGTCAGCTGGGTCTGTTTCCCCCACCCCAGGCAGAAACTGGTGGGAAGTGCCCTTAGTTAAGCTGACTGTGCTTATCATGCCTGAGGGATGGATGGGTAGTGAGAACACCAATGAAGCTGCAACTAAGCCATTTTGGAAAAGGAGCATGCCTTCAGTTCTAACAGCCTGCAGAGGAGGAAATTCTGTTACCCAGTTCAATCTCCCCTCTGGCCACGGCTTCAGTCTGCTTTCTTTTATTGTGTCTACCGTGAGCATGGAGAACATGTGCTCATCATTATTTCCCCATTACCCTTTTTAGACTTAGACAGTGATGAACTCCTTTCTCTAATAGGGTTAAATTATCTCATTCCTATTATATCTCTTTTCCTCATTCTTTTCATTCTTTTCATTATTTTTTCTACTTGCATGGGTAAAAATGGAAATATAGCCTGGAAATCTGAATTGTACTCCCTTTAAATAATTTTTGTATATTATATTATTGGGGTCGGAGTATGTGTCCTGTCCTCCTCACAAACACCTTTTTCAGCACAACTTAATCATCAGTGGAGTAAACTAATCTAATTGTGAGGAGGTGGGTTGAGGATTCTTGCCTTTCTATAGCCATTAGACCACATCTCCTTCAACCTTGAAGCTACCCCAAAATAAATACAAAATCTAACTGAATCTGCCTTAATTAAGCCCCCTAGTCCCTTCTCCCAACAACATTGTCAACCCTGAGATCATCCAAATAGATGTTTAGGAGTGGCTGCTGGTCTTGGCATACTGCATGATAAGCCAAACCTTTGACTTTCCAGCTTCTACTCATTAAGGGGAACAGCTCCTGATAAGATTCTAGAGCTCTTCATTTTCACTTTGCTTCAGGTTAAGAGAACAGAGGGTGTTTCTTTTTAGGGGATTCGTTGTTCTTATTGGTCTGCCCAGTGCTTTTAACACAGGCGTCATACCTCGGAGAGTCACTTACATAAAAGAGAAAGCTCTCATCTCCCAGCTCCACTTATGGCAAAATGGCCTTTCTTTAGTCCTCTCTTTTCTACTGTCTTCTTGTGCTGTTCTCGAATTCCTGGACCATGGATCTGGCCTCCCTCATTTTGACTCTTAGATACACTCTCTTAAATGTTGTTTCAACTTCAGCTTCCTTTATGTCTAAGTACCCCAGAAAGTGACCTTACCTAGTAAATGCCAGAGCCTGGGATCCACTCCATGGCTGCTTGCTTGGCCATTGTCAGATCTTATGACTTCATTAAAGGCAGTTGAAAGGAAAGGAAAACTGGATCATGAGCAAGTTTCACATTTCCAGATTAGCTGTCTCGAAAAATAAAAGGGCATCCCGATGACAGATTCCAGAACAATCTCCTCATGGGAATCACCATTTATCTTAGCAGCTGTGGTTTCTCAAGGGTGACCAAAGTTCAAGCCTTTCTGGGGTTGATGACACCTGTGTATGACATTTAGGACTTCTTTTGTTCCCTGCCTCAGTCTCAAATACAGTGCCTAAAGTTCAGAAGGCTTTACAAATAATCTCCCAATTCAACTGTAATTCTAATTTGTTGGGCAGAGGAGAGCTCCAGGATAGCATGAGAAAACTCACTAACAGGAATATTTCTCAAGGAACCTTGCTTTTCCTATTACCATGTTACTTCCTTAATCTCATTCTTCCAACCCCTATTATCACCTCTTAGCATTTTGTCTTTGAATTAATGTTTCTAAGAATTACTTTTACTCTTCCAATATCTATATGCCAACTAATTTTCCAGGTGGAAGATGTGTGCTGTGGAGCTTATCCATAGTGAGAATAAGGAGATGACTGTAGTTTTCCTGACCCAGTCAATTCAGAGCTGTGTCACCTGTTTGACGATATCTGAAAAAGAGAGCCCAGCCTAAGCCTGCTACCACCCATCTATGTGTTCACATGGGAACAAGTGATAAAGTCAAGAGAAATTTACATCTGTCTCTATTCTAGATAGGAAATTTAAGAACTAGGCACCACAATAATATTTTTATCCTTCTTGTTGAAGATTCTGTCTTTAAAAGAAGGCAGTTGTGAGACGTGAGTGGTAGCTACATGGCTGGCATACCAGGGCTTAGGATAAGTTCCTGGCAAAGATTGAGAGCCACTTATGAAGGCTTGAAGGAATTAATTTAAAAAGAAAAATAAATGGAAACCCTAAAATCATGAGGAAGAAGAAAAAGTCTAAGGAAAACTATAAGGATATGAAACAAAGATGCAATAGAATATTGAGTGCTGGGTGGTCAGCATCCATATGGGAGACGTTATTAATGTTATTGAGGGGACAATTAACAATTTTCAAGAAGAAATAGTAGGAAAGTCTCAGGAATAATATTTGTGATTCCCAATGGCTATACAATAAGCCCCAAATGTGATTGATTGATTGCTAAAGTAATTTAATAGGTTAATATGAGGCAACTGCTTTCGTTGATACTCCTTTCTAAAAGATTTGGGGCCACAAGGCAATAGAATTTTAGTAGTATTTTTAAAACTGGCACAGATATTGCCAGTATTCCTGGGACTTCTGCCACTTGGATACCTGTGGGAAGTCTCATCCTGCTGAAGGCAGAACATCTCATAAATTTCTAATATCCTTTGCTAATAACATCTTTTCTCAGAAGCAGATGGATCAATAAAGGAAATATAGCCAACTCTTAACTCTGAGCAAAAAGGTAGAACCTATTAGTAAAGTGGAAGTGAGGTGAACCTTGGGAGATAGTAGCTACAGTGGACATCGGTTGTTCTTCAGCATTCTATCATGTATTCACCCCACTACAGGTAATTGCACCCCAATTTCCTCTGGGGGCATTACCTCCTCCCCATTGCATGTAGCCTTATTGGACATGCTAATCAGAGTTCCCTAGCCTCCCCTAGCCAAGAGCTAGGCATCTGACCTATGCCGGGCCAATCAGACTCACCATCTCTCTTAAGATTTTTAATCTGAAGTATATAAAGGGTCTTCAAAATGTTCATGGAAATGCATATTGTGAAAAAAAATTTGGTGAATTTCAATTTCGTGTACCAAAATAAATTTGTGCTAACTTGTTATAACATATCTGAATAGGGTCTGGTCTGAGTCATGTGAAGGATAAGACTTCAATTTGAAAAGAAGACATATCAGAGCAACATGAAATCTGCTAAAAATGAAGAAAGAACAAACATCAAATTTATGATGAAGCTTGGGTGGCAGAATGGTGAAATCATCGATGCTTTACAAAAAGTTTAAGGGCACAATGTTTCAAAGAAATCAGCAGTTTACAAATGGATAGCTCGTTTTAGGAAGGGATGGGACAGTGTTGAAGATGAAACCAGCAGCAGCAGACCATCCACAACAATTTGCAAAAAAAAAAAACTTGTTCTTCCCATAATTGAAGAGGGCCAACAATTAAGTGCCCTAATTGAAGAGAGCTGACAATTAACAGCTGAAATAATGGCCAACACCACAAACATCTCAATTGGTTCATCTTATACATGTGACTGAAGAATTAAAATTGAGTGAACTTTCCATTCAATGAGTGCCAAAACGGTTGTGCCCAGATCAGCTGAAACAAGAGCAGAGCTCTCAATGGAAATTTTAAACAAGTGGGATCAAGATCCTGAAGTATTTCTTTGATGAACTGTAACAGAAAATGAAACATGGCTTTACCAGTACAATCCTGAAGACAAAGCACAATCAGAGCAATGGCTACCAAGAGTGGACCAGTCAAGAACAAAGGTCATGGAAACAGTGTTTTGGGATGCTCAACTCACTTAGCTTGTTGACTTTCTGGAGAGCCATATAACAACAGCATCTGCTTACTATGAGAGTGTTCAAGAAAGCCAAAGCTTTAGCAGAAAATAAAAATAAAAATAAAATAAAATAAAAAAACCACACCTGGGAAAGCTTCACTGGAGAGTTCTTCTTTACCACAACAATGCTCCTGCTCATTCATCTCATCAAAAATGGGCAATTTTGTGAAAGTTTTGATGGAAAATATTTAGGCATCCACCTTACAGTCCTGATTTGGCTTTTTCTGACTTCTCTTTGTTTCCTTACCTTTAAAAAAAATTAAAGGGCACTCATTTTTGTTCAGCTAAAAATATAAATTAGACTTCATTGACATGGTCAAATTTCCAGGGCCCTCAGTTCTTTAGGGATGGACTAAATGGCTAGTATCATGGCTTACAAAAGTGTCTTGACCTTCTTGGAGCTTATGTTGAGACATAAAGTTTATATTTTTTAATTTTTATCTTTTAATTTTATTTTTCCACAAACTTTTGAAATCCTCTTTTATTAGCACCAGGACAGATTAATTCCTGCTGAATAAACTCCTGGAACCACCCTGATTCTGACTGTTGTATAGCCTGATTCTGACCATCAGCTTTAAGCTTCTTGATAATCCTCCCAACAAATTCCATTTTTGTTTGCTGTAGCCATAGTCTGTTTGTGCTGCTACTAACCTAAGAACCTTATTGAATGATATCTATACACTCTTCATTGTGTCCAGAAGAAAACAGAAAGCAGAATCAGGCATCTCTCTGAGATTTCAAATATTCAAGGGAGAGATAGCTCTGTTAATACAGCTGGAGCCTTTATATAAAAGGAGAGGTGGCCTAAGAGTCTATAAAAAATGTGAAGATAATATTTTTAAAAAATGATCTTGGGGTAAAGGAAAAGAGACAGGAAGGTAAGGAAGCAAATGAGTAGCTAAGGCCACTTCAGTGGAATCAGATTGTAAAAGATCACACACACACAAGATCAGAGAATAGTACCTGACCAGGAAAAAAAAAGAAAGATTGGTGGAGAGCAGTCAAAATCATAGCCAGAAGGCTGAAGCCAAGAAAAAATGAATCAAATTTATGAAAAAATCTAGAGGCATTGAAATGGCTTTTGTTGGATACAACCAGAGTGAAAATGGCCAGAATTATGTAATGAGGCTCACGTTCTAAAGCTAATGGAAGATGGTGAGTAGAACTTCTTTACAGCTTCTATTTTGCTTCTGTCTTCTCTCTGAAAATGAAACAGCTTCAAAACCTGAAGGTGTAGAACAAACGTGGTTGTACTGAAGTCCAAGATAGGGGCCAAGATAGTAAGAGAACAGGGAGTCTTCATGAAAGACTTTGATTCCTCAGACTTGGATAAATTCTAACTCAAGATGTAACAACTAATAAAAATAATTATAGAATTGCTGCCATTAATTTTTGGAAAATCAAAAAGGGTAGAAAAAGGGCCTGAAAATTGGAGATGGACAAGTGACTTTATTTCTGAAAGCCAGTAAGGTAATACAATTTTTTTAAATTATATATAATAGAGACAGGGTCTTACTATGTTGCTCAGGCTGGTCTTGAACTCCTGGGCGCAAGTGATCCTCCTGCCTCAGCCTCCCACAGTGCTAGAATTACAGGCATGAGCCACCATGCCTGGCCAGTAGTACAGTATTGAAGTTTGGAATCTACAAATAGTCAATTTAATATGAAGTCCGGTTATTTGGGAATTACAAGAGTTAGATCACCCTATCTCTGGGCTGCATATTGTCATAACTTAAACAGATAAAGTCACTGACACTATCCATTTGAATAACATAGAAAACTGGACTAAGAGTACAAGTACATGAATTTCTAACTGGTTGAAAACTGCTACACAACAAGTGCTGAATTGTGAATCAGTAGTCTTCCGGAGGGAAAAATATTGGGCTATGAGGCAGGATTCTGTTTTTGTTTGTATCACACAATATTTTATCAACAACATGCACAGAAGCCACTTTGTGGCTGACTCAGAACTAGAAGGTATAGTAGATACACTAGATGTAAGACTGAATCTCAAAATTACTGCTATGGGTCATTTATGTATGGAAATGTGTTTATGGATAATTTAGAAAGATATTTATTAAGATTCTAGAAAGATATATACCAAAGTATTCACAACGATTAACTATGGGTGGGTGGCATAATAAAATTTTAAGGTTGTTTTTGGTTTATCTGCACTTTATAATATTTTTGTAATGAGCAAATATTCCTTTCATTAAAAAACAATAAAAAAGGTTTATTTCAAAAAGAAAAAACTTATGTTGGTTGATGCAATATAAAAACAAACCAGATGAAAATTAGCATGGATAACTGTACAGTCCTACGTCAAGGTGGAAAAAAAAAATACTTACATAGGCATAAGACGGAGACAAGAAGGGTCTGAAAACAGTTTATTTGAAAAATATTTGGAAATCTTGGACACAAAGTGAATACATACCAAGAGGATAGACTAATGCAACCACAGGCGGTATTAACAGAATATCAAATTCTGGAAGAAGGAAAATGATGAGTCCAATGAATTGTCAGATTCCATGTGGAGCACTATGTCTAGTTCTGAGCCTCCATGGCCTACAGAAAGGTCAGAGGAGGGTCTTCTGGATAGTCACAGGTTTGAAGTCACTGTTCATTAAGACTTCTCTGGCCCAAGACAATTCACCTAGATCAGAAATTCTCAGAAGCCTGTTTTAAAAAATTATTTAAGACTTTAATTAACAGGTCCTTGCAGTTTGTTGACTTTTTTGAAAAATCAAGTCATAAACTTTTATTACAAATTAAAAATGAATTTCTTAAAAATCTCAACTTGACCAGATATGAAACAATTTAAAAACCTTTAAAGGTATATTGAAAAAAAGGGAGGGGGGCTTAAAAATGTTTGTTATTACCAAAAAGAGATGTCTTTAGGTAAAAATAGTTTTTTAAAAACTGTCTGGAGGCAAGCGGATCACTTGAGCTCAGGAGTTCGAGACCAGCCTGGGCAACACGGCGAGACTCCCCTGCCCAGTCTCTAATAAAAAAGTGTAAAAATTAACCTGGCATGGGCCGGGCGCGGTGGCTCAGGCTTGTAATCCCAGCACTTTGGGAGACTGAGGCAGGCAGATCACGATATCAGGAGATCGAGACCATCCTGGCTAACATGGTGAAACCCCGTCTCTACTAAAAACAGAAAAAATTAGCCGGGCGTGGTGGCGGGCACCCGTAGTCCCAGCTACTCGGGAGGCTGAGGCAGGAGAATGGCGTGAACCCGGGAGGTGGAGCTTGCAGTGAGTCGAGATCGTGCCACTGCACTCCAGCCTGGGCAACAAAGCGAGACTCCGTCTCAAAAAAACAAAACAAAAGAAAAACAAAACCTTAACATGGTATGCGCGTCTGTGGTCCCAGCTACTCGAGAGACTGAGGCAGGAGGATCTCTTGAGCCCAGGAGGAGGTTGCAGTGAGCGAGATTGCACCACTGCACTCCAGCCTGTGACATCGTGAGTCCCTATCTCAAAAGCAAAACAAAACACCATGCTGCATAGACAATGCAGATAGTTCTAGTTGTCTGGTCAACGGAAAAAAACAAGCACTCAAGATCTTCAGCTCCAATCTTTTGTTCATTTCTTGTTGCCAGAATTTCGCATTCCTTTCTTCTTGTTGGATGATAACCAGGATGGTGGAAGAGATGGTAAGCCCGCATTTACTCAGCCTCGGGAGCCGGATTCTCAGCTGATGGGTTGTTTTTGTCTCTTTGCCATCTTGTGGTTTAGGGTTTTCTGGGTGTCTGTGTCGGTAGTTGATGTTGAGGCGGCTGCTGACCTTGGGTCTCACCCCCTTGATTTTCTTTATCCTCTTGGTCGGGGTCCACTACAGGCCGTCTCTGGCGAGGAGAATCCGGGTGTAAGTCCCGGATGCACATCCTGCCTGCCTGGTCCACCCTGTTCTCCTGCGCCTGGCTGTGGGCACCTCTATCCCTGCTCCTGCAGGAGGGCTGGAGTGGTGGTCCGCACCGGCGGGTCTCCGCAGGTGGTAAGGGGGGCGCTGCGCCTGCAGCCGGCTCATGGTTGGGCCTGGTCCTTGGGCGCGCTCCCATCCCTTGTTCTTCACGCACGCCCACTATGCTGTTCATCCTGCTGCTAAATGCGCGAGTTCCCTGCAGCGCGGATGGCGTCTCAAAGGGTTGCGGTCAAATGCATTTATCAGAGAGGTCTTTCCTGCCCAATCTATTTAAAATATTACAGTCCATCCCAGCTTCACCTCCATTGTCTTGCCTTAGTTTACCCACGGTACTTAATGCTTTCTAACATACCATACATTTATTTGCTATTGTCAGTCTCTCCCAACTAGATTATAAGTCTCATGTGTGCAGGGAATTTTTGTTGTTCACTGCTGCACTGCCAGCTCCTAGAACAAAACCCGAGCCAGGATAAAAACTCAACAAATATTTGTGGAATGAATGACTTGCCAGTCTAAGACTTTTCTTAGACTTAGAGGGAACTCTTCTCACATTCTCATAATTCTTAACATCTTAGGGTGGTGAGATGAGATTAGTAGTGACGTACAAATGGGGCAGAGCGAGGAATAGGAGCTGTAGCCCCTTCTTCTGGAAGTCTTAGTCAACTACAGGATACTAATGTGACAAGAAGAGCAAGGAACAGCAGAAATTAGCTGAGAAATAGCCCAGCACCTCCAGGCTATGTCTGGGGGTGGGGTCTCTTAGCATAGATGTTGATCACTGAGGTTTCCCATTGAACAGTTTGGCCTTCGAATGGAGGAAAAGAAAAAACACTCTTGAACAGCAAGCTCCAGACCACGTCAGGAAGATCAGTTCAATTTCATAAAACCTCTAGATAAGAACAGCCAGAGGTATCTGCGGTACAAATGACCCTTTCTCCTCCACTCCTGCTTAGGGGCAGCCACACTTCTGCAACCACAATGTCTTGGCCCTAGTTCCCTTTACTCAGCCTTGTTTTCCTAGGTGCCCTCTGAAATACCTTGTTTAGACCTAATACCAGAAAAGATTCTTCTCTCACCTTCGTTCGTGACTTCTGTTATCTGACATCCTTCACAACTTGCGTGTCATCTGACCTGACAGCAAGCATTATGGTGGATTGTCTGTCTCTTCTGGAAAACAAGTGTCTGATCATCACTTTAAAAGGCTCAATGAAGTTGCAAAATGCCTCCTACCCCTTGTAGTGACCATGAGCCCTTTCTGTCGTCACCTTCTTAACGTGGGAAAGTAAAATACAAATCAGGAGTCCCACTAAGTTAAGTTCCCCAGATGGGAACTTAAAGGTAGTCTGTGCCTTTGATTTGCCTGAGCCTCTGATATCTCGCCTAGATTGGGCCTGAAGGTGGGCAGCCAGCAAGCTGCTGTCTCTGCCTGAACTGTCTGCAAATGGTTATAAGCAAATTTCTTCTACGGCTTGCCTTTCTGCAGGCTCCTGGAGGCTTTTATTTACTTAAGGAGACTTGTCCTCTGGTCTGAATACTGGATGTGTTAATGGATTGCTTTATTTGAAATCTATTTAGACACAGACCTAGGGGGCTCCCTTGTCCCGGAAGAGTAAACTCTAGCACCTATGGAATATTTCCGATCTTAGGACAAGTCTCTGTTTCTGAGACTATTACCAAGGGGCGGTAATTTCATTATGCTATTCTGGGAGAAAATTATTCCTATCTTATTTTTGCATTTATATAACACTGATTGTGTTGATGTGGTTAATTTCAAAAACACTGTTCATTCTCATGCTATTCATTCTCTCATCATTAAATACAAACACACACACACACGTTGAACACCTATTATGAGTTTTGAGCAGGACTAACCTTGAGGATACAAGTTAAGAAGAAAGGGTCTTCCGAGGGCTTGCGCTCCAGCAAGCTGAATCACTAAGTCAGGGACCTGAAGGCAGAGTCTGTGGGATTCCTTGCTGGATTTTTGAGTTGCATCATGATGTATATTTTAACGGTGATGTAAGTTCAAGAGTTCAGGAGAGCAAATATTAAGTCACAGTGAAATTTCAACGTTCAGAAATAAAACGAGCCACTTGTGAATAGCAACTCTCACTTTGCATGTAATAGCGCAATTAATACATAATTCTATTCCAAGTCTGGAATATTTATTGAGCACCCACAGATGTGTATGAGGCACATGGCAGGGCTGCAGTATTTCTCAGACTTTCCCAAGGAAGTGCTCTGAAGGGCTCAAGGAAATGAACTGGAGACCCACAAATTTGGGAGTTAGAGGTCTTTGTGGCCAGTGTTTGCTGCAAGCTTGACATTTCTCTGAGTTTCTGTGTTTTGTTTTAAATATTCATATTAATTTTCTTCTTTCTGTTCAATAATACATCAGTCTGTTTTAATATAAAATATTGTTCTCTCCAAAACCTTCAATACAATGTGTGTTCTAAAATAAGTGCTTATATGGTGACTTTGAATAGCCCTGACACCAAACAATGAATACAAACACTCCAATTTGACCAGCACAGCTCTAGGGGCTACCAGGTGGAACTTGGTAAAGCACTGACCCTCACCTCAGGTGTGCTCCAGCCAGGCTCAAGATTCAGATGTTACCCTTCTGGACCTTCCCTGACTGCTAGATCTACAGTAGTCTCCCTTTCCCCCAAATATCATGTTTTTGTTTTCACAGCATTTACCACCATCTGAAATTATCATCTTCTTTATTTTTAAGATTTTAAATAACCAGAAAGTTTAATAACAGGAGACAGGTTAAAACTATAATATGCCCATATTATAGAATGCTATCAAATAATTTAATATTTAAAATATTTTATTATTTTCTCAATACATTGTTAAGACTAAAAGTGAAGCTACTGAATAGCATGTATAGAATACTATAATTTCATAAAAGAAATATACATACACACATATATGTTAATAGTGGTTGCCTCTGAGTGGTAAGGTCAGAGAGAACTTTGATATTTTTCTGGTTGTTTCTCTAATTTCCAGATTTCCCACAGTAGTATCTATTGCCTTTGCAATTAGGGGAAAATATTATGTATTACAGTGCCATGGGGATGGGAGGAAAAGAGAAGGTGGGTCCCCATGCTCTACCTCAGATGGCACCTCTGAAAGTCACTGCCAAGGATCCAGCTCCTGGCCACCAGGCTTGTCATGGTTCTAGATCCCATCTGATGCCCGTGACTCCTGATGCTCACAGGAATGGCAGTGGCTTTACTCCTAAACTCTGGATTGCCTTGCCTTCCCTGTTGGCTCTGCAGCCACTTCTAGCACCTGTGTGATCTTTCTTTCTTTTTTTTTTTTTTTTTTCTTTTTTGCATTAATTCCCACACTGTTACAAAACTATAAAGGGAGTTTTCTGTTTTCCTAGTTGGACTTGAATTGATACTCTATCTGACTCATCATTCAATTCCAGTAATCTATCATAGAGAAATAGAGAGGGTAACATCTACGAGTTATGTAAAATATTGCAGCATTGTCATTTGGAAAAAAATAGAAATAAACATAAATATTCAACAGGAAGTGTTGTGGGTTAAATTGTGTCCCACCAAAAAGATGTTCAGGTCCCAACTCCCATACATGTGAATGTAACCTTATTTGGAAATAGTGTCTTTGCAGATATAATCAAGCTTAGATGAAGTCATACTGGATTAGAGTGGCCCTTAATCCAATGACTGGTCCTTATATAAAAGAAGAGAGAAATAGAGACACAGACACACAAGGAGAACAACACATGACAATGGAGGCAGAGATTGAAGTGATGCAGCTGCAAGACAAAGAATGTTCGGGCTGCTGGCAAACACTGGAAACTAGAAGGGACAAGGAAGGACTCTCATTACAGCCCTCAGAGGGAGCATGTGCCTACTAACACCTGGATTTCAGGCTTCCAGCCTCTAGAACTGTGAGAGAATAAATTTCTGTCCTTTCAAGCCACCTAGTTTATGTCAACTTGTTTAGGCAACACTGGGAAACTAATACAGTAAGTTAATAATAAATGTTTTAGGAGAACTGGAATTTACCCTAACATTGCTGTTAAATATATATGCACATATACACCCACATATGTACATAATCTATCTAAATAATAACACAAAACTTAATGAGAGAGCTTGTTTACAATGTTGCAATGCACTTTTCTGGGCCTCCATGTAGGTATTCTGATGCAATAAGCTTGATTTAGCAGCCAGTAATGTGTTCTGGAAATCTTAGCCATTATCACATGGTAGGCTTCTCAGCTACCCCTGGCTGGAGTTAGTCACAGACCTTAATCTTGTTTCCTGAGATATAATTTAAATGATTTAAAAAGGAGAGAGAGAGAAACCACTTTTCTTGGTTTCTACTCTCAGGTAGTCTCAAACTTAAATGGAGGCTTAATTTCCAGTGAATTGACCTGTCAATCTTACTTAGAAGAAATTAGTTTACTTCAATCAGCATTGGGAAGATGTCACTGAAGCCTGAAGAGACATTTTCCAGCTTTCTCACTGTCTTAGATAAGGTTCTTGCAGTTCCAAATTACAGAAACCAACCCTAGCTAACTTAAACGTAAGTAAATAAGTAGCTAAGTAAGTAAATAAATAAGAAAATCAAAGGAGAATCCAAACAGTCAGCCTGGGAGAGGACTGGGCCCAGGAAAGATCCAACCATCAGCATCAGCGTCAATTCCAGGCCATTAACCTCCCTCGACCACATGGACTCCTGAAACCAATCAATTCAAATCTCCAAATTCCTCAAAGACAAATCTAATTGGTTCCACTTAGGTCAGGGGTCCCCTGAACCACTGGTTATGGTTAAAAAAGAGTAGGTTCATGTGATTCAGATGCAGCAGTTTGGGGTCCATTTATGTGAGCAAGGGCCAGTTCTCAGGAAAGGGGAAATGAGAGAGCAGCAACATCTGCAAGAGGCCTCTACTCTCCCGACTCCCTTCCTTAACTCCTAACTATTAGTCCATGCCCTGAGAACAGATCTTAAACTTTCTCCTAGAATAAGCCATTCCTGTCTTCCCTTGCCAGTTCTCCACATTCCATTCCAACTCAAGGCATTTCTGAAATGCCTCCCAGGTCCCCTTTCCCTACAGGTCCCATCCATGTGGAATTTAGACACTTGTTCATCTTGCTTATTTATGCACTTTGGTGAAATCCCCTCTCTTAAAGGGAACTCCTTTAAGATCAATTTAGATGATACTGCTCTTTAGATAAATGACACAAGAAAGTCAGAGCCAGTAAGTTCTGGTTTGGGTTATTTTTTCTAGTGGCAGCGATGGGTTGTGTTGAGTCACCCATACTAGTTTCCCTTTTGACTACTATTGCATAATGAAGAGCAACCTGGGTGACTGGGGGTATAGTCTATGGCTAACCACAAAACATGGTTTTTCCCAGTGGAAAGGATGGCTGTCCGCTGTAGGAGAAGGAAAGTTTATTCAGGCATAACAGCATGACACCTTAAATTGAATGAGTTACCAGTTTTGAAAACAACTTATGTCTATATCAATGTCAAGTCAACTCTCCTGCCCCTACTCTGTCCTTCAAGGATGAGCTGACTACAATGTTAAAAAAAAAAAAAAAATCAAAGTTTCTTTGGGTACCCTCCTACTATATTCTGTCTCCACAGAAACTATCTTAGCTATCATATCATTGAACATCAGTAATTATGATGACACAGTTATCCCTTGAGACTCATGAAAAGGTGCCGTGAAACTGACATGTCCTCTGAACTGAACTAAGAAAAACACATATTGGAAGTGCTTAGCTCACACTAACTGTGTGTCACTGGGGCCAGTTACATAACCTCTCCAAGACTGTTTTCTCACTGGTGAGATGTCATAATAATAATCCCTCCCTCAGGGGATTGTTGGGAAAATTAAATAAGTATCAAAAAATTAGAGCAGTTCCTGTTTTGGGTCAACTGCTTAATAAATGTTAACTATTATAACCATCTCCTATCCCTTGGGTAATGTCTGATACACCTTCTCTCTATGAAACATCCTGCATTGTAAATATCAACCTACTTGTCTTTCTTCACTGCTAGACCAGGGCACTAGGTGGGAGCCTCTTCCTCCTGTATCTCTAGCACCCAGGTAGCCACAGTGATGCTGGCTGCATGTATGGATGGTGTCTCAAGAGCTGAATGTGTGTCATTAGGACTGGGATGTAATCAAGAGAACTGTGACCACCCCGAACAAGGCTTTTTAGCCTGTGTGAAGGCATTCATTGAAGGATTTTCCTGAAAATCATAAAGAGGGAGTGGAGAGGAGAGTTAGGAGTTTTGTGTGAACTTGGGAAAGCTGTTTCACCATTCTTAGCTCCAGTTTCTTCATCTGTAACATGTAGATAGGAAGACTTGCCTTACATCATTGTGTGAGAATTGAATGCAATAACAGGAGTATTTAGCCCATAGTCAGCATAAATAATAACTATACAAGTAAGAGGCTTCTTACCAAAAGATATAATGATAAATGCTGTTAACATCACCAACTATGCCTCTGGCTTTGACTCTACTTTTACCAGGTACCTTCTAGATAGTAGTTTTGTTTCCTCTACAGACTTAACTAGAGGAGAGAGGGGACTTATCAGCTAAGGGGAGTCCACTTTACTCTTAAACTGGGCAGGCATTTGTAAATTTTCTATGAGAGCCTCACTGAGTTGGAACAGCTCTCAGTGACAAAAAGGGGTGTTTCTGGATCTGCAAAGGTCAAGACCTGATACTTGTACAGAGCACCCCATCTTACTGGCCACTCAGCCAAAGTGTATTTACCAGAGGTACCAGCTCAACTCCTGCTTCTCTTTAACAACAAAAACCACTCTTAGATGACAGAATCAGATAGAACAAAGCTTAGAAAGTCAACATTACTTCACAGAGGAGCAAGTCATATGGGAATACTTTCATTCTGGGAATACTCTTTTGGAAAGCACACTGATGATTCTGGCCCATATTTTTGTGTAAAATATCTTATTTTTAATAGTTTGAAAGATATATTATTAGCTTTTTTTATTATACTTTAAGTTCTAGGGTACATGTGCACAACGAGCAGGTTTGTTACATATGTATACATGTGCCATGTTGGTGTGCTGCACCCATTAACTTGGCATTTACATTAGGTATATCTCCTAATGCTATCCCTCCCCCCACCCTCCCCACAATAGGACCCAGTGTGTGATGATCCCCTTCCTGTGTCCAAGTGATCTCATTGTTCAATTCCCACCTATAAGTGAGAACATGCGGTATTTGGTTTTCTGTTCTTGCGAGAGTTTGCTGAGAATGATGGTTTCTAGCTGCATCCATGACCCTACAAAGGACACAAACTCATCCTTTTTCATGGCTGCATAGTATTTAATGGTATATATATGCCACATTTTCTTAATCCAGTCTGTCACTGATGGATATTTGGGTTGATTCCAAGTCTTTGCTATTGTGAATAGTGCTGCAATAAACATACATGTGCATGTATCTTTATAGCAGCATGACTTATAATCCTTTGGGTATATACCCAGAAATGGGATGGCTGGGTCAAATGGTTTTCTAGTTCTAGATCCTTGAGGAATCGCCACACTGTTTTCCACAATGGTTGAACTAGTTTACAGTCCAACCAACAGTGTAGAAGTGTTCCTGTTTCTCCACATCCTCTCCAGCACCTGTTGTTTCCTGACTTTTTAATGATTGCCATTCTAACTGATGTGAGATGGTATCTCATTGTGGTTTTGATTTGCATTTCTCTGATGGCTAGTGATGATGAGCATTTTTCATGTGTCTGTTGGCAGTATGAATGTCTTCTTTTAAGAAGTGTCTGTTCATATCCTTTGCCCACTTTTTGATGGGGTTGTTTGCTTTTTTCTTGTAAATTTGATTGAGTTCTTTATAGGTTCTGGATATTAGCCCTTTGTCAGATGAGTAGATTGCAAAAATTTTCTCCCATTCTGTAGGTTGCCTGTTCACTCTGATGGTAGTTTCTTTTGCTGTGCAGAAGCTCTTTAGTTTAATTAGATCCCATTTGTCAATTTTGGCTTTTGTTGCCATTGCTTTTGGTGTTTTAGACATGAAGTCCTTGCCCATGCCTATGTCCTGAATGGTATTACCTAGGTTTTCTTCTAGGGTTTTTATGGTTTTAGGTCTAACATTTAAGTCTCTAATTCATCTTGAATTAGTTTTCACGTAAGGAGTAAGGAAAGGATCCATTTTCAACTTTCTACCTATGGCTAGCCAATTTTCCCAGCACCATTTATTAAATAGGGAATCCTTTCCCCATTTCTTGTTTTTGTCAGGTTTGTCAAAGATCAGATGGCTGTAGGTGTGTGGTATTATTTCTGAGGACTCTGTTCTGTTCCATTGGTCTATATCTCTGTTTTGGTACCAGTACCATGCTGTTTTGGTTACTGTAGCCTTGTAGTATAGTTTGAAGTCAGGTAGCGTGATGCCTCCAGCTTTGTTCTTTTGGCTTAGGATTGTCTTGGCAATGCGGGCTCTTTTTTGGTTCCATATGAACTTTAAAGCAGTTTTTTCCAATTCTGTGAAGAAAGTCATTGGTAGCTTAATGGGGACGGCATTGAATCTATAAATTACCTTGGGCAGTATGGCCATTTTCACGATATTGATTCTTCCTACCCATGAGCATGGTATGTTCTTCCATATGTTTGTGTCCTCTTTGATTTCACTGAGCAGTGGTTTGTAGTTCTCCTTGAAGAGGTCCTTTACATCCCTTGTAAGTTGGATTCCTAGGTATTTTATTCTCTTTGAAGCTATTGTGAATGGGAATTCATTCATGATTTGGATCTCTGTTTGTCTGTTACTGGTGTATAAGAATGCTTGTGATTTTTGCGCATTGATTTTGTATCCTGAGACTTTGCTGAAGTTGCTTATCAGCTTAAGGAGATTTTGGGCTGAGATGATGGGGTTTTCTAAATATACAATCATGTCATCTGCAAACAGGACAATTTGACTTCTTCTTTTCCTAAGTGAATACACTTGATTTCTTTCTCTTGCCTGATTGCCCTAGCCAGAACTTTCAACACTATGTTGAATAGGAGTGGTGAGAGAGGGCATCCCTGTCTTGTGCCAGTTTTCAAAGGGAATGCTTCCAGTTTTTGCCCATTCAGAATGATATTGGCTGTGGGTTTGTCATAAATAGCTCTTATTACTTTGAGATACGTTCCATCAATACCGAATTTATTGAGCGTTTTTAGCATGAAGGGCTGTTGAATTTTGTCAAAGGCCTTTTCTGCATCTATTGAGATAATCATGTGGTTTTTGTCTTTAGTTCTGTTTATATGCTGGATTACATTTATTGATTTGCATATGTTGAACCAGCCTTGCATCCCAGGGATGAAGCCCACTTGATCATGGTGGATAAGCTTTGTGATGTGCTGCTGGATTCGGTTTGCTGGTATTTTATTGAGGATTTTTGCATCGATGTTCATCAGGGATATTGGTCTAAAGTTCTCTTTTTTGTTGTTGTTGTATCTCTGTCAGGCTTTGGTATCAGGATGATGTTGGCCTTGTAAAATGAGTTAGGGAGGATTCCCTCTTTTTCTATTGATTGGAATAGTTTCAGAAGCAATGGCACCAACTCCTTCTTGTACCTCTGGTAGAATTCAGCTGTGAATCCATCTGGTCCTGGACTTTTTTTCGTTGGTAGGCTATTAATTATTGCCTCAATTTCAGAGCCTGGTATTGGTCTATTCAGAGATTCAACTTCTTCCTGGTTTAGTCTTGGGAGAGTGTAAGTGTCCAGGAAATTATCCATTTCTTCTAGATTTTCTAGTTTATTTGCATAGATGTGTTCGTAGTATTCTCTGATGGTAGTTTGTATTTCTGTGGGGTCGGTGGTGATATCCCCTTTATCATTTTTTATTGCATCTATTTGATTCTTCTCTCTTTTATTCTTTATTAGTCTTGCTAGCAGTCTATCAATTTTGTTGATCTTTTCAAAAAACCAGCTCCTGGATTCATTGATTTTTTGGAGGGTTTTTTGTGTCTCTATCTCCTTCAGTTCTGCTCTGATCTTAGTTATTTCTTGCCTTCTGCTAACTTTTGAATGTGTTTGTTCTTGCTTCTCCAGTTCTTTTAATTGTGGTGTTAGGGTGTCAATGTTAGATCTTTCCTGCTTTCTCTTGTGGGCATTTAGTGCTATAAATTTCCCTCTACACACTGCCTTAAATGTGTCCCAGAGATTCTGGTATGTTGTATCTTTATTCTCATTGATTTCAAAGAACATCTTTATTTCTGCCTTCATTTCGTTATGTACCCAGTAGTCATTCAGGAGCAGGTTGTTCAGTTTCCATGCAGTTGAGCAGTTTTGATTGAGTTTCTTAGTCCTGAGTTCCAGTTTGATTGCACTGTGGTCTGAGAGACAGTTTGTCATAATTTCTGTTCTTTTACATTTGCTGAGGAGTGCTTTACTTCCAACTATGTGGTCAATTTTGGAATAAGTGCGATGTGGTGCTAAGAAGAATGTATATTCTGTTGATTTGGGGTGGAGAGTTCTGCAGATGTCTATTAGGTCTGCTTGGTGCAGAGTTGAGTTCAATTCCTGGATATCCTTGTTAACTTTCTGTCTCATTGATTTGTCTAATGTTGACAGTGGGGTGTTAAAGTCTCCTGTTATTATTGTATGGGAGTCTAAGTCTCTTTGTAAGTCTCTAAGGACTTGCTTTATGAATCTGGGTGCTCCTGTATTGGGTGCATATATATTTAGGATAGTTAGCTCTTCCTGATGAATTGATCCCTTTACCATTATGTAATGGCCTTCTTTGTCTCTTTTGATCTTTGTTGGTTTAAAGTCTGTTTTATCAGAGACTACGATTGCAACCCATGCTTTTTTTTGTTTTCCATTTGCTTGGTAGATCTTCCTCCATCCCTTTATTTTGAGCCTGTGTGTGTCTATGCATGTGAGATGGGTCTCCTGAATACAGCAGACCGATGGGTCTTGACTCTTTATCCAATTTGCCAGTCTGTGTCTTTTAATTGGACCATTTAGTCCATTTACATTTAAAGTTAATATTGTTATGTGTGAACTTGATCCTGTCATTATGATATTAGCTGGTTATTTTGCTTGCTAGTTGATGCAGTTTCTTCCTAGTATCGATGGACTTTACATTTTGACATGTTTTTGCAATGGCTGGTACCTGTTTTTCCTTTCCATGTTTAGTGCTTCCTTCAGGATCTCTTGTAGGGCAGGCCTGGTGGTGACAAAATCTCTAAGCATTTGCTTGTCTGTAAAGGATTTTATTTCTCCTTCACTTATGAAAATTAGTTTGACTGGATATGAAATTGTGGGTTGAAAATTCTTTTCTTTAAGAATGTTGAATATTGGCCCCCACTCTCTCTTCTGGCTTGTAGAGTTTCTACCGAGAGATCTGCTGTTAGTCTGATGGGCTTCCCTTTGTGGTAACCTGACCTTTCTCTCTGGCTGCCCTTAACATTTTTTCCTTCATTTCAACTTTGGTGAATCTGACAATTATATGTCTTGGAGTTGCTCTTCTCGAGGAGTATCTTTGTGGCATTCTCTGTATTTCCTGAATTTGCATGTTGGCCTGCCTTGCTAGGTTGGGGAAGTTCTCCTGGATGATATCCTGAAGAGTGTTATCCAACTTGGTTCCATTCTCCCCATCACTTTCAGGCACACCAATCAGACTTAGATTTGGTCTTTTCACATGATCCCATATTTCTTGGAGGCTTTGTTCATTTCTTTTTTACTCTTTTTTCTCTACACTTCTCTTCTCGCTTCATTTCATTCATTTGATCTTCAATCGCTGATACTCTTTCTTCCAGTTGATCGAGTCAGTTACTGAAGCTTGTGCATTTGTCACGTAGTTCTCATGTTATGGTTTTCATCTCTATCAGTTCTTTTAAGGCCTTCTCTGCATTGATTGTTCTAGTTATCTATTCATCCATTCTTTTTTCAAGGTTTATAGTTTCTTTGCGCTGGTTACATAGTTCCTCCTTTAGCTCTGAGAAGTTTGATCAACTGAAGCCTTCTTCTCTCAACTCATCAAAGTCATTCTCCATCCAGCTTTGTTCCATTGCTGGTGATGAGCTGTGTTCCTTTGGAGGGGGAGATGCGCTCTGATTTTTTGAATTTCCAGCTTTTCTGCCCTGCTTTTTCCCCATCTTTGTGGTTTTATCTGCCTTTGGTCTTTGGTGATGGTGACATACTGATAGGGTTTTGGTGTGGGTGTCCTTTCTGTTTGTTAGTTTTCCTTCTAACAGTCAGGACCCTCAGCTGTAGGCCTGTTGGAATTTGCTTGAGGTCCACTCCAGACCCTGTTTGCCTGGGTATCAGCAGCAGAGGCTGCAGAAGATAGAATATTGCTGAACAGCCAGTGTTGCTGTCTGATTCTTGCTCTGGAAGCTTCGTCTTGGGGTGTACCCCACTGTGTGAGGTGTGAAGTGTCAGTCTGCACCAAGTGGGGGATGTCTCCCAGTTAGGCTACTCAGGGGTCAGGGACCCACATGAGCAGGCAGTCTGTCTGTTCTCAGATCTCAACCTCTGTGCTGGGAGAGCCAATGCTCTTTTCAAAGCTGTCAGACAGGGGCATTTACCTCTGCCGAGGTTTCTGCTGCTTTTTGTTTAGCTATGCCCTGTCCCCAGAGGAGGAGTCTACAGAGGCAGGCCGGCCTCCTTGAGCTGTGGTGGGCTCCACCCAATTCTAGCTTCTCGGAGGCTTTGTTTACCTACTTAAGCCTCAGCAATGGCAGATGCCCCTCCTCCAGCCTCACTGCCACCTTGCAGTTAGATCTCAGACTGCTGTGCTAGCAATGAGGGAGGCTTTGTGGGCATGGGACCCTCTGGGTCAGGTATGGGATATAATCTCCTGTTGTGCCATTTGCTAAGAACCCTGGTAAAGTGCAGTATTCGGGTGGGAGTTACTCCATTTTCCAGGTGTTGTGTGTCTCAATTTTCTTTGGCTAGGAAAAGGAATTCCCTTCCCCCTTGCACTTCCCAGGTGAGGCAATGCCTCACCCTTCTTCAGCTTTCGCTGGTCGGGCTGCACCTGCGGACCAGAGCCAACTGTCCGACACGCCCCAGTCAGATGAACCCGGTACCTCAGTTGAAAATGCAGAAATCACCCATCTTCTGTGTCACTCACACTGGGAGCTGGAGGCTGGAGCTGTTCCTATTCCTATTATTAGCTTTTTTAAAGTGAGGTGCAGAAGACTGTATAGTGTGCTGAAACTCATGTAAAAATGTTTAAATGTGTAGACCATGTCTAGAAAGATTTATGATAAACTGATAGTCTCAGTAGCCTTTGGGGAGGGAGCTGGGTGATTGAGGGTTAGGGAAAAGATGAAGACTTTCCATGTGTGCCTTTTTGAACCTTTGAAAATTTTGAACAATGTGAACACAACGGCTTGTCAAAAACTACAGTTTTTAAATGTTAAAAAATTAAATGAAATAATCCTTTTCTGTCACATTTAGGAATTTCCTAGTCTCTTGCCTATGCCTATATGCTTGTGGTTAATTACATTTACATTTAAGACCTAATTAGTTCAAAAATTGCAGTTTTGTCATTTCATTCTGAAGGATATTTACTTATGTTCGGGATGGGGTTTCACTATGCTGCCCAGGCTGGTCTCAAACTCTTGGGCTCAAAGAATGGATATTTATTTTTAAATACTCTTTCAAGCTTTTTGTCTTTGGTTATTGAGGTCCACATTCACATTTTTTTAAAATCTCAATAAACTTTTGAGGGGAGAATTCTTGAATTTGAAGGACTGCAAGATAGTTCCCATCATGGCTAGGTAGTATTTTCTGGGTAGGTGGCAGGGGATGAGAGGTAATGTGTCCAGAGTTGGCTCCTTCTGGTGGGTTCATGGTCTCACTGACTTCAAGAATGGAGCCACAGACCTTCGAGTGAATGTTACAGCTCTTAAAGATGGCACAGAGTGAAAGAGTGAGCAGCAGCAAGATTTATTGTGAAGAGTGAAAGAACAAAGCACCCACAGTGTGGAAGAGGACCCCAGTGGGTGGTTGCTGCTGGCTCAGGTGGCCAGCTTTTATTCCCTTATTTGTCCCCGCCCATGTCCTGTTTCTGTTCTATCAGAATGCCCTTTTCTCAATCCTCCCCCCAGTTGGTTACTTTTAGAATCTTGCTGATTGGTCCACTTTACAGAGCACTGATTGGTCCATTTTACAGAGTGCTGATTAGTCCATTTTACAGAGCACTGATTGGTCCATTCTATAAACCTTTTGCTAGCTACAGAGCATTGATTGGTATGTTTTTACAGAGCACTGATTGGTGCATTTTACAAACCTCTTGCTAGCTACAGAGTGCTGATTGGTGCATTTTATAATTCCCTTGTAAGACGAAAACTTCTCCAAGTCCCTACTTAACCCAGAAAGTCCAGCTGGCTTCACCTCTCAGTAAGGCAAAAATATAAAGAAAAGGGGAACTTTTTTAGTGAATATTTTCCTGTTTCCATTCACTATGAGATCGTTCTGATATTTGATTAAACTTTTCTTGTTGAGCTTCCCCTAAATATTCAGTCACTGAAATTAATGAATGACTAGTTCCAATGTTTAGCAGATTCTTCATGGTATAGAAGACTCTCTCCTGGGACCATGCCATTCCTTGGCATGGAGCCTGAGGGCCCCATTCTCCCTGGGGCCTCACAGTAAGACTGGACTGAGAACAACAGAGCAAGAGTGGGAGCGAAGGTGGGATGCTCTGAGGTTGCCATCCTCTGCCTTCAATCACCTTCCTCCTTCTCATGGTGCCTCCTGCCTCATGCTGCCTTGAGCCTCCACACTTCCCAGACTCCCCCACAACACACTCACACTTACACTCTGCCTCACATCTATGGCAGCAGTTGTCAGATGGGAGTGTGCATTGAGTCACCTGGAGAGCTTGTTAAAATCCAGATTCATGGGCCCTGCTTCCAGATTTTCTGATCTAGAAGGTCTGGAGCGGGGCCCAAGAATTTGCATTTCTAACAAGTTCCCAGGGAATGCTAAAGCTTCTGACCTGGGAATCGCACTTTGAGAACTTCTTACTCATCTTTCTCTTTCCTTTTCTAAAATGTGTGGGTTTTACTTTTGGTCACTTAGAAAGGATCTAATCAATGAATTAATTCTAGTATAATGGAAAGAGCTTGAAGTTGGAGGCAAGTAAAGCCAGATTCACAGACAGACCTCAACATTTGTTAGCCATGTGATGCTGAGCAAGAATCTTAACTTCTCTCAGCCTCAATTTCCTCATCTGTAAAATGGGAATACTAATACCTACCTCATATAATTAAATAATGTCTGTAATGGGTCTAGACCACATTAGATAGTCAATGAACATCAGCTTCTTTAACCCCAATCCCTTTCTTGATATACAATGGGCTGGTTACCACTCAAAGTGTTAGCCCATCCAGGAATTCCCAGGATGATATGAGCAATTATTTATATACATGCAACTCTTCACATTTACAAAATTAATTAATATACTTTATCTTCTGGAGGAAACTTGATAACATACATTTTTAACAAACATCCAAGATAATTTTCATATGCACCAAAGTTTGAAACCAACAGATATCTCATTTAATCCTCACAACAACCTAAAAGATGGCATTATTAATCAGATCTTATAGATGAGAAGCTGAGACTCAAAGAAGTTAAGTGATTCCCCACAACAACACAGCTAGATCCCAGACCTCTAGCTTGTGAATTCAGCTCTTCAATATGAAGATAAAAGTCTTTAATGGTGGTATTTTAGGCACCAGAGACAGGAAAATGGGAGTATTTTTGCCTAGATGATCACAGTTGGCGCCACCTGATGTCCAACGGGTGAGTTGCATGGGAATCTGGGAGGCCGATTGGTTAGTTCTGATGTAATAGGGTCTGATTCTGTGGCAGTTAACTTATGAAAGGATGCACCTGATCCAGGTGTCTTGCGGCCTTTCAACTCTGAATGGCTGACCAAATGCCAGTTGGCTTTCTGGAATGGAATATTTAGTGACCGGGCTGACAGACAACCTTCCACCTTTTCCATTCCTTCTTTTATAGCTCAAGCCTTAATAAGGGAAGGATGCAGTTGTTCCTAAATGTGGCTCTGGAAAAATCTTAACCCAGGAAAGAACAAATCTTGGCTTGGAGCTTTACAAGTGGGGATGGCCACCAGCCAACAAACTACCCGTTAGGTTATTTATACTGCAAAAGGAAATGATTTACTTGCAAGCTACTTCTTTTCAGCTCATTCCTAATCCAAAATATTGTTCCAGAAATCAAAACCTGGGGTTGAAATTAACAAAAAATATTTAGTGGACATCACATGGCTTCCTATTATAAATTCACAATTCCATGTAGTTACCTATGACAGATGCTCACCGTTTAAGTGGCCATTTTTAATCAAGACTTGATTCTCTCTCTGACCTTCCCATCCTAGAACCTTATTTGCTTCTTGGAAACTCCCTGTGAGCACATGTGTAAGGAATGCCCCTCAGGCTTCCATGGAGATTTTTTTGTACTTATTTATTTTAAGTAAAAGATATTTGAGAGGAACATAACTATGGACAAGGGCACTGAAACTAGCCAAGGGAGAAATTAATCCCCAACTTGGTACAGAGTTCAACAACTGGAAATGGGATTCTTATACTTAAGGACACTCAGACCAATGTGGGTGTGGTAGCAAAATCATGTAAGCCAAAAATTTCCCCATGAGCTCTGGGAGGGAAATTCCACTTTCTCATCAAAGAAATGAAGCTTACTCCCTCTACTTCCAACTGGAGACAGAGCATGATTTTTCTTGATGTTGGTATCCCAAGAATTCATAATAAGCCCCACTGGGAAAATGACACCAGAACTCAGAGTCAGATCTGGTGTTGCTGGCCAAGAGCTTGAATAGGTTTGCCTATACTAGACTGCAAAATACTTCAGGGCTCAAAACCACCTCTTCACTCTCCTTTTGCAGGTGAGTATGAGCCTGGATTGAAGTGGGTGGTAATGAACTCTTGAAGGAAGCAGTAACTGTGAAATAGATCATTTCCGCATTGTAGACATGGTGAATTTGTGGTGTTCACAGACCATGGTGAAATCAAATCAGAAACATTAGAATCAAGTTCTCAACTCTAGCTGAAGATGCAAAGCAAGAGTTTATAAGCCTGGTGAAAGAATGAACACATTTTGTTTACATTATAAATTTCTCCAGTGGAGGGTGAAAGTTTTTAGGAGGAATATCAAGTAGTTCAGTCACTTGACATCTACGTGGAGCTTGTCTCCTGCATATGAACAAAACCACTCATCTTGAGCTATTTCCCTAAAGGTGGGCTATTACTTAACCAGCTGAGATACATCAGCTACTGAAATTCTCAGTCAAGGAATCCAAGACAAGAAATGACTCAGGGTCCTTCTTTATTGGTGTCAGTCCAATTTTACTTAATGCTAGACCTGTACTAATTTGCACTATAGAATTCTTTTTAAAAAATAATTTTCATTTTTGAGACAGGGTCTTGCTGTGTCGCCAAGGCTGGGATGTGGTGACATGATCTGGGTTCATGGTAACCTCCAACTACCAGGCTCAAATGATTCTTCCACCTCAGCCTCCTGAGTAGCTGGGATTGCAGGTGTATGCCACCATGCCCGGCTAGTTTTTTATATTTTTTGTGGAGGTGGGGTCTTGCCATGTTGCCCAGGCTGGTCTTGAACTCTAGGACTCAAGCAATTTGCCTGCCTTGGCCTCCCAAAGTGCTGGGATTATAGGCATGAGTCACCATGCCTGCTCTGCCCTACAGAGTTCTGAAACTAAACTCTAGAATTAAGCAAATCTGATGCATACCATAATGATGAAGACAAATACAGAAGACTGGGTATTGTGACAATAAAAACAATTTCTGTGTAATTCAGAAATGTGAGTGATAGATTTGTTTATTCAGTCATTCATTCATTCAATAAATATCCAATGATTTTCTGGTCAGGGGACCACTGTACAACCCTAGGGCATACCATTCATCGATATCTCCATGCTGGGGAAACAAAGGACATTTCCTGTAACTGCCCAACAGGTTCCCCTTGCCTGCTGTCCAGATAAAGCCAATTTGTCAAGACAGGGGAATTGCAATAGAGAGAATTTAATTCACGCAGAGCTAGCTGAATGGGAGACAGGAGTTTTATTATTCAAATCAGTGTCTCCAAAAATTCAGAGGCTAGGGTTTTACAAGGATAATTTGGTGGGCAGGGGAATTGGTGCACTGATTGTTTAGGGATGCAATCATAAAAGTCTGAAAACCAGTCCTTGCACACTGAGTCCACTTCTGGATGGGGGCCATAGGACCAGTTGAGCCAAGAGTTGTGGGTCTGGGTGGGGACATTTGCAGAAATGCAAAAGCCTGAAAAGACAGCTCAAAAGGCCAATCTTAGATTCTATAACAGTGATGCTATCTGCAGAATAACTGGGGCAAGTTGCAAACCTTGTGACCTCCAGAATAATGGCTGGCGATCATTTATGCCTACATTTTAGCAGATTCCAGGCTCTTCTCATCCTCCTAACATGGTAGTCTTCCATTCGTTTTGCAAACGCAGTTTTTTTGGGGGAAGGGCAGTTCTCATTTAAACTATAAACTAAATTTCTTCCAAAGTTAGCTTGGGCCAAGCCCAGGAATGACCAAGGGCAGTTTGGAGGTTAAAGGCAAGATGGAGATTGATTAGATCAGATCTCTTCCACTGTCATACTTTTCTCACTGTTATAATTTTTGCAAGGCAGTTTCATCCCTGCCTTCAAGGGCCTCATGGTGCAGTGTGGGAAGGGACAAGCAGTCAGGCCATTCAATACAGAGTGGAAGGACCCAAGATAGCGTGGTTAGCAACTGTGATCCTGGGATCTCACAGGTGGGACACTTATCTCAGCCTTAGGGGGTCAACAGAAGTTACCTGGGAGAGGCTGTACCTGAGAAAACTCTGAGAGAACAGAAAGGACCAAGTCAGGCTAAGAAGAGGGAGAACAGTCCAGGGTGAGGATGCAGCCTATGTAAATTCAAGCAAAAGAGGGAGACAAAGTGGGAGAGCTACAGGAAGCCATTTTAGACCAGCTTAGTAGACAGAGGAAAAGAGATTTGCCAAGAAAGAAGAGGAGACAAAGGGAAGGGAGGGAGTAGGAAGGAAACAGGAGGGAAAGGAAGGAAAGAGCAAGAGGGCAGAGAAGAGGATTTAGCCAGAGCCCACGGCTGCCCTGGTTCTCACCCTCCACACAGCCTAGTGATCAGATTCCCCTGAGTTTTCAGCCTGTGAGTCCTTTTCCTGCATTAGCATGTGACCACACTGTTCCTTACATCAAAAGAATCGTAATCCTAACAGTGGCTCTTGATATTCAACAGACTGAAATGTAAGTAGGCCTTTTCATCTTTTAGCATGTAGAAAATAACCATGTGGTTTTGAACACAGTAATTCCAACTTTGCCATTTTGATAATCTGAGTACAAACCATTCCTAAGGACTGGAGGTACAAACAGCTTGTTTTGCCACATTATTTCCCATCACTTTACATTAAGCATCCCCTTTGCCACTTTGCCCTACGTCTGCCCACTTGAAAAAAATGCTTGCTCTGAATCCCTCCCTTCTAGGTCTTTGCTGCTTAACAGTTGAGCACCCAACCAGTATTTTATCTAGTCATCTCATAGTTGTTATCCCATAGATAACTATATAAAATACTGGTTGTGGATTTTTTCAACAGATTTTAACCAGATTTCAACTTAACAATGCAACATATTCTAGTGGGAAAAGTGCTACAAAAGAAGTTTTAAAATGACAAAGCAAGCCTTATATTTTCCCAAATATCATTTCCTTTATCTTCATAATTCCTATGCTTTAAAAATCAAAATATGAAAACCTAGTTTGGTGAATAATAACTGCCTAACAACAATAACAAAAATAGCTTAACCCTATTTTGAAGAATTAATTTTCTTCTCTCCATTTTAGCACTTCCTCGTCAATCATCGTCTATTAATTTTTTTTCACACCACACTCAGAAACCAATAACACAGTTAGTGAATGTAAACATCTGTAGTCTACCTCTTTTACAGTTTTGTTCCTCATTTTTCTTCTCACTTCCCCTTAAGGAGGATTTTTCTCTCTTTCCTAAACGGGCTCAAACTCCTAATTCATCCTTTAAAAGCTTTTACAGGATCTTATTTTCTCATGTACAATGCCTGTAGGGCTTTAATCCCAACACAAAGATCTTCAAAAATACAGTGGCTATTTTTGAAAGAAAAAAAGGAATTCTAAGAAGCCTGGTTGTAATTATTAGAAGGTTCTGCAAATAGTTACAACCATCAAGTAAACAGAATAAATTTCACAGATGGTACTACTTGGTAAACATCAATGGTTCTCATTTTCTTAGCCAAACCTTCTAAACATCATCATCATCTTCAATTATTTTAAAAAAGACAATGTACCATTGGGGTCATTCATGTCCCTTTTCTCACATCATGCCTTCTATTGTCTGCTTAATCTTGTCTTATTACCAGTGGGTTTCAGTCCCTCCATCCCACCACTCCTTTGCCTTTACACTAAATGGGTCATGCCTGAGGGCTTAAAATTCAGCACCCAGCAATCAAGGCCACCTCTCTTCATTCCCACTGTCAGCCATGGGTGACACTTGTCACCCTCTGGCTGAAGCCCTCCCTTCACATTCCCATGGTGTGTGAACCACATTCTGTCTCTACTTCTCCCTGGAAGTTTCAATTCTTAAAACTTGGTAATACTGAATCTTTTCTTAGTTTCCCCCCAAGTTGAATTCCTCTCTATGGGTACATTTTTCTCTCAGAATTAAAAAAAAAAAAAATCTTGTTTCATTCTTTTTGCTTCCCATTCTTTAAACATATTTCTAGCTTTGGATCCATTTTATGTAGGTATGATTCCTTTCTGCCAATTTAAAATAGGCAAGACAAAAGCTAACTCTTTTTCTCCAACCTTCTTTTTATATCTGTGAAAGGAATTAAAAAAAGAAGTCGGGACCCCAGTTCACCATGCCAAAGGCAACAAATTAAGCTGAAAGCTGAGTCATACAAGAAACTACCTTTCCTTCTCTTCCTAAGCAGATAGCTATAGATAACAGGTTCCATATCTCCACAGGTAGCTACTCTGTCTTCATCCTATCTTATGTAAGATGCCGATTTTCTGAGCACCAGAGGAATACGTAGTTGGCTGTTCCCCTACCTGCTCCTTCTCTCTTGCCTCATGTAGATTAGCATACCCTCCCTCTTTCCCCTCCAGCCTGCTTTTCCCCTTTAAATATCGAAGCCCTCAAATTCATCTTTGGAGAAAGGCACAGATAGCCGACCGTTTCTGTGATTGCGGGGTTTTTCTTCTTCTGGGCATGTCCTTAACCTTGGCAAAATAAACTTCTAAATTGATTGAGATCTGTCTCAGATACTTTTTGGTTTACATATCTTAAAAACAGCTGAAGAAAATTTGTCCTGTTTATTCAGTTTCTTATAAAAATATGCTAATCAGTGATTATTTCTGAGGTGTGAGAATTAGGTGGTTTTAGGTAAGAATTGACAGGAGAATGGCATGCTTTTGCACTTCATTTTATGTCTATTTTTCTATTTCTTGAAGTTTTTATAACAATAACATTATTTTTACAATGAAAAGTCTTTCTTTTCTGTATTTGTTTACTTGAAACAGGGTATCACTCTGTCTCCCAGGCTGAAGTGCAGTAGCGTGATCATGGCTCACTGGCAACCTCAACTTCTCCAGGCTCAGGTGGTCCTCCAACCTCAGCTTCCAGGGTACCTGGGACTACAGGCACATGCCACCGCACTCAACTTATAATAATATTATTATTATTATTGGTAGGGACGAGGGTCTCACCATGTTGTCCAGGCTGGTCTTGAACTCCTGAACTCAACAGATCCACCCATCTTGGCCTGCCAAAGTGCTAGGATTACAGGTGTGAGCCACCATGCCCAGCCCTTTCTTTTCCTTAAAAACACCTTTAATTTATTCAGAAGGGAAAAAAATGATACCTAATGCTTTTTAAAACTCCTCTAAGATTATGGTTATTAAGCTTTGTATCACTAAATAGTTACTCGTTGAAAAGAAGAGGGGAACAGACCTAGTGGGAGACTAAAGCTGGGGGAGTTTCAGTGAATTGTGCCAAGCCGGTGTCCCTTGACTCATCTTCAAGCTGTGAATGTATAACCACATTCTGTGAGCATCATGCTTTGAAGGCTGAGTATGGAGAAAGTTTAGGTTAGTTCGAAATAAAAAATATTTAAGTAACTTTGATGCCCCTTTAGGAACTTCTGATTCAAAACAAAAATCTGACTCAATTTCTTTCTCCATACAATTCGATATATTCAGGGTTTTCTTTTTTTTCCAAATCAGCACGTGTTGTTATAGTAATTAAACACACAAATATACACATACAAATAAATAAATGGAGAAGGAGAGAAAAGAGAAAGTCTCAAAGGACATACCGTAAAGTGTCAGCTTTGGCTAATGGAATTATAAGTAGTTTTTACTTTGTAGAAATACTGTATAACTTGCTATTGTGTGGGCTTTTTGCAGTTAGTATGGATTACAGAGATATACAATAAAACTCTTACTATTTCACACACACAGAAAGACCTGCAGGCAAAGAGCTCTGCATCCATAACACAAGGGGCTTTCTGATAGGGATGTCATTGCCTAGAATCAGGGTTCATTTATCTGCTTTCTCCTTCCTTCTTTCCCTTAAGTTTGGCCTGGAGGAGGCACAAATGTTATTTACAGAAATACATTTTCTTACAAAAACACACCACACACACTCACACACACACACACACACACACACACACCCCAAACAAAACTCCCATTCTGACTCTCCTGAGGTTGATAAATGTAATCAGCATTCTTTCCGAATGCCTAACACTAAGATGTGGTGGTGTTCATCAGGGTCCCACACGAAGCCAGAGAGCAAAAGCCCTGATTGATGCAAACCATACAGGACGAGCCTCCCAGGGCCAAGAGCAGTGCAGCCACCAGTGGAGAGGAAGAACAGAAAACACCCAGCATGAGTGTGAATGTTGAAGTTACTTTAGTAGTTTTTATACAACATCATATTCAACTATCGAAGCACATATTTTAGAACTCAGTCACAGCCATTTTATACGCCACAAATAAGTCGGCTTGGTGAGTCTAAGCTGGGAGCTAACAACCAGATTTGCAAGCCCAGAGAATGAGGGGGAAACTTCCAATCCCTGAAAATATTATTTTCCATGACAATCTATTTAATTGTAATATTTGTGGTTAACAGGATTTCTCCAAGCCTAGGTGTATAGGTCCAGATCTATTTGCAAATATCCAGGTCTTTCCAAATTTAATTATTATATCTAACATTGCGATCTGAAAGCTACCCGCTCCCAGTATCATATTCCAAATTATTGACTTTTTCTGGATTCCTATTTAAAGGAGAGTCTATCTGCAGAATTAAAACTTGTCCTCAGCATTTTTCACATGTGCATTTTTGTTTGTTTGTTTGTTTGTTTGTTTGAGATGGAGGTTTGCTCTTTGTTGCCCAGGCTGGAACCTCCGCCTCCTGGATTCAAGCGATTCTCCTGTCTCAGCCTCCTGAGCAGCTGGGATTACAGGCCTACCACCATGCCCAGCTAATTTTTGTATTTTTAGTAGAGACAGGGTTTCACCATGTGGGCCAGGCTGGTCTCAAACTCCCGACCTCAGGTGATCCATCCACCTTGGCCTCCCAAAGTGCGGGATTACAGGCGTGAGCCACCGTGCCCAGCCCACATGTGAATTTTTAAGTACCGGCATGCATCTTAAGGCAGGAATTCTTCATTTTTGCTTTCTTACTTCATTCAAAATACTTTCCCTCTTAAAGAAATTTTTTGGGCAACTCCATCTTACCAACCACCTTAAAATTTCTTCTGGAAACGCTCTTTCTGGCAAGTAAAGTCTTATTTCTATGAAGAGTTCTTCCTTGCTATGGAATCATAAACAAGAAATAGTCTCAGAGGTTATCTCAACCAATGTCTTCAATTGGCTGATAAGAAAAATTCTTCATGCTTTTTCCTTTTTTTAATGATAGTGCTTAGATTTCAGCTAAACTCTTTCGCTCTCATTTGTTCTCTGGTATCATTTATTTTCAATTATTGTTTAAGATCTCCCACACCTCTAATAACTTAAGATAAAAACAGAAATCTACGGAGTTTCTTTCTCTCAGAGAGTTTTTCCCATATTCCACTCCCCGTGTTAGATGACTGATGAGCCTGGGATTCTTCCTCTTAATGTCTGGTTAGGTTTCCAGAGGAAATGTTGACTTTTGCCATGAATGGTGGCAATCTCTAATCTTCTGGGACCACATGCTAGCACACTCTTGCCCCACCTAGAGGTGCTTTGGTCCAGAACTTTTCTGGATCTTTGTGGTAGAGACCTCTGGGTTCCTACAGTGCAGCGGGCACATTCACAAGCAACTCCCTCAACCTCACCCCCACCTGATTCTGCTATAAAGAGGAATTATTGTTTGCACATTAAAGGGGAAGAAACAATGACTCTGAGATCAAGTGTCCTGACGGAATTCTGCTAGTTGGGGCTATAGCTGGGATATAAGCCTGGGTTTTCTGACTCCAATTTATCTACATCGCTATTTTCTTTATCTATTGCTAGGCTTTTCCTCCTGTCTTTTACACTCTACTAACCAGCCCCATCCTGTGCCGCCAGAAAAGAGATGAGTGAATAACGGGGAAGAAAGCACTGCCAGTCCCTCCCCTTGGCCCATCTGGAGTTAAGAACCCCCCTCCTTAAACAGTTAAGGCCTCTGTTTTTTCACTTATTATCCCCAGAAAGAATCAATAATGTTACACTGTTTGTTTTTTGAGACAGGGTCCAACTATGTTGCCCAGGGTGGTCTTGAACTCCTGAGCTCAAGCAATAATAACGTTAAGTTTTAACCACTTCTTCCCTTCCTGTTCGTCTGGATTGTTAATAACTGTTAATATTAATTTAATGTTAGGTTTAATGCAACATCTCAGAATAACTTTCTTGCTGTGTTTTAGGGTTTTCTCTCCCCTTTATTCAAAGCAAGGTCATTTTTCTCCAATCTCAAAACAATGCTAGAGACTGTGCCTATCTGAAACTCCCTTATCACTATTTTTCCTCAGTAGGATACTTTTGAGCCACTTACGGATATAGCAAAACAGAAAAAGGAGGATATATGTTCCCACATACCCATTTATGGTAGAACCATTATTTTTAAAAAGTCATTCACAGCGAAAGCATAATCCCATAAAATACAAATATTGATAAATTGGACTTCATCACAATCAAAAACTTTTGCACTTCAAAAGACCCCACTAAGTCAGTAAAAAGACAAGTCACAGGCTAGAAGAAAATACTTGCAAATCATGTATCTAACAAAGGACCTGAATTTAGAACATATAAAGAACTCTTATAACTCAATATACAAGAAAACAAACAACACAATTTAAAAATTGACTAAATAAATAAATATTTCACCAAGAAGATATAGGAATGTTTAACAAGCATATGAAAAGATATTGGATGTCATTGCTCACTAGAGAAATGCAAAGTAAAACCACAATGAGTTACTATTCGATACACTAGAAGGGCTAAAATAGAAAAGATGGACAATAAAGAGTGTTGGAGAGAATATGAAGCAATTGGAAAATTGCTGATGGGGATGGAAAATGGTACAGCTACTTTGGAAAATGGTTTGGTAGTTTCTGAAAAAATTAAACATAAACTCTCCATACAAACCAATAATTCCACTCTGAAGTGTCTATCCAAGAGAAATAAAATCAAGTATCTATACAAAGACTTGTAGGCAAATGTTCATTACATGATTATTCATAAGAGCCAAACTTTATGCTAACTTAAAGAAGCCAGATGTGCACATGAATACATATTGTATCTCATTCATATGAAATATATAGAGACAGAAATTAGATTAGTGGTTGCCTGGGGCTGAGGGTGGAGTAGCGATTCACTGCAAATGAGCATGAGGCAATTTTTTGAGGCAATGAAAAAGTTGTAAAACTGGGTGGTGGTGAATGGTTGCACAATTCTGCAAAAATAATTGAATTGAAAACTTGAAACAGACAAATTGTATGGTGTGGAAATTAATCTCAGACAATTTCCTTACTTCAACTTTGCTAAGTGCTTATCTTTAGCTTTATTTTACTTATTTGAACCTTTGAGCCCACTCTAATTTGCTAGGCATTTACTCATTTCTGGGCAAACTAGCATCAGAGGAGAGGGTCAAAACACAGTACATTATCACCTGGTGCCGTTTACCCTTGCATGAAAACTGAGCAACTTATACTCCATATAGGCTTTTAAAAGTGTATGTTGATTTCCTTTAGTGGTGTACCAAATTTTGCCAATATTAGTCAACGTCTTCAAACTCTAATATCGAATAAACAAATACATTTGAAATGCTAACTCTTAAACTTTAAAGAATGGTGTCACTTTGTTCATTCAATTAAAAGATTTAAAGACAAGAAGTAAAAAGTGGCCTCCTATTTTGCCTTTATCAGAGTTAACATTTTTCATCAAATTCTGGATCCTCTTTTACTTACCAGACTGGTCTTCTTGCCACTAAGAGGGCATTAACCTACTCTAGTTTCCTGTTGATAGAAGGTCAAGAATGTTTGCCATCTGCCCTGACTCCATTCAAACATCATGTGGCCTGCCTTAGAGCTGTATTATTTTAGTAACGAGAATTATCCACCTGGGAAAGAGGCCAGAGTAGCTGAAGAAACCAAACCAGAAGTGGCTAACAGACAGAATCTCCTTGTTTGACTTTAAGTATTTGTAATGAAATTAAACTTTCTTGTCAGAGTATTTACACAAATGCCAGTTCCACGTAGGTTATAACTGGACTCTGTGCTGCACAGTTTAGGCAGTTTACTCATCACCTCCCAAATATGCTCTACCATCTTAAGGTAAGAAGTTATATAACCCTTTGCTTGGCAAACATTTTAAGCAACAACAAAATAGCCATGAGCAACAGAGGAAATTAGGCTGTGATTCATTAAACAACTCCAACTTAAATGTTATGGTTTGCATGGACTCGAGTCCTCACAAACATGAATTCCCCCTATGTCTTGAGAGGTCATTTGTGCATTTGGAAATGGAAAGAAATCTGATAATAGATGTCTCCAAAAGTGCACCCAGCCAACTGGCTCTTCCATTTTCCTTTGTTTTCATGATGGGCCAACCTGGTTCCAGTTGGCATGCTCTGCCAGATACAGTCATTTCTAAGGGGCCTGGAGTCACTCTATCTCCTTTAGGATATCTGAGTGTCTCTAGTATAAAGCATGATGTATTGATTTGGGAGGCTAATTTATAATCAATCTGCTGAACAAGAACAATTCTTAGGATGTAACCACCAAGCAATTGTATCTTCTGCCCCCAATGACTCTAAATTAACTCTTCAGAGTAGTTCTTCTCCAGCTCCTGGAAGAAGTCTCAAACAATCCCATGCTATTTCTAGTCACTCTCTGGGAATAAAATATAACAAGTTATAATCTCAATTCAGTAAGCAAAAATATTCAGCTTTTTATAATCATTGAAACTCTAAACTCAGTTTAAGGCTAAAACACTCTTCTCCCTCCCATTTGCAAGTTACCAGCAGACAGAGGAAGGGACTTGGCTTCTCACAGTCTGCTTGTGCTATCTTTATAGAATACCATAGACTGGTGGGCCTAAATAACAGAAATGTATTTCTCACAATTCTAGAGGCTGGGAAGTCCAAGATCAAGATGATGACCAATGTGGGTCCCGGTAAGGGCTCTCTTCCTAGCTTACAGACGGCCACCTTCTTTCTGTGTCCTCATATGGTAGAGAGAGAAAGCAAGCTCTCTGCTGTCTTTTCTTATAAGTACACTAATCCTATTAGATAAGGGCTTATGATTTCATTTCATCTTAATTATTTCCATAAAAGCCTTATCTCTAAATAAGTCCTCATTAGGAGTTGAGGCTTCAACATATAAATTTAGGGGGACACAATTAAGTCCATAACACTCATTTTCATCACCTTTCATCTCCTCCTTCATTCTCTCTTGTACCCACAGTATCTGACCTTTGAAGTATGGGGAGAGAGGAGATTAAAGGAGGCAGGACCATTGATACTGTCTGAAGCTGGTGTGAGCCTTCAGCACCCTCCCCAGGCCTGGCAGGCAATAAACCCAATTCCTTTTCTTAGGGGAAATGTTTGGAAATGCTTTGCTCTCCTCCTGTTCCGTGCCACACCTCTTTCCACACCTCTAAATAATTTCATGGCTGACCTCTAGCCTCTTCCTGGTGAAGCCCCTTCTCTTCAGACAACCCACATGGACAGACATGAATCAACCACATGGACAGACATGATTCAACTCCACATCAGCTCTCTTTGGAGTGTGGGCCATCATGTCCATCAGAAACCTTCATGCTTCCTTTTACTTTCTTCCTCTTGAATCTGAAGCTCTAGAAGAACAGGCCAATCACGATGCAGCACCAAATTTCTTTGCTCCTGCAGTCGGAGTGTCTCTCATTTTTACATTCCCCAGGCAGGAGTCAGAATATGTCCCACCCTAACTCCCAAACTGCAGAGGACACACTTCTAGCTTTCAGGGTAGTGTCCCTGAAGCCCTTCTTTTTTCACCTGAGAGAAGGAGAGACTCACTCCACTAAAATCATCCCCCTAGTTCTCTCTTCTGTAACAGTTGTGATGAATTGGTCCTCTGCACCAATTCCAACCTGTTTTCTTGGGTGCTTTCCTTTATTGCAAAATTGAAAACAATTACTTTCAGATTCTTTTGAAGTTAGGATTCTAGATGCAAATTACGTTCTGTCAATTGAAGGTACTTGAGGCCAGGCATGGTGGCTCACACCTGTAATCCCAGCACTTTGGGAGGCGAGTAGGTGGATCACCTAAGGTCAGGAGTTCAAGATCAGCCTGGCCAACATGATGAAACCTCATTCCTACAAAAAATTAGCCAGGCCTGGTGGCAGGCGCCTATAATCCTAGCTACTCGGTAGGCTGAGGCAGGAGAATTGCTTGAACCGGGGAGGTGAAGGTTGCAGTGAGCCAAGATAGTACCACTGCACTCCAGCCTGGGCAACAAGAGCGAAACTCCGTCTCGAGGAAAAAAAAAAAAAAAAATGGGTACTTGGACAAGATTTGGAGCTGGGAAAGGGGGCGGTCTTCCCACTGCATGCAACCCAGGGGAGAAGACAGTATTTTTCTGCATCTGTGATCCAGGGTCCAGCTTTTGTTCTACCCCAAAGTAGCAGCCCCGCTTCCTTCTAACTTCTCCCCACCTCAGACATCTCAATTACCTAAACAAAATGGATTTCCACTCCCGAATCCTAGTAAGCCACAGATTTCAGGGCCTTGAGAGAGAAAATACAGTTAAATGGAGGTCTTGAGTTTTCTTTTCCTTTACTGTGTTCAAACCAAATTATGCTGTTTTGTATAATTAATTCATTACCCAGAGACCAGGCCCAAATTATGCCTCATAGACTATAGCTTTGGTAGACTGATTTTACCGAGTTATTTATTTCAAATCTGTTATAGTTGCTGCCAAGGAATTTTGATGTCATATGAAGTATACTATGGAGAGGTTTTATAATTATGTCAGTAAGTGAAGCCATTTCTCAGTGACCCTTTTTATTAATGGAGTTTCTATGAATTTGTTCTGTCGACAGCTGGCTATGGTGATGCATAAGCTATTAAAGCAGCAAGTCACACTAGCATGCTCACATACACACATACACACACATCATCTTCATTCACTACATCCTCCCAAGGTAACCTGGGAGGGTTACCTATATCTTCCCAATATACCTTTAATACTAGACACCTCCCACACAGACCCAATACCCCAGCCAATTTTAAGACAGTTGTACATAGACAGACCTGTTGCCCGCATGGCAGCCTCTGCTAATCACGAAGAACAGGAGTTTGCTTGGCAGGAGAATCAGTCACCATCTCTGAGTTTATGGCTGGTATGGGTGTTCTCTTCTGCTCAGATGTGAGGATTCAATGAAAAGCACCTGTCAAATCTATGCATTATGTGGAAATGAGACATTGTTCTGTAATGTCAGTGTGTGTTTTGAGGACGACATTGCCTGTACGACACTCAATTCTCATTATTTTAAGAAAGCAGTGATCTAACTAGGAGATATTTTTAAGTATGTGTCTTTAGATTTACACCACCTTTCTTCCTGAGGCCCACGACCACCAGCCTTATAGAAGCCACCATTGTCTCTCACTGGACTACTGCTTTGTCTCCTAACTGGTCTCCCTGTTTCCATGTGGGCCTCACTACAGTGTTCTCCACATCAGATATAGAACAGTCACCTAAAAATGCAAATCAGTTCCAATCCTGACCTGGTTTATGAACCGCTCAGTGGCTTTCCACTGCACTTTAAATAAAATAGAACTTGGCACTGGGTGTTGTCCTCCCTGTACCCCAGCCAGCCCGGCTGAGCCAAGCTTCTGAGACTGTGCCAAGTTCATCCTGCGCAGCCTCTGCCTTGCTCTCCTCTGCTTGAGTCATCGTCCCTCCAGGTCCTCCCTGAACTGACTCCTTCTGTTTCTTCAGTTCAGTCTCCTCAGCGGGGCCTCCCCTGACCAACTACCAAAGCTAACTTCTCCTTATTCTCCTTACAGCTTCCTATTCGCTTTTCTTTTAATGCATATTATCTATCTATAATTATGTGTTTATTGTCTACCTCCCCTACTTGACTGAATATTACATATAGGTGTGGACCATTACCACTTGTATTCCAAACACCATCAGTGGATGTTTAAGCATCCACTGATACCCCGAGAGGTCTGGGGTCCAAGTTCCCAACTCCTACCATACCATCAGTGTGTCATCACCTGCAAAATTTGCTTTAACATTCTTGTTAACATCATCAACCTAATTTTACTGAACAATTTGCCAATACTCAAAATTTGTTAACTTTTCCAATGAAAATCTAATAAGGAAAGCTTTTAAGTTGACAACAAGGAAGCCAGGATGTAGAAAACAGCCAGCTTTGACACAAGAGTGTGGCTTAGGTGAGCTTTCCATCAGTTTGAAGGTGCTATAGCCGATTTTTGTGGTAAGCTAAAGATCAGAGTGCAGTTCCACGGGATAGGATGCAAAAGCATGACTCTGCTGTCCAACTCAGATGTTTTTACAATGACCTCATCATTTTATTTGAAACAATGGGAATTCCAGGATCATTGGAACATCCGTACTCAAAATTCATAAGGAAAATATGTTAACCTTTTCTTCAACTCTTCCTGTCAATGTCTCCTTCCATTCATATACATAACCGGTATGATTTCTTGTAACACATAAATAAAACTATTAAAATAGCCAGTTTAAATTTTCTTAGTTTTTAACAATAAAATTATTTATACATTAGTGAAGATTTAGTCAAAGTCACAGCTAAGAATTATTGTTATTTTATGGAGACTTATATTGAAATATAGAAAATCAGGCATGAAGCTATTACATGAAGCCATTTTACAATGGCTACATAGTTACACAGCTTTGGGGGAAAAAAACAGCTATGTTTATCACCACTGAAAAAACAGAAGGCTAGTTAAGACAAGAGCCTGTTATGAATCTCATTAACTAATCAGTTGAATTGGCACATGTTTATTGAGCTTCTACTATGACCTTAGGAAGTGTAAGACATGGTTCCAGCTCACAAGAAGCTTAAGCTGAGGGATGAAAGGTAGCACAGAGGCTATTATATTGTACATTTATTACATTAGTAAGTGTCTTCTTACATTTATGAGGTGCTTACCAGTTCCAAGTTCTCTGCTAAGATTTTTTGCATGCACTATTTCATTTTATTCTCACAACAACCATCATGTTCTTTAACTACACAGCAATATAACTTTTAAGACAACTAAGACTCAGAGCAATTCATTGGCTGTCTACTGACATACAGCTAGTGAGTGGCTAAGTTAGAATCCCACCCAGATCTGCCTGATTCAAAGGTTCAGAGCTACTTCTACCATCAAAAATGTGCTGTGGTCAGGCTTTCCCCAGGAAAGAATGCAAAAATAAGACCAGATAATAAAATGAAAATGTGAATTTCATAAGGGCTAGACCATGCTCATTTTGTTTCTCATTTTATTTCCCAAACCCAGGACAGTACCTGCACTGATTAGTATTTTTTGAATGAATGGCATCTGACAATTAAGCTTTGAAAGCAACAGATTTTAACTCAGAGCAGAGAGGCACTGGGGGGAGCTTAAAAAGACAACTCCCAGGTATATAAAATCTGGGAGAGCTGACTGAACATACTGTCATATTGGAATAAAGATTTAAATCAGTCTTCAGAGAGGCTGGTTAGCCTTGAAAACATAGAAAAGGAGAGTGAAACTATAGAGGTGAAAGCTGATCTTTGTTCAACCAGTTTAGTTTTTCCAAATTTACCAAGGAGAGAAGCTACTCCATCTTCCTGGGGGCTGAAAGAGAAGAATTGAGTGAAAGGGGGAGAGGAAGAAAGGCCAGGCCATTATAGCAACTGATCTTCACCCACGAAGAGGGAAACAGCAGGCAGGAAAGAAGCATCCCTGCGTAAACTAGACAATAAAGCCACATGAGTGTGACAGGACAACCTGAGAGTTGGGACACCCAGGAGATCAACCAAGGAGAATTCAAGGCGATGGGCTGGGATGTTATAGGACTTTAGTTGGAGAAAGATGCATGAACAGAATAGCACAGACTAGAACATAGAAAAATGAAACCGTGTGTGTGTGTGCGCACGCGTGTGTGTGTGTGTGTGTGTGTGAGAGAGAGAGAGAGAGAGAGAGATCTGTTAGGGTGACCTAAGCATTGACACTGTGGAGCCAATTTCCCTTGGTTTGTACCTCTAATAAATTGTCTCACCCTACCCTACCCCCACCACTGGCCACCCCCTCACCATAATGGTATATTTTTCATCATACAGGAAAAGAATCAGCATTCTGGTTTGTATCTATCAGTCTCTGTAGCCTCAGTTAACATACATAATCCCAAAGAGGAGAGACCTCATCTGTATATAGGACAGATAAAGTCCTATATCTGGATGGCTGACACAATACCTTAAACCCTTGTGAATTCCTACAGGATAAATGCCACTTGGAATGGCCTCCTGACAGCCAACCAGTGCTCTCCTGTGCTACTGTACACCCCTCATACTACACTGGGGCCAATATTTCCTTCTGAACTGACATTATCAAATAGTACATAACCGCAAGAAAGAACATTTTAGTTCCAGACTAAGAGGAGATCATCAACCACACAAACACAACACAAAGGTTATGGTACAGTGTATGATGGGGAGTGGGGAGGGAGGAAAGAGAGGAGAAGAGTTGACATGCATTCAGTTTCTAGCTTGTTTTGGGGAAGTCTTACATACTTACCTTACAAAGACAATAACCAGAGAACTAGAGGCTTGGTGAGGGTAAGTCAATTGACCAAAGTCACTCAGCTAGTAACTCTCAGGGATTTCAAACCCAACTAGTAACTCTCAGGGATTTTTAAACTCTTAGGTATTCAAAGGCAGGCCTGTCTAGTTCAAGGGCAATAATAAAAATGAGTACATAATTAGTATAAAAACAAATAGAAAAGACCCTTGTAATAAGACTTAGAAATTAGAATGCACGGTTACCTAAGAGACACTGCTGTCTTTCAAGTTCTTTTTAAAATATTCAATAGAAAACCAGGCGCGGTGGCTCACACCTGTAATCCCAGCACTTTGTGAGGCCGAGGCAGGTGGATCATCTGAGGTCAGGAGTTCAAGACCAAACTCACCAACATGGTGAAACCCTGTCTCTACTAAAAATACAAAAATTAGCCAGGCAAGGTAGCATGCCCCTGTAAACCCAGCTCCTTGGGAGGCTGGGGTAAGAGAATCACTTGAGCCCAGGAGGCGGAGCTTGCAGTGAGCCAAGATCGCACCACTGCACTCCAGCCTGGGCCACAGAGTGAGACTCCATCTCAAAAAAATAAATAAATAAATAAAAGAATACTCAATAGAAATATGCTGTTTGAACTCATTTTTCAGTTCTGTGTGAAGTCAAAGAAAAAATAAGTGAAATGAGAAACTATATCAAAGCAAGCTATAGTGTCTAATTCCTCCCCCTGCCCCTGTTCCATCCACAGTGTTTGTTTACACAACCGATATATAGGAATGTTTGGAGAAGTGATGGAAACTTTATAGGAATTTATATGAATTGGGTTTTTCCCTTGTGGATTTTATAAGCAGATTAAATTCCGCATTCAAATTGCTGTACTGCAACTTATTAAATATTCACTTTTTAAAATAAGTTGATGCATTATTTACAGCAGAGCAGATTCAATATTTAAATTGTTTTCTCAAAGAGTTCCTGACTAGAGCGTGTCACCAGCACCTTCCTCCTGGGCTAGGCGATGAGATGAAATGAGTCTTATTTGGTGCAAATCCTAAGAACAAAGGCTTAACCTGAACTAGAAAGTCAGCTCTGGTTAATGCCAAACTCCAGGGTGAATCCCTCTGGACCTCTGACTTGCATCCTTCTTGGCCTCACACAGCATCTTGTCCCTCATCAGCATTTCTCACACTAAAGGCATCTGGCTACTGGGGGTGGAATCATCTGGGATGAGTTTTCAAAATGCATTAGCATTAAAAACAATCATTTTTAAACCTCAGGGTTGAGAACCACTGCTCTAACCAAGGTAGTGCCTAAGCCTTTCTTAATAAGAAAGGCTTCTTAAGCCTTATCCTAGACTCAGAGTTCAGACTTCGTCTTGTGAGCTCTGGGAGACACCAAAAGGGTTAAAGCAGAGAAAGGACATGTTCACATTTTGCAGTTTAAGAGTAGTGTAGCTGCAGTGTGGAGAATGGAACACTCGGGCAAAGGAGGCCAGGTATGACACTGATCTAGGCGAGAGAGGATGTGGACCCAAGGTAGAACAGTGGCTGGATTTGAGAGACCAAACTCACCAACATGGTGAAACCCTGTCTCTACTAAAAATACAAAAATTATTTGAAAGATAATTTGAAATTATTTGAAAGATTATTTGAAAGATAATCAATGGAGCCCAGAGCCTCATTGGATGGAGGGTGGGGAGGTCAGCAGGTGACAGAGAGGAAGAAAATAAAGAACTTGCTGTGTTTAGGGTGGGATGTGCTAACGTGAACACTACTTGTTACTGCAAGACTCAGATTATAACCTCGATGTTCTGATATCTAAGGTTTTACAAATATACTCTGCTTTCCTAAAATCAATTAAGTGGTTGAGTTTTGATTTATTTTACAGTTAACAAAAGGACATTCTTTGAAGTTTGTTTTGGTATGGGGTCCTAAATAATACAGAGTAAATTAAAACTATGTATCTAGGATCCTAGTGAAGTTATTTCTCTTTAGCTTCTCTGAGAAGCTGGGCAATGAACCAAAGCCTAGGCTTTCATTCCATAGTACTGAAAATACTCAAGTCTCCTAACCTCAAATTTGGAAGCACTGTCTTTTTAAAACACTGGCAAGTCATCTCCTCCTTTTCCTCTCTGTCCCACTCCCTCTATCCTAGATTTCTCAGGCTTTATTTGGAGATTGTGAGTCCACAGATGGGTGCTGTCTAGCTGGAACTGGAGAAATTTATAGAGGACAGAATGTAGCAATAGTTGTAGGACAAGAGACAAAAATCTGATCTTTTGATCTCTTTATTTTTCAGTTGCAGTCTGTATAGTTGCAGTGTTCTTTTTTCCTAATCTTAAAATAATTACAATTTATTACCATTATTAGGAATTCAAACAATTCAGGAAAGTATGATACAGAAGGTGAAAATATCCTGACACCTCAGCCTCAGGAACATCCGTGTTAACAGTCTGGTGTATACCCTTCCAGATTCCTGCAGTAACATAGGATTAAGGTGAGGAATTAGGCAGGCACCAAGCAGGAGGTCAGGGCTCCAGGCAGATGGAGAGCACGTGTTCTTAAGAGAATGCATGACACATCAGGGAAGCCGGAGGTTCCCTATGGCACTGGAATCCGAAGTGTGAAGTGGGGGTGGCGAGATGCAAGGAATGGAGATTGGCAAGGACCCTTTAGAGTGTGTGTGTACATGTGTACACCTTTTAAGAAAATCAGATCATACTATGCATTATCTTCTAAAACTTGTTTTTCCACATGGAAATCTTCCCACATCAGTGCATTTAGATACAATTCATCCTTTAGAAAAGGGATATGTATAGTACTCTATTATTTGGATGGACAAAGTTTGTTTAACCAACCCACTACCAATGTGAGTAGCTTCCAGTTTTTGCTAGTAAGAGCAAATCAACATTATTAAGTAAATAACCACAGAAGAATATCTCAAGGCTGAACTTCTAGGATTGATATTGCTAGGTCAATGGCTATGCCTATTTAAAATTTTATATTACCTACTGTACATAGGATTGGCTAATTCCTTACACCATTACCGGCACTGGATGCCACTTATTTATTTGTTGTCACTCTTATGGGCAAAAAATGAAAAGTCATTTTAAATGTTATTTTAATGACCATTGCAGTTGAACACCTTTTCATATCTTTCTTTCCTACAGGTATTTATTCTGTGAATTACTGGTCCATGTCTTTTGTATCTATTTTATTGATTTATTTATTTTATTTATTTTGAAACAGAGTTTCATTCTGTCACCCAGGCTAGAGTGCAGTGGCACAATCTCGGCTCACTGCAACCTCCGCCTCCCAGATTCAAGTGATTCTCCTGCCTCAGCCTCCTGAGTAGCTGGGATTACAGGCACAGGCCGCCACACCTGGCTAATTTTTGTATTTTTGTAGAGATGGGGCTTCACCATGTTGGCCAGGCTGGTCTTGAACTCCTGACCTCAAGTGGTCTACCTGCCTCAGCCTCCCAAAGTGCTGGGATTACAAGCATGGGCCACCACACCCAGCCTGTATCTGATTATTTTAGATCAGCCACGCAGAGAGGTGGTTGATCTAAAGTAATCAGATATAATAAGCTACTGTAGAGTTGATTAGTTTTTGTTTTTGTTTTTGTTTTTTGGTGGCACTAGGACTTACAAGGCCATGTCTTAGTCTAGGTGCTGGGGCTTGCCCGTGGTGCTCTTGATGTATAAAGCCTGGACATTCTGCCAATTCACCTTGAGCAGTGACACCAGGAAGCTAACATCCAGAAGGATGTTGTACACAAGCTCATCGTCTGTCATCTTCACATGGCCAATGCTCAGGGCCAGACACAGCACCTCCATCTGGAACTTGATTGTGGACTTCATCTCATCAACTCTGGCCACCAAGTTTTTCATTGTGCATGAGCAGGGAAGGGAATTTGCTGGCTTTATTCCGGCTGGGGCTGAGGATGTGTTTGATCAGAGTCATCACACTTTATGGCCAACTTCTTGATGAGTTTCTTTTTCTGGTTGAGTTTCTTCAGCACCTCGAAGCTCACATGGTGATGGCCACAGCCTTGGCTTCGTCAAAGTGTTGTTGGTCCCCAGTGCACACACAGAGAGCTTGGAGCAGGGAGTGGACTAAAGCCTTCAGGGGAAGTGCCTGTTCTTCCGAGTTCATTGTTCTTCAAGGTGATCTTCAACTGTACCCAAAAATGTCCAGTGCTTGCACTGGTTCTTGTGCGAGACGCCTAGTATAGAGTATCTCAAGAGGCTTTGCTGCTCTTGGTGCCTCATGACGCAGAAACAAGAAAAGAGTGTTACTGTAGAATCTTGCACCTTCATTTAACTAACTGGTGAAACAATGAGTCACTGACCTTCAGTATCTTGGAGTCATGTGTGCCTTTAGGTTTTTACTGAAATTGCAGGACATTAAACTTCTTTTATAACTAGCCGTGTTTGTTCTTGGCTTTTTCTGTTGGCCTCTACCACCGTGTCTATGGACCTCAAAACTTCTGATTTCCACCAATAAATTTAATATTTTTGAGAAGCACATTTAAAATACTTCTCAGAATCACTTTGGGAATCGCACCTTCACTTTCCATTTATGGATTTATAGTTTTCTGGGAAGAGGACACATCTTTCCTTTGAATACGGCCTGGTCTGTCTTCCTATTTAGACTTTACATTCTCCATCAGCAACCAGCCCTGATCTTGTGCCATTAGGAATCCAAATGAGTCCACATGTCTGTTCCAACTAGTGCTGGAGTGAAATTCACACCAGATTTCCCCCCGACATTCTTTATACTGAGTCTGTAGCTGGACAAATTGAAAGAAATAAGTTCTCCTAGAAATTGTGGCACAGACTTCTTTCTACACAGTTAAGGGTGGGGAAAAAACACAGTAAAGAATTTTAAATACAGATGTCAAGAGCCATTGGAATCATAGGTTGAGGAATGTTTAGGTCTTAGAATCACAGAATTTGGAGTGAAAATGCCCTTTTGATGAGACACAAATCAACTTCCTCATTTTGTGAGTGAGAACAAGACAAGTCAGACAGCTGCTCAGCTTGCCCAGCCAGCAAGTGACAGGGCCGAAATGCAGCTTTCCTGACTCCTGGTCCACAGTCTTTCTTCTTCTAGGCTGCCCCCCTTCCTAATCTAGTGAAAGAAGACATTTACTTAGAAGATTCATATCCCAGAAGTCACTTTGCTGGTCACCTATCACAAAGGAGGAACTGAGTCTCAAGGAGATGAAGTGACTCGCTAAGGGTCACGGGGCTAGCAGGTGCATGCCCATCCCAGGGCACAGGTTGCGCTACTTCTCATTGCCAAGGAGGGCTCTATCAAGTCACTCTGGCATTTTCCCTCAGGGATGCTCAGAGTCCTCGGAGCAGGTGGAAACCTTCCTAAAGTCTCACACTCTAGTGGCTGCTCTCAGAAATCCTAAGAGGCCCCCTTCTTTCAATACTCTGAGGAAACAGTCTGTCCTTTAAGATAGTCTAACCCTGCACCTTGTGTCTTATTGAAAATAAATCCTCATGATTCTCCTGGGTTTGTGACTTGTGTAGTAGTGCATGTGTTCAGAGTAGTTGTATTTCATTTTCTGGCAGTAAAATATGTCACTGTTTTCCTCCTAAGTTGGGTTCTTTTGTTTTTAAGGAATACTGCTGTAAGTGAGCTTGAGACCAGGGGGTTTTACTGTAGGAATTGAGATAGCATTAGGGACTGAGGTCACCTGAGAGACTGGCCAGCTCTGGGGACCCGGTGCTGTCTCCATCGCTTTCTCACGGCTTCTTCTTCTTCCCCGTGCTTCTGCTCAGATCTCCTCTCTACCACCTGGCTCATCCTGCTTATTAGAGGTTTCTGAACCTCCCTAACTGTAACTTACTCATAGGTTTTGCTTGCTATGTCCCTGACTCTCCCTCAGGGCATCTCTAAGGATATAGGAAAAAAACAAACTCTGTTTCTCCCACTGTGCTCTCACAACATACAACGCTTCTGCGACCAAATGTGTGGGTGTATTGTCTCAACACCAAGCAAGCAGTAAGTTCTGCAGCAGACACCAGCTGGGTATCCTCTAACTCAATTCAGTTCTGACACTGCCCACCTGGAGATGACGTCAGGTCCCACAGGTCCAGGGCTCAGTCCCACCAGTCTGCCCTTCACTTCCAACGGCAATCACAAGTTCCAGGTTGTTTTACCTGTGCTCTGACCAGCCAACTATAAATGAGGGGTCCCATGGCCTCCTCCTTAGGTTTGATTAATCTGCTAGAGTGGCTCACAGAACTCAGGGAAACACTTAGGTTTACTGGTTTATCATGAAGGGTGTTACAAAAGATATAAATAAAAGCCAGATGAAAGAGGTGTAGGGTGAAGCATGTCGGAAGAGGCAAGGCACTTCCATGCCCTCCCTAGGCGAGCCAACCTCCAGGAACCTCCCCCTGTTCGGCTATCTGGAAGTTCCATGAACCCAGTACTTTTGGGTTTTAGGAAAACTTCATTTAGGCATGATTGACTAAATCACTGGCCATTGATGATCAACTTAACCTTCAGCCTCTCCTGAGGTTAGAGAATGGGGCTGAACGTTCCAACCCTATAATCCCCCCTTGGTCTTTCATGGGATCAGCCCCCATCCTGAAGCCACCTAGGGCTGCCAGCCACCAGTCATCTCATTTGCATACAAATGATACTCTTATCACTTTGGAGATTTCAAGGATTTTAGGAGCTGTATGACAGAAAATGAGACAAAGACCAAATGTATACTTTATAATATCACAGCATCCTTGCAGTTTCTGTTCTCATTGCTATGGGCTCATTCCTTCTGTGTTTCCTAGTTTTAGGAAAGACAGAGAACATGGTTGGCTCAGCTCACCTTTTTTGTACTAGGACATAGCTACTGTCCAGCCTATGGGAATGGCTGCCCTTTGGTCAGGTGCCTACCATTGTGCCAATCAGAAATGGCCAAAGAGGGCTTTCATCACATGGCAAATTAAGCATCTGTTGGTGGGGCAATTTTTTTAGAAGGGGAAGAGGAATTGTAAGCATGTCTAATGTATCTGCTTTAAAAAAAGAAAATAAATAAGCCTCAAGTGCCATGGAACTGAATCTGCTAATTGGCATCTTTTGTAAATTTCTTGGGAATTACAAAAAAAAAGTTATTCAGGAACTCCTTCAACTATCTAACAGTGAGTCATGGCAATGGTATAATTTCCCGTCTGTGAACTGCTTGGCTATTTTCCAAGTACTCCTATTGGGTTCCACTCCCCTGAGGCTGCAATTTCAGTGTGCCATTGGCAGAGAATGAACCCATATGCCTCGTTCTCTGAGCTTTATCCTGAGAAGGTCTTATGATCTCTATATTCCTAACCTGGCCCATTCCTTTATGACACCTTTAATGAATAGAGGTGAATCTGCAACACTGAACATAAAACTTATGCTCACATGCAAACCCTATGCTATGGCCCATATTATACAAATTAGTGGATTTAGGAGCTTGGGAGGATGCATGGGAGTTGGGTAGATATGCAGGAAAAAGGAGCTAACCTTTACTGAGCATCTACCATGAACATGGTGTGTATAGAGAACTTGGTGTACAGATGAGGAACCTGAGGTTCAGAGAAGGTGAGACACCTGCCCAGCAACACACAGCAAGCAGGTAGTAGAGCTAGAATTTAACCCAGATCTCTCTAATTCCGAATCACACTCTTTGCATCATACGTTGAAGGTGGTGGTTGAGAAGCGGTTAGCGGGAGATATTCCAGATGAAGAAAATGGAGACCATTACAGATAAAGATGTGACGGTGGGTAAATAGAAAGTGGTGTGGGCACTAGAGTGACAGATTTCTGTTGGAATAGAGGGAGATTAAATGTCAGAGGTAGCCAGATTCTTGCACAATATAAAGGCCAGGCCAGGGCGTAACTGATGTTTTTGGAGGCCTTGGGGAGTCACTGAAGGCAAGGCAAGGCATTACGTCTCCAAGGCAGCTGTTCAGATTAGAAGGATTAGCCTGGAGACAGGTGTCAGATGGATTGGAATAGGAAGAGACTCGAAGTGATTTAGGCACGCATAACTGTGGAGAGCCCCTGTAATCTCAGAGAATGTTTCACAGCTGGCTTCATCTTCTTACGCAAGGAGTCTTTTTAGTCCTTCTCCCTCCTCGTCTCTGTAATAGTCATGAGCTTAAAATTGCCTGTCCTCCACAGAAACTGTTTGCTATACAGCATCACCTTTGATGAAGAGAAATGCTGTCAATTTTTTTGTAATAATTTCTATCTGAAACCTCCAAATGCTGTGTTTTTGATTTTTAAAAACAGAACTACTCCAAAGGGTAGCGACTACTGGGAAGCCAAGGCTGTGGTCTAAATTTCCCCTGAAAGTCTTAACCACGGGTAAGATTTTGTATGTGTATCAATCATACCATTTCCATCCTCATTCTCTGTTCCTGTCACTCCAAGTGTGAGAAGAGACAGATGATTAAGATAAAGTCCAGTTCCTAGGACTTTACCTTCTATTTCTCCTTTTTCTTTTCCAAAGTAAAATCACCATGAAATTATAAGATGTTGCAGGCAATTTGGCTAAGGTAATTGCGGATTTGCTTTGGGAAGAGTAAAAATCAGCAAATGCTTTCTTCCCTGCATTTTGCTGCTATTGAGGGTACTTATATAATTTGGACCTGCCTAACATAAAGAGTATTGGTGCTGAAACATGTCTTTCTGTTACCAGAGATTAAGTATCAAGTTTGGGGATGAATTAGTTTGTCAGTTTTATTGATGAGAAAACTGAAGTGGAGTTTAACCCCTGGACTCTGTGGGTCTCGGTAATCAGGTAGGTGGAAATCCAGTGGATAAAAATGGCAGCAGGATCGTGGCACACCTGTAGTCCCACCTACTTGGGAGACTGAAAAGGAGGAATTGTTTGAGGCCAGGAGTTCAAGACCAGCCTGGGCAATGTAGCAAGACCCCATCACTACAAAAAATTTAAAAAAAAAAAAATCAGCTGGAATGGTGGCAGGTACCTATAGTCCCAGCTACACAGGCAGCTGAGGCAGGCAGATTGCTTGAGCCCAGGAGTTTGAGTACAGCCTGGGCAACAGAGTACCTGTCTCTAAGAAAAAAGAAAAATGGCAACAGGTTGATCTGCATTTTCCTTTTGCCCTAGGCTAAGTTTGGAGCCCCTCTTCCCTGACATACTTGAAGTAATAAAATTTACAGCTTTGACAAAACCACTGGAAGAGGTCCTTCAAGCAAAAGTTAAACTTGTGGTCCCCCCATCCAAGGAAACAGCAATACAACCAAATCAGAAACCTTAATTGGCTACCCTCAGTGTGGAAGGTATTGTGCTAAGAGAGAACTTAAATAACTTTTCCTTAAGAGTGTAGTGTCAGAGAAATGGTTCACTATAATAGCGACAATCTTCACTGAAGCAGAGGTGAGTTGTTCTATTTAATAATTCCAAGAACACACCCTTTACCCAGTGCTTTCTCTGCTGAGTGTGAAAAATCAACTCACTGTATTCTTTAGTGTTTAAAGCATAGGTCATTAGACTCACTACACCCAGGGACTCAATGAAATGGCTACATTTTCAGGGGACTCTGAAGATGTCAAGATGTGAAAGCAACCCCTCACGGGACTTTGCTGTCAGGCCTGGGTCAGGCCAGATGCTGGGTGATTCTCAAACCAACACCTTCGAATGGTCTGCTGGTTAGGATTATCATGTCCCCTCACGGTCCCATCACAGCTGGATTTGAGCGGACCTATGGGGTACTAGAGTTGTAGGTAGAAACGGTGAGAAATCGTTCAAACAGAATTGAATTGGTCAAGGCCAGATTTGTGCACAGTCCTATTTGGTATCTAGTTCAAATCCAAGGAGGTCATCATGGTGGGGTCTCATCTATATATTTGCACCTCTGGGAATTTGGGGGAGCAAAGGCAGACTGGCCATAATAGAACTAATGACTATTGGTGTTTAAAGTCCTTGGAAAAAATAGCGGGAACTTTGGGATTCTTGAACAAAGAAAGGAGGCTTGTCCTGTGTCAACCACTCAGAAGGAAGGAGTGCCCCAAGCAGGCAGAGAATTCACCTTCCGAGGTGAAGGAGGGACATAGTTCATATTCCCTATATTGAGACACTTTTTTTCATCGTCAAGGGATGCTTTTGAGTATGACAAAGAGCTGTCTTTCTGTCCAGGGCACTTGTAAATTCCTACATTGAGGTTGTCTCAAGTGGCCTTAAAAGTCTGTGGTCACTTAAGGGTCAGACAACTCAAGGTTACCTGAAGGAATTGTATTTGCTTGGGGTGGGGCTGGGGTCCATTCTCTTTAGTTTTGACAGGAATAGAGCAGATCAGGGACTGCAGGAGAACTGAGGACAGGAGGAAAGAATGACAGCAGTTGTTGAGAAATGAAATACCCCAGAAGCAGCAGCCAAACTCTAGGGAGATAGCAAAGATCGCTGGGGAATGCAGGGGACTGGGGGTTTGGAGTTATAGTAACATGACCATGTGAGAACTTAAAGCCAAATGTCTCTGTGCCCATCACCCAAGCTGTGAATATCGCCAAGGCCTGTGTAGCCTGAAAAACCAAGGGTCTCTCTCAATACTTTGTCAAATATTGGCTACTTTAAAAATGTGACTTACCATTTTCATCAGCTCTGTGATGTGAAAGGCTTGGGAAGGTGGACTCATGCTAGGGATTCATCTGGACAGTTTGCCAGCTGCTGGGGGTGGGGAAAAGAGAGGGGACCCCAAGATTAGCTCTTGGGGCAAGATTTGTCCCTCTATGTTAAGAGATGACCTACATACAGGACACAGTTAAGTAAGAGGAGATTATCTGACTTGGTGTCCTGTCGTATTCTCTGAAAGTTTGTCTGATGTGGCAGATAGCACCAAGGTGACAGGCTTTCTCACCTTCCTCAAGTCAGGTGAGGATCTGAAAATACTAACTTGCTGAGACTGTCCTCCTTAGTTACCTCTTCAGATTTGGGGAAGGAGAAGTCCTGATTTGGTTAAACCAGTCACCTTGCCCTGTAGCTCCTGTGAACAGAGATCAGTCAAGAACCAGAACTGACCATGTAGGAGGTATCTCCATTGATATTTGTACAGCCATTTACAATAAGCATGTATTATGTATTTCTCAGTAACAAGTTATCCCCAAATTTTGCAGCTTAAATCCACAACAAACATTTATCTCATATAGTTTCTATAAGTCAAGACTTCAGGAATGGCTTAACTGGCTCACTTGAAGTTGCAGTCAAGAAATCACCAGGACTACAGTCATCTGAAAGCTTGACTGGGGCCGGAGAATCAGTCTACAAGATGGCTCACTTGGATGATAACCTCATGCTGGCAAGAAGCCTAGCTCCTCACCATCTGGACTTCTCCATAGGGCTACTGAAGTGTCCTCACAACATGGTGTCTGGTGTCTGGCTCTCCCCAGATCAAGTGATCCAAAAGAAAGCAAGACAGAAGCCTCAGTAATTTTTGCAACCCAGTCCCAGAAGTCACACTCAGGCAATTCTCCAATATCTTATTGGTTACATAGATCAGTCCTATTCAGTGTAGGAGGGGACTATATACAAGGGCATGAATACCAGGAGGTCAGAGTCACTGGGCCCACCTCGGAGACTGGCCACCAAAAATAGCCTCTATCTATCAAGAGCTTACTGTGAGACAGGCACCTTGCTAATAACCTTACATACAGTAATCCTTCAGAGTTATTGTTTTCTTACTCTCCCCATTTCTGCAGATGAAGACACTAAAGCCTTGAGAGGGTACATGACTTCCAAAGTATTTTCCATGCTGAGCTTGCCTTTGGTTTGCACCTCTAAGGAATAAAGCTCAGGTCGTGTTTTCATTCAGCACACAGACACTGAGTGTCTACTATGAGACAAACACCGTGTTAGACTCAAGAATATGAGTAACAGCCAGACCCAAGCCCTGAGGTGTGTGAAAAAGTTACAGGCACAAAAATGGCCTTGTGTTTAAGGTATAATCTGGCTCTACAGAGGGTGTCATCAATTATTTGAGGATAGGAATAGGTCAGAAAAGCCTTATTGTAGGAGTGGTGCTTGAGGTAAGTCTTAAGGGGTCAGGAGCATTCTCAAGTGGGAATGTGCCAGATCTTCAGGCCTGGAGTGCGAGTGGGGAGTTCTGAGTGATTCCTGCAGAGCACGTGGGAATCTCCCATCTTCATCTTCTAGCTTTTGGTCTGTGTTTGGTGAAGCCAGATGATGCTTTGTCATACGACCAGCCTAATGGGGCTGGGGGTGGGTGTGGGTGGGGCTAGAACCGGGAGACTCAGGTTTTATGTGTTGTTTTCCCATCAACCCCCTGTGTGATCTCTGGCAAATTCTTAGCTTACTTATGCTTTAGCTTTGGTTTCTGTTAAATGAGAATAAAACAATCTTTCCTCACATTGTGAAGGGTGATGAGCGGGAGCATTGTTGTGAGGATGTCAAATGCTACTGAAACATTCAAAGCTCTCCTTTTTACATGTTCCAAAGTCAGAGCTACTTCCACTGCAACACTCTTCTTCTCTGCTACCCCACTCTACCTGCACCAAACAGACACAGATGGGCTATAACTTAAAATTTCATTTTTAGTTACTTTTAGCCAAGGGAAAAGAATCAACAGCTCCTGAGGATGTTCGACACACTAGGCTCCCTCTGAAAAAATGTGCAAGCGCTTCACTTGTCCATCTAAAATTGTTACTGAAAAAGTTGGGTGATTGGAGAAGAGAAAGAAGTCTACAATTTGCAACTGTGTCATTGTCATCTGTGCTTTGTGCAGCTCTTCCAGGACAGCTATCAGGTGGATGACACTATGATTCTTACAGTTGCCATGCATTTCATTCTCTGAGAAGTCAAGCACATTCTTTTTTTTTGTTGCAATAATGCTGTAATTTATTATTATTATTGCAGAAGCATCTGAGCAATATTTTTCCTGTGAATAGCACTCTCATGTATATGTAAACCACAGTCTGCAGTTCCTCAAAAAATAAAAAAAAAAAATAGAGAGGGATGTGGAATATTCTTACTCTCAACTGGATACATATAGGGTACAATTCAATGTAGAGGTCACCACTGCCTTCCCAGCCATACCCTGGGCCCCCATCCTCACCATCATCAGCATAGGTGAGCAACTAGATATTTTGGCCAAGTAAAAAAAATTTCCCGGAAGTACTGATCATTTCATATATGAGTGAATATGTTGATACTATTCATATGAATAACACACACAGAATATTGACCCCTCAAGTGTCATTTTCATTTCATTTTGCTCTTTTCCTTCTCTTGCCTGGAGCCTTGGAAAGCTAACCCCACACACTCCTTTAGTCTCTCCCTTATCACTTCCCTGAGCCCCTTTCATCTGCACAAGAGCATCAGACACAATATTGTGACCTGTTCACAACCTCAAAGTGTACTGGCACATTTGTTCCAGTATCTATCGATTTCTAATATCATTTCCTCTCTTCTGGTCAAGAAAACTCAAACAATTCTGGGGTGGAATTTGGTAATCCTGGATTGAGAAGTGAAGATCACCTTTTTCTATGGAAAGTGAAAGAGGAATTGAAGTAAGGAAGCTAAAGTTCTTCATGTAGTTCCAGAATATCGACTTTCTCCTCTCCTCTTGGGCTTTTCAATTGCCACGAATAGTCAAGGCCTTGTTGCCTGGTGCATTTTTTAAATTATGGCTTTCAATGCTTTATTGTGGTTAGAAGAAGAGGGGCAAGTATTAAAAGCCCATCATATTCTTCAAAGACTGCTTGTTTTGCTCTTTAACAAACAGTAAAATCATTTTTTTTTTTTTTTGGTGTACAGTTTTATGAGTTTTAAGGCATGTATGGATTCATGTAACCACCACAATCAGGGTACATAACGGTTTCATCATCCCCCAAAACTCTCATGCTGCCGCCTGTATTCACACTCTCCCCCCAGCAAACCTTGCAACCCCTGATCTGTTCTTACTATTGTTTTACCTTTTCCAGAAAGTCATGTAAATGACACTTGCCAGTTATGTACTGGCATCAGCCAGTATGCAGCTTCTGAGATGGTCTTATTTTCTTCAGCATCATACCTTTCAGATTCATCCATGTTGTTGTATTTATCAATAATTAGTTCTTTTTTATTGATGACTAGGATTCAAGTGTTCTCACGCATATTGAACTCAGCGATTTTCAGTATAATATAGACCCCACGGGGTCCTGGGAAGAAAGGCCGGCAACCAAGCGAGGAAGGAACTAAAGTTCATTCTTCAAATTCTATCGTTACTTGTCATAATCATGTCGGGTGATCATCTGGAGATGAAGAGGCACCGCGGTTTTTATTCAAGAGCAAAAGAAGCCAAGAGAAAGCCGAGGCCCAATCACCTCAGGCTTTCAATAGCCCCCTTCTTCCATGCGGCATCTGCGAGTTCTTTTTTTGTTCAGTTTTGTTTTGTTTTTGAGACAGAGTCTCGGACTGTCACCTGGCCTAGAGTGCAATGGTGCGGTCTCAGCTCACTGCAACCTCCACCTTCCAGGTTCAAGTGATTCCTCTGCCTCAGCCTCCTGAGTAGCTGGGATTACAGGCGCACGCCACCACATCCAGCTAATTTTTTGTATTTTTAGTAGAGATGGGGTGTCACTATGTTGGCCAGACTGGTCTTGAACTCCTGACCTCGTGATCCGTCCACCTTGGCCTCCCAAAGTGCTGGGATTACAGATGTGAGCCACCATACCCGGCCGCAAGTTCTTAACACACTTCACTTTCAAGCTGCCTAGCATCTTCCTGACTCTGGCTAATGTTGCAGTTCTCCACAGGAGGTAATATTGCCCCTCACAAAGCATTTGACAAAATTGGGAGACATTTTTGGTTGTCAGGCCCTGGGGACTGCTACTGGCATCCAGTGGATATTGAGTACCTACTAAGTGCCAGGCAATATTCTGTGCTGCAGATACAGGTGTGGACAAAAAAGGCAGAGTTCCTGCCCTCATGGGGCTTACAGTCTAGAGCAGGGGTTGGCAAACTTTTTCTGTAAAAGGCCAGATGATCAATGTTTTCAGCTTTGTGGACCATGTAGTCTCTATTATAGTGTGAAGGCCGACAAAGACAATGTGCAAACAGATGATAGTGGCTGTGCCCCAGTGCAATTTGACTTACGAAAGTAGGCAGCTTGTGCGATGTGGCCCTCAGGCTGTAATTTGCCAGCTCTTCTTCTAGTGAGAAGACAAATCATTGACAAACACATGTAAAATTCAAGTAGTAAGTGCTATGTATATTTTTAAAGGCAGGATAAGGGATAGAGAGGAGGAAAGGTGCAATTTAGATTAGGTGGTCAGGGAAGGCCTCTCTGAGGTGACATTTGATCAGGCACCTGAATGACATGCAGGACTGAGCCACAGGGAACTGCAAGTGCAAAGGTCCTGAAGCAGGAATATGCTGGTATCTTCAAGGAACAGAAAGAAGACCAGGGTGGCAGGAATACAACATGGAAGGTGTGGGGAAGCTGAGGTTGGAGAGGTCAGTGGGGCCAGGACATGTTAGCACGTGGACTTTGGAGTTGATGCTCAGGGTGCTGGGAAGCCTTGGGGGCTTTGGGAGAGGGATGCCATGTTCTACCTTCTCACCATCAAGCAGAAGAGGTCAGGTGACTTTTCACGGCCTCCATTCATCCACACGTGGGTTTGGGTGAATTAGTGAAAGGTGCCTCTCCCTATTGGCAGCAGCAGCCTTGGATCCTGGCCTCTACTCCCCACCTCTGCCACGTGCCCTTCGTTGGGGAACAACTTGCACAGATGTACATTCCAGTCCTTGGTCTTAAGTGCTGCTGAGGTTACTTAAACTTTAAGCAAATGGTATTCTTCAGACTTGCTAGGACTTTAATATATTTGGTATGCAAATTATTATTATTAGGCAGTGGTTTCTGGGGCTCCAGCTCAGTGTTCCAGGGCAGATTGGAGGACATCTAATCTGAGGGTGCCCTTCCTTTTCCCTTGAAAGGAATCTCGACCCATTACTGAGGCCTTTCACTGCTGGGACCAGCAGTCCCCCTTCTTCGCTTTGAGGTAATGCAAAATGGTATGAATGAGGGAAACAAAGAGTAAGTAGCAAAGGCATGTCTCTAAGTTATGGAAACTTGCATAAAAGGAACCTTGTGGCAACAGTGAGGCCTTTCATTTCCTATTCTTTATTAAATGACAGGTTGCCAGGAAAGCACTGTCACACATTTGCATGCAGGTTAAATTTCTCAAAATCTGAGCCCCTACAGTGAGTGACAGTGGGAAGTATGAAAGAAAGGTTTGAGATTCGCTGCTGTGCTGTTGTTATTGTCAATGGGTAAATTTCTTTAGTAACTTGTGGTTCTGTTGGAACTGACTGGAACAAATCCAGCCATGAGCTATTTGTTAGTTGGTTTTCTTTTCTATTTATCATTTTGAACGGACAGCATGATAACCAGGGATAAATAACGAAAGGCATTTTCGTTATCATCATTAAATACCAAACATAGGTGACTACAGAAATCCTAAAATAACTAGACGAGCTCATCATGAACCAAATCTTTCACTTTTCTAATGTGCGTTTGGAGGTTTTGACACCAGGAATGCAGCAGTGCTTTCCAAATAGTGTGGACTTTACCTAGAAGTATTATCGACTGAGTCATAATGAACATCATGGTTCATTCTTTTCCCATGGTTGTCTTAATTAGCCTCACAATTTTCCCTGATCTCACTTGAAACAATCTTTAAATTCTTACCCAGAGGTTTGATTGAGCATTTTCTATTCATTTGTCAATTCTAAGAACTAGTTACTGGGATTAACTTACAAATGAATATTCCTTCCCTAATTGCTGCAGACAAATGCAGTTTGGCTGCTTCAACTTAAAACAATAAAGACGAAAGTAATAGTATAACAGAATTAGTTCTGTGGTAGTAAGCATCTTCTAAGCTGTAGGTAGAGGATGAGACATGTAGTTCCAGAGTTGGGCTTTAAACCTACATCTAAAGTTCATCGTTATTAGGAGGTATCTGAATATTAGGCCTGGAAATATTGAATGGGCAAATATTTTTTCTGTTTTTAATCTTTCCTCTATGTTTTCCAGGGGAAAAAACTGATATTTGTTAATATTCTCTTTCAAACAAACTGGGAAAGTTAAAATGTACCTTGGGTTGCAGTAAAAGATAGTTGTACTAGGTTGATCTTCTCCATGCCTTACCTTGAGGGACTTTACTCATGTCAAAGGCTGCATAAGATGCTGGGCATGAGAGATACATTTGGGGAGCAAATGGGCAGTTCCAAGTGTCCCTGTCACCTTTCTATAGGATGTAGCCCAAGGGCAGCTGGTGAAGAAAATGATTTTTAGGCTTGTTGCTTGCTTTTCTCAACTTGGCCTATATGTCTTCTCCCTTGAAATAAGAGTTTTAGGCTTGGGAGAAAACAGGACTGGACTCAAAGCACACCTCTGGCTTCTCCTAAGTTCCAGGAAAGCAGCCTCTACTCTGAGTCAGTGAGTGAAAGAGTGAGAACACAGGAAGCCAAGCTCTGTCACAAAAGAACCCAAAAAAGGGACCTAAAATATTGTTTTTCAAAGGGAGAAGCATTAACAAAATGATGGGGAAGACACAAAATAGAAGAACAGAGAAAGAAGAAAGAGGAAGTAGAATTCAAGGAGAAAAAAAAGCATAACACGTTAGTTTATCTGAAATGTGAACAGACGGCAAAATTGCACACGGCCCATTCTAGTCCAGCTTGCTTGCCAACCCTTTTACTCAAAGACACGGGGACCTATTCCACCTATTTGGCTCACAACCTTTAAAATGGGGTCAGGAAATTTGCTACTTGGGCTTAGCAATGTGCTGGTTGTCTTTGTCCCCCACTCTGCATCTATCTAGGTGTTGTGCATATAAGAACATTTCAATAGCATTAAATCATCAACAACCTAAAAGTCATGTCTACACTTGCAACGTGAAATGTGGGATTGAGACAGTTTAGAGAAGAAAAAGGGATTTTTGAAAACAGACTCAAATAGTCCATATCAAAAAAAAGATTTATACTTTTGGGCCAGATCCATGGCCCACTGAATTCGATATTTTGACTCGAAGGGTGTATCACAGGCTGTGGAATGAAAGTAGTATAGGAGCCCAGAGCCACTCGATTGGCTCACTGGTTAACCGCCTAGCTCTCCACTTTGTCATGGTGGGTCCTGCAGGAGTCAGCTTCATGCTACTGATTATTTACTTGCAAAATGAGTGTTGTGCCTTGGTGATACCCCCCTCCCTATGCAGTGCAGTAGAACACAGCCTAACTGTGGTCCTCCCTCCACCTCTAACACATGAATGTGATAAAAGCCTGCTTAACACAGCATGTAAAGAAAGACTGAGTTCTGGCCACTCAACTCCAGACTCCTAGAGGTGTTTGACTGAATGGCCATCAACCAGGTGTTTTGGGTTTTTTTCATTTGATAAGTGAGGTAAATCATAGACATTATGTAAGGAATATGTACAATAGGATTTTCCCCAAGATTTTTTCTAGTACCTTTATCCCTGAGCTGGTGTGGCCAAACCATACCAACTCTGTGGGCCACATTGTTTAGAGTCATTAACAGTTTGTTTCTTTTACCCCATCAGTTGTTGTACAATGCACAGTTGCACTAGGGTCTCCTCCAGGTACTTTGCATGGTTTTCAAGAACGTATCTATCGATGCCCACGAAGAAGTCATCTTGAGCAAGGGCATCTGCCTTTTCTTCCTCCCAAGCTCTGGTCTCTGTCAGGGATATCTCTCATCAGAATCCCCATCTCAGCTCCAGTATAGTTAGTGCTCTGTGAAGTCTCAGTACATCTTAAAGGTTCATGATAATGGGAATTTCATCTTTGACCTATTCTTAGAGACGGGCAGTGATAAATACACCAGGAAGCCAACATTTCCCTCACTTAAATGGAGAACGCTCCAAGATTTAGTCATTCCTGATGATGGCAGGAACAGTCAGGTTGACCATCATTTGATGAATTCGGAAGTGTAGAGAGACAATCAAAATAACCAAGATCCTAATTCCTTTTTACTTCTTTCACACACAAATGTGATTTTAGTTAATAAAGGCAAACAGTTAATTGGGGGGATTTTCCTTCTCAATTTGGGAGGAAACCCTTTCTCAAGTGAGACAAATGACCATCCTTTTTCTTTCATAAGAAACTGAGTTGTATGTTTTCTCACAAAACATCTAATGTGTGTGTGTGCATGTGTGCTTGTGTGTACGGACACATTGCATGATACTTACATTGGTCTACTTTCTGCAGAGGATCAACTTTACTGCTTTCTGTCTTTTAGAAATATCCTTTCAACACTAAATATTTCTTAACCTGTGTGAAGGCAATATTCTATATATTCCCTAAAGTCTATCTACAACTACCTTTCCTGTCTAGCCTGCTATGTGGACCTCTGTTCTCTCTGAATTCCAGAAATGCTTTTGAAAACTAGCACCTTTTAAAAATAGTGACTCTGGACGCCCTCTGCCGTCTATTGTAAGTTCTTCAGCTCTGCTACTGACAGCAAAGCAAGAAGTTGGCCAGGGATTATTGAGAATATATGCACACAGCCACCATTTGGGCAGGCAATACAGAGATGGGGTTAAAAACATGGCCACCAGCATCAGACCTCCTGGGTTCAAAAACCGTCCTCTCCCGCTCTCTAGTGTTATATCCACAGGCAAGCAACCAAACGTCTCTGAGCTTCAGTTTCTTTATCTGTGAAATGGGATAATAGTACTTTATGGGGTTTCCTGGGGATTAAATGAGATAAAGTGCTTTGTACAGGACCTGGCAAATGGTAAGTCTTATTATTATTGAGACATAGTTTCGCTCTTGTCGCCCAGGCTAGAGTGCAATGGTGCAGTCTAGGCTCACTGTAGCCTCCGCCTCCTGGGTTCAAGCAATTCTCCCGTCTCAGCCTCCCGAGTAGCTGAAATTACAGACGCCCACCACCACGCCTGGCTAATTTTTTTGTATTTTTAGTAGAGAGGGGGTTTCACCATGCTGGCCAGGCTGGTCTAGAATTCCTGGCCTCAGGCGATCTGCCCGCTTTGGCCTCACAAAGTGCTGGGATTACAGGCTTGAGCTACCTCGTCCGGCTAGTAAGTCTTACATGTTACCTATTTTTGTCTATAATCTTTGTAATTTTATGAACCCTGGCTTTTTGTAAGCCCCGTTTTTGTTGAATTCTCTATCACCTTAGGACCAATGTGTTAAAAATCGATTATGCTCTTCTAAATTGGAAATGACATTTCCTCTGCTCTCTATAGCTTTTTATATAACGACAAGCTTTTTAGGCCAAAGCCTCATGATGCATGAAGCCATCTTGGCACCAGCTATAACCAGAACATACTCCTCACCCTACCTGACATCAACCCAGTAATTTCCAGCTATAAAACGGAACGTTAACTTAATCCTCTTCAATCTTCATGGCTACATGTGTCTACCTGGGATTCGGCAGAACACATCAGCAGGTTCTGTTACTATTAGTTACCAGGAATGAGACTTGCATTTGTGGATTCAAAATCAAATCGAGTTGTAGGGCAGTCCCTTTGCAGGGGTTATGCCTTCCTTCATGTTGTCAATTGTAACAGGTGATGTTGCAGGGGTAAGGGCTACTTGGGGGATTAAAAGACAGGGTGACGCTGTGCTCTTCAGGGTGAGCATCTTGGCCTGGCTTGGGTCAGGAAAAATGAATCAGGGAAGACAAGGGATTTACAAAGCATCACTCTAATCCGACAATACATTTCCAGGCAGGCCCACAGTTCAGACTGTGATGCCTTGCAGGACAACTCAGAGGCCCCTGGTTCTCTCTCTTCTCCACCTGATTAAATGAGGCCTTCCTCTCCTATCCCAGAGCAGCCAGCTCTGCAGTGTTTCAGTGGCAGGGCAGTGATTAGCAGGTAAGCATGTGGTTCCCTTTCCCTCTGGGCCTTCTCTCCCCCTCCCCATCTTTAATGGCTGTGGTAATGCTGCTTCTGAGGCCCTTGGAAGACAGCTGAGCAAGCAGGCCAAGTGGGGAGGTGAGCAGTTCAGCAGCATTTTGATCCTCTTTCATTAGCAACTTGAAAGTCACCTGGAACCGTTGTGCCCACCGCCTACTCCCCCAAACCCTCGCCAAATCACTTCGTTCTCAGATTAGCTGTGTGCTTGCAATGTCTGGGGAGAAACTCCCATGGATACATTACTGCAAGATATAGGGGCTCTGGTTCAGTACATGAATGCACTGGCCAACCCAGGACCCCCGCACAGGCCAAGTCATTCTACTTCTCTGTGTCTTGGCTCTGTCATATGTAAAACCGGGATAGAAATAGCAACCAGTTTATGAGAAAACGGTGAAGTACCTAAAGTATATTGTGGCAGACTGTACATATTAACTAAAATCTGCCATTAATTAATGAAATCACTCTTTCAAAAAATATTAAGACCCCACTAAATGTATAAATAACCTGCTACATAAGCACCCTGCGGTCATATAAAACAAACGTAGAATACTCTGTTCTTCAGGAGAGACCAGATATGGAGAAAAAGATTTGTAACAATACATGGCAGTGTACTTTAAGTGTTCAAATAAATGACACAGACAACTGGTTTTACAAAACACCAGCAAAAGGTCTTCCTTTATATACGTGTGTGTGTGTGCGCATATGCACATGCACACACACACACCACTTATACATGCCACAGGGTGATATGAATATTACCCTAGACTTAGCATTTATCCCAACTGCAATCATGTGGTCATTTGCCCAGTTATCTTTTTGATGCCTGTTGTTCTTGCAGAATGCAAGCTCCATGGGAACAGAGGACATTTAAAATATCTTGTTTTGACTCCATCTTATTGAATAGAACATCCAATCAGAATACACCAATTTCCATTAATTTTTGTTGAGAACACTTTTTTGAGCTAATGCCATTTAAGTCAATGTAATTCCTTGATTCATTTTCTATGCAATACAATTGAACCACTTCCTTTTAAAAGGTATCATTTCACTTTTATTTTTGTGCAATCACTTCCTTAGAATCAATTTTACCATGATGTGGTTCCTCGGTTTCTTATGCATATCAAATGTTACTGTTGATAGCTTTTGCCACTGTAATCTTTTTTATGGCTAGTTTATCTATGAAGTGTAATTTCTCTGAATCAAATTTACAGGTAGAAATGTCATGAAGGAAATTTGAATTTTAGTGGGTTATTTTAGTCAAGTCTTGTGTAGTTTTGCCACAATTGGCCTTAGTTTATATGGATTTCTTTATGCATATTTTAAAAAAAATGGATATATTTTTCATTGTCTTTAAATCCTAATGCCCTGGAACTCTTGATTCAATTAATTCACTGGTGGGCTTGGGGTCAGCATGAGAGAACAGCAAAGGAAGGGTACTTATTATGTGTAGGGCAGATGGCAGAGAATACAGACCTCTGCAGTGGGTGCTGGCATAACGCTCTAAAAGGCCTGTTGGTCCCAACACTGCCTCAGCACATTATTTACTCAGGAGTCCAGAGACAAGACCAGACTTCCCACTCTTCTCCCACCTCATAACTGAGACAGAGGACACTGAGGATGAATCTGAAGCCCACACCTACTGTCCAAATGGACACACAAGCTTTCTGTTATACCAACTACTCTTAAAGTGTGTTGCCCAGACTAGCAACAGCATCATCTGAGAATGCATTTGTAATGCAAATTCTTGGGTCCTGACTCATACATATGTATGGAATCAGATTCTGGGGGTGGGGCCCATCAATCTGTATTTTAACAAGCTCTCCAAGTGATTCTGATGCATGTTCAGGTTTGAGAGCCACAGCCTTATACTCAGCTATCATCCTGGCTATGAAAAGGTAGGAGGAAGATATGCAAAAAGATTAAACATTTACCTCAAAGAAATCAAAGACTTTAAGCAAGATCAAGTCTCCCATGACTCCTGTTTTCAGTATAACCAGAGTTCATAAGAAGTTTTAGTTCACTGCAAAGAAATAGAGAAGCCTACATTTTTGCCTACCCGAATTGTAGCAGGCAAATCCTTACCTCCTCATTATAATATCCCAACAATATTCATTATGAGTAGTTAAAAGTTTGTACTTACTTCCTGAATCACCCTCAACAAAAATATCAACAAATATTTCCCAGGATTGTTTTATTTCACAGTCAAGTCCATTCTTCAGTAGAAATTTGACCACACTGTAATGAGCACCTCCTACAGAAACAACAAGCAAATAAATGGGCCAAAAGGTCCCTGGGAGTCAATGTGGCAGGCTAAAATCTTCTGTGTTGGGACAGAGTTCTTGTCTTTTCCCTGTGGCATGTAAAAAGTCCTTCGTAGTGCCTTGAACTTTGTAGATGCTCAATATAGATATGGTGAATGGAGAATCCTTGAGGATTTAAACAACTTGCAAATGCCTCACTGAAAAAGTGACAGAAGTTAGACCTTGAATAATGGGCAGAACAGGATAAAAAGTGGGGACACTTTAGTTGGGAGGAGGAAGGGATACACAGTGGGCTGAGCAAAACTTGGGAGTCAGGTCTAAATGTGGAAGCTTGGGACTGGCTGTCTTAGTCTCTTCAGGCTGCTATAACAAAATACCAAAAACTGGGTGGCTTATAAATAACAGAAATATATTTTTCACAGTTCTGAAGGCTGGGAAATCCAACAACAAGACGCCAGCATTTGGTGTCTAGTGAGAGCCCACTTTCTGGTTCATAGACAGTACCTTTTTGCCATGTCCTCGCTTAAAGGAAGGGGCGACCAAATTTCTTTGGGCTTGTTTTATAATGGCACAAATCCCATTCATGAGGGCACCACCCTAATTCCCTCCCAAAGGCTACATCATCTAATACCAACACCTTGGGGATTTAGATTTCAACATATGAGTTTGGCGGGACATTCAAACCCTGCACTGAGTGTATGGTATTAGAGAGGAAAAGCTGTCCATGGGAGACCAATATGACCACCAACATTGTTATACAATATAGTTAAATCAGCTGGTGAGTTAAATAAGTACTAATCCTCTGTTACATTCCCTACAGTGCTAGGCACCCAGCAAACAGACAAGAAAGGACAGACATGGCACCTGAGTCTAGTGAAGAAAACAGACAGTGACAGGCATATGATAAACGCTTTGATAAGTGAGGTACATGAGGCACATGGGGAGTTCACCTAACCAGGTGAGCTAGACCAGAAAGCCTTCTCAGATGAAAAGATGTCTAAGCTGAGACCTGAAGGATGAGTAGGAATTAGCCATTCCACAAGCAGGGAAGAGGGGTGTAGAGTAGCAAGAGTTGGAGCTGGATGGACAAACGTGGGCCAGATTAGGAAGGACCTTCTAAACCACGTTGAAGAGCCTGAGCTTTATCCAGAAGCATGAGGTCCTCAGGAAGTTAAACAGGGGAGAAAACAGACTTATCTATGACAGTTTCACAGAATTTATTCTTTGAAATTCCTACCACTGAGATGGGATATATGCTCCCTCCATTTGAATCGGGGGGAGGGGAGGGGCGTTGGGACTTTAGTGGAAGTGATGTTATGTGACTTCTGAGAGTAGGTCATAAAAGGTAACTGCTTCTGCCTGGTCCTCTTGGGACAGTCACTCCTAGTACCTAGCCACCATGCTGTGGGGAAGCTACATGTAGATATGTTCCAGCCCCAGCACTAGCTGAGGTCCTAGCATCAACTGCCGGAAATACTAAGGAAGCCTTTGAGATGATTCCAGTCCCGGCCACAATATGATGATGACTATAACTGCATGAGAACCTGAATAAGAACTGTCTGGCTGAGCCCAGTCAGTTCTTAGGATAATGAGAAATAACTCAATGACTGGTGTTGTTTAAAGCCACTGAGTTTTCAAGTGTTTTCCACACAGCAATCAATAACTAGAACTATCCCTGATATCAACTAATTAAGAAGATATCTTTTTGTCTCCTCCTAGTAATTGTGCTGAACTCACCATACTGATTTTTGAGACTCTGGAGCAACAGATGTCTACAGTAAGTAAAAACAGTCTACAAAAGCACACAACAGAGTTAAGGAATAAGATGTTCCGTCCAATCAGATATTTTCATTAATGGGGTAAGTAGGCCAGGTGCAGTGGCTCATGCCTGTAATCCCAGCACTTTGGGAGGCCAAGGCAGGCAAATCACTTGAGGATAAGAGTTAGAGACTAGCCTAGCCAACATGGTGAAACCCCACCTCTACTAAAAAAAAAAAAAAAATACAAAAAATTAGCCAGTGTGGTGGTGGGCAACTGTAATCCTGGCTACTTGGGAGGCTACGGCATGAGAATTGCTTGAATCCAGGAGGCGGAGGTTGCAGTGAACTGAGATCACACCACTGCACTCCAGCCTGGGGGACAGAGCGAAACTATGTCTCAAAAAAAAAAAAAAAAAAAAAAAAAAAAAAAAGCAAAAAATAAAATAAAATAAAATAACCCCAAAGCAGAAAAAAACAGAATAAGTAAATGATGTAGGCAAACTACTGCTTACAAAGAAACACCATTTTTTCAAAGGAATTACTGAGTTTTAAAGAATGAAATGCCCATCATAACCTATACTGAACACTTTTTTATTGGTTTTTTTAGACTTTAGAATTATCTCTTACTTTGGGGTGAACATTATGCATATTAGTTACCTCTGCACTAAGGTTTCTGGGACAGGTGGAATGGACCAGTTTTTCCAGTCAGCTGAGCACTAGCCACCTGCTGCTCAGGGCAGCAGGGCCTGGGAAGCTTGTTGCTATTTACCGCTCACAAAATTTGGTTATTTTGCTAATGAATGGTTGTTAGCTAACAACCAGGGGCACACTCACCCACAGCACTGGAGCCATTTGAACTGTGAGAGTTGAAGATGAAGAGTAAGTTGCGGGGACAGGAAGCATGCCCTATTATTCCCTAAGACTGAAGGTGGAGAAATACAAGCACTTTTTTTTTTTTTTTTTTTTTTTTTGGCGTGTGTGCAAAACACCAGACACATACAGAAACAATTAGGATTCTATGAGGGCAGAGAATTTGTTTCTCTAAATGGAGCTGTCCAGTGTTTCACAGAGTACAAGGAAAAAAAATTCAGTATTTTTGAGAAGGAAGAACTCATTTGTTTTTATAATTCCTTAACTAGTTTCAAACATATTGCATGTACTATGTGCCAGCCACTATCTGCTTGCTTTATATTCCCTAGCTCATTTCATCCTCACACCAAGCCTAAGAGGTAGGTACTATTATCCCCATTTACCAAATGAGGAAACTGAGGATGCCCAGGGCCACACAGTCACGGGGGCCCTTAGTATTCTATTTCTTAAGAGCTGCTCCTTTTTCCCCTCTGCAGACATAATGTGGGTACAGTGGGAAGGTACTAGACTAGGAATCTGGATTCTAATCTCAGCTCTACCACAAATCAATTATGCCAATTTGTGACTCTCATATGTGGATCCTGTCCTCAGGTGGGATTGTGATCTCAGACCTGGATTCAGCAAACACCTGACGCTGTGATTCTCTCACTGGGACACAGTCTACAGGTGAGATTAGGGATCTCTGGCATGGATCATTTCCTTCACCTGAAAGATGAAGGAATTAATTAGGAGACTCCCCCTAGTCTACAATTTCTGACTCTATAATCCTTGCCTCAGAACCACCACCAAGTGAATAGTCTTAGTTTTGGAGGTAGCAATGAAGAGTCTGCAGCACTCTTGGCAGACAGCTCCTGAGGTCTGAGCAACCCTCTGGGCTTTCTGAAACAAAAGGAGCAAGTGAGGTGGGGTCACTGTGTATCTTCTGCTCACTGGTGAACAGATATGGTAAAATTCAACACATACTATATTTCAGACCATCATAAGTATGAAGCAGGTTTGAACTGCTCTCATGGCACATTTTTTTTTTTTTTTTAATATGAGGCATTCAAGACAGAAAAATCATTAACAAATAAGATAAACTATAGGACTAAATATTATCCACATAGAAACCTAAGCATTATGTGGTTTTTAGTGGCACTTATTTTGAAAAGCACATGGCTTACCCATGATCAAAGCAGTAATCATTTAAATTTGGCTTACTCAGCAGTCCTAAAGGCTAAATTCTGGTTTTGTTTGTGCTGCTGAGAGAACAAAACAACCACAATCCCATCAAGTTTGCTTATGAACCTTATTTATCTTATTTTTGAGAAAATCTGATCCTACTGAACATTGAATGAAGATTTCAAATCTATATGCAAATACACATAGGCATTATTGTTTTGCAGATGGAAAAATGAGGGCTCCAGTCATAGATATATATGATGGCAGAGCAATGAGAAAATCCTGGGCTGTTTTCTAACATGGTAGAGTAGGGTTTTAGACCTCCTGAATTCAGCAAGGATGTAATTTGCAAGTAACTACTCCCTTGAAAATCAGAGTTGTCCACAGTTGTAGTGAAATTCATTCCTGATGGTGCTTACTGGGTTCCACTCTGGTGCCAGAAGCTGAACTGGAGACTGACCATGTTCCTTCAAGGATCCTCAGCAGTGCAAAAGGGAAGCGCCTTTCTGAGGGAGCCAAGCTTGCATCTAGACCTTCACAGTGATGCAACATAACTTCTCACAGGTCGGCATGGTACCATTCAGTGAATCTGGGAATTTCAGGAGGAGACCAAGTGTCAGCGCAGTGTCTGCTGAAGTGCGACGCCTGACTTCTTAGGAAAGGCAATAACTCACTAGAAGCAGGCCCCTCAGATCCATAGGTGGACTGAAACCAGGGTTACTCAGCCAACAGGGACTGGTTGAGTGGCCGGAAGGTGCGACGGCTGACCATCCTCTTGTTTAACAGCAATGTGTGGGATTTCCTGTCCCTGGGTGTGTGGCAGAGCACAGCATCCAAAGAATAATTGGTGACCTGGCCACTGACGTGTAGTTTCCCATAGATCTCATCAAATTTGGCCACAAGGGCAGGCACATCCTTCACTTTTTCCCTCACTTTGGCCAGCTGGAAAAAAGCAAGAACAGAACATTACATCTCTGCAAGATTTCTTCCTTGTTCTTACTATAACTCTTAGAAAAAGAAATGGAAATGAACAAAAATGTATGGTAGGCCAGATGCGGTGGCTCATGCCTTAATCCCAGCAATTTTGGAGGCTGAGACAGGAGGATCACTTGAGCACAGGATTTCTAGGCCAGTCTAGGCAACACAGTGAGACTTTGTACAAAAAAATTTTTTAAACATTAGTTGATGTGGTAGGAGGAGCACTTAAGCCCAGGAGGCAGAGGCTGCAGTGAGCTGTGGTCATGCCACTGTACTCCAGCCTGGGTGACAGAGTGAGTCTTTAAAAAAAAAATTATGGTATGTATACACCTAAAATGGTGAAAACCAGGGTAGTGGGGCACACAGACAGAAGTATTACTATGAGGGACTCCAAAAGCTACACACAAAGTCCAAAATTAGTACTTGAAAATCATACCTAATATACAAGGGGGGTTCAAGTAACACATCATATATAATGAAACACACCAAGTAAAGGAGGTCATACAGCAGTGGAATCAACTGTTCCATGTAATGATTAGAGCAGGAGGAGGCAGGCCAAATTATATAGGGCTTTATATATATTTCACAGTAAGTTTTTTGAAATTTATTCTAAAAAAGCCATCAGAGCATCTAAAGTGGGATATGATCTCATTTATGTTTAAAAAGTTACATAGAGAATGAACTGGAGTGTACAGAAATGTGGAGACTATTCTGGAGGCCCACACCACAGCCCATATAAGAAAGGATGGTAGTTTAGATTGGGAAAGGTACAGAAAAGACGGAGAAGTACACATATGTGAGGTATATTTTGGAGTTTACACTGAAAGGACTAATTTTTGAATAGGTGAAGGAAAGGGAGGAGTCAAAGCTATCTTCTCAACTGGGGCTTCAATAGCTGGATGATGGGTGCTACCACTTCCTGATAGAGAAGACAGGGAGGACGAGATTTGGAAGGGAAAATCAAGAGCTCTGTTTGGACCTGATTGAGATGGCTGTGAAACGTCTAAATGGGTATGTCTAGAAGGCTGTTGGATATACAAGTCTGGGGCATGAAGGAGAGGTCTAGGCTAGAGGCATACGTAGTAGAGTCACAAGTATATGGTGGTATTTAACCTCAAAAATGGGTGAACTAGAATGGAGAATGTGAAGCTACTTTCTGAATAAAATCAATATTTTACTTAGTTCAATCCTTATCAAGGGTACAATCTCAACACATTTCTTGATGGAACTGAATTGGGATGAAGCTTCCTAACAAATCCTTTGGCCCTCTTCCAAATATATAACACTATTTGCACCTGCACATCTTCCTTTGTGACAAGGGCTCCCAGCCATACCTTCAGACAAGCAGCTTAAGCACTTCTTAATGTTCTTAAAAAAGAATAGCTTGTTTAGTCCTCATGTTCAAGGTGAAAATGACTTAACGTGCAGCATATGGCTTCTAAAAGCAGCAGAGCAAACATGCCAAGCTGGAGGTAATTTTGATCTAAAAACTGTAACAGTTCTGTTACATAACTACAGAAATAAATCAGCAATTCTTTTCAATAGTCCTGTGGTGGTATAATAGCACCTATGATACTTTATAGTCTTATCTCCCTACATGACACATTTTAAATAACTGTTGGCATAAACATTAAATCCACCATTTGTAAAATGCAGACTTTTACAACATAAGACTCCACTTGCAATCTCACACATATATATTTAGAACTAGCTCCAAAGCTACTGGAATTACATGAATCAATCCATTTCTCATCAAGCAGTTCCTTGAGTGGTCCCACAGTAACCAAAGGGAAGACACTGAACTGGAGGGTTCATTTTCTAAGTAAAAGAGTCTTATATGAGTATTTTTCAATATGAAGTTTGTTTGGGTGCTTTAGCCATACAAATGGGTGACAACGTATTGATGGATCAGGTCTAAGGAGTGATTGTTAACATCAATGCTGCTGAGAAAACGGAAGTTGCATTTGACATGTACGCATATATATAACTATGCACTTTAAAATCTGTTCATGCTTCTACTTTCCCTACTTTGCTAAACTTACTCCAAAAGGGTTGGGTGGGTCGCAGCCTACACAGAGCTAAGACCGCAAATAGAAAGAAGCTTTAAATCAACCATATCCAGTCAGTCATTTTCCTGACAAGCTCCCTTTTATCAGCAGGAAGAAGCCTTTGGGTGGAAGTGAGGAAATGGAACAGGGCTGGGAAGGCAACAGTGAGCAGGAGGAGGAAGCAGCCACTGCCCTCTAGTGCCAATCCTGCTGCAGCCTGGACCAAACTATAAAAGGGAGAGGCAGGAGAAATGAGGGAGGAAGGGAGGACCAACCAACAGGTCGCCTGGTTGGTCAAAATGACAATATCAGTATTATCACTAACAACATGATCACTGTCAATAATGTACAATTTCTTTACACTTCTTTCACCTTGTTACATTCTATGAGAGACATACAAATTACTATATTTCAAATGACCTACAAGAATTCCAATTTGTGTACTTAAGCCATCAATGTGACACATGGGTTCATCTGTTTCATTTCACTTTCCATTTTTAGGAATTGCTTTTTCACTTTGTTTTTATTTAACTCTGCTTTATAGTTCTGCAAACATTTAAATAGTTCCTAAGTTAAATATACAAACAAGGTACATTTGGAGAAGTCATGCTTCAATCCCTCACTTTCACTTTCAAAACTTTTATTTAATTTTTTTAAGTAAATTAAAAAAATAATTTGTCAATTATTTTCTCAAATAATAATTGTGTAAATTTATAAAGTTCAATGTGATGTTTCAATCTATGTGTACACCGTAGAAAGATTCAGTCAAGCTAATAAACCTATCCATCACCTACCAATGTGTCTTTTTCTGCAGTGAAACATTAAAAATCTACTCCTTTGGCATTTCTGAAATATGCATAATAATTAACTGGGGTTCCTAAAGTCTCACCCAAAAAAACCTTTAGAACTGATAAAGTCAGTAAAACTGCAGGTTACAAAATTTACATACAAAAATCAGCAGTATTTCTATAAAAAAAGATCTGAAAAAGAAATCAACGTAACCACTTAAGTTTTGCTTTTTCCATTCGTAGTGTTTTCCAAAAACGTAAATGTATAAAAATAACTATATGGTCCCACCTTCTTAAGGCATACCACTCATACCCATTTGCATCTTGTTTTTGTCACTTAAAAACATATTTAAGTGATCCATATAAATGGTGATCCGTAACAGTGTATGATGTAGCTGTTCCTCATTTCCTGTGAGTTACATGGCAGTCCTTGTACGAACAGACCCTAATTTGTACAACTAGTCCTTTACTGATGGAAATTTGGGCTTTTTTCCAGTCTGCTGTTCTTACAAATTGGCCTGCAACAAATAGCCTTGTACATACAACTTCTTTATATTTGCCAGTATATTTTTAGAATATACTCCAAGAAGTGGGTGGGAGGATTGAGTCAAAGGGTGAAATTATTTGTAGTGTACCAATCTGTATTCCCTCTAGCAGCATCAAATGAAAGTGCCCATTTCCTCAGAGCCTCACCAACCAAGTAGGCTGGCAAACTTGCAGATTTCTATTCAAGAGAACTATCATAGGGTAGTTTTATTTTGCATTTCTCTTGATATGGGCAAGAGAATCTTTTCTAATGTTTAAAGGCCATTCACGATTCATTTTTAGTAAATTCTGTCCATATCTCTTACCCATTTTTCTTTAGGGTTGTTGGTTCTTTTCTCAGAATTTTCAAAAAGAGCTCTTTTTTTTTTCCCCAGATGGAGTCTCATTCTGTCCCCAGACTGGAGTGCAGTGGCGCAATCTCGGGTCCCTAGTTCAAACGATTCTCCTGCCTCAGCCTCCTAAGTAGCTGGGACTACAGGTGTGCACCACCACGCCCAGCTAATTTTTATATTTTTAGTAGAGATGGGGTTACATTTTGGCCAGGATGGTCTCGATCTCCTGTCCTCATGATATGCCTGTGTCAGTCTCCCGAAGTGCGGGGATTACAGGAATGAGCCACCACACCTGGCCTCAAAAAGAGCTCTTGAAATATTAGGGCAAGTTAGCCTTTTGTCAGTATGATTAAAAACTGTACTTTCTTCCAATTTGTTACTTACCTCTTGACTTTGCTTGTGGACTTTTTGCCACACAAAAAAACAGGTTTTCACATTTTTTAGTCAAATTTATCACTTCTTTGACTGATTTGGATTTTGACTGAAAGCTGTTTTTCCACTCCCAGGACATTAAATAATCTACTAATGTTTATATCTACTACTTGTGTGTTTCAATTTAAAAATTTAAATTCTCATCCATTTGGAATGTATCCTGGTTTGTGGTATAAGAACATAACCAACTGTATCTTTTTCTATTGGCTCTCTACTTATCCTAGTACTACTTACTAGTCTATCCATTTAGATTGATTTGAGATACTTGCCTCTACGTTACACTAAATTTGTATCTGCAATTTGGTCTCTATCTGGACTTTCTATTCTGTCCCATTAGCTGCCTTATTCATGTTCTAAGCCACAGTTTGAATTGTAGAAACTTTCACATGTTTTGAGATCTGCTAGACCGAGCAACTCTTACTGCCCCTCTTTCACAGGGCTTTTCCAGCTAGTCTTGTTTGTTCAACTAACCTTTACAGAAAAAAAAAAAAGTGATATTTTTATTGCAGTCATACTACATTATCACAGTAACTTGAAAAAAACTGAGTTTTTATGAGGGTAGGTCTTCTTATCTAAACACATGGTCTGTCTTTTCATTTGTATAGAAGACTGTTTTTCTTTTTTAAGATGAGAGATAGTATATCCTACTATTTGCTGACAAGAAGGAGCCACAGGGAAGGGGATACTGATGATGCCCAAAAGAGTGAGTCAACTTCTGGACTGATGCTGCGGAGTGGGTCAGAGGGGATGGGATCCAGTGCACGACTGGAGAGGCTGGCGTGAGAGGCGTATCCAGTCGTCATGGGATCACGGGTATATAGGGTAAGGGGCCAGAGGTTGTCCATGTAGAAGTCATTGTCTTTGGATTACTTCTATTTTCTCCACGAAACAAGAAATAAGGTGATCAACTGAGAGTGAAAAGTGAGGAGAAGGTATTGGAGGCTTGAGGGAAAAGGAAAAAGGTGTAAAATTGTCCTCCAGAAGGAAAAGAGAGCCAAGGTCCATGAACACAAAGTGTGGAGAAAAGAATAAGGTAAAAGGAAAAAGTTTCCTAGAATTTCAGAGGATATATTCTGTTAGAAGAAAAAAAAAATCTTTGCACATATACATGGAAGTCTTAAAACAGGAACAACAGAGAAGCTGCCATATTTGACAATTTCTTTAAGGTAAGCTTTAGAATTGAGAAATTAGTGAACAATTTTAAGAGTGTCCTTTCACTTTCAAATGATTTCTGCAGCACTTGCATACTCACCACTTCCTCTGAGAACATACATCTTTTCACAAATTTTGATAAATTTCCTTCTGCAGCATTTTTTAGAGTCTCTATCAGGTTTTCCAATTTATTTAACTGGATATGGATTATAACCTGCATATTAAGAAGATACAAACAAAACCAAGACTTAGTCAGTGTCTCAATGCTGAGAAATGTACCTGGTTAGATAAGCCTTCATTTACAGGCACCTACCCTGCTTTGATCCTACTTCCTATTTGCTTGCACAAGTTCAAAAAAGTGCTTTAAATCTACGCTCACGAGCCAAAATGTGCTTTCCAATAGTTAGTCAAAATACTACAACTTTGCCGGTAATCCCAGCACTTTGGGAAGCCAAGGCGGGCAGATCACGAGGTCAAGAGATAGAGACCATTCTGGCCAACATGGTGAAACCCCATCTCTACTAAAAATGCAAAAATTATCTGGGCGTGGTGACACGCACCTGTAGTCCCAGCTACTTGGGAGGCTGAGGCAGGAGAATCATTTGAACCTGACAGGCAGAGGTTGCAGGGAGACGAGATTGTGGCACTGTAATCCAGCCTGGCAACAGAGTAAGACTCCATCTCAAAAACAAAAAACAAAAAACAAAAACAAAAACAAAAAACAAAAAACAAAAACAAAAACAAAAAAACAAAAAAAACCTACAACTTCAAAACCTGTTTAAGGGTAACACTGAGGCTGGACGCGGTGGCTCAAACCTGTAATCCCAGCACTTTGGGAGGCCGACACGGGCAGATCACGAGGTCAGGAGATCGAGACCATCCTGGCTAACACGGTGAAACCCCATCTATACTAAAAATACACAAAAAAAACTAGCTGGGCATGGTGGCGGGCGCCTGTAGTCCCAGCTACTCGGGAGGCTGAGGCAGGAGAATGGCGTGAACCCGGGAGGCGGAGCTTGCAGTGAGCTGAGATCCGGCCACTGCACTCCAGCCTGGGCCACAGAGCGAGACTCCGTCTCAACAAAAAAAAAAAAAAAAAAAAGGGTAACACTGGAGAGAGCAGAGATTTTGGTGCCTGGATACTTGGGCTGAAATCTAGACACTGGCAAGTACCAGCTAAGTGACTCTGGACTGGTACTTAATCTTTCAATTTAAATGCCCTCATTTGTAAAATGGGGAAAACAGATTTAGATCTCACATTTTGGGTTTTATGAACATTAAATAAAATACCAGTATACTCAGTGAACAAAAATATTGGTTTCCTCCTTTCTACATCCTCTAGATTCAGAGGATAAGACAATCAGACAGTCTCATAAGACTAGTGATATGGTTTGGCTTTGTGTCCCCACCCAAATTTCATCTTGAATGGTAACCCCCAGGTGTCAGGGGAGGGACCTGGTGGGAGGTGATTGGATCATGGGGATGGTTTCCCCCATGCTGTTCTCATGATAGTGAGTGTGTTCTCATGAGATCTCATGGTTTTATAAGTGGCAGTTGCCCTTGCTCTCGCCCTTTCCTGCTGCCTTGTGAAGAAGATAATTGCTTCTCCATCGCCTTCCCCCATGATCGTATTTCCTGAGGCCTCCCCAGCCATGTGATACTGTGAGCCAATTAAACCCCTTTCCTTTATAAATAACCCAATCTCTGGCATTTCTTTATAGCAATGTGAAAACGGACAACCAGAACTGGCTAGGGGCAAATGGTACCTGCAGCATTTTCTGTTGTTAGGAAGTTGCAGACACACAGGTTACTGCAGGCATAGAGTGGAAGCTGGCTGAAATGTTAATGAGGCACTCCTATTTACACTATCTATTAATGAACTTTCAAAACTGGGTGCTGTAGTGTGCTTTCAAAATGACACTATCACCTATCTTCCACCACATAGGTGCAACTAACACAAGAAAAAACACATTTCCTCCCTAATTACCAATATTCACTAGTATAATTCAAGAAAAAGTTTAAAGAAAGTGCAAATAACTGAGAATTCACCAACTGATGTTACAACCACTGTTTATAATTTGATGTATAAATCTTCCAAACCCAAAATGTGATTCTACTTTTGGTCAATTACTACATAATAGACATTTATTTCCTCATAGCATTAATATTACAAAAAAGAAACCTCACTTTTTAACACATACATAGCAATTCATCATGGAAATATACCATACTTTATTATACTGACCAATGTGTACATATGTACTTTGAAAAACTGGTAATGTCTTAGACTTGATTCCCAGAAGTGAAATTACTAAGTCAAAGCATAAAGACATTTTTAAGGCTCTTGATCCTTACAAAAGATAGTTTTCCTGGAAGAGATTTACCTTTCTTATATTAAACCAGCTGTTTTCTCACCAGTCTATTTGGTAACATTTTGTATTTGTTTAGTAACTTATCAGGATGAGGGGTTGTCTTTGGTTTTGAAGAACAGAATGAAATGATCCCAGGTAGACTAAATACAAAGAACATAATTTAAATTCAGTGTTCTAAAGTCTAGGAAAAACCATGAGCACACCCTTTTTGGGAGACAACTCTCTGTGGCTCGCTCAAATTTCTGCATGCCTTGAGAGCAAAAGCACTGACTGCTTTTATTCCAGACTATCTTTTCAAGGATGTTTGTGGACAACAGACACAGTGTCACATCCAAAGCAAAGGACAGGCATGCTTACTGGCCATTATAAGAGATTTGGGTTTTCTAAGCTCAGGGTTCCTCTCTTGAAAGCAACTTACTATGTGTGCAAGAGGCACATAGAGCTTTTCATGTCTCCCCGCAGGAACTGGGGCTCAGGTAACTGAAGCAAAGATGCTAATATTCTGGCCACTGCTACATAATAAATTGTCCTTTATTTCTCTTTGTCTTGTATACTCCACTAGCATCCATGAAACTGGGGCAGGCTAACTCATTAGCTTCCAAGTGGGAAAAAATCTCTGACTCTTCACAGTTCTTAATACCTTTGTTAGTAAAAACCAATCCCAATTTGGTTGATGGTGGTGTCCTCTCCAAGGCAAAGGCAAGTCTATCTTGTTCAATGCAATGCTATGTAGTACAAGGCACCCGGCCAACCCTCAATAACAATAAACAAGAAGAGGAGCTTGGCTCCCCCAGCAGTTCACAAAAATAAACCATCTAGAGCCCTCTGCTAGAAACGATGTGCTCCCTGGGAGATTTCAATATTTCTTCCTAAGTTTTCCCAACTTCTCTTCCTCCCTCCGGCAACTATCTCTGATTCAGTAGGGATTTCAAAAACAAGGCTCACTACCTTAAAATACATTGATGAAGGGCAATGCACATAAGGCAGTCACTGATAAAAGGCAAAGAGAAAGTTTAAAGCTAGGGGCTTATCTCAAACCAGTCTCAGGGTTCAGCTAAAGAAAACGAAAGTAGGGTACAGCACATTGCCTTAATCTTACAGATTTCAAACAAAAGACTGGGAAACTCAGTTAGTAAGGAACAGGGGAGATTTTGGTAAGAAAAACTATTTAAAGAACATGTGCTTCCTGCCTCTGATTTTCTGAGGCATCAGGAAATACGTTACTAGATACCTTTGAACAAAAAAGGGAACAGAAGCCCTGAGGATGCAGAAATTTACATTTCTTGTTTCTTTTATTTTTGTCTTAGGTTTGCTATATTCGAAGTAGAATATCACAGTGTGGTAGAGGCTGCCAGTTTTCTAACCAATATCCATTCTCTCCTCCTTTTTTGATAACAGAACACCCAAACCTTAATAGATGCTTTCATGTATGTATGAAACTCAAAGACTATTTCTCAGTATTCTTCGCAATTACGTGTGGTCATGGGATTAAGTTCTGGCCAATAACACCACCAGTACAAGTTGTTGGATGAGACATTTGAAAAAGCATCTTTAAAAGGGATGAACTTCTTTGTTCACTCCCATTTTTTCCTACTTCTTGCCGGACCAGGGATGCAATGAATGGAAGTCACGTGTTAAAGATGGTAGAGTAGAAACATAGAAAGAGGCTGGGTTCCTGATGACATCATGGAATGCCACACCAGGCGTGGACGGACCAGACTCATTTTCCACATGGAAGAAAAATAAAGGCTCTAATTTGTATAGGCTTTTATTTTTATTTTTGGAGACTACAATGCTCCCAAACAAATGCAATTCTTAACTCACACATATGAGTAAGATGCTGCCACGAAGGAATTTGTGAGAAATGAGTCCTGTCTCCTTTCCTCCCTGTGCACCCTAGACTTCCCAGCATAAGCTAGAACTTTAGGGTGACCTAAGTGGGTAGGAGAAAGGGGCATTAAGACATTCACCTGTATTAACAAATAAATAAAAGCAGCAAAACCACTTGTCAATTCCCTTGCAAGGTAAATTCGGTTCCAAAGTGGATCTCCAATTGGAGACAAGCCAGGTTTATAGACAAACGATTAGAATTCAAATACAATCAGTGGAAAGTTACCCTGCATGGGTCTCTGCTACTTTCAGACATATTTGGAAGTGGAAATTAATTATTTGACGTGAAGCAGCATTGCTAAAGAGGGTCTATGTTTGAGATAAATTCAGACTGAAAAGGCAGAGTCAACATACATGTGTTTTGATGAGAGCTGTTAAAACAACGCAGTATGTATTAAGAAATAGCAGGGAAAATAGGAAACTGGGCCCTTTGGGTCACACTGGTAACAGGAACAATTTAATAAAACAATTAAGTTAGGGAGAAAATTTGTAAGTTCAAATTTCAATTGACAGTAGCAAAAGATTTTAGCATAAGGCATTAATTTTTAAAGCACATCAGAAAAAAAGTTTCATTTATTTCTGTGAATACTGACTAAACAGACTCTACTCAGCCAATCTGTCAGTTTCCATCGCTCAATAATTAACAAGCTGCCTTTAAGGATTTCAAGTAGATGAGTCAGCCTTGGAGAATGTAAGGTCCACGCAGTCGTTTTTTAAACTGTGCTCTACTAACAGACACCTAGAATCTAAAAGATAACTAAACTTGAGAATGGCAACCATATCTTTTTCATCATCCCCGAGGAAGATGACATAGGCTTATATTGCAACATGAGAAATTTGGGTTGAACATTTGAAAGAATTTCCTGAGAATTTTTAAACACTGAAACTATCTTTAAGTTTCCCGACAGTGGGTAATTCTGTGACGCAGTTCAGAAAGGATGATTCATACTCAGTATCACTTCAAGGTTCCTTACGGAGTCCTTGCCTGAAACACGCCCATCCCACTGCATCCATAGGCTGACTTTCTTTTCCAGCCCTCAGAGGAAAGGAGCTGTTCCTGCTGCCTGGTGGCAAGCACACGCTTTTTTCACCATGCCCTGCATTGCTCCTCCTACTGGGAATGGACAATCTCATGCTCAGCAAGCTCATGTTTAACTCCACCAAAGCACCTTCTCATTTGGCAAAAAAAAAAAAAAAAGAAATCAAATCATTACTAGATTCTTTCGGTTGTTGTTGGAGACAGGGTCTCGCTCTGTTGCCCAGGCTGGAGTGCAATGGTGTGATCTCCACTCACAGCAGCCTCGGCCTCCCAGGTTCAAGCAATCCTCCTGCCTTAGCCTCCCAAGTAGGCCAGGATTACAGGCACGCACCACATTCAGCTAATTTTCGTATTTTTAGTAGAGATGGGGTTTCACCATGTTGGCCAGGCTGGTCTTGAACTCCTGACTTCAAATAATCCACCCACCTCAGCCTTCCAAAGTGCTGAGGTTACAGGCATGAGCCACTGCACCCAGCCCATTACTAGATTCTTATAACTGTGAGAGATAGGCCAGGATGGAAGGAGACGAGAAATCTAAATCCAGAGGTGGAATACATGCACTGGTGGGACTGTGTTTTTTGACATCCAGTCTTGTGTTCTTTTTATTACTCGAGGAGACACTAATCCTAGTCCTGGATAACAGAGACACACCTTTTTCATCTCTGTAGGTCTGGAGTGGTAGGGAAACCCTAGGCTTCGCAGGCAGAGTTGTTGGTGTTAAAACTCTGACTCTGCTATTTAATTAGTTGGGAGAACTAAGGTAATTTACTTACCCTTGAATCTTCATTTTCCACATCTATAATGTGGAGAAAAATTGTTTTGATAAAGTTGTATAACATACCTAAAGTACCAAGCATGATACCTTAGATAAATTAAATTAAAACCCTGCTTACCTCACAGTTTGATTTCTTATCACCAATGGGTACCAAAACCCTCAACCTTGCTTGAACTCTAGGAAAAGTGACCAATGATCCAAGTAAAACACTTTTCCCCCTGTTCTCCTTTCTTTCCTACCTGATGTTATAAGAGACTTGGATAGCTTTAGCTTTAGCGAAAGAGTATCTTGCTAATCCCAGCAGTTCTATTCTGTCCCATCATGATAGATGGGACATCTAAAGGACACAGTCTCAGAAGCAGTTATATACTGGAATACCAGAGCTGTCCATATCCAGCAGGAAGCAGAGAAGTCAAAGACATAGTGTGCCTGCTGGAAGACCAGGCTTCCCAGTCTGTTTAGCTTACTGGTATCACTTGCTCAAATGACCCGACCTTCTAGACTCTGGACCTTTGCCAACCTTGGCCTCCCAGACCTGCTTTAGCCTATGAGCTTTTCAGGCTGACCCACCTGCTCTGACCTGTAGTTTCTGTTTCAGCCCCCAAGATGAACAGCAGCTACCTGCATCAGGCTAAGACAATGAGGGCTCTCAGCCTCTTGAATTTCTACAAAGCTGTGAGTCCTTCCCTCTCTTTTCTGGTGCTTCCTCTGCCTCACCATTAATGCCTTATAAACTCATTTCTGAGCCCTCATACTTCCCTGCTTTCTTATGGCATTCATCAGTTCATATCAAATCCATTACCAGGTATATGTAGTTGAGTTCATGCCCTCCAGGTTTACGCCCTTTGAAACTAAAAAGTCTCTGTCGATATTTTTCTAGTATTTTGTTTCTTCCATTCCAAATTCATTCCATTCTTTCAGGTTCTCTGTTATCACTGTCTCCATTTTTCTGGTTCGTTGGGCTCACCTTTCTCTCATGTAAAAGCATTTTGCAAAGTAAAGTTGAAGTCCAATATGAGGTATTCTTATGGCATACTTCTTGCCTGACCTTGTTCTCCAAAATTTACCATAAATGCTCATCTAGTCATTCTCTGAAAAATCACCTGGGCACTGGTGTGGGATGACATTTGAAGATAACTACTATGGGAAGAACTGAAAAGCATTATTAAGTATGACTCTTTCTGAAGTTTAGAGTTATGCATAATTCCTGTTCACTAGGTTCTAGGATTCGGTACAAATGAATATTCCTTTTAATTTAACTCATGTCAAATAAATACTATTAGTATTAGCAAATACTCACTGAACACTGACTACCTGCCAGGCACTATGCTAACTATTTTATATGCATTATTTATTTTAATCCCCACAACAAAAAGATAGCTACTATTACTGTTTCAGATCAAAGGAAATTGGGGGGTTTCCAGGGGCAAATTAACCTAAGGACTCAGAGCTAGTAAGAGGTAGTTACAATTCATAGTCCTTTTTTTTTTTTTAGACAGAGTCTTGCTCTGTTGCCAGGCTGGAGTGCAAAGGTGCGTTTTTGACTCACTGCAACCTCTACCTTCCAGGTTCAAGCAATTCCCCTGCCTCAGCCTTCTGAGTAGCTGGAACTACAAGCAAATGCCACCACGCCCGGCTAATTTTTTGTATTTTAGTAGAGATGGGGTTTCACCATGTTGGCCAGGATGATCTTGATCTCCTGATCTCGTGACCCACCTGCCTTGGCCTCCTAAAGTGCTGGGATTACAGGTGTGAGCCACCGCGCCCAGCCACAGTTCATATTCTTTTAAATAGAAGCTCCACCAAAACCAATCTCCCAACAAATAACACTCTCCACCTCATTCCCTCCAACCCCACAGTCCTGTCTTCCTCCAGAGCACTGTTCAGCAGGTACCTGCCCTAAGGGCCCCTCACGTTGCTCCTGCCGGCCACCCCGACCCCCTTCATCTACTCATCTTGGAATACTCCATTGATTGTGACCTGTTATCCTAGTTGTGTCATGCTAATGCTTACACATTTCCATTTTTCTGAAAATGTTTTCTTCATCTCAATCCTTTGACTGTTTCAGAAGACTATAAGCTCCTGAAAGTGTTTTTCTTTTGCAATTCCCTACACACAAGCAGACACAGTATACAAGGAGTCTCAATATGGGCAGGCTGAATGGAGACTATGGTGTCCTTACAAGATAGTCTTTTATAATTGGTCCAGGAAGGTTTCATGACTCACTGCTCAAACTCTGGGAGTGGTAATATGCCTCAAACTTTATTATTAGAATGAATCTGGCGAATCTGAGATAATTTTTTTTCCTTTGCTTTTAGTTTTAGGGATTAAGGTTTTGTATGTCTTGGTGATACATATGCAGACACTTGCTGACCCAGACCACAAGGTCCCAAATAAGTGTCCCGGGTGGCCCAGGTAAGTTAATGGGGAAGAGGACCATGGCATACTGGCAACATAATAAAAATGACAATTGATAACATTTACTGAATATTTACCACATGTCAGGCACTATTTTGTGTACCATAAGTATATAAGCTCATTAACTGCCACAATGCCATGAGTTAGGTACCACCAATATGCAGTTAGCACATAGGTTTCTCTTAAGGCTTGGTAAAGAGCCTGGAGGATCTGTCTCCATCCCCTCCTCGTCCCTACATCTACAGCTTTCTTAGCCACGCCTCATGTCTTCAGCATCTAGCCATGTCTTATATATGAGCATATCCACCTCTCTCCTACCTGTTTACAAACTCCTGGAAGCAACAGCTGTGTTGACTCTTCTCACAAGGGTGATACTGTAATTTTTCACATAGAGGAACTCAATAAATGATTGTGGATTTGAATGAAAACCTTGGCAGATCAAGTCATTGTATACAGCCAAAAAATTTAAGCATAATTTTATTATAATACATTTATTATAATACATTTCAAGGCTTACCTTAAACCACAAATAAGTCACTTACATTTAAATTAGTGCAGGCTATACTTTCTGGATTCATGATTTGAGAAAAAATGGACACAGCTTTTGCCACCTCATTCTAGAAGGAAGAGAAACAAATCATATTCCGTATCATAGGAACTAATGTTATTGTAAAAGTTCACTTAGAGAAGGCAGTATATTCCTATTAAGGTGACCTCAGGGTTTTGAAGTCCACAAAGAAAAAAATGTTTTGGAAATCAAAACTGAACACTCCATAAAAAGCTCCATCCAGTCGCATATTGTTGAATGTTTTAACAGCCTGCCTGAGTCCAGTTCTTAAGACGCAGGCATAAAGTTGGCATTTCCCCTTCTCCTATTGGAATCAGCTTCTAAAAATAGGAATGAGGAACAAAGTGCAAAGCCTGTCTTTGACATACATAATTAGAACATAGAAACCTCAAACCACAGCAGAGCTGGAAACACTGCCAGAAACATTGGAAATGGAGGCTGGCAGGGTTCAGGAGAAGGCAGTCAGAGGTGGACAGTGCTCTGTATCTCACAAAGAACCTACAACAGTACAACTCTCAAAGGTAAGGGCACAACCTGAAGTACAAAACCTAAATTCCTATTTACAATGATGAGAACAGAGTGTAGGACTAGTAAAGAGAACTTCCATGGATCCTTGTGGTGGCAGAGAAGAGGCTAGTCAAGCGTTTCCGTAGACAAGCCATATTCATAGGAAGCAGTAGGTTCCTAAGACGGCAGCAGCAGAGAAGAGACTGCATACCAAAACCCACCTCAGTGCCTATTCCTGTTGACTTAAAAAAATGAAGCCTGTGTATACTTGTAGACAAAACTCTGGCTTATATGAAGAAAAATCCTGCTAGTCTAGAACAGTGCTCTGGTGTCCCGCTCTGTTGCTCTCTCTCTCTCTGACATGAATCTACAAATGACTGATCTAAAAGAAACTTAAGTTTTTCTTTTATTTTTGAATTTATTTATTTATTTGTTTATTGAGACGGAGTCTTGCTCTGTTGCCCAGGCTGGAGGGTAGTGGTGGAATCATGGAGCCTCAAACTCCTGGGCACAAGCTATTTTCCTGCCTCAGTCTCCTGAGCAGCAAGGACTACAGGCATGTACTATGTATTACTGCACCTGTTTTATTTATTTACCTATTTTTTGTAGAGACAGGGTCTCCCTATGTTGTCTTGGCTGGTCTCAAACTCCTGGCCTCAAGTGATCCTCCCCTCTCCCAAAGTGCTGGGATTACAGGCAGGAGCCATTGTGGTAGGCCTGAAACTTAACACTTTTCAACGATGAATAGTCAAAAAAGAATCACCACATGACACTCATAAAGAAGGTATTTTCAAAAGGAGGAAAGGAACACAGTAGAACAAAACTAAGAAAACAACTGGTACACAGGCTCACGCCTGTAATCCCAGCACTTTGGGAGGCTGTGGCAGCAGGTCACTTGAGGTCAGGAGTTCAAGACCAGCCTGGCCAACATGGTGAAACCCTGTCTCTACTAAAATACAAAAATTTAGCTGGGAACATGCCTACTAAAACACAAAAATTTGACGGGCACATGCCTGTAATCCCAGCTACTCAGGAAGCTGAGGCAGGAGAATCACTTAACCCCAGGAGGCAGAGCAGAGGTTGCAGTGAGCCAAAACTGCAACACTGCACTCCAGCCTGGGCGACAGAGTGAGACTCTAACAAAAAAAAATAAAGAAAAGAATATAACTGGCCACCAATGAAGAAACCCTAATTGAAAAATATTTCCATGGATATAGAAGATAGAAATGAGAAAAATGAACAAGATCACATTAATCAGAAGTGGAAAAAAATCAGGCAGGCCTTAGATTTCTCCACAGCAATATTCTATACCAGAAGACAGAAAAGCAATGTCTAAAAGTACCTCAAGAAAAGCAAATGTCACCCTGAAATTGTAAATCTGGCCAAACTGTAGTTCAGGTACAAAAACAACAGGCAAATAAAATAATTTAAAATACCAAGAACTCAAGGGATATTGTTCCTCCAAAGAATTTACTAAAATACTCACTTCAGCCAACAAAGAGAAAACTGGAAAAACAATTAGCACCAAACAACCTATTTAGCTATACACAGGACTCAAAAGTGGGGAGTATGGCTACAGAACAGAGCGTAAATGTTATATGCCTGGACAATGAAACAACGTTAACACTAACGAAAGTTAGAAAGAGAGGAAAAGAGATGAAAGGTAAAGAAGGCATTCCCATTTCCTTATCTTTATTATCAGCAGGCCAAAAAAATATCACTTAAAACTGACAAATCAAGTACATTTAAGAGTAAAGTGAACACTATCAAAGCAAAATACGAGCTAAAATTGGGTGTTGGAGGGGGAGGAAGAAAATAAGATGAAAAACAGAGGAAATACACTATTTTCACCATTACTTATATTAGGGAATTAACAGGTCTTGTCCAAAGAATTAAAGAATTAAGAAAATCAAAACTATGGTTTTAAAGTCACCACTAGAGCAAAAATACCAACTAGAGAAAATAACCACATGGCATAAGATAGTAGAAAAACTTATAGAAACAAAAAGCATCAAATGAGACCTAAGATCAAATATGTCATATTAATATAAATGGATATTAAAAGATTAGCATCATATTATAAAGCGACATAGAAATTTATGCAGTATATAAGACATAAAGTTCAAACAAAGCAATTCAGAAAGATTGCAAAAATAAAGGATAGGAAAAGCTGTATATTGGGCAAATGAAAACCTCATCAAAACAAAGAGAAATAAGCAAAAAGAGGGATGGAGTTATTAATATTAGATAAGGCTGAATTCAGGGCAAAAGCAGTAAACATTCCTAGATGGGCACTTTATAATGCTAAAGTGAGGGATTCACAGTGATGATGTAACAGTGATGATGTATCTGTGCACCAAACAGTATAACTTAGACTTAAATAAAGAAAAACTACAGGAGCTATACAAAGAAAGAAAAACACATGCTTTAGAAGAGACTTTAATTCACTTACTCACCTCATGACAGATTAAGAAGACAAAATAATTCCCCTGGACAGCAAGAGAAGCTTAGAAAGTTAAAAAAATGATCTTGGTCCAGCAGAAGCCTGGAAAGTGTATAATCTCTTAAGTCTTGTCCTTCAGTGACTCTTCCCAGCAGTATATGGAAATGGATCACCCTCATGTTTTGATTTCTAATAAAAGAGTTCTCCAGCTATATTTTACCAGCCAGGAAAACAACCTGGTTTGGTTACTATTTTTCTGCTATAAAATTTCCTTTTACCACATAGGAAACATATAAAGCATTTCATATTTTTTAAGCTCTGGAATAGGAAATCTCAGGAGAGACTCTTCCAGAGAGATGTGTGTTCCAGGGTTCCAGCTCTAACTCTGGCCATCACTGAGGCATGACCTCAGGGAGGTCCCCTCTTATCTCTGGGTCTCTGCTACCTCCACCTGTCCAGTCAGGGGAATGAGGCTAAATGATCACTAAAGTCACCCAAATAACAGCAGTAGTTGGGTATAACTATGAAGTATGTGATGGATCCCACTTCTACAATGGGCTGACACAGCAGTCTTCATTCATCTGAGGCTAATTCAACTTTGGAGAGCATTAAATAAAACTGTTCTCTGAGAACGTTACAACGTCATCCGATGACTTGCAATTTTCATTTTAATTACTTGAGAAATTTCTCTACCCTTCTATTTAGAAACGCATGTTAGGTCCCCAACTGTAAATAAAAACATTCTTTGCCCGTACAGGTATAGATATAGGTTGCCATGGCAACAAAGGCATTGGTCTCTTTATGGGGACTACTTCTTTATGATGCAGTCAGAAGGAAAAAAGTAAAAGCAAGGTCAAATAAAAGTAATGAAGTCCTGGCCACTCCCAGTTTACTTATGTACACCACAAAGCTTTACCTGATTCAGAGCTAATGCCACAGCGAAACAGGATGCTCTCCTGGAGAGAATTTCTCCTTTGAGTAGAGCTTCTTCTCTTAATGTAGTACAGATTTTGAAAGACTCAGGGCTATTCTGTGAGGAGACAGGATTGTTCGATTAATGTTATAAACCTTTAAATTCAATAAAATGATTAATAGTGCTCAATATTTAGAGTTCCTTTTGTAAGGATTTCCTAGAGCCTACCTTAAGCCACTTAAAAGATTAAGCCCCATATAAACACTGTTTGCAAATACACCAGGCTACTGATATGTTAGCAGGTCAAATCTAAATTAACTTTATTTTTAAAGCTCATTTTCAATTTTCTGAATCGGGGCAGTTTTTACCAGAAAATAAACACATCTCTTGGTATCTGGGCAGGCTAGTTTCTAGACACAGACCCCATAGTTTACAAGTATAAAGGTTCTGCCTGCTACTATATTAAATAGCTGATTAAGGCTCAACAACACCAGGAAACTTTTTCTGGGGAATTTCCAATCTGAAAATATTCATACGTCAAATATTTGAAAACATGAACACTAATTTGAACATAAATTATAAAAGAATCCTCTGAAAACAGAAATCTCAAAAAGAAAAATCCAAGAATGTCAGTGATATAAAAACAGCAGTGGTAAAACCAAATCCTCTTCCTTTGTGCATGCTGCGGGGGATTAGGTTTATGAGAGCAGCCTGGCTGTGCAACTATGTCATCTGTCATGACAGGAGTTGCAACTCCTGTCAAAATAGAGTTCAAATGGGATGAGAGAGGACAGTTCCCAGAATTGATGTGGAATTTTTACTGGCTGACCAGATCACTTTTTCAACTCATCTCCACTGGGTGAAACAAGTTATTCTTGGACACAACACAGGGGAGAAAATCCTCTGGCCTTTCCTAATTTATTTTTTTTATTTTTTGAGACAGAGTCTCATTCTGTTGCCCAGGTTGGAGTGTAAGGGCGTGATTTCGGCTCACTACAACCTCTGCCTCCCCAGTTCAAATGATTCTCCTGCCTCAGCCTCCAAAGTAGCTAGGATTACAGGTACGTGCCACCACTGGCTAATTTTTGTATTTTTAGTACAGACAAGGTTTCACCATGTTGGCCAGGCTGGTCTCGAACTCCTGACCTCAGGTGATCTGCCTGCCTTGGCCCCCCAAAGTGCTGGGGTTACAGGCATGAGCCACTGCGCATGGCCTCTAAGCAGAACTGAAATTCTCGTCATTGCAGCATACACTCAGGCAGGCATCCCTAAGTGGAAGACAAGAAGGCTGAGAATTACAATGCTGAATAAGTGATGATCTAGTGCTGTGTGGTTTTGGTTTTGCCTCCTAGAATTGTAGAATGGTATGAATGAAAGAATTATTGAATCCAGAGGTCAGCAAACTATGACCCTTGGGCTAAATGTAGCCTACAGCTAAGAACGACTTTAACATTTTTAAAGGCCTGTAAGAACAAAAACAAACAATATAGGGCAGAGTTCATATGAGGCAGAGACATACATGGCCCCCAAAACCTAAAATATTTACTATCTAGCCTTTTAAAAGAAAAGTTTGCTGACTCCCAAATCTATCTCATTTGTAAAATGAGATAGGTGATCAGTTCACAGCTATATAAGCCATATATATAAGCTATATAATACCAAAGTGGAGACTAGACTCCAAGTTTCTCAATTTCCAGTTGGTTTTCCTTCCACTATAACCCAGCTATCCCCTTGTTTTGGAAAACTGGCATTGCTACACTCTTCAGGAGGGTTTTTCAACAGCCCATGTTCTTCCACTTTGCTTAGTGTTCCTTTGTTTTCAGTACAAAGAGGTTTTGTGTGCCAGGTTTCCAAAGTTTAAATGATATGAATGACAACAGTAATACATTAAACATTGATCATTTCACTATTTCAATAATCATTCACTAAATATTGAAGAAACAGTTTCTGTGGGCAAGAAATAATCCTGGAACAGTAATAATAAAATAATTTTTTTTTTTTTTTGAGACAGAGTCTCACTCTGTTGCCCAGGCTGGAGTGCAGTGGTGCGACCTCAGCTCACTGCAACCTCTGCCTCCTGGGTTCAAGCAATTCTCCTGCCTCAGCCTCCTGAGTAGCTGGGATTACAAGGTGCATGCCACCACGCCCAGCTAATTTTTTGTATTGATAAAAGAACTTATAAGTCATGGTCTCTGTCCTCAGCGTTCACTTTCATGTCACATATGTTTATTAAAGAACTACTGGATACCAGGCACTGTGTTAGGTGGTAGGATACAAAGATGCCTCAAGGAGCTCACACTCAAGTGGAGAGAATGGAACGTGCATCTACTAAGTACACCATTAGGCTGTGTCAGAAGTACCAGGGAGGTGATACAAATAGAGCACAATTAAGGGATACCTGGAGGTGACAAACATCACTTCCAGTTTCGGTGACTATAAAAACCTTCAAATATGAAGACAAAGTAGTCCTTGAAAGCTCAATGAAGGAAGCTAAGATTTCCATAGACAAGGACAACAGGGAAGATGGATCTAGCAGAGTCCAGCATGCGAGATGACTTTAAGCAGAGCCCAAACCCAACACATTGCCTTTTGCTCTCACTATCTACACAATTACCAGAGAAGAGCGAAAGATGAAAAAATTACTTTTCCCATAAAACTGTCTGATATGGCTAACTTGAGTTTTCTAAAAATAAATACATTTAAAATTAAAACATTTGCACCAGATGGAAAACAGACTTCAGAGGAACTGAATTTTATTTATAGAGAGAAAAAAAATCCTCTCTCAAAGACTGCCCACAATGCTCTCAAAGTTTAGGGGAAGGAGTCTTACCAGTTTGTAGCAAATTGCAAAAGCAAGAACATAGGTATCTTTGGTGAACTTCACATCTTGGTTTTTCATCTCTATCAATACTTCCAAAGCACCTGCCAAAAGTGAGAGTGGATCGCAGTGTTAATCAGAGTTCCTCTACTGTTGGCCCCCAAAGCTCTCATCTGTTCAGCACCATCTACAGAAAAGTGTATTTCAACAAAATAAAAGCTATTTCTCAAAGTCATTTAGCAATTAGCTAAATGTTGAAATAAACTATGAGGTCAAACAGGAAGAGCTAATGTTTTAAAAGCTGCTTCACAATTTTAGCATAAGTAAAATCTGGGATATTTAGTTTAAGGGATGATATGCAATACGATGTTTTCAAACTTCATAAGGTCTCCAGAATTCAGCCAATTATCAGGGATATAAGAATCATTTTTGCATGACTCATTTTCTCCCCTAATTCCCAGGCCAGCAAACAGCAGAATTTTTCAGTAAATAGAAATTGCAGTACTTACTTTCATATTTGCCTTTGATAAATAACATGTCCATCAAAATATTGAATGATGTGGAGTCTGAGAAGAAACCTTGTAAATGCTAATGAAGAAGAACAATACAGTTCGGTTAAAAGTTAAAACTATTTATTGAGGAGGTACTTTTACTGTCTCTTATCTATCCAGGTCTCATTTTTCTGCATACTTTGCTCATTTGGCCACCTGAATTCTCTAATATATTTTATATACTCAGGTTTTATTTTTGAAAAAAGTTGGCTGGGCACGGTGGCTCACGCCTATAATCCCAGCACTTTGGGAGCCCAAGGCAGGTGGATCACGAGGTCAGAAGTTCAAGACCAGCCTGGCCAACAGGGTGAAACCCAGTCTCTACTAAAAATACAAAAATTAGCCAGGCATAGTGGCAGGCGCCTGCAATCCCAGCTACTCAGGAGGCTGAGACAGAGAATTGCTTGAACCCAGGAGGTGGAGGTTGCAGTAAGCTGAGATCGTGCAACTGCACTCCAGCCTGGGTGACAGAGTGAGACTCCGTCTCAAGAAAAAAAAAAAAAAAGAAAAAAAATGCTTTCCACTCTCTTGGCTGTCATGCTGAGAGGTACAGCAAGAGATCTCTGGGTTTCATAACTACCATGAAGGACGTCTTTAAGGAAACATCATCTGTCATGCTTAGGAGAAAAGAACTAGCTAATTAACCCTGGCAGAGTGGTCCTAGAAACTAGGTGCCAGCTATTAACATGAAATGGTAGCTATAAATATACTTGAGGACTAAGGCAGGAGGGTCTTACAACTATGGTCTTTTTTTGGCAACAGATAATACAGAATTGATTACTCGCCTTTTGAAATAATTCTCCAAAACAGTGGTTCTCAACATTTTTTTCCAATTTGTATGTATGTATTTATTTAATTGACAAATAAAAATACATTTGGTGGCTCACGCCTGTAATCCCAGTACTTTGGGAGGGAGACGCGGGATCGCTTGAGGCCAAGAGTTCAGGACTAGTCTGGGCAATACAGCAAGACCCCACCTCTTAAAAAAGTAACAAAAATTTAAAAAATTAACTGGGTGTGGTGGCACAAGGCTGGAGTACTAGCTACTTGGGAGGCCGAGGTGGGAGCATCACTTGAACCCAAGAGTTATGAGACTGCAATGAGCTATGATAATAGTGCCACTGCATTCTGGCTTAGGTGACAGAGCAAGACCTTGTATCCAAACAAAAACCCAAAAAACAGTACGTTGTTTTGAAATATATATATATTACAGAATGGTTAAGCCAAGCTAATTAACATATACATTACTTCATGTACTCATTTTGTGTGGTGAGAGTACATAAAACCTGTTCTTTACGCAATTTTGAAGAACACAATACATTATCATTAACTATAGTCACTATGTTGTACAGAGAAATCCCTTGAACTTATTCCATCTAACTGAAATTTTCTATCCTTTGACTAACATCTTGCTAACATCTCAACATTTTGTATGCCCTGATAATGGGACACATGGTATTCAAATGTATCATAAAATGCCTTGCTCAAGTCCACTCTTTTCTGAGCACCTACTACACAGACCTTGTTCTAGGTGCTGAGAATAAAGAAATGATAAACAGGACATACACCCTGCTCCAAACCCTACTAGGGTTTGTAATCTAGCAGAGCTTAAATTCTGGTGGAGAAGACAGTGAATAAGACAAGTGAAAAAAAATATTAACTCCAGCTATTAGTAAGGTCTATGAAGAGCAAGTAGAGAAGACAGATAGAAGGTAGTCAGGGAAGGCACTGTGAGAAGAGACCTCAGTGAGGTCAAGGAGGGAGCCTCACGGATGAGGATGCAGAACGTTCCAGTTAGAGGCTGTGTCACAGATGAGGATGCAGAACGTTCCAGTTAGAGGCTGTGAGCTCGCCATGGCTGAGGAAGAATACATAGGTCCAGAGTGAAGTCAGCAAGGGAGAATGGAGAGATGGCACAATGGGCCCCCTAGGTCAGAGTCAGGGGTCTGGGTTTTCTTCGAAGTGTGAAGGAAAGCCACCAGAGCAGCCCCAGCCAATGGAAAAGTATTTTGAGTCACCAAGTATATTTCAGAATCACAACGTATGTGACTCTAAATTTTCAATTAGCCTCACTTAAAAAAGTAAACAGAAATAGACTATTTAACCTACTATAATGTAATTTCAACATGTAATCAATATAAAAAATTATTAACATACATTGCATTCTTTTTATAACAAGTAATTAAAATGTAAATTTGAGTTAGCCACAGTTCAACGACTCCATGTGGCTACCATGTTGGCAACACTACAGGGTTTTAAGTAGGGGATAAGAGAAGTTCAGGTAGAAGCAGGATTAAGTCCTATGTCACTTACTTGAATTTGTTCATCCTACTCCAGAGAAGTTACTTATACGTGAATTTTTCATATATAAGCAGGCTAAAAACAACACTTTGCTTTCATCTTTTTTATTTTTGTTTTTATCACTATACTCGTGGCTATGATTTATTACAGTGGGAAGCTTTTGTTTTCCTTTAACTGAAACATTAACATATGTTTATTAAAAATAGTCAAATAATACAAAAATGTATAAAGTAAAAAGTGAGAATTTTTAATAATTCTAGCCCTAAAGATAAAGTGAGTTAGTGTATATCTTCCCAGTATATATGTATTTATATTTTGTTAAAATGTTAATGTTAGTATGTCTTTTTTTTATGGGAAAAAAACAGGATCGAACTATTTGTACTGTTCTAAAACAACCTTTTCTCTGCTTACTAATATATTATGGTCATCTTTCTAATACACAGGTGTCATTAAAGAGGGGCAAGCCTAGAGTTAACATGCCCACCATGTACAGAGAAAATTTTGTATAAAAAAAGAGTAAGAGGCAGAAAAACAACTCAGCTTGTTATGTAAGTTACTAAATACACAAAAATGTACCTGGTGGTCAGCCGTGGCCCCAAAATTTAGCAAATGTTTCTGATTATGGGAAACACAGCCTTATGAAAAGCAGTCTAAGCTTACACTCCCCCAAAGTGATATTTCTGTCCTCTACATGGTCTCTGGTAATCAAAATGACTTTATTATGAATGAATGAATTTATAACGTCTCTAGGTCACAGTTTCTTTATCTACAAAATGGAAATCTACCTTATCAAGGCTATTGTGAGAAACAAATAAAATGAAATATTTAAAGTACTTAAACACAATGCTGAAGACATAGTAAATATTCAATGAGTAGCTATAAAAATAATTATTTACTTTTGTTTTTAGGAACAGAAAGTCAGAATATGTGAGGGAAAGTATTTTGAAAATAGAAAAGCACCTCCCAAATGTAGTCTTCAATCAGAAAAATACAAATACAAAATCGAGAAGGAACACAGGCAAAGGACAGGAATGTCAGTCTTTAAATGGAGACTGTCTTAAGCTCTTCTCTATTGAAAGCCCCTAAAAGAGCAGGTGTACAACCCACGTTGATACACATCCAAGGTAGGATCATCTGTACCTATACCTCCTCCACACTTGTTCTATATCACTCCACCCCTCTTTCACACAGACTGACTGCAAGGAAACTTAAAAATGCAGAGAAGTGCTCATTTGGCCCAGCAGCCTTTCTCTGAAAATCGTTTAACCCAGGAATAATGTGCATGGAAGAGATGCCTTTTCCAATATCACCAAAAACACATACATTGGCAGAGAAAACAATTAGGAAACAATAACCTGGTCTTTCAAGAACTCCACTGCAGATTCCTCGAGATCCAACTCGTAACACAGCCTCACAAAAAGTGGTCCAAACTTATACTCCCCCAAAGTGACATTTTTGTTCTCTGCATGGTACCTGGTAATGAAAATGATTCAATGAGCCAAAAGGTAGGACACAGGAAAAAGGACAGACACAGACTGTGGCATGTACTATGCCAGGTGCTGGGACACAACAGAGAATAAAGTTCTCTCACAGTCTGGAGGAGGAGAAGTGGAGATTTCAGACAATCAGGAATCCTGGAGTGCAGAAGCATACCAACCATTTAAATAAACAGAGTTTATAGCAGACTGACATAAAATAAAAGAAACAGGAAAAACGTATGTTGTAATCATTCTCTAAATTTAGAAACAACCCCGAGACTGAGTGTGAGCACACCTTAGGAAATAGCAGGAGTCTAGTAGCATCTGTAAGTGCATCAGAATGGGCCCCACCCAGAGGAGAACAAGGGAAAGAAGCGGGGGTGATGCTCTGTGTTCCTGGAGGCTGGCTTCACCCTCATATAGGATGGCAGACAACCAACAGTCACATTTACAATTTACAGCAATCTCTCTGTTTTTCTAAGTTTGGGAAAGGTACACAGGAGTTACGATCACCTGGCTAAACAAATTAAATGTAGTTTCGAACGTTTACGTTTCAGGAAAAGGCTAATCTCAAAGACAATGATGTCTTCTATGTGGCTTGAGATTTCTACAGGCAGCCAGTCTGTCAGTCAGAACTGCATATCACTACTGTAAATTTACTTTCAATAACCAACTCTTTTTACTTTAGACACCAAGAGGACAATACGTGACAAATATCAACAACTCATGATTACACGTAAATCAGATTTTAGAAAGATTTATTTATTATGAATCTTCATATTCGTATTTCTTTTAGATTTAGATTCATATAATGAGTGAATCTAAAATACCTTGGGGAGAAGCACTGACGACAAAACAGGATACTTTTTACCTTCTGCTAAAAATCATCAAGGAGTTAGAGTAATTACGCTAGTCTATTCTAAATCCATATACTACAATGATACCATAATAGAATAATGAGGTGTACTTTGATACATTTCATTATCCACTTATAGAAGTTACAAATAGGCTGGGCGCGGTGGCTCACGCCTGTAATCCCAGCACTCTGCGAGACCAAAGCAGGCGGATCACAAGGTCAGGAGACCGAGACCATCCTGGCTAACACGGTGAAACCCCGTCTCTACTGAAAAAAAAAAAAAAAAAAAAAAAATTAGCTGGGTGTGGTAGCAGGCGCCTGTAGTCTGAGCTACTCAGGAGGCTAAGGCAGGAGAATGCCCTGAACCCAGGAGGCAGAGCTTGCAGTGAGCCGACATCGTGCTCCTGCACTCCAGCCTGGGCGACAGAGCGAGGCTCCATCTTAAAAAAAAAAAAAAAAAGTTACAAATAATATTCATTGCTTCATTACAACACTTATAAATTGAGTTGTTGGAAGGCAAAATAGGATAGTGGTTAAGGGTTTTTAGGCTCTGAATCCAAACTGATCATTCAAATCCTAGCTCTTCTACTTGTGTGATGATGAGCAAATTAACTAACTATTCTGCGCTTCCGTCTCCTCATCTGTAAAATGGAGGGAAGAAGAGAACTCAACTCAATTTTTTTTTGCGACGATTAAATGAGATGATGTGCCTGGCACATAAGTCTTCAACGTATGTTAGCCCTTATAAAATGTAAGGCATGCTAAGGAAAGCATCTTCAAACATCAACATATTTCAGTAAATATTCTCATGAGAAACTTGTGCCAGATTAAAAGCAAAAGAAAGCAAAAACAAGTTTTCTGATTTGACATTAACATGCTAAATGACATTCACATTAATAAAAGTGCTAGAAAGTCACTGAGATAATGAATTGCCTTCTGGACAAGAAATATTCAAGAGGATCTAAAATCCCTCAATAAACCAAACAGCATTTGGTCATCATAACGAGGGTATTAAGATGCTCCTCATTTTTGGCTCAATAAAAAGCTTATGTTTCAGCTCATGACTCTCCTTTCCCCGTCATGGGCTGCCTGACTCAGGGAGAAAGAGAACGTATTGGTTGCGCCTTGGATCTACCCATCTTTCCACTTGTCCAGCTGTCTACAACTAGACAAGGAAAGGTCAGCAACTAGGTAGAGATTTATTAGCATCAGTAAAGGAATTGAGCAATACTTTGAATATGTATGATAAAAATAAGAGTAGAAAGAGTGCTCAGAATATTTATCTGATTTTACTACTCTTACAAACATTGAATAGCTTTGTGTAGCAAAACGTGTGAGAGGAAAACATGCCAGAGGGAAATGCTTTAACTTTGTGAAACTGAAATACAGAATTAAGTGTGCAGATATAGTGTGACTTTAAATTAGCATAACACTTTTGGAAAATAATCTGACAGTTACATATTGATAAACTAAAAAGTTCATACCCCCGATCCCCAAAACGAAACAAAGAGTAAGTTTTAAGGAGCGAGTTTCTCATCATGACATTATTTATACTGGTGAAAAATTAGAAAAAACTTCAATGCCCAACAATATGGGCATAGTTAATGAAACTACCTAACGTACAATAAATACTGATTGTCATTAAACTATGATTCCTAAGGATATGATTAACAAGAAAATATTTATATTAATTTAGAAAATAATTATACAGCAATAACTATAACAATGTAAAATCTTTCAAAACAACGAAATCTTTGCATCTGTGAAAAAAAAAAAAAAACACAAAAATATTAACAGTGGTTTCTTAGATGGAAGCAACAGGCCCCAAAGATGGCTGCCATCAATTCCTTCCCTCTCTGTATGTGCATATGGCTCCATCCATCCAGAGGTAGAATCCTTTTCCCCTCCTCTTGACTTTGGTCTGGCCAGGCAACTTGCCTTGACCAAGAGAAGCTATGCCAATTCTGGGCAGCTCTATCATGCCTGGCAGCTCACATCTGGGCTGTGGGCCAGTGCAGCTCAAACCAACAAATGAATGATGAGGCACTCCAGAAAGAGGGGGGAAGGCCACATGGAGGAGCAATGAGGCATCACAAACTCAAGAGAGGCCTTCTTGGACTGTGCAGTACAGCCCAGCTACCACCTGACTGCAAATGAGTGAGTGGCTTCATCTGACACCAACAAAGAACTGCTCAGTAGAGATGAGCCTGAATTCCTGATCCCAGGATTATGAGAAATAATAAATAGTCACTGTGTTAAGCCATCAAGTTCTGGTGTGGTTTGTTATATAGCAACAGACAACTGAAACAGCAGAATTTGTGATATATTTCTTCTCTCTACTTTTTGGTGTTTTTCAATTTTTCAATGAATTTTTAAATTTTTTTTAACTTAAAAAGACATTTTTTCATGTTATAAAATTAATGTCCACTGTAAACAAGTTTGAGAAATCAGAAAAATATACATTTAGACAAACAAAAAAATACATAATCCATAATTCCCAGAGAACCAGTTAACTTTTGGTAGACAATCTTCCAGTATTCTTTATATGATTATCTTGTATTTCTCTCTATAAATGTACATATAAATGCAGGTTCATATGTAGAAACAGATCTTTTAAAAATGGAAAAGAGAGCTGGGCGTGGTGGCTTATGCCTGTAATCCCAGCCTTTGGGAGGCTCAGGTAGGCAGATCACTTGAGTCCAGGAGTTCGAGACTAGCCTGGCCAACATGGTGAAAACCCCTCTCTACTAAAAATACAAAAATTAGCCGAGCGTGGTGGCAGGCGCCTGTAACCCCAGCTAGTTGGGAGACTAAGGCAGAGAGAACTGCTTGAACCTGGAGGTGGAGGTTGCACTGAGCTGAAAGATTGCACCACTATACTCCAGCCTGGGTAACAAATCGAGACTTCATCTCAAAAAAAAAAAAAAAGAAAAGAGTTAAAAAAAAAAAAAGGAAAAGAGCAATGAATTTAATTTCAGAAATGAAGTCTGTTGATTTGACGTCATACTGCTCCCTGGTAAGTGAAGCCTTTGCTGGCTTTCCCAGTGGCAGGCTATGCTTACATGTGAGTTCTTTCTGACATGGGAAACTTTAATAATGGATCAGAAAGGCATAGTAGGACTGGAGAAGGGAGAAGAGTTAGGAGTCCACTGAAAGGATTCAGGTGAGAGACATTAAAGCCTGAACTAAGACACTGCCAATGGGGAGAGAGAGAGATGAGGGCTGGAGCTGAGGGAGATACCAAGGAAGCGGAACCAAGAGGATTTCTTACCCTATCAAGAAAGAGAGGCAAATGAGATGAGAGTAAAGAGGCTCCAAAATATCTGTCCTGAGTGACTAGCCCATGAGAAGGAAAACAGAGGAAGAGCAATGAATTTGCACATGTTGAATCTGAAGACCTAAGGGATATGTCAGTGGAGTTAGTGAGTAGGCTGGTAACTTCTTTAGACATAAAATATCTGCTTTTCTATCCTTAGCACCCAGCATGTAGTAGGAACCCAGTAAGTGTGTGCTCAATAAGTGAATGTAAGTGTCTGGAGTTCAAGGTAGGCATCTGAACAAGTCACTGGTGTAGAGGTGGCAACATCTTCGAAGTGGATGAACCTGTTCACAGAAAGGAACAGAGTAAGAAGGGATGAGGGTGGCAGCATTCCAAGGAAATGCCTCACCTGTAAATGACATCTTTAGCCAGCTCCACGTGGTCCCGGGACTCACACAGATGAAGTAAGGTTATCAACTCCTCCTTCAAGATGAGCTTGTTCTGGGTCAGTTTCTCTTTCAAGTTTCTAAAATAGGTTTCTGGAAGAAAGCACAGTATGGTGACCATCACTCAGGCTGACTGGGAGTATAAGGAATCTAACCTCAGGAAGATGGGGAAGCCCTACCCCGCCTCACTGCAGAGGGGCACTGAGAGGGGCTCAGGGATGCACAGCTGCCATCACTGGCCAATCTCCTCTAGAACAGTGTCAGCAGATGGCATCTGTCATAGGAGGCAGGGGCATGGGCACAGGGCCAGGCCCACTCGAGACTCTCTAAAATAAAATCTCTGGGGTAAGAGCTCAAGAATTTGCATTTTTGATTCCCTAGGTGATCCTCTGGTATACTAAAGTTTGAGAATTATTGTCCCAGAGGCTTGGCTCAAATAACTGAATCTACAGGTGACTCATGAGAAAAAGAAAGAAAATGTAGCCAGACACCCAAACTGTCAATTGGCAGAGAAACAAACAGGAAAACTAAAAAGAAAATGTGAGTTGAAGGTAGGTTTGTTCACAATGGTGGACCCACATGACTCATGTTTCTTTCATTTGATTCAACTTCACCTCTTTTTCATTCCTCTCAGTCTCTTTTTACTCAGCTGTTAGAAGGCATGCTAAAGTACTATGTAATGGGCAGGGGGGAAAACAGTCCTCAAACAGCAGCAAACAGTTTTTCAGTGACAGAATCGTTTCAATGTCATCACAGTCTATCATTCTTCCTTGTCTTTGTATCTGATCAACTGTGGGGAAAAAAACCAAAAGGAGGCACCTCTTCTTGGCATCAATAAGGGGCTTTATTCCCATCAAAATGTGGGGTGAAAAGCAAAACAGGCACCAACCAAGCATCTGCTTTCCAGAAGGCAGAACTGTTGTCAGTATCAGAAGCTGCCAGGAAATAGCTATAGGATTCGTTCCAAGGCCCAGAGCTTTGAAGGAATGCTGCTGAAAGGAGAGGCACAAATACATCTAAAACACAAGAACTAGAAGCAGAGGCACTGTTCTCGATTTAAAAGAAAAGACCTACTAGGTTTGAGATAATGTAGTGGATCCTCCAATTTCTATTTGCAGAACCATGTAACCGTTAAAGGCTCTAGAGATGGAAGGACCTGGGCTGAAATCTAAGGTCGGCCACTTGCATTCTGATGGAGACCCTTGTCTCTGAGACTTGATTCCTCATGTATAAAGTAAGGATCGTGGTACCTTCTTCACAGGGTTATCTGAGATGATACACGTAAAGCATTGCCATATGGTAACTGCCAGTAAATAGAAACATTATTGTTCTCATTTTCATTCCTTCTGTCACCTGTTAGATCTACGAGGATTTAGTCTATTAAATATCTCTAAGCAACTTCCAGTCTAAAAAGTCTCAAGTCATCAAAGAGATGATGTTACATCTTGTAACTCTTAATCTGCCTTAATAAACCTTAAGAGGCCGGGCACAGTGGCTCATGCCTGTAATCCCAGCACTTTGGGAGGCCGAGGTGGGCGTATTACTTGAGGTCAGTAGTTTGAAACCAGCCTTGCCACCATGGTGAAACCCCATCTCTACTAAAAATACAGTAAGTAGCCAGGTGTGGTGGCACATGCCTGTAATCCCAGCTACTGGGGAGGCTGAGGCACAAGAATTTCTTGAACCTGGGAGGCAGAGGTTGCAACGAGCCGCGATCATGCCACTGCACTCTAGCCTGGGTGACAGAGTGAGACTCTGTCTCAGAAAAAAAAAAAAAAAACCTTAAGAATCCAATATTTCAACAGATATAACTTGTGTTTTAAAACAAATCAATCAACATTTGTTTGTCATATAATCATACCCAGAAGTATCCTTCTTTGTGTGTGAGACACCAAGAAAGATAAGGAATAGTTCCTGCCCTCAAAGAACTTAAAGCATTTTGGGGAAGGCAAGCTAAATGTATACAAAGCTACCTGAAAACAATGATGGAGGAGGTGACACATGAATGACTATAAACACAACAGGACTCTTCTGTCCTGTTACAACACCTATTTCAACTCAGAGTGGACCGAAGAGTCCTGTTACAACCTTTGTTATTATGAGTCAGGACAGACCAGGTTGGTGAAAGTGGAGGGGTACCAGTGAGACAGGAAAGGGCTGAATCGGGTTGGAGAAATGGAGGAGGGGAGCATTCTTCATAAGGGAATCAGCATGAACAACAGAAGAGAACTGGGAATGGAAAGTGTGGAGGGAACAGCCGTGACTAGATCAACCAGAAACCGCCCTAGAAAGGGCAGAGTCCACCATGGGAGAGCCAGGTTGCCAGAGGGATAAGTATGTTAATGGTGTGGTATACAAGAGTACCACTGTGGGCTCAAAATGACGGAAGGTTGACAGGACTTTAAACATAGCAGTCTGACAACAGAGCAGATTGGCACTGACTATATTAATTGCCTTTCAGAACATGTACACGACTGCCACAGCCTTATGAAGACTATGACAACTGGAAATCACAACTGGATGACATGAAGCCCTAACTGCAAATTTCACATAGATCTAAAATACCTGGGGTAGAAAGAAAAGACTGAAGTGAAATCTAGATTGAGCCTACTCAACTGGGGATAAATATATTCCCCCCATTCAAAAGGTTTATTTTTTCTGCCCCATATATGGTATTATATGACAGTACAATTAGTGGAGCAGCAAGAGAACACTGATTTCTGGAGGACTGAACTGTGAGGGAATGGAGGCAGAAAGTATCAGGATGGGTACAGTGGCTCACACCTGTACTTTAGGAGGCTGAGGCGGGATACTAGCTTGAGCCCGGGAGTTTGAGACCAGCCTAGGCAACATAGTGAGACCCTGTCTTCACACACAAAAAATTAAAAATTAAAAATTAGGCGGCATAGTGGCACTGTAGTCCTAGTTACTCAGGAGGCTAAAGCAGGAGGATTGCTTGAATCCAAGAGTTTGAGGCTGCAGTGAGCTATGATGGTGCCAACTGCACTCCAGCCTAGGTGACAGAGCGAGACTGTCTCTTAAAAAACAAACCAAAACAAAGAGAATGTTAATGTGTTGATCAGGGTTTCACAAACATCTGGCAGTGAGAGGAAGGAGGGCTGGGTCTATAGCTTAAAAAGTCAGTAGGGACACCAAGAGTTATTTTAAAAAAAAGGAAAGTCTTGGATGTGTTCATAAAGAGGAATCAAGCGGGTCCATCCACAACCCCCAGGGACCACGGCCGCATCCACGCACAATAAACAGTATGAAATGCTGGGAAGAACTCTATGTGCAGGAGGGAGAGAATGAATGCAACAAGCTTCCTCAGGTGCTGAAAGGAAAGAAGACCTAGGGCGATCTTCTTGCTTTTAGCTTTTAATAACAAAAATTTTCAAACATACCCAAGAAATGAAAGAATAGTATAATAATCCCCCTCACTGAGTGCCATTACCCAGCCTCAATCATTATCAGTATTTTGCTAATTATGTTTCCTCTACTCTACAATCCCCAAACACACTGGATTTTTTTTGAAGCAAATCCCAGATTTATCTTTTTGTTGAGACAGGGTCTCACTCTGTCACCCAGGTTGGAGTGCAGTGGTGTGATCATGGCTGACTGCACCTTAGACCTCCCAGGCTCAAGCAATCCTCCCAACTCAGCCCCTAGAGTAGCTGTGACTACAGGCATGTACCCCCACGCCCAGCTAACTTTAAAAAAATTTGTAGAGATGAGGTCTATGTTGCTCAGGCTGATCTCAAACTCCCTGGCTCAAGCAATCCTCCTGCCTTGGTCTCCCAAAGTGCTGGAGTTACAGGCATGAGCCATCATGCCCAATCAAATCCTAGTTTTGGCAGTCAGGTTTCTCTTGTTTTTTAAGAAATTTTTTATCCTACTGACTTTTCTAGCACAGAGTGAAAAATGTCAAAACATACCATCACACATAGTACTATTTTGTTTCATTTGATTTCATTTATATATAGATATGTTTGCGTGTACTGAGATGCAGCATAAAATGCATTTTTCACCGAAGGTTACATCAAAAAGCTTGAAAGCCAATCATCTCAAGTTCTTAAACTTTATTGTGCACATGAATGATCTGGGGCCTTTCTATCTGCATTTCTATCAACCACCCAATAGACGCTGATGCTGCTGGTCCTCAAACCACACTTTCAGTGGCACAGATCTAGACGAACAATCGCAGCACTAGCTTTAATATCTCTCTGGGATTGTAAGAGAAGGAATAAGAGGAGAGCTGTAGACTTTCTAGCAACAAAGTGTGAGATGCAAAATGAATATAAGAGTTCACTATGAAACTAACAATAAATGGTCTCAACTTTTTCTAAGGCATAATAAACTCACTGAAGGAGACACTGAATAGGGAGGGATAAAGACAGAGAAACTTAAATGACAGATAAATTACAGAATTAACAAAATAGATTCCATTACCTTTAGTGCCAGGAAGACTGCATGCAACAGCCACTTTCTTTTGCTGAAATTCTTTTAATTTCACCACATTATCTGTAAGTAGGTATCTTTTAGCTAAAAATCAGAGAAAGAAAAAAGTCATTTTGACTGTTTTAAAAGTTAGCACAAGTAGAGCTTGACTGCCTCTAATTAACATCTATTATAAATAATCCATTAGACAGGTACAAATATGACTGAACAAATATAATTCCTGGGAAAAACCATTTATGAACTATCCGAGAATGCAAATCCTCAGCAAAACAGGTTTTACTTGTGTGTGTGAAAGAAGCTAGTGATTAACCATAGCTAGTGAGAAACCTTGTGTGGGGACTGGTTGACAGGAAGTTGGGATTTGAAGTACAAATGGGCATTCGCCATCTGTTAAAGGGTATCAAGGGCATTAAAAAAAAAACCAGTAACATTTAAATGCAAAACAGGCATATTTAGTTTTGGTTTATTCAGGGAGAAGCATAGAGTGGTGGAAAAAGCTGCAGCGTGATCACTGGAACTCCCAGTTTTGTCCTCTGTGAAATGAAGGGGTTAAGGCCTCTCAGATGTGGACTCAAGATACATCTGAGATACATGGAAATCACTGATCACAACTTAGTAGATTTGGGAAACATCATCCTTTCTTTAGATCCTTGGCTATGTGTGACATAAAACGGATGAAGCTTGGCCAAAGAATCACGAACTAACAGAGTTCTCTGAGCTGCAGTAACAAGGTAACAATAAAAATTGCTATTTATTTACAGAAAGGCAGTCCAGTGAAGTGGTTAGGAGTAGGTCTCTCTATTGTTGGTTGTGTTCAAATCCCGCCTCTAACAGTTCCCTCTGACCTTGGGCAAATTACTTAACCTTGCTCCTCCTCTGTAAATGGAGAAAAGAATGGTAATTCTCTTGCTGGGTGTTGTCTAGAGAAAAAGAATTATGTATATAAAATACATTAAAGTAATGCCTGACAAACATTTTTACAATCACTCACTAGCATCTTCAAATTTAACTCTTTTCATAGAGATGTTAAAGGATAGTTTTGAAAAATTAAGAAACGTGCCAGTCTTTTAGATTGTTAGCAGAACTGAGACTCCTTAAGACCTCTGCTCCCAAACTCTGCAGAAAAGAAAAACCACGGGCGCGGTGGCTCACGCATATAATCCCAGCACTTTGGGAGGCCGAGGCGGGTGGATTACGAGGTCAGGAGCTCGAAACCAGCCTGGCCAATATAGTGAACCCCGTCTCTACTAAAAATATAAAATATTAGTCGGGCGTGGTGGCGCACGCCTGTAGTTCCAACCACTCGGGAAGCTGAGGCAAGAGAATCGCTTGAACCCGGGAGGCGGAGGTTGCAGTGAGCCGAGATCGTGCCACCGCACTCCAGCTTGGACGACAGAGACTTTTTTTTTTGAGACTTCGTCTCAAAAAAAAAAGAAAAAAAAAATGTCACCCAACGCTGGAGGGGTGTTCCTGAAGACCAACGTCGCCCCATATGAGGGTGCACTACAGCCCCAAGGTCAAGACCCCAGCAGTCCTTCGATTTGCAGGCCCTGGGGGTATCCACGACCCCCAGGGGTCACCACTGCCCCCACGTGCAACTAGAAGGCGAGGGTGCGGTCCAGGCCAGTGAGTGACTTAGGAGCTGTGGCTGCTCCAAAGAGACGCTAGCTAGGGTCTAACACTCCCTTCTCTCCCATCCCTCCCCTCTTTCCCTAGGCTAAGGCCGCGGATACCTCCGAGAGGGCAGCGGCAGCTGACAGAGCCGGAGCCTCCCACCCCAGGATACACCGAAATCTGGGGTGCCTGCAGGAGAACTCGACTCGAGGGCCGAAGTGCAGCAGCCATACTGTCTCGGACTATACCAACTACTGGAACCGGGGCGAGGAGGCGGAGCGTCGGTCCTGACGCCGAGGGCGACAAACGGGATTCGTCCAATTCTGGGCGCCCCGAGAGGTCGAGCTGTAACCCCGCCCCTTCCGCCCCTTCCTCTGTCCGTCACCCGTTGGCCCTTCGTTTTGGTACGCTCCAAGATGGCTGCCTCCATAGTGCGGCGCGGGATGCTTTTGGCGCGGCAAGTGGTTCTGCCTCAGCACTTCCGTGCAGGTTGGCGGGACAGCTTCTTTAGGCCCCTGATTATTCTGTTCTTTGAGTGAAGGGAGCGGTGGGCTTTCAAGAGGAAAGGAAATGTTTCTGGAATCTGATTGCTAAGGACGCCGTTTGGTGTGTTTGGTAGTGCAGAAAAAGGAGACAAGGTCTCTGATCCGTTTCCTTCTCTAAAATAACAGTATGTGCCTGTCCAAAGGTATGAAGAGCGGTGGAAGGTTATATAGCCTGAGGGAATTTGCGTATGATTCGCCAGATTTATGTGTTGGGGTGGTCGTGCTTTTGCTGACCATGAAACCCAAATGTGCGCCGGGCGCGGTGGCCCACGCCTGTGGTCCCAGCACTTTGGGAGCGTGAGGCGGGCGGATCGCCAAGAGTTCGAGACCAGCCTGGCCAACATGGTGAAACCCCATTTCTACTAAAAAATACAAAAAAATTATCTGGGCGTGGTGGCGCGCGCCTGTAATCCCAGCTACTCGGTGGGCTGAGACGGGAGAATCGCTTGAACTCGGGAGGCGGAGGTTGCAGTGAGCAGAGATCGCGCCACTACACTCCAGCCTGGGCAACAGAGCGGGACCCTGTCTCAAAAAAAGAAAAAAAAAAGGAAAAGGAAAAACCCAAATGTGTCCATTCCTGGGGCTGGGACATTTTTCTCCCATCTGAGGTTTCTTTAGAGGGACGTCTGATAAACATTTTTACCACCACCACACTTAGCCGGACCCCTGGTCTTCGTGGAAGAATTTTTCAGTATTAATCTCATTTTATCTGATGACCTTGAGCACAACTTTTGATTGACCTTTCTTTGCTATAGTTTTCCACGTGTAGATAATAAATGCTAATAGTTACTTGTAAAGTACTTTGATATCTGAATTAAATGGCAGCCCACTCAAAGCCTGCATAGTGGATCTGATAATGAAAACATTGGAAAAAGTTTTAAAGTATTTACAGAAGCCAAATTTGCAGTGATTCTAACCGCAATCCAGACAGACATATTTGATAAAAATGCAGTAATCACAGTAGATTTTTCCAATGCCGCTTATCTTCCCTTTCCAACCTACCTCCCATCCTCTATATTTTAAAAAAGCACGCACTTCTTTAGGAACAGCAATTAAACATCAATGTGAAACTTCATAGTTGGCCACCAGTTTTCTGAAGATTAAGTGGCTGACCTGGTGAAAACGTTTAACATCACACATTAGGCAGTGTTATGCACAATGCTTGCCACTTTAGTAAGAATTAGCTGTTGCAGCTATTTTCTGTTCATGTGGTTTCCGTGAACAACTACACACAGAGGGCATTCTGGGAGTCCTTTCTCCACTATCACCTCCCCAGCCTTTTTTTTTTTTTTTTTTTTTTTTTTTTTTTTTTTTTTGAGATGGGTTTTGTTCTTGTTGCCCAGGCTGGAGTGCAATGGTGCGATCTCGGCTCACTGCAACCTCTGCCTCCTGGGTTCAAGTGATTCTCCTGCCTCACCCTCCTGAGTAGCTGCGATTACAGGCATGCACCACCATTCCTGGCTAATTTTGTATTTTAAGTAGAGAGAGGGTTTCTTTATGTTGGTCAGGCTAATCTTGAACTGCCGATCTCACGTGATCCACCTGCCTCCACTTCCCAAAGTGCTGGGATTACAGGTGTGAGCCACCGTGCCCAGCTGGCCCAGCTTTTTAATCTCCCAGTTCAGAACTCTTGAGCAGTGATCTAGATATTGTCCTTTCTGACTTCAGAATATAGAAGGGTGATTACTTATGCTAGAATGAAGCATATGCTAGAATGAAGGCATAGAGAATAAGAGATAATAAGTAGAGAGTAAGCAAGTCACTGGTATCTGGGAGTACAGTTGGCTTCCTTATCCGAGCATTCTGCATCTGCAGATTCAACCAACAGCGGATCAAAAATACTAAAAAACAAAACCCAAAAAAACTTAACAATAAAAAATAATACAACAGCAAAATAATACAAAGAAAAATACAATATGACAACCACTTATATTGCATTTATATTGTATTAGGTATTATAAGTAACTTAGAGATGACTTAAAGCAGCTTGTCCAACCCTCAGTTGAGGACAGTTTTGAATGTGGCCCAACACAAATTTGTAAACTTTCCTAAAATATTATGAGATTTTTAGCGTTTTTTTTTTTTTTTTTTGCCCATCAGTTATCATTAGTGTTAGTGTAGTATACGTATGTGTGGCCCAAGACAATTGTTCTTCTACCAGTGTGACCCAGGGAAGCCAAAAAATGGACACCCCAGACTTAAAGTAATGCAGGAGGCTGTTTGTGGGTTATTTGCAAATACTATGCAATTTTATGTAAGAGAACTTCTGCATTCTCAGATTTTGGTATTCAAGGGGGTATCCTAGAACCATCCCCCTGGGGCAGAAGAATTGCTTGAACCCTGGAGGCAGCACTCTACTACACTCCAGCCTGGGCAACACAGCGAGACTCCATCTCAAAAAAAAATAATAATAAATAAAATTAGGTTGGGTGTGGTGGCTCACACCCGTAATCCCAGCACTTTGGGAGGCTGAGGTGGGCGGATCACCTGAGTTCGGGAGTTTGAGACCAGCCTGGCCAACATGGGGAAACCCTGTCTCTACTAAAAATACAAAATTAGTCAGGTGTGGTGGCGCATGCCTGTAATCCCAGCTACTCAGGAGGCTGAGGCAGGAGAATTGCTTGAACCCAGAAGGTGGAGGCTGCAGTGAGCCCAGATCGCGCCGTTGCACTCCCGCCTGGGCAACAAGAGTGAAACTCCATTTCCAAAAAAAAAAAGAAATTAAATTAAATAATTACAGTCTTTTCTTAGTTCCCCTTTTGAAACCGTCTTTGGAAACCTTATTGTTGTCTCATTATTTAATCTGTAGAACTCAAATTTAGATATATTATTCTAGTAAAGATCTGTGCTCACAGTAAGAGAATGATTGAACTGTGTATAAATTCACACGAATGTGTTTGTATTTGTTTGAGTTGGAAAGTAGGTAGAGAATAACAACAGCATTCCAATATTGTGTTTCATCAGCCTTCATGCTATCTAGTTATGTTGGGCTTTTGGTCTGCTGTGACCTCAGCATAATTATCTGTCATTTTTTCTGTTTTTCTGTTTTGTTTTGTTTTGTTTTTGAGACAGAGTTTCGCTCTTGTTGCCCAGGCTGGAGTGCAATGGCGCGATCTCGGCTCACTGCAACCTCTGCCTCCTGGCTTCAAGTGATTCTCCTGCCTCAGCCTCCCAAGTAGCTGGGATTACAGGCATGCACCACCACGCCTGGCTAATTTTTAGTAGAGACAACGTTTCTCCATGTTGATCAGGCTGGTCTGCCCGCCTCAGCCTCCCAAAGTGCTGGGATTACAGGCATGAGCCACTGCACCTGGCTGTATTTCTATTTTTTTAAACAGGGTTATTGAGGTATAATTCACATGCCATAAAGTTCATCCATTTAAAATATACAATTCAGGCCAGGCGTGGTGGCTCACACCTCTAATCCCAGCACTTTGGGAGGCCAAGGCTGGTGGATCACCTAAGGTCAGGAGTTTGATAACAGCCTGGCTAACATGATGAAACCCCGTCTCTACTACAAAAAATTATCTGGGCATGGTGGCGGGTGCCTGTAATCCCAGCTACTTGGGAGGCTGAGGCAGGAGAATCACCTGAACCTGGGAGGTGGAAGTTGCAGTGAGCCAAGATCACACCATTGCACTCCAGCTTGGGCAGTGAGCGAAACTCTGTCTCAAAAACAAACAAAAAAAACAACAAATGAAGTATACAATTCAAAGGTTTTAGTATAAAGACAGAGTTCTGGAGCCATCATCACAAGCAATTTTAGGACATTTTCATTATCCCAAAAAGAAATTCCATGCCTATTTGCAATTGCTCCCAATTTCACCTCTAGCTTTCCTGATCCCCACCTTTAGCCCTTAGCAACCATGAATCTACTTTCTGTCTCTACAGACTTGCCTATTCTGGATCGTTCATATAATGGAATCATACAATATGTGGTCTTTTGTGACTGGCATCTTTTTTACTTAACATGTTTTCAGGGTTCATCCATGTAGCATGTATCAGTACTTCATTTTTTATTGCCAAATACTATTCCATTGTAAGGACAGACCACATTTTGTTTATCTGTTCATCAATTGATGGATATTTGGGTTGTTTCCACTTTTTGTCCATTATGAATAATACTACTGTGAACATTTGTGTACAAATTTTCTGTGGACACAAGTTTTCATTTTTCTTGGTTGTAAACTTAGGAATGGAATTGCTGGGTGATTGAGTAACTCCATGTTCACATTTTGAGGAGCTGCTAAATTCTTTGAAAAGCAGCTGTACTGTTTTATATTCTCGCCAGTAAGGTATGAGTTTCTGGTGTCTCTGCATCCTCCCCAGCAGCTGTCATTATGTGTTTTCTGATGGTGGTCATTGTAATGAGGATCATTCGTTTCTCCAGGTGATTTTGTTTTGCATTTCTCTAATGGCAAATTATGTTAAGCATCTGTCCTTATGATTATTGACTATTTGTGTGTGTATACATACATATTTTACTTTCTTTTCTTTCTTCCTTTTTTTTTTGGAAACAGAGTCTCACTCTGTTGCCCATGCTAGAATACAGTGGCATGATCTTGACTCACTGCAACCTCTGCCGCCTGGGCTCAATCGATTCTCCCACCTCAGCCTCCTGAGTAGTTGGGACTACAGGTGCACGCCACCATGCCTGGCTAATTTTTGTATTTCTTGTAGAAAGGGGGTTTCACCATGTTTTCCAGGCTGGTCTTGAACTCCTGAGCTTAAGTGATCCACCCACCTCAGTGTATATATGTTTTTAAAGGTATACCTGTTTAAATCCTTTACCCATCATTCATTCGGGTTGTCTTTTATTTTTGAGTTGTATTTATTGAAATATTTTGGATACAAGTCGTGCACTGCATAAATGTTTTGCAAATGTTTTCTTCCATTCTTTGGGTTGTACTTTCACTTTCCTGAGATTGTACTTCGAAGCACAAAAGTTTTAAATTTTGATGAACTTGTCATTCCTTCTTTCTCATTCACTCCTTGAGCTCATGTTTGTTAAACACTGCCAAAGGCTAGGCATTGTGCCAGGAGCTAGGAATGGTGGTATGCTATCTTGTATGTTACCTCAGCTTTGGCTTAGTGAGTTTCTTTAATTTACCACTAGGGTGCTGGCTCATTGGGTAAGATACTACTCTTTGCTTTATGTGAAATGAGTGAAACCTGTGGATCTAAGATGAAAATATTTTTAGGCATAATAATTATAAGGCATTTAATTAATGAGTTAAGCAACAGTTAGCAGGTGTTTTTGGTTCTAAGAAGGTGTTCTAGGGCTTGCCTGGGTTATAATTTACTAGTAACAAGTGGCTCCTAGTCTTAAAGTTATAGGAACAAAATTATCAGCAGTTTTATCCATAAAATTATAAGCATAGCACAGTGGTGTGTGTCTGTAATCCTAACTACTTGGGAGGCTGAGGCAGGAGGATCACCCAGGAGTTCTGGGCTGTAGTGCACGATACCGATCAAGTGTCCACACTAAGTTTGGCATTGAAATGATGATTGACTCCTGGAGCAGGGGACTACCAGGTTGCTTCAGGAAGGGTGAACCAGGTTGGAATCTGAGCATATCAAAATTCCTAGGCTGATCAGTAGTGGGATTGTGCCTGTGAATAGCTACTGCATTTCAGCCTGGGCTATAGCAAGACCCTGTTTATTTAAAAAATTATTGTGAAAATTATCAGTTTTTCTGCATCTTCCACTTGGTAGGGATTGAATGTATTTTGTTCTTCACTGAATTGTCAACTATGTAATATTGGTTGCTGTACTGTATTCGATTTTTTAAAATATATAATCTAGTAGTTGAAAGGATAGCAAAGATATATTTAATAAAACATATAAAATGAACCTGTTGTAAAACCATGTGTGTCGAAATAATTGTCTATTTTCTCAGGTAAAAGATGCCTGCTTTCTGCAGCCTATGTAGACAGCCACAAATGGGAAGCAAGAGAAAAAGAACATTACTGTCTTGGTATGTACCTATGGGACTATTATATGTGTCATTTTCGGTCACTCCATATGTCTTCCATCATTTATTCATATAATATATATATGAAATTATGCTTTTATGATTATTCAATTCAGATAAGTATGTTTTAAGTCTTAAACAGTTAGACTTTTATACATGGCAAAATCATTTTTATCCTGTTCATTTCTAATATTTCATTTTCACCTCCATGAGGAGGAATTTGAGGAGCTGCCTCAAAGGAAATGTAAACAGTTCCTTTCTTTTGTTTTTTGTCCATTTTTACCATATGGTTTCCATGCAGCCTGTCTGTTTTACAGAGTTTCGTATTTTATATTTCGTCCTGTCTTATTGTCAATCTCTTTATTTTCTTAGCTCCTCTTGTGGTCTTCAGAGCCCTTTTTGACTCTATTTCATTACCAGGTGACAGGTTTGAAGGCAGTTACAATCTCATGTAAGCTGTTTAGGCAAATAGTTGGTTAACATCTTCCCAGGCTTTGGGCTTGTAATTATACTTTCTTTTCTCCTGTTCCCTATGTCATATTACACAGACAACAGCCTGTCTTTTGTAAAATACCAAGCCCTAAAAGAAATCACTGACTCAATGAGCAGTTTTTAAAAATGTACATACTTTAGACTTTTGGTACTGCCTGCCCTTTGGTATATCATCGGAACATTAATAAAGTAAATAGATTGGTGATAGTTTTATGAGACTGATGTAATTTTTGGATCAATTCCTATGCTGATCTAATATATTCCCCCAGATTTCTTTTGCTGTTTTTTGGGCTTATGTCAGTTAAGAATAAAGTCCCCTGTGTTTATGGATTTTTCCCATAAGTGCAGGAGACATTGCTGTCTGTAATGGTACCTTATTGGGGTTTTCAAAGATCTCATCCTTTTCTTTACTGATGATGTGATTGCACAAGCAGAGTTGGTTGTGGCTCTGAAATGGGTGTATGTGCACAGGCCAGCGAAAGCAGAGCTGGAGAAGATCTGAAGATAAGTAATCGTAGCTTCTCCATAAGAAACTTACATTCTGATTCTCTCTATAAGAGGCCTGGGGTAGCATTCTTGTCTCTTCTTTTACTGTCTTGAAACTGAATTCATAGTTAATATAATCTATCTATACTTAATGTTTTAAAAATCAGTATATGACCATGACCGAGTGCAGTGGCTCACACCTATAACCCCAGCACTTTGGGAGGCTGAGGCGGGTGGATCACAAGGTCAGGAGGTCAAGACCAACCTGGCCAAAATGGTGAAACCCTGTCTCTACTAAAAAACACAAAAATTAGCTGGGCACAGTGGCAGGCGCCTGTAATCCCAGCCACTCCAGAGGCTGAGGCAGGAGAATTGCTTGAACCTGGGAGGCAGAGGTTGCAGTGAGCTAGATCGTGCCACTACACTCTAGCCTGGGCGACAGAGCAAGACTTGGTCTAAAAAAAAAAAAAAAATCAGTATGATTCCTTCGCCATGATACAGAGGAGAAACAAAAGGGGAGTAACTTAAACAATATGTATTTCAATTTGTAAACAAATGTCTAGGCAAAACTATACCAAGAAACAATGAAGCAAGTAAATATTGCATATAAATCTGGAATAATTGTAGACATAGAAGAAGAGTAGATGGGTACAGATGTGGTATACTGGTGAATTCAAATACCAGGAGTGGCAGTATCATAATGACATAATTTTATTTATAGAATGAACAACTCTCGGTAAAGTTCTGACTGATTCAGAGGTCTGTCTTCCTTCAATATAGAGTTGCATTTATGGAAAATTCACCTTATTTTCCATAAAAAAATACTTTGCTTATATGAAAAATGGAGTTAGTTCCATTAATTATAAACGGGTTGTTTTTGGTGGTGTAATTGGTGTAATTGTTATGTCACAAATGGCATGGCGAATTTTTTTTATCTTTTAATTTGGAAATAATTTTGTTGTTATTGTCGTTGTTGAGACAGAGTCTGCACTGTTGCCCAGGCTGGAGTACAGTGGCGTGATCTTGGCTCACTGCAACCTCCGCCTCCTGAGTTCAAGTGATTCTCCTGCCTCCACCTACTGAGTACCTGGGGTTACAGATGCAAGCCACCATGCCCAGCTAATTTTTGCATTTTTAATAGAGACAGGGTTTTGCCTATTGGCCAGGCTGGTCTTGAACTCCTGGCATCAGGTGATCCGCCCGCTTCAGCCTCCCAAAGTGCTGGGATTACAGACTTGAGCCACCGCGCCCAGTGGGAAGTAATTTATACAAATAATAACTTATAAAAACTGCAAAGAACTCCTCTATATCTGTCCTAGTTTGTTTTCTGTTGTTTATAACAGAATACCTGAAACTGGATCATTTATCAAGAAAAGGAATTTATTTCTTACAGTTAGAGAGGCTGAGAAGGCCAGCATTGAGGGGTGGCATCTGATGAGAGCCTTCCTACTGGTGAGGACTCTGTAGAGTCCTGAGGTAGCTCAGGGCATCACATGGAGAGGGGGCTGAGCATGGTAGCTCAGGTCTCTCTTCCTCTTACAAAGCCACCAGTCCACTTCCATGATAACCCATTAGTCCATGAATGGATTCATTCATTCATCGGGGCGAGCCCTCATGATCCACTGGCCTCTCAATACTATTACACTGGGGATTACATTTCAACATGAGTTTCAGAGGAGACAAATATTTAAACCACAGCACTACTTTTACTCATGTTCACCTGTTGTTACCATTTTGATTCATTTGTTTTTGCTTTCTCTCTCCTCCTTCCCCGTGTATATACACTTTCTTTAATCATTTGGCAGTTTGTTTCATATATTATAGCTCTTTATCCTGAATACTTCAATATACATTACCTGAGACAAGGATATTCTATTGTATAATCATAGCACAGTTACCAACTTAAGAAATTTTGACATTAATATCATACTTTACTATTCATATCCCAATTTTGGAAATTGACCCAATAATGTCTCTCATAGCATTTTTCCTCATCCAGTACAGGATGCGGTCTAGAATCATAGTCCCTTATCCGTTCTTTGTTTCTTATGACATTGTCCTATATATTTTTAAAGAATTCAATCTCTTTGTAATAGAATATTCCTCTTTTTTGGATTTTTCTGTTATTTTCTCATTGTTATGCTTCCCCAGCCAGAATACTCTCAGTAATGTTGTGCTCCTGCCAGGGTATCACATGTCGACATACCTGATACCTTATGCCTTCACTGGTGATGTCAACTTTGATCACCTAGTCAACTGTGTCTGATTTCTTCACTGTAGAGTTACTGTTTTTCTCCCTTCTGATTAATGGGCTATTCTTGAAGAGACACTTTAATACAATGCAGATTATCTGCTGCTTATCAAAAGTTTGCTCTTAGATTTAGCATCCATTCATGGCTTTAGCCTGAATCAATCTTTACTATAATGGTTGCAAAGTAATGGTTTTCCAACTCTGAAAATTTCTCCAGATTTACTAGCTAACACTCAGTATTCTACTATAAGGAAGAACTGCTCCTTTTCTCTCATTTCTTTCTCATTTATCTGTTTATTATCATGCATTATGTTTAAATCATCAATTTGTGAATTTTTTAAATGATTCATTACCCTCAATTATTTTGATGGTCTAATTATCGCAGACTTGGCTGATAGAAGCCCTTTCAAGCTGGCTTCCATTTTCCCCCAACCCCCTCTTTTTTGATAACTTACTTTCTCTCATATAACAAGGTGTTTCAGGCTCACTGTGCACCTTTCCTGGCCTACCCCTGGAATCAACCATTTCTCCAAGGAGCTCTGGTTACTTTTGGTGAGGAATGGCAGTAGAAACCAAGATCTAGGTGCTAGGTGTCCTTTTGCTACAGTGAAATTTTTGCTTCTTGGCCCATTCAGTAGACAGTTCTGGAAAAAAAAAATGAATGCACATACACATAAACACATACATGTACACATATGCATGTACATATACCATATATATTTTGCAAATATTGAGTTCACACCAATCCCAAGTTCATCCCCATGGGATTCTTCTTGCCTTGCTCCAGTCCATATTTGTATCTCCTGTCTTCCATACTGAGAGCTCTGGCTCCCACTAGAGACAGTGTTTTGATGTACGGGACAGTCTCAGCATTGCAGGTCATCTGAATTCCCTGTTTTCTGTCCATTAAGTGCCAGTAATGCCTTCCAGTCATTGTGACAATCAAGAACAACCTCCACATATCCTAAAATGCTCTATAAGGCCAATACTATACCTTTAGGGAACCACTGTTCTAGTGATCAGATCAGTATGGACTCATAGTTCTACAGCAAGGCGTGTTCTGATGTGCCATATATGAATTATAAGCAAAGTGCAGTGAAGCACAGATGAGGGAATGACGAATTCCAGGAAAGCTTATTAACACTTTCCTAGGTATGCAGGGATGATTAGGAAATGAGGCCACTAGGTTTGGTGTCTTAGTGTTGGGTATAGTCAGTCACACAAATCCAGGGAACATTGTCACGGATGTCTGAGTAAGCAGTAACTGTTTGCCAAAGAATGAGTATAATAATCTGTAACAGGGCTGCACGCAGTGGCGCACGCCTGTAATCCCAGCACTTTGGGAGGCTGAGGCAGGCCAGCCTGGCCAACATGGTGAAACCCCGTCTCTACTAAATTACAAAAATTAGTCGAGCGTGGTGACGCACACCTGTAATCCCAGCTGCTACGGAGGCTGAAGCAGGAGACTTGTTTGAACACGGGAGGCAGAGGTTGCAGTGAGCCAGAGATCACGCTGCTGCACTCCAGCCTGGGCGACAGAGCTGACCCTGTCTCAAAAAAAAAAAAAAAAAAAGTCTGCAGTGAGTAAATATAACATGGAGACATTTGTCCCCTTTTCTCAGTTAAGGCTAGTTTTCTTGGAAACGCAGTACTAGCCACCATTTACTGAATTCTTTCCTGCCACCGTGACAGCTGTCCCCTCTGCCTAGAATATCTTTCTACATCCTGAATCTCTTCAGTCAGAATCGATATTTCCTGCCCTATATTTCAGCACTGTGTGCCTTCCTTGTGTGTGATGTGCTGAAGTCTGCACTGGGGAGGCCGACTTCTGGGTGTCAGTCCCAGTTCTGCGGCTTTCAGCTGTCACACTCGGTTTCTGTGCCTATAAATTAGAGATGATGGTAATGCCTGCCTCACCGTCTGACATGCAGGTGCTTCAGAAATATGTGGACCGAGGAGTCTCTAGGCCCCTTGTTTTTAGCCCTATATAAAACGCGTGAGGTGAAATAAGGTTTTGGAACTCACACTGCTTGGAAGAAAGAGCTTTTGAGACTTTTTCCTACTGTGTACTGGAATGTAATTGTTGCCGCTTTTTTCCAAATGGACATTGTTTTCGGTGTTATTTAACATCACTACTTGCTTTCCCTCATTTTTATTTGAGCGTTTGGGTTGAGCTATTGGCACTGAGCAGGTAGGCCGCAAGGTAGGGAGAGCGCCCGTTGCTCCAGCTCTGGAGATGGGACAGTAGGTGGCAGTGTGGCCCCTGCGGGAATCCGCCGCCCCTAGGGTGGAACGTGGCGAGTGGGCGCGGGGCTGTCGGGTAATGTGCGCGCGCAAGGCAGCGCCCAGCATGTGGAGCGCTGTGATTGGGCGCTGCCATCCAGAGGGCCGTGAGGTGCTCGGAGCGGGCTCGCTGATTGGGGGAGGGAGGAGGGCCGATATGAGGCTTTCGTCGCTCCCATCCCCATTGGAGAGCGAGGCAGCAAGGGACACTGCGGCTTGTGGGTGTGGGCTTCATCTGCCGGAGCGCCGTCTCCCCTGAGCTGTGCCCTGCCGGGGAGGACGGCGAGAGAGACGTTCTGGCCTCAGAGTGGGCGTGCGGTTCCGGTGCCCCCCTCTTCGTCCTCGTGGCTGATTGTGCCAGAGAGCTCCTCGGGGAGAGCCCCAGCGAGAGGGCAGTTTCCCATCGCCAGGGACAATGCCGCGTCTAGGACCTGCGCCCGCGCTGCGCCCCGAGGGCCCCGGCGCGAACGTCAGAACGCCACCCCGTTCCGCGCTCTCAGTAGCCAGCCAGGGCCGCTACCCGTTCCACTGAAGAGAGGAGGAAACCGGGCGAGAGCCTCACTTTCCTTTCCGCCCAAAAAGGTTTCTCAGTGATTGCTGTAGTACCTGAGACTCTACCATAGGGTCTTCCGTCTACATTAAAGTAGTCAATTTCTTCTTTAAAATACTTCTATTAGAGTATAATATACATACTGAAAAGTGTGCAAGTCATAATATAGACATTGATAAATTATCACAAAACAAGTAAACCTGTGTAGGAAGCGAGCATTCCTACCACTCCAGAAGCCCTTATTGTGGGCCCCACTTAGTCTCTCCGAAGGTAACTGGTATCCTGACCTCTAACGCCGCAGATTTTTTTTTTTTAATGTTTTAACATTTGACACCTTGGTATAAGGAGCCCCCTTTACCCATCACCTGGCTTCAACAATTATCAGCTCTTAGTCTTTATTTTATCTTTATTACTGTTTTCCCATCCCGATGCTTTGGATAATTTTGAAGGAGATCCCAGGCAGTAAATCATTTCATCCGTAAATATTTTGATATAGATCTCCAAAAGATAAGGATACTTTTCAATACCATTGTCACACCTAAAATATTAATAGGGTTGTAAATATCACGAAATATCCAGTTAGTGTTCAGATATCCCTGATACTCTTTTTTTTTTTTTTAAGACAAAGTCTCCCTCTGTCGCCCAGGCTGGAGTGCAGTGGCCGCATCTCGGCTCACTGCAAGCTCCGCCTCCCGGGTTCACGCCATTCTCCTGCCTCAGCCTCCCAAGTAGCTGGGACAGCAGGCGCCCGCCACTACACCCGGCTAATTTTTTTTTGTAATTTTAGTAGAAACGGAGTTTCACCATGTTGGGCAGGATGGTCTCGATCTCCTGACCTTGTAATCTACCCGTTTCAGCCTCCCAAAGTGCTGGGATTACAGGCGTAAGCCACCAGGCCCTGTCCTTTTTTTTTTTTTTTTTTTTTTTTTTTTTTTTTGACACGGAGTATTGCTCTTGTCACCCAGGTTGGAGTGCAATGGCACGATCTCAGCTCACTGCAACCTCCACCTCCCGGGTTCAAGCGATTCTCCTGCCTCAGCCTCCCGAGTAACTGGGATTACAGGTGCCTGCCACCACGCCCGACTTTTTGTATTTTTAGTGGAGATGAGGTTTCGCCTTTTTCGTGCTGATCTGGAACTCCTGACCTCGTGATCCGCCCACCTCGGCCTCCCCAAGTGCTGGGATTACAGGCGTGAGCCACCGTGCCTGGCTCAGATATCCCTGATACTCTCATAATTTTTTTTTTTTTTATGATTTCGTTGAATCAGGATCCAAATAAAGGCTCGTGTATAATACAGTTGGTTGCTATGTGCCCCCCTTAACTCTTTCTGAATCTTTTTAATAGAAACATACAGAAGTAGAGTAGAATAAAACCCTGTGTACCGTCACCCAGCTCCAGCAGTTATCAATTCCCTACCAATGTTGTTTCATCCCTCCCCACCTGTTCACCAGATTACTTTTTAACAAACTTAATTATCGGGTTATTTTGTATGTATTTTGATAGGTACCTCTAAAAGATAAGGATTTTTTAAAACGCAGCTAATCATACTATTCTAAAAAACTAGTACTTCTGTAATATTAAATATTCCATTAATGTTCACATTATTGGGAAGCTCCCTGAGTTCCATGAGAGGAAGTTTTCTTGAGTCTCTCTGCCAAGGAGTGAGCACCCAGGTGACTTGAGCTGAATTGAATTCATGAGCCCTACTGAATTAAATATTTTATTTCTGATTTTTCAGATCACAAATCTTGGGACACGTTTTGGTTTGGGTTACTGTTTTGCTTGTGTTGGTTTCTGTTGGTTTGTTGGTTTGTTTTCTGTTGGTTTGTTTTTGGAGAACCTCCTTTTTGAATCCAAAGAGTATTTCATTGACACGTTTGCATTCAGGTCTGTCTCTTACAGACACTTCTTCCATTTTAGCTGAGATTTAGTTTTGCTGTGTCATTTTGGCTGTAGGCGCCTTTGGCTTTTTGCATGAATATTTCAGATCCTGCTCTTGAGGCCTGATGGAGATTTTCTGAAGTCTGCTTTCTTAACTTTTGTCAGTTCCATATTTGCATCTCTGTGGCATCTATTCATTTTCCAGTTTTCATATTTGCCAAGTTCTAGAGATGGGTCTGACTTGTGCATATCACCCTTCTTTAATCTCAATAGTATATATGTACACAAAGCTTGCTTTCATGTTTTTTCTTTATTGGATTTATTTATTAAAGCTTCTGGTGACAGACAAATAGAAGGAAGTCTAAAACTCTATGTCCAGATTGGTTGCTAGGCTAGTTTTCCATACTTCCTTCTGTGTATTCAGTGCATGATATATGTCATGTGTCCTCATTTTTCTTTTAAAATGTGGGAAACAAAAACAGTTTCAGCCTGTATTTTTCAAGATCACCTCTTCTAGGAAGGACAATAATAATCTGTATCTGTTTCTTTATTACGTAAATTAGGTAAGGTATGCAGATGACCATAAGCCCAGAAAGAGTTTAGTGTTGCCTGAAAGGGTAACAGTAATGTGCAGTTATGTAGAAAAGAAAAACTGAAACCATTTTTCACCCAAAGCAAGGATTCAATAAAGGATTCATCTTTTTCTTCAGTGACCTTCATTATCACAGCTTTGCCTCAGAGACCACACTCTTTTTTAAGAGGCTTGTTTTTCAACACATCTCTACAGATTTTGTGACAGAATTTTATGTACTGTGAAGCTGTGTTACTTTGGTGTGCACCAGGTTAAAATTATCTTGGCAAAATGAATTTTTGGTCATTATGCGGTGACCCACATAATCTATAAAACTGCTTTTTGCCTGTAATCTGTTGTGTCTGATATTAATGCAACCGTACCAGCTTTATTTTGGCTTCCTAGTGTGTTTTTAATACATTTTCAACTCTTCTGTGTTTATATGATTTATGTAGCTAGCTTTTATATTTTTAACCAATCTGACAATCATTATCTTTTAACTAGAAAGTTTCATCTATTTACATTGTCATTTCATGATTACCACTATAATTGGATTTATTTCTGTCACATTTTGTGATTGGTTTCATCTTTCTTTTTTTTCCTTTTTTATTTTTGGATTGATTTTTACTTTTGGATTATTTTTGTTTTGTACATTTTTTTCCCCTCCACTGGTCTGGAGATTATATCCTCTACTTTTTTCGGGATTGGTGCCCTTTAACTTCTAAAATGCATATTTAGCTTAAATTGTAATGCTCATCACACTCTACTATCCTTTAGAACACCTTAGGTCCACATACATGTCTAACCATATGCTTTTGTCTAATAATAAAGTTTTATCCTTTAAAACACACATAACATTGTTTTAAACAGTCAGTTCCCGCCCCCTCCCCACCCAATTTAACCAATTTTATTTACTTACTGTTCTTTCTAGCATCTCAAGTTTTTCTTAAAGGATGTTTTTCCTTCTTCCTAAAAGAAGTTTCTAAGTAACTTCTAAAAAGTTCCTTTAGTGAGTTCTAAAACGTACCTTTAGTGAGTATTAGTTGCTAATACATTATCTGTTTTTGTTTGTCCAAAAATGTCTTCATTTTGCCCTTATCCTTTATTTATTTATTTATTTATTTATTTATTTATTTATTTTTTATTTGAGACGAGGTCTTGCTGTGTTGCCCAGGCTGGCCTCCAACTCCTGGGCTTAAGTGATCCTCCCACCTCAGCCTCCTGAGTAGCTGGTACTACAAGCACATGCCAGCATACCTGTATTTTACCCTTATTTTTTAAAGATAGTTTTGCTACATATGCAATTTTAGGTTGATAGTCTATACTTGCAACATTTTGAACATTTTTTTCTATTTTCTGGAGTTTATCATTCCTATTGAGAAAACACCTGTTAGTATAGGTGTTTCTTTCTTTGTAGTTTCTCTTTTCTTTCTGGCCACTTTTGAGATCCTCTCATTCATCATTTTCAAAATAATAATTTTACTTTTTTGACTTGAGACTATGTACATATCCTGAATCTAGAAACCTATATTTTTTATCAGTTCTAAAAAATTCTCATCATTGTCTCTTCATACATTCTTATTCATTTTTCTATATCTTTGCTCTTATACAGTTCTCATTTTTATCTTTGTAGCATTCTGTGTAATTTTTTTATCTGCCTTTCAGTTCACTCTCACTTCACCTGTGTCTAACCTGCTTTTTAACTTATTCATTGTTTACTTTTTACAGCTTTGATGAGGTATTCTTCACATAAAATAAACTGTGCATATTTAAATGTACAATTTGATCAGTTTTGACCAATGTACAGGTGTATATGTCCGTAAAGTCATCACCAGGATCAAGATATTGAGCATATCTGTCACCTGCCAAAGTTTTCTCCTATTCTTTAATCCTTTTCTCCTTCCGCTTCCAGCCCTACACCCCAAATTCCCAGGCGACCGTGGATATGCTTTTTTGTCACTGTAGAATAGTTTACGTTTTTTAGAATTTTATATAGTAGAGTCAACTCTTTAAACAAAATTCTCAGCTTGAGAATTTTGAGAAGAGTGGGTTAAATCCCCCCAAAGAGGCATGAGGGCTGACTTTGTAATTTATAATCCTCAGGGGACAAGAATCCTGGTTGTTTACTTTTTAGGGTGCATTATTGTAGTGATAAGTTTTACCTTTTCACTTCAGGTGTAGTTCCCCTAGGTGGTCCTGTCTTTACCTGAGGATCTATGAACGAGTTTCTCATCTTACAAGTATTGGTTTTATCCTCCCTTCCCCGTAAGTCATTGAAACTAAAGCTCTCCATCACTGTAGATCATCATATGCTGTCAAAAGGACTGTTCCCGTCAAAGGGACTGCTCCCTTGAATACTCCAAGTTTATGTTCTCATCTTGCCTTTGGCCTCTGACAGTTACATCTACCTTCTTGAAAGCTCAGTCATATGTTTGGGGGAAAATGGATATTTTGTTTTATTTTTATAGTACGAAGAATTTTTTTAAAGATATTTAATTCATCTTACTCCAGCAATGGAATTCCTATTCAGTATCTTCTTTGAGCTTAGGAACAACATCTAGGACTTCTTCTGTGTTCCCTCCCATGGTTGTTTCCAAACATAACTGATGATGTTTCATTAACTACAGTCTTCTGGGGCTATTGTTTAAGTCTCTGGCGCTACCTCAAACCCAGAGAATTAGAGTCTCCCTCTGGGTGAAAAAAATCCTAGGAATCTGAAGTTTTAAAGCCCCTCAGGCACTCTGAATCCTCACCCAGGCCATTGTGGGCCATTGCACTCTTACTGGGAATAGTGCAGGGTTCTCAATAAAATCTTATATATTCTGAGATCGTTAATAATATTGGTTTCTTCAAAGGGGAAGGGCATTTTTAGTATACATTTTATTTTCTGGACATGCTTCCACATTGTCTGTCTAGCTCTAAATTTTGTTAAATGAAGAATTCAAATTTCAGATCCATTTTCCCATATAGTCTGTTGTCCACAGCCATCAGCCATAGTATGTATTCCTGAGGAGCTGAGTAGCAAGCAAAAAAGTATCTTCTTTGGCACCTCTTTTTGGACAAAACCTGGGCATCTGCTGGCCCCTCACTGAAACATGAGGTGGGATTTTGACTATGGAAGCCCACAGTCCAGAAGCCTGTGGCGCTGGCCCTCTGCACACCGCAGCTGCCCCAGCTTTCCTGGCCGTCCCTGCTCTGTGCAGTTTTCTGCCTCATTCATCATGGCAGCGCTATACTGTGAGGTGATTGGCCACATAATATATTTAGCAGCAAACCTTTCTCTGACTTGGAATATGCAAATGTTATTCATTAGATGCTGGCTCTGCAGCTGTTACCTTTTCTGAGGCTCCAGCCAATTTCACTTGACTAAAGATTCCTTGGTGGGAAGGATTCACATGCAATCTTGAGTTACCACACTACAGGGGTTATCAGTGAAGCCACCTCATTCCAGAGTTTGGTTATACATTGTGCACAATGTGAAACCCACAAAGAAATGATGGGTTTTTCATTTTAATTAGGCCATAGATCCTGATCTTGCTATTTTAAGTTAAATTGTAAATTTTGGGTAGAGGGAGGTAATTTCTCATATTGCCTGTCATCTAAACACAAGAGCCTTCATTATGAAATGATCATAAAGATTTGCTATTATGAGAGAGACGTTTAACATAAACGTCTACTGTAAGCAAGTAGATTTAGTGCTATTAAGTTGCCTTAGTGTGAAGGGGGTTTAAGGACTTTTTTGTTTTTATTTTGCTTTAATCACTTGGCTTCAATCCCTTTAAGACAGTCATAAGAAAAGCTAATTGCTTTTATATCATATGAAGTTCTAAAGTTGTTTTCCCCCAGTAGGTATTGAGTTATTGAGATCAATCCCTCGGGGAAAAAAGGGAGGAAAAAATGGTTAAATGGAGAATAGGTTTTCAACAAATACTTATTACTTGATCATTTCTGCTTGTGTCCTTATTACCCGATAAACCAATTTCTTCCACCAGGGAGTAAACAAACCTTGGAAACCCAATTACTTTTTTCTTTCTTCCTTTTCTTCCTTTGATTCGTTTCTTTAGGTATTTACTAGGTGCCTTTTATGGAACTCTTCTAGGGACTGAGAATGTGTATATTAGTAATTACATGGATTTTATTTTTAGTGTGAGAGACAAAAAAACAACACAAATTAGCATTTGTTGGTTTTTATCCTGATTGGCTGATTTATCTTTTAAAAGGCTCACTCAGACTGCTGGGTGGAGATTAGATAATAAGGGTGGGGACAATAGTTAAAACAAGGTCGAGAGATGAGAGATATTGGCGGCTTAGCAGTGGTGGTGATGAGAAATATATACTTATATTTCAAATCTAGAGCCTATAGGATTTACTGACAAATTGGTTATAGAGTGTGAAAAGAATGGGGTCAAGGATGATGCCTACATTTTTAGACTGAGTAAACCAGCCAATATAGTGGTCATTTACTGAGATGGGAAAAGCAGATGGAGAGTGGAAGTTTGAGGAAATAAGAGAACATGTGATGTTTATATACCTATCAGACACCCAAATGGAAATATCACCTATGTAATTGGATATGCAAGTCTGGAGTTAAAGGGAGAAGTGGGGGTAGGTATGTCCATGTGGAGCCAACCATCTGTAGGTGATGGTTAAAGCTGTGGCAGAGAATGAGATCACCTAGGGACCGAGCATAGATGGTGAAGGGAAGTCTGCAGTCTACTGCTGAGTCCTAGAGGCACTCCAACATTTAGAAGTCAAGAAGAAGAGGAGATCCTGCAAAGGAACACAATAAGGAGAGAAAAAAGAGAATATTTTGTGAAGGTTAGAATGGTCAGCTGTATCAAATGATAGTGAGAAGTCAAGTAAGATGAGGACTGAAAATTAACCACTGGATTTTAACAGTATCATAGTGGTTATTGGTGTCAGTGGAATGTGTTGAAGACTGGGAGCTCAGGAAGTAGTAACAGCTGTATCTGAGATGACTCTTTTGAGCAGTCTTACTGTTAAGAGGAGCAGAGAAAAGGAGACAAAACTGTAGGAAATATGAGGGCAAGGGAGGGCTTTTTTGTATAACACCGTTCAACCTTTGTAACAGAATAGAGGACAGAGAATATGGGCACAGATGCTAGTAACCTGGTAGACATGATGCTCAAAGGATAAAGTTCTCTTTGGATTGCTTCTGTTTTCTCAGTTAAATGAGACACAAAATCATAGGCTGAGAGTGAGGAGAAGGGGAAGGAGGAATTGTAAATTTGAAAAGCAACGACAAGATGTGAACTAAACATTTTGGAGAGTATGCTGCTTAGGATTTCAGACATTTTCAGACTCTGAGATAAAAGTGTGATCTCAGAAATAGCAAGTATTCCTATGGATGTTCTGCTAAAAGGAACCAAAATAGGAATCATTCAGGCCAAAAATCATTAAGGATAACCAGAGTGCTGCTGTCATTTGTTCAGGGTAGGTATAAAAGTCACTAGATACATTTCAATTTTTTAAATGTTTTGAATAGCTAATATACATCTATAACCTGATATATAGCTAATATATTTCAAAATACAAAAGGAATAAATGTGTAAGCGATGAAGAGTCTTCTTCCCTGGATCTCCCATCATCTCATTTCTTTCTTTCTTTTTTTTTTTTTTTTGGAACCTATCAGGAAATACACTTGCTTGTGTCTCCTTCCAGAAATATTTTATTGATCCTCTCCCTGTCCCAGGTCTTTTTTTTTTCTTTTATTTTTTTCTTTCATGAGCTAATTATATTGGACTTCTTTATTTCCACTTTTATTTTAGATTCAGGGAGTACATGTGCAGGTTTATTGCATGAGTATATTGCATGGCACTGAGGTTTGGGGTATAAGTGATCCCATCATCCAAGTACTAAGCATAGGTAGTTTGTCAGCCCGTGCCCCTTTCCCTCTCTCCTGCCTCTAGGAGTCCCCAGTGTCTACTGTTCCCTTTATGTCCTGTATACCTAGTGCTTACCACCCACTTGTAAGTGAGAACATGTGGTATTTGATTTTCTGTTCCTGCGTTAATTTACTTAGGATAATGGCCTCCAGCTGCATCCACATTGCTGCAAAGGACGTGGTTTCTTTCTTTTTTTTTTTTTTTTTTAATGGCTGTGTAGTATTTCATGGTGTATATGTACCATATTTTCTATATCCAATTCACCATCCTTAGGTTGATTCCATGTCTTTGCTATGGTGAGTAGTGCTGCAGTGAACACTGAGTGCATATGTCTTTTTGGTAGAATATTTTCTTTTCTTTTTGGTATATACCCAGCAATGGGATTGCTGGATCAAATGGTAGTTCTGCTTTAAGTTCTTTGAGAGATTTTCAAACTGCTTTCCACAGTGGCTGAATTAATTTACCTTCCTACCAACAGTGTATAAGCATTCCCTTATCTCTGCAGCCTTACCAGCATCTGTTATTTTTTGACTTTTTAATAACATCCATTCTGACTGGTATGAGATGGTATCTCATTGTGGTTTTTATTTGCATTTTTCTGATGATTAGTGATGTTGAGCATTTTTTCATATGTTGCTTGGCTGCTTGTATGTCTTTTGAGAAGTATCTGTTCTTGTCTTTTGCCCATTTTTTTAATGGGGTATTTGGTTTTCGCTTGTTGAATTATTTTAAGTTCCCTACAGATTTTGGGTGTTAGACCTTTGTTGGATGCGTAGTTTGTGAATATTTTCTCCCATTCTGTAGATTGTCAGTTTACCCTGTTGATGGTTTGCTTTGCTGTGCGGAAGCTCTTTAGTTTAATTCGGGTCCCACTTGTCAATTTTTTTTTGTTGCAATTGCTTTTGAGGACTTCTTCGTAAATTCTTTCTGAAGGCCGATGTCCAGGATAGCATTTCCTAGGTTTTCAAATTGATCCGTTTTTTAAAAGCTAAATACATGCTAAGAAGTTTTTTTTTTAAATAATTCTCAACCCAATTAAATCATTTTTTAAATATTTTAAAGAATAAATATTCTTTTTTCCTCTTTAATTTGTATAAAAATAATTTCTAAAAAGCAAGAAAGAACGTCTCTTTTAATACTTCATGTTGGCAGCCATCTGGCAAGAATTGTAAAAAAATAGGTATCTTTAACAAGGTTTTTTTTTCTTTTTTTGTCTTCACAGCTGATCTTGCATCTTTAATGGATAAAACATTTGAGAGAAAGTTGCCTGTTAGTTCTTTAACAATATCACGGGTAAGAAAATTTTAACATATATATTTTCCAAGAAGAAGGAAGAAAGCCAGAAAGGCCCTTCATGTAGATGAGGCTGTGTACATAAAAAATACTTTGCATAGGAAATATTTTTCAAGAGTATGGTATGTTTTTATAGTTACTAATAGATATTTTTATAGTGTAGTAGCAAATTTCTTTGGCTGAAATAAAAGGTAGTACATTTACCAGATTCTGATATCAGTACTCACTTTTGTGTATCTGATTTATTTTATTTTTTCCCGGATATGATATTCTGCTGTATGATACCATCAGTTTTTTTAAGTTGATATGTCCTTCAAAGTAATGATATTTACCCGTTAGTATTGGAAGTGTTTTTGATAGCCAAGAAAGTCTGTAAAAGAATGGATATTAATGTTAAAGTGAAACTGCAGTAGAGTAATGGTTGGAAGAATAATGTTAGGTTAGGAATCAGGAATAGTAACCATTACTGAGCACCTTCTATGCCAGTTTTGAATAGTTCCTTAACATACATTATTTTTTAAATTCTCACTGCTCCCTGTGCAATAAGCAGTCTATGTAAGACATCATTTAATAACTTTTCCAAGTTCACACAGCTTGTAAGCGTGGAAAAACTGAGATTCAAACCCAGATAGCTAGGTTCTCTTCTGTTGCCTGCTTCAAATATATCTGGGCTTGTCTTTATCACAAATTCACTTTATGACACTGGGCAATGAGACCCCTCTCAATTTTCTGATTTTCAGCATGGGTACTGTTGCGTCTTCCTCTCAGGGAATAATGGGATGCTAAGATGAGATTTTAGCTGTGAAAACTTTTTACAGAAATTAATGACACCATAAAATTTAAAATATTGTTAAATATGGAAGAGAGAAAGGAAATAAATTACCTTTCTTTTGAATCCTGGTCCTTTCTTTCTGCCGTTTAGTTGAGAAACAGTTTTACTGGTCATAAGTTACATTTAATAGACTCATAATTGGCATATTGGAGGAGAATGGAAAGGCCATTGGTTCATCCCTTACATGATGGGTAAAACTTCTGGATGCCATAATACCTGCTATTTATTTAGGTAGTACTTCAAGGTTTACAGCTTTTATGTACATTTTCTCATTGGTGCCTTATACTCTTCGGGGTCGGTGCCTTTATCCTATTTATGCAGATGGTGCAACCAAGTCCCAGAGGGGCTGTGCCATCTGTTTATGCCATACAGCAAACAATCAGAGCTGTTTCTCAAGCTCAGGTTCTGTGTTTGAACCACATTTTATATGCCCTTAATAGATTTCTAAGTCAAGTCCAGAAGTGCTAGGGATTTTTAGAAAGTCTCCCTCTTTTTACTCTCCTCTCTCTTCTATGAGGTTTTCATTATATTCACAACATGCATTGTCTTCTACGCTTTTTTTTTTCTTTTTTGCCTCTGAGTCTCTATTTTAGAATAGAATCTGTCTTTGAAATAATCCTTTTTATTTGTTTATTTGGACCATAGTTAATGAGCATACTCAGAGATTTTATGGTTTGAAACGAGAGTTTGTTGATAAAGGAATCATAGGTTTACTGTTGCATAGCAGAGCTTAAATCAAAGTAGGAAAAAATGGTTGCAAGCCTGAATTCTCTAAATTTAGATGTTTATGTTCTAGGCAATAGTTTTTTAGCCATCAGAGTCTTCATTCTTTCAGCCATCAGAGTCTTCATTCTTTCAGCCATATGTTCCCCTGTTTGGAACATAAAGAAAATAGTATCAGGATTTAAAGATAAAGGAAAAAATAGGTAACTAGTTATAATCAGTGGAACACTCCTTGTTCTGAGCAAGCTTCATGTTTGGCTTTCAATCCATTTTCTGATCAAGGTTGTTCCACACGTAGAAAAAGAGAAGCCATTGTATATTCTTCGTTTGCATTAGCATAAATGGGTTTCAAGGATGGAGCCATACCACGTGAACATTTTTCCACTAAGCATCACCATCATTCTAATAAAACGGGTGTCCTGTGTTTTGTAAGGTCAATGTGTGATCTAGGCCCTAGGCCAAATATATGACATAATTTATATTCAACCAAAGGTTTCTTTTTCTGTCTTTTAGCTTGTAGACAACATTTCGTCTCGGGAAGAGATAGATCATGCAGAGTATTACCTTTACAAGTAAGTTTTCCTTTTGATTTGGCTGTGTACTCTGTGATTTCACACCCTTTTTTACATAAAAGTTGGTATATGTTATGTATAATTTTGACACCTTCTAAGTTTATATTTTAAAGATCTTTTCATATGAGTATAGAGTTTCTGATTTTTTATAACTGCATTTTTTTCCATACTGTGAGTTTATTATTTAAACCAGTTCCCTTTTTATGGACCTCTAGATTATTCTCTTTTGTATTGTATACAATGTTAAAATTGATAACCTTATACATATGTAATTTTTCACCTAATTTTCATGAGTATATGTATTTATAGTTTTAATCGCTATTGTCAAATTGCTTTCTGTTGAAGTTTTTACATTCCCACTAGCAATGTGTGAGAGACGTATATTTTTACAGCTTGGCCAATAGTTAGGTATTTTCACATTTGCGTTTTTTTGCCAATCTGATCAGTGAAAGTTTATACACACACACACACACACACACACAGTGAGAGAGAGAAGTTGAGTATCTCTTACCTAAAATGCTTGAAACCAGAAGTGTTTAAGATTTTGGATTTTTTTAGATTTTTGAATATTTGCATTATACTTACTGTTTGAGTACCTCTAATTCGAAAATCCACAATGCTTCAATGAGCATTTCCTTTGAACATCATGTTGGTGCTCAAAAAATTGTGAATTTTGGAACTTTTCAAATTAGAGATACTCAATCTGTATGTATATTTCTTCTCTCCTCTTTTTTTTTTTTACAGGTGGAATTATACCCGATATGAACTGTTATGTACCTATTTTCAATTAACACTGTTATAAAACCTTTTCTACATTACCACATTTACTTCATTCTTTCTCAGAGCTGCTGACAATTCCATTGTGAATTACTGACAAAACTCACTCGTGTGTACAAAAAGTATGTTCAGTACAGCATCATTTATGGTAGCAAAAGACTGAAACAACCTAATGCACATTAAATAAAGAACCGGTCAAACAAATATCTGTCAGAATTGTACCTTGCAACTAAATGTTTATTGTGATTCCAGTTTTTAAAATCTGATTTGTGATTTGATCCAGTTCCTATGTTCCAAAAATAGACTCAGATCGAAATTTTAAATGTTTCCAGTAAGTATTGCAATAGGGTTTCCCATTTGATCTTGCTTGTTGTGCTCAAGAGAATTTTTAGTTATTTCTGTCTAGATGCATTTTCATTTTTTGTTGTTTTTTTGGGGAGTAGTTTTTTTCTAGATGCATTTTTTAAAGCTTACTGTATTTTAGTGAAAATTTATTCATTTTTCTTTGATTTTGCTAAATAATAATGAGGCTTCTTTTTTTTCAAATTTCTGAATTGGGTAGATGCTACCACTTTTTGGGTGTTTTCTATTTAAATGTAAACCTCAAGTACGCTAGATTCCGCACCTTAAAAAAACATTTATTTTAAACCTCACATTGGCTGTAATGGTGTCCTAAGTTGAAATTCTAGGTACTAACTTAGTTGCAAGTCATCTTAGTTGTAAGTGCCCTCTCTTACTTCATTAGGATAATGAAAAATGAACCCCTTGATGAGAGCTAGCCCTGCCTTCCTTTAGTGGCTCTTTGGGACTGTAGGACTGCTTTGGTAGTTATTTTTTGTCTGTGGTGAAGGGTGTATTTGGGCTGGCATCTGGCCAGTTCTCATATTTTTATTTATAGCAAAATGCAGAACATAGTTTCAATTTCTAAATATAAGCTGTTTTTTTAAGAATTTCATCCTGTGAGATACAGGGCCATAGTATTGGGAGAAGTATATTCCAAATTCGTAAGTACCTCTGTAGCATATCATTGATTTCAGTGACTCAGCATTTCAACAAGTATTTACTTAGCACTTATTATGTGCCCAGGCCCTGTCCTGGGTGCTGGATATCTAATGTTGAATAAGTTAGACATTCTCCAAGTATTACTGAAAAGTTGAAGTTCTGTTTTTAAGATCTTCTGTGATTAATTCTTCACACGTTCAATTTTGCGTGGCCTGGGGTATAACTGAAAGTTTCGTAAGATCACTGTGTCCTATTTCCTTATAGATCATATAAAGGACTCTTGTCCATCGTAAGTCTGAGCCACTGTTTAACTGGACATCCCATTTCTTGCTTTAATCAAAACTAATTCTTTAGCTATGATTTACCATTTATCTTAGTTATTTCTCCTCCCTTCCATTACCAAGAAAATTGAAATTGACTCTCTTTTTATCAGCTTTTTTTTTTTTTCAGACAGAAATGTTTTTATGACTTCATGTGCTTGTGTATATATGAGACTAGGTAGAACTCTACAAAGCTGCATTGATACAGTAGAGATTGGCTGGGATCTCTCGTTAGCTAAGTGCCTCACTCTTGCTTTCTAGCCTTAGAGAATATACAGAATATACTTATGCCTTAGCAAAATTAAAAATTACAAGTTATAAACTCTTAGGGTTTCTCTCAAGTAATCAAAATCAGGGATGTTAATCCTGAAGACACCAAGGACTTACTGCTGTGTAATATTTCTACCAGTTAGGGCTTCAATCGTTATGATGCTTAACATCTCCTCATGGGATGACTTTAGACATCTTGGAGTAAACTTACAATTCGAGATCTAAGGTGAAGAAATGAAGAAGGAACGTCTGTCTTAATTTTAGCTAACTCACAGCTTGGAGGCCTGGGGTTAGGATTTCTCAGTCCTTAAGCAGTACAGTCTTTAACAGTGAAGACCACAGAAGAACTTTTGCATTGGTTCACCTCTTTCTCTGACATGGCCTGTGAACACCAGGCTCTGCTAGCAGGAGTGTAGCTGCCACATCTTCTCCTCTTCTAATGATCACATTTCCGCAATGATTATGTAAAGTCTAGAGCCAAAGAAGTTTAGAAACCTTGAATGATCAGTGAAGAGCTGATTGAGCTTCTGCCATTGCGTCAGGCACGCAAGTGAACAGTTCCAAGTTCCAGCAGCTCAGGGTGCTGCTGGTACCCGCCAGCTTATTATCACCCTATCATCCCAGCAGAATATTTGAAGCTTTGACTCTCCCAAAGTACGTGGGCTTAAATGTTTAGGGACTTCAACATTAAAGGGATCTTTTAAGGAGAGATAGAAAGACTGCTGTTCAGTCAGCAGACGGGAGAACAAATTCCTAAGTACTTTTATTTGGGCCATGGTCTAGTCTCTGGGAGCTGGCAGTCCTATGATCAACTTTTGCCTTCTGTTTATAAATAAAAAATGAAAACACCAAGGAAAGGGTGAAGCTCTACCCAAACAATAATATGAACTAAAAATGGTTAAGGCAATACCAGAAATTATATTCATTGGCCAAAACAAAAAACAAAAAAACTGATAATACTCATATAACAGGAAAATAAACCAAAAACCAAGAGTAAAAGTGATTAAAATAGCAACAAGGTTAAAACAAAGTAAAACAAAATAAGAAAACAAGGCATACTGTTTGGCTGTGACAAATACAGAAAATGTAAATAAGATAATAAAAAATAAATACAGTAAAATGAAATAAGGATTTGAGCCAGGGACTTTTAATGATATGTACAGTTTAAGCTGGGTGATTGGGAAAATAGGCATAGGTGTGCTCTTGCACAGATAATACTAGCAGGCTAAATGGTAAACCTCTTTATGAGTAGTTTTCAAGCTGTCTTCTGAGAAGCCCTGAAGCCAGTTTCTTACAGGCCCTCTAGGGTGTGGCTTGGGGGAAGAATAGGTCTGGAGAGAGGCCAGACCATGCTGCCACAGGCCATTTGCTTTTGCTTCTGTTTCTGCCAGAGAAACTGTGCCTCCAGCTGCCTTATCAGAGTCTACAAAGAAAATTCAGAGAGGACTGTGAACTTGAATAAGAATAAAATCATATTTTATTTTCACTAACCTCAATAATATTTAGCATTTCTTTCACTTATGAATGTAGGCAGCAGATGACTATAATATTAACAGCATCTGTGTCTTTCTTGCCAATAAAAATCATTGATTTTTTCATATCACATTACATTTGTTACAGATATCATCACTGCTTAGAAATTATGTTAGTAATTAAATCTACCACTAGCTAGTGTTATTTCATCCATTAATAAAGCAGCACATATGTTACCATATCCCAAGGATTTCTTAATATCTTGACAATTGTATTTCAATATAATTGGTTTCTGTTGTAAAAAACTGATTCTGAGATGCCTTCATCAGACTGCCAGAGGGTTCGAGACAAAAAATTGTTAGGAACCGTGCTGTGAGATCTTGTTTGAAAAATAGGTTCTTTTGCTTAGACTTATTTTTATTTCTTCTCTCGGGTTTTTTGGGTTTTAAGTACTTTGGGTCTTTGTTTTCTCTTCTTACAAAGAAGACTTTCTTAGTTTAGACCTTACCAGGTAAGACAAGCATATAATTGATAGGTTTTCTGTCTTCACAGTGAAAATTTAGATACAGCCAGTCTCCCAAGTTTCCCTACAACACCAGAAAAAAAGGTGTGGTAAGGAGTGAGAAGATTTGGACAGGCCCTGAGATGCTACATGTCAGGAGACCAGTGCTGGCAGGGGGCTAGGCAGGAAGATTTCCGCTTTATCTTGGTATCACCATCACCCAGTGCTTGGTGAGGTGAGAAGCCATGCTCTTTCCCAGCGGTAGCAGCATAGGTTCTGTGACGCAAAAAAGAGAGGTAAGAGAACATCTCAGCTAACAGCTGCTGACAGGAAATGTCTGCTCAGTGGGCATAAAAAGACTGCATTTATTTTTTATATTTGTTTAGAAGAATTTTTATATCCCATGTTAATTTTAAAAGCAGTTGAGCAAAATACTTTCTTTTTCCGGGCAAAGGATTAATTTCTACTTCCTATCCTCATGCCCTCTCATTAATATTTGGAAGAGAAAAGAGCTCCTACCTTTGCTTTACTGTAAACTTACGGCATTCCTAAGAATTAGATTTGCATCTTTATTTTACTCATGCAGAGACTAAAATGTAGAGATTGGCTGAGCACACGCAACATAGAGACTGAGTATAAGCCCCTGCCTGTCCTGAGAGGGAAACCACAAGGATCAGATGTGAGCAGTGGGGCAATGCTATAAAAACAATGCAGTGCTGTCTCAGTGCAAGGTTTTATCATTAAGGATCCCAGATGGGGCTACAATTTCTTTATAGGAAACTAAAGCAGAAGAAATTCCAGAGAGACCAGGCTTTGCTGTTCCTCTACAAGAGATCCCCTTTTGGGATCTGTCTGCCTGGGGTCAGTTATGGTGAGTGTATGTGGAGTTTTATACAATGGGAACTTTTTCCTTTATCATCTTGTAGAGAGCATCTTTCCTAGGCCACCTAGTCTGTAGTTCGGAACTTTCCCCCCATAACCTCCAAGTCCACATGCCCAGTGTATACTGCCCAAATGCAAACAAGTGAACCTTGGGGCAGGCTCTGTGTCTCCATTTTCAGGAGATAAAACAGCATGTTACTGGTAAAATTGTGCCTTTGGCAAAAACCATTATTTTCATGGTTATGACAAGCTTTAACCATTCTTGTGTTAGTATTTGATTACTGCATTGCTAAAATGCAAACTCAAGCCATAAAAATCTGTTCTTCCCACTTAGTGTCCTCATCCTCACTGAGGATGTTTGCAAATTGCATTTTTAAAGACCTATATAGGCCTTCGAATCATGTTGGGACCATGGTAGTTTTGAGATACATGAAATTAGACTTGCTTCTTCTACTATCAGGGCGTCAATAATCAGAACTGATAATTTGATCTGCAACATAACAGTGATTCCTGAAGGATATGTCATAGAAATTTCTAACATATACAACATACACTCTATATTAAGAATATAATTTTTTTTTAGGCCAGGCACAGCAGCTCATGCTTGTAATCCCAGCACTTGGGGCAGACGGATTGCTTGAGCACAGGGGTTTAATACCAGCCTGGGCAACATAACAAACCTTATCTCTATAAAAAGATACAAAAAATTAGCTGGGTGTGGTGGTGCACACCCGTAGTCCCAACTACCTGGGAGAATGAGGCAGGCAAATGACCTGAGCTTGGGAGGTCGAGGCTGCAGTGAACTGAGATCACACCACTGTACTCCAACCTGGGTGACAGAGTGAAACCTGTCTCAAAAAAAAAAAAAAAAAGAATATAGCATTCTTTTAAAGCAGCCTTTTGGTTTTTAGCAAACAGGTAGGGAATGCTGAATTGTTACACAATAAGAAAAGATTGTTGCAAAGCTCTGTGGAAGGTGAGTTTTTCTCAGAATACAGCTCTTAATGTTGCTATGGAGAGTGGCATGCCACCCAGTAAGAAAGGAAGTTCAGGTTGCATGGCAAGCTGTGTACTGCCAACACATTCATCCATGCTGTACGTGGATCTCGAGTATCTTTCACTATTTGCTTAGCCGACCTGGCAGATACCAGGTATCCTTAGTTGGAGATGGATAGCAGGTCAGGAACAGCTGGGGCAAGGCAGATGGCAGCCTGCATGTCTCCAGGTCCTGGGTTGGCAGCCATCCTAAAAAGGAAGGACCGAAATAGCTTCATTTTTCATGAAGCAAAAATACCCAGTGGTTCCTTGGAAGGCTGTAGCACCACCCCAGGCCTATGTTGTAAAAATCCATTTCTGCCTGTAGGAAAAGGGGAAGATGGGAGTTTATTAAGAGGGATTATTAAGAGGGAACAGCATGCATTCGTTTATGCAGCAGTAATTTTCCTTTGAGGGCATAGAGACTGTTTGTGTTTCACAGCAATAAAAGATAATCTTAAATTTTTCTGTTAGCATATTGCCAGGTTGCATTATGACTGAACATTATTAAGAAAAGAGTAAGAACTCAAGAGGAGAGAAATGAGTGTAAGAGCATTTTTAGTAGCACTTCTATACTTTAATATTGCCTAGTTCTTTATTTAGTTCTTATTTGCTGATCCTTACCACAGGCCTGGGAGAGTGCTTGTTATTGTTAATAGCTCTGTATTGGAAAATAGCAGATCATTGGTCATAGTGCATGCCTTGCCAGAGGTCATGGGAGCTTTGTAATAAGGATTAGAATTCTTGGCCTCCACGGCTGGGCATGGTGGCTCATGCCTGTAATCCCAGCACTTTGGGAGGCTGAGGCAGGCAGATCACTAGGTCAGGAGATCGAGACCATCCTGGCTAACACTTTCAGTGAAACCCCGTCTTTACTAAAAATACAAAAACAAAATTAGCCTGGTGTGGTGGTGGGCGCCTGTAGGACCCAGCTACATGGGAGGCTGAGGTGGGAGAATGGTGTGAACCTGGGAGGCGGAGCTTGCAGTGAGCCGAGATCACGCCACTGCACTCCAGCCTGGACAATAGAGCGAGACTCCATCTCAAAAAAAAAGAATTCTTGGCCTCCACTGCTTCAGTTGGCCTCCACTGCTTCAGACTCTACTTCTCTTCCCACTGGTCTTGTTATTTCATCTAGAGCCACATCATAGGAGGAGTGAACCTTCAAGGTATTTTTTTGGATTTGGCTTAAGCATTCCACCTAGCTTTCCCGGAATGATCTTATACCTTAGATGGTTATTCCATTTTATTCCTCTGGTGCACTGACTATGTACCTCTGCAGGCTCCAGTCCTGAGTCCCTAGGAGTATGTGCATGCCGCGTACATCCATGCACAAGTATCTGTAGAGATACATGCTTTCATTTCTGTGGGGTAAATATCTAGGGGTAGAATGATTGGAGCATATGGTAAGTATATGGTTAACTTTTTAAGAAACTACCAAATTGTTTTCTGAAGTGATTATATCATTTTATAGTCCCAACAGCAGTTCCACTTCCTCCACATTTTTGCCAATACATTTAGCCGTACCAACATGTGTTTAGTGGTATCTTACTGTGGCTTTAATTATTTGCCCAATAAGTAATGATACTTCCTTTGATAAAGTGTTTGAATCTTTTGTCCATTTTAAAAATTGAATTATTTCTACTCTTCTTGGGTTTTGAGAATTCTTTTTCTTATAGTTTTATCTTTTCATTCCCTTAACAGTGTTTTTGAAACACTGTTTTTTTTGTTTGTTTGTTTGTTTTTTATTGAGATGGAGTCTCTGTCACCCAGGCTGGAGTGCAGTGGCATGATCTTGGCTCACTGCAGCCTCCACCTCCCGTGTTCAAGCAATTCTCCTGCCTCAGCCTCCCAAGTAGCTGGGATTACAGGCACCTGCCACCACGCCCAGCTAATTTTTGTGTTTTTGTAGAGATAGGGTTTCACCATGTTGGCAAGGCAGGTCTCAAACTCCTGACCTCAGGTGATCCACCCACCTTGGCCTCCCAAAGTGCTGGGATTACAGGCATGAGCTACCATTCCCAACCTGTTTTTATTTTTTATGTAAGTCCAATTTATCAACATTTTTTTTTGTTAATGGATTGTGCTTTTGGTGTTCTCTAAAGTAAGGATCACCAACCCTTTTGGCACCAGGGACTGGTTTTGTGGAAGACAGTTTTTCCACAGCTGGGGGATGGTGTTGGGGATGGTTTGGGGATGAAACTGTTCCATCTCAGATCATCAGGCATTAGTTAGATTCTCATAAGGAGCATGCAACCTAGATCTCTTGCAAAGGGAGGGTTCCTGCTCCTATGAGAATCTGATAGCACCACTGATCTGACAGGAGGTGGAGCTCAGTCGGTAATGCTCACTCACCCACTGCTCACCTCCTGCTGTGCGGCCCAGTTCCTAACACTGGTACCAGTCCACAGCCTGGGGGTTGGGACCCCCCGATCTAGGGAATCTGCTTAACCCAGCACCACACTGATTCTTCTTCTAGGTTTTGTTTTAGAAGTTAGGTCTGTGATCGGCTTTATTTTGGTGTCACCATCACCCAGTGCTTGGTGAGGTGAGAAGACATACTATTTCCCAACAGTAGCAGCAAAGGTTCTGTGACACAGAAAAGAGAGGTAAGAGGACAGCTCAGCTAACAGCAGCTGACAGGAAAGGTCTGTTCAGTGGGCATAAAAAGATTGCATTTATTTTTTATATTTGTTTAAAAGAATTTTTATATCCCATGTTAATTTTTAAAACAGTTGAGCAAAATACTTTCTTTCCCTACAGATTTATGATTTTGAATTTTTTGTGTGTGTATGTTATAAGGTAAAGATCAAAGTTAATTTTGGGGCATAAGAATACCTAATTGTGTCAACACCACTTGTTGAAAAGGCTATTTTTAAATTGCCTTTGTACCTTTGTTGGTAATCAGTTTATATTTGTGTCAGTCTATTTCTGGACTTCTTTGTTCCATTGATCTCTGTTCTGTTATCTATTTTAATGCCAATACTACTCTGTCTTGATGACAGAGTAGTTTTAAAATAAGTCTTAAAATTAAATAGTGTAAGCCTTTCAGCTTTTGTGTGTTCTTTTTCAAAATTATTTTGGCTAATGTAGGTCCTTTCCATTCCGTATCAATTTTAGAATCACCTCTTGTATATGTGTGTGTGTATACACACATACATATTTAGGTATATACACACTCACATGCATTATTAATATAGAGAAATTAGGAACAATATCAATTCAAGAAATATGTATTGAATGTGTAGTATATATTTAGAAACTAATAAAGAAGATTATAAGGAATATTAGGGAAGAGACTGATTTTGCAAAAGTCATTCTTTTTCTATTGCGGGCAAATTTAAACTGCCCTAACAGGATTTGAGATGAAAATAAATGAGAACAGATTCATGTCTGTAAGACAAATGATTTTCAGCTATTTATAAGGGACATTCTAAAGCCAGTAGAGGCTTTAAGAGTATTTTTTAATGCACTGAAACTGTGGTATATTCAAAGGAAGGATATTATATAATCCCAGCAATTAAAAAAAATTACAACCAGGTGCAGTGGCTCATGCCTGTAATCTCAACACTCTGGGATACTGAGGTGGAAAGATCCCTCGAGGTCAGGAGTTTGAGATCAGCCTGACCAACATAGTGAAACTCCGTTTCTACAAAAACATTTTTAAAGATTAGCTAGGCATGGTGGCGTGTGCCTGTAGTCCTAGCAACTCAGAAAGCTAAGGCTGGGCCTTGTTGTCCTAGCTACTTAGGAAGCTGAGCCCAGAAATTCAAGGCTACAGTGAGCTATGATCAAGCCAGTGCACTCCAGCCTGAGTACTAGAGCAAGACCCTGTCCCACCCGCCGCCCAAAAAAAAGATTATTAGATGGTTGGAGATCATTAGATATGTGAAACAATTCAAAATCAACACAAATCCAGGATATTATAAGTAGATAAATGTGCTGAATTTATGTAACAAAATGTAAGTTTTAGAGAAAACATGTTTGGAGCAGGCTAGAAAAAGGATTGATGTTATCCGCAAACATTCATAAAAGAGGTAGAACTTAAGATAGCCTTGAAGGTTAGATGAGTAGAGGAAACAAGAATAAGTGTTCAAGATGGAACAAACCGTACAGCTGGAGTTAGAAGGAAGAGGTGAGAACTGGCTTTATGGAAACTGCCTTAACCAGAGAGATTAGGGTTTGTTGGGGAGTAATGAGAAATAAGGAAGGCAGATCAGAGACAGAATAGAATGTTGGCAGGAGAGAAGGGAGAGTTCAAAATCTCTCATTATCATACATTGCTAGTGGATATATAAATTGGTACAACTTGTATAGAGAGAACTTTGGCAGCATCTGTCAAAATTACAAGTACAATACCCTCTGGCTCAATAATTCCACCTCTAGGAATTTAACCTCCTGATATACTCTTATTCATGCCAAAAATGTCCATTGCAAAAAGTAAATGATTATGTCCATCAATAGAAGCCTGTTTAAATTATGCTACAGCCATACAGTGGAATACTGTGCAGCGATTGAAAAGAATGAGGAAGCTTTATTTGTATTTCCTATTGAATAAATTGTGAAATGTATTGAGTGAAAAAAATAAGAGTAGGACTTAGTGTGTGATGTAGCCACTGTGGTTTATGTGTAATATGTATACATGTGCTTTGATGCTTATGTGTACATGTGTATGTGTGTGCATAAAATGTCTCTGGAATGATACCCACAAAAACTGGTAACATTGGTTTCTTTTGGAGAAGAAACCTAGATGACTTCTCATTGAATTGTCTCTTGTAGCTTTTGAATTTTATATCATGGGTATATATTACTTATTCAAAAAATACATGTTTTTCGTTTCTTCCCCTCCCTTCCCTCCCCCCTTCTCTTTTTCCATATCATGCACACACACACACACACTTACAAGGAAATTAACCAAATTTTTTTTTCTTTTTTTCTTTTAATTTAAAGACAGGATCTCACTCTGTTGCCCAGGCTGACATGCAATGGCAGGATCTTAGCTCACTGTAGCCTCAACTTCCCAGGCTCAGGTAATTGTCCTACCTCAGCCTCCTAGGTAACTACGAAGTTAGGTGTATGCCACCATGCCTGCCCTTTTTTTTTTTTTTTTAAGAGATGGGGTCTCGCCATGCTGCCCAGGCTGGTCTTGAACTCCTGGACTCAAGCAGTCCACCTGCCTCAGCCTCCTAAAGTGCTGGGATTATAGGCATGAGCCACCACACCTGGCCTGAAAAATATTTTTTAAAAGATCCTCAAGATAGTCATCTGCAAATTCTTAAGAAGTATATATCATAATAAAAGTATTTCAGAAAGATTAATAACAGGGTAAATTTTTTATTAAAATAGGTAAATTTTATAGGGAAATTATCTATGCATATAGAGGAAAAAGACCTGTCCTATGGTAGTTGACAGTGGAAATAAAGAGAGAAATGTACATAGCAGGGGGAAAAAATGGATCAGCAGGATTAATGGCAGGCTGAATGTAGAGACAGAAAACAAGAGTGTCAAAAGTGAACTGAAAATTGAACCTCAGTGGGGAAGTGTCTTGTACATGATAGAAGTATTGAATTGGAAGCAGATTTAGAAGGCAGCAAGAGGGTGAGTTTTTCTTTTGCCTTTTCTTTGTACATACACATGTTTCTTTCTAAGCTTGCTGGATTGTATTTTGCCTACTGACTATACTTGGACTGTTTGACAGGAACTGGCCACAGACCTTTAGAGAAAGAACAGTTGCCAAAATATACCCATTGGGTCTTCCTGGTGTATTGGCACTAGTTGGAAAATTTTGGACCAGATGACCTCTGAAGTCGTGCCAACTTTTGGAATCTGAAATTGCAACCTGGATAGACTAAATAATTCCCTTGGAGCCATGTGACAAGTCTAAGCTCCAGCTGTGGATGAGGCTTGACTTCATGTTCAGAGGCTCATCAGCTAGCCCAGTGTATCTCTTTGTGTCAGTTCTTTTTCCTAAGCAGTTTCAGTAATATACCAAAAGATATAGACTCAATGAATATTTTAAAACCTCGTAACAGTGTGACATAGAATTAATTAAACCTAGGAAAAAAAACTAACATAAAAAGAAATTCAATACTGAAAATGTAATATCTTGTCGGGGAGGTTCTAAAAAGACCCTGAAGGAATCAGGATGAGAGGAAAGAGATGACTGGGGTCTTAGGACCAGTTTAGTCCCCACTTTAATCTGTAGCTTCGAACTAGTTAGTGAACTCTCTGGACATCAGCTTTCTAGATGAGCAGATCATCTTGGATGCCTCCCAAGGCACTTTCCATAGCTAAAACATAATGTTTCTTAATGTCACTGATAAGATTTTGTCACCAGACGCCTCAGACTTTGAAAGCATGAAGCTCTCGCTTTTTGTTTAGTTTTTCACGCAGAATTTTATTCACTTAAACAGTAAAATTGAACTTCCAGCCACCTTAACCGTGAATATCAAGAGAAAAACTAATATGATGTAAAAGTAAACAACAGAAAGGGTAGAGGATATCTTATTCTCTTCTGGATTTAGGTGACAGACTTCATTTACTGTCTTATTTGTGAACATATTTAGTAAATTTTGTCATATGAGAAGTTGGGTATCCACTCTTATTTATCCTCTAGCTAACTAATTTTTATACCATATACTTGCCTTTTTCCTGCAAGGCCCACAAACCACATGTTTTTGATGCCTTGTATATACATGAGATTTAAAAGGAGAAGGCTAAAGTAAATCTGTTCTAATAGCTGCAGAACCATTTGTAAATTAAACCTTAAACTCCTAAAATTTCATATAAGAATATGTATCCAAGTCGGCTTTTATTGAAAAATGTTCCTCCTGGCTATTTTTGTAATTGTAAAGTCAAATCAGGGTACCAGGAATTACAGCTTATAGGGCAATGAGAAAGGCATAATTAAAATATAGTCTTATATTTATTATATAAACCCTACTTCAGTAGGGTTTTAAGTGTAAGGCAGTTCGATCTGAAGATAATTAAGAGATCTTTTCAGAAACTGGTACAATATTTAAGGGAGAGCTGAGTAGATAAACAGAAGCTTCAAGGAGAGATTTATGGGAACAGAAGTTTCAGTTGATTGCATCATGGTTTTTGAGGCCAAAGGCAAATAAATTCCTGAGTATTTCCAGATGCTGTGTGTCTAGGCAAGAGGACATCTGAGGAGCTAGAAGTATTCGATGTGAATTCTTTTTAGTGATCTAGGCTGCTTTCATTTTCGTGACAGATTTCCAGGTATGTTTGTTTTGAACAGCAGATTTTACATTTTGAGGTCTATTCTGTTTTTTTAATAGCAATGCTGATTTTAAGACATAGTATCACCATTTTATACCTAGTAATAGGCAGAGCTAGGACTTAAAACTGAGTCTTCCAACACCAGATCATTACAGCACATGAACAGTGTATTCATTATGCACTGACTGTTACATAGTTCAGTGGTGGACACTACCAACAGGTGAAACTCAATCATTAGTCTTCACTAGTAAAAATCTTGGCAGAGTTTTGGTAAGTCAAACACTGAAATTATTTGTTCAAGTGAGAACATTGTGCGTCTTGTACATATAGATTAGTATAGTCCTCCATTTGCTGAATAATAGCAGGTAATAACAGACTTAGATACTTACACAGTGCTTTCAGACTCCAGCCGGATGGACCACTATTCTCTGAATGTGCCTTCTACTTTCATATCTTGCCTATGCTCTTCTCTCCCCACTACCTCTTTCTAACAGAATACAACCTGTGTTTTAAGGCCTGTCCCAAATTCTGCCACACTCATAAACTTACCCTGATTTTCACGGTTGAATGTGATCTCTCTGACCCATCTATAAAATTTTGTTTTTCCTATTCAGGGGTGCTTACTGATTTTGTTTTGTCTTTTGTCTAATCAAAAATACATATTTCTTTCTCTTTACTTGAGATACAGTGTAGTATAGTAGATAAGAGTATGTACTTGAGCCAAAGTGCCTGAATTTGAAGGTCAAATGTGCCATCCATTTCCTCCCTCATAAAATGAGTGAGGAAAAATAGTGCCTGTGCTTTAGGGTATTTATGAGACTCCAGGAAATTGATATATTATAATGCCCTTAGAACAGTCTTGGGACTAAGAAGGTCAGTGCTCAATAAAATTTAGCTTTAATGTTGACTGTACTAGATTTTACATCGTGAGAAGCAAGGAGTATTTATTTCCTATATTTCTCTCTTAAGGGAAAATGTATTTGATTTCCAGTTTAGGTTTCTAAGACCTTATTCCCTAACCATCCACACCACCCCCACCCCAAGGGCATCAAGGTGTAGGGGCCATCAAGACTCAGGAATGTGGAGAAGTAGATGCTTAGGAACACTAGTAGTTCAACACACATTTAGAAAGCATTTCACATTTTGGGGGAAGCTTTCTGACCCTAAAAGACAACTAATCAAGGCTGTCATATATGTACCTATGTTGCTAAGCTTACTGCCACAAACCAGAAGGGGGCAGCAGAAAGTCATCTGCTTACTATCTGTGAAGAAGGGAGAAGCCTCAAGAAAGTGATTCCCAGTTAGGAAAAAACTGCACCATAACTGATCTCTGATAACGTGTTATTGAATCAATAATCAAGATACAGATTAGACACAAAAAGAGAGGTCTGTTCTGTGGGCTGGGAGCATGTAAGCAGTTGAAATAGAAATTGAGGAACTGCTTCCAGAGATTTTAGTTTTGATATCTGGAGTGCACAAGAGCAGCTCAGAATGGCTAAAGTTTTTTAATGTTGTCAGCATTCCCCACTTTTATTTTATTGGTTTTTGTAGAAGCTATACAAGAGTTTCTATTTGTATAGCTGATTCTTATATAGAAAACTGGGCTGCTGTGGCCTTACAGGTTAGAATGGAATATACAATTTTTTTCATATTTTTACAATCATTTCTTGTTTATGGAAAAATTAATTACATATTCTTTTTTTAAAAAAATACTTATAAAGGAAAAATCACTTGTTTTTAGTATGTTTCTTGTCAGTCTTTTAAGTATATCTTTCCATTTTTTTGTTTTAAACTATTAAACAGTAACTCTCACATTTCATCTATAAATTCAGTGTAGTTCCAACCAAAATCTCAGCAGAAATTTTTGGGGAACCTGAGAAGACGACCCTGAAATTCAAGTGAAAGAATAAAACCAAGAATAAGACAGTTTAAGAAGACTAACATAAAATGATTGGTCCACAAGGTAGATAACAAGACTTATTAGAAAGCTGTGAAAAATACAAATGAAGATGTTGACTTAGATGTAGACAATAGACTAGTGAAGCAGAGTAGAGAGAACCCAGAAATGGATATGTACATATCTGGAAACCTGAGATATTTTTTACATCAAAGGGCAAAGAATGGATTAGTTAATAAATGCTACTTAGACAGTTGATAATCTAACAATTACATGGGAAAATTCTTCATTCTTACTTCAAAATATATGCACATACCCACACATATATTTTTTAGGTAGATTAAAAACTGAAGTGGAAAAAGCAAACTTTTAAAAGGAAATATAGAAGAATATTAATGGTAGTATAACACTGGGGACACTGAAGAATTTTTTTTTTTTTTTTTGAACAAGACAAAAAACAGATAAAAGATTGATAATTTTTTTGTTTTGTTTTATTACTAAATGATAATTTTCTGAGTTTTTTTTTTGTTTTTTGTTTTGTTTTGTTTTGTATCTTCCATGATTCAGAAAGGGTTTTTTGTTGTTGTTGTTGTTTAATGCTTGTTGCGGGCTTAAGAGACAGGGTCTTGCTGTGTTACTCAAGCTGGTCTCAAACTCCTGTCCTGAAGCAATCCTCCCATCTTTACCTCGTACATGGCTAGGATTATAGGCATGAGCACTGCACCTGCTCTGATAAATTTTAATGCATTAAAATTTTAAAGTTCTATTCTACAAAAATTTTGTTACCACCAGTAACAAAATTAAAAGACAAGGGAAGATTTGCAATGCATGTAGCTAACAAAGAGTAGTATCTAGATTACATCTGAGGCCAATAAGGTAAGAATTTTAGAAAAATGGATAGAGAATATGAACCAGCAGTTCACAGAATAAAAAACCAGAATGGCAGTTAGCATATGAATAGATGCTCACTCTCAGTAATCAGATAAATTACAGATTAAAATGATACAATTTCACATTTATTAGATGCAAAAATAAAAGACTTCCATAATAATTGTGGCAAAGAGGAGTAGCAGGAAGTCTGATTCACTATTAGTGGGAGTTTAAAATTATATAGTCACCTTGAAAAGTAGTTTGGCAATATGAAGTAAAAGAGGATGGGCGTGGTCATCTTCTACTCAGCCTTCTGCTCTGGGGTATATACCTTAAAGGAACTCTGGCATGTATAAGGATTAAGTTATAAGACTATTCATTTTAACATTGTTCATAATATGAAAAACTGGAAGCAACTTAAATATCCTCCAATAGGAAAAAAAGAAAAATGTGATAGACTTTTTTTACAATGGAATACCATACAACAGTGAGAAAGAATGAACCAAAGCTATCTATAGGTACATATCTATACACACATACACATATATATCAGGGTGATTATCTCAAAACATAATGAGTTAAAAAATGGTGAAGTATCATACATATGATACCATTTGTGTAGTTTGAAAATAAGTAAAGCAATATCATCACTTATATGGATATATGTGTAAAGTGAAGGGTATAAAAACATGCCCAAAAATGGTAAACAACAAATTCAGAGTATTATCTACCTGTGAAGAAGGAGAATGGGGTTGGAGTAGGATCCGGAGGTATATATGAGGGAGCATCAACTGTATCTATTATGGTTTATTGGTTTAAAAAGAAAATCTCAAACAAGTGTGACAGATTTTTAAATTTGATGAAGATAGGTGGTTGAGTATGTGGGTGTTATGTTCTACTTACTTTTTTTTTTTTTTTTAACTTAAGTTTCAGGATGCATATACAGGATGTGCAGATTTGTTATATAGGTAAACATGTGCCATGATGGTTTGCTATACCTATCAACCTATCACCTAAGTATTAAGCCCAGCATGCATTAGCTATTTTTTTAATGCTCTCCCTCCCCCACCCCCTCATCTCACAGGCTCCAGTATGTGTTGTTCCCCTCCCTGTGTCCAAGTGTTCTCATTGTTCAGCTTCCACTTACGAGTGAGAGCATGCAGTGTTTGATTTTCTGTTCCTGGATTAGTTTGCTAAGGATAATGGCTTCCAACTCCATCCCTGAACCTGCAAAGGACATGATCTCGTTCCTTGTTTATGGCTGCACAGTATTCTGTGGTGTATTGTACTACATTTTCTTTATCCAATTTATCATTGATGGGCGTTTGGTTGATTCCATGTCTTTGCTATTGTGAATAGTGCTGCAGTGAACATACACGTGTGTGTATCTTTTTTTTCTTCTTCTTTTTTTTTGAGACGGAGTCTCACTCTGTGGCCAGGCTGGAGTGCAGTGGTGTGATCTCGGCTCATTGCAACCTCTGCCTCCTGGGTTCGAGCCATTCTCCTGCCTCATCCCCCCAAGTTGCTGGGACTACAGGTGCCCATCACCACGCCTGGCTAATTTTTTGTACTTTTAGTAGAGATAGGGTTTCACTGTGTTAGCCAGGATGGTCTCGATCTCCTGATCTCATGATCCACCTGCCTCAGCCTCCCAGAGTGCTGGGATTACAGGTATGAGCCACCACGCCTGGTGCTTTGCTCACTTTTTAGTGGCTTTTTTTTTTCTGGTAAATTTAAGTTCCTTGTAGACTCTGGATATTAGACCTTTGTCAGATGGACAGGTTGCACAAATTTCCCCCCATTCTATAGCTTGTCTGTTCACTCTGATGATATTTTCTTTGGCTGTGCAGAAGCTCTTTAGTTTAATTACATCCCATTTGTCATTTTCTGTTTATGTTGCAATTGCTTTTGACATTTTCGTCATGAGATCTTTGCCTGTACCTATGTCCTGAATGATATTGCCTAGATTTTCTTCTAGGGTTTTTATAATTTTGGATTTTACATTTGAATCTTTAATCCATTTTGAGTTAATTTTTGTATAAGGGGTAAGGAAGGGGTCCAGTTTCAGTTTTCTGCATGTGGTCAGCCAGTTCTCCCAGCACCGCTTATTAAATAGGGAATCTGTTCCCCATTACTTGTTTTTGTTAGGTTTGTCAAAGATCAGATGGTTGTAGATGTGTGGTCTTATTTCCGAGTTCTCTAGTCTGTTCCGTTGGTCTATGTGTCTGTTTTTGTACCAGTACTATGCTGTTTTGGTTATGGTAGCCTTGTAGTATAGTTTGAAGTTGGGTAGTATGATGCCTCCAGTGTTTTGTTTTGTTTTGTTTTTACTTAATGTGGGATATGATGAGGTTTCTCCTCAAATAATCTGATCAATCTTTTATTCTTTAATTCGTAGTACTCCCCATCCCCATTTTTCTCCTTTTTTCCTTCTTGCCTTTGTTAAATGCCCAGGCACACCACAGTACCAAGCATTATCAGTACCAGCTCACATTCCTTTCCTTATTTGGAAAGAGAACTAATTTTCTGGCTTATTACAGACGCCCCTTCCCCTTTCCTTCCACTTTCTTTTACGTGCCCACCCTATCTAAAAAAAAATCAAATGTTTAGCCAACCGGGATTAGTTTAGATGGTATGACCCAAGCCCGGCCAATGGGGAAAGGGTACAGGCAAGACTTATGTCAGGAATAAAGGCTTTCATGCCCCTTTGTTCAGATGTGCTCTCATGGCAACTGGCCAAGGAGGCACCCCTCTGTGCAGAAGTAAAATTGCTTTGCTAAGAATTCTTTGTTTGAGTGTTCAATTTCCTTAGGATTTTGAGCGTTATTCCTAACACTTAGGATTGTCTTGTCTATATGGGCTCTTTTTGGGTTCCATATGAATTTTAAAATAGTTTTTTTCTAATTCTGTGAAGAATGTCAATGGTCGTTTGATGGGCATAGCATTGAATCTATAAATTACTTTGGGCAGTATGGCCATGTTCACGATATTGATTCTTCCTATCCATGAGCATGGAATGTTTTTTCATTTGTTTGTGCCCTCTCTTATTTCCTGGAGCAGTGATTTGTAGTTCTTCTTGAAGAGGTCCTTCACTTTCCTTGTTAGTGTATTCCTAGGCATTTTATTCTCTTTGTAGCAATTGTGAATGGGAGTTCACTCATGATTTCGCTCTCTGCTTGTGTGTTGTTGGTACATAGGAATGCTTGTGATTTTTGCACATTGATTTTGTATTGTGAGACTTTGATGAAGTTGCTTATCAGCTTAAGAAACTTTTGAGCTGAGACTGGGCTTTTCTAAATATAGGATTGTGTCATCTGCAAACAAAGACAATTTGATTTCCTCTCTTCCTATTTGAATACCCTTTATTTCTTTCTCTTGCCTGATTGCCCTGGGCAGAACTTCCAATACTATGTTGAATAGGAGTGGTGAGAGAGGGCATCCTTGTCTTGTGCTGGTTTTCAAGGAGGATGCTTCCATGTTCTGCTTACTTCCTGGATGTTTGGAATAGTCTTGTGCTGCATAATGATGTTTCAGTTAGCCACCCACTGCATACACAACAGTGGTCCCATGAGGCTATAATGAAGCTGAAAAATGCCTATTCCTTAGTGACATTGTAGCCATCATAATGCCATCATAACATTGTGGCATACGGCATTACACGTGTGTTTGTGGTGATGCTGGTGTAAACAGTCCTACTGTGCTGCCACTCATGTAAAAGCATAGCGCAAACAATTATGTATAGTACATAATACTTAATAAAAATCGTTAATCAACTATACTACTGGTTTATGTATTTATTATACCTTTTATCATTATTTCACAGTGTACTCCTACTTATGAAAAAGAAAGTTAACTTTCAACAGCCTCAGGCAGGTCCTTCAAGAGGTATCCAGAAGAAGGCATTGTTACCATAGGAAATGCCAGCCCCATGTCTGTTATTGCCCTGATAAACTTTCAATGACACAAGATGTGGAGGTGGAAGACAGTGATCCTGACCTTGTGTAGGCCTAGGCTAAGGTCTGTGTTTGTGTATTAAGTTTTTAATTATTGTTTTTGGTTTTTTTTGAGACAGAGCCTCACTCTGTCGTCCAGGCTGGAGTGCAGTGGAGCGATCTCTGCTCATTGCAACCTCTGCCTCCCTGGTTCAAGCGATTCTCCTGCCTCAGCCTCCTGAATAGCTGGGATTATAGGTGTGAGCCACCATGCCCAGCTAATATTTGTGTTTTTAATAGAGACAGGATTTCACCATATTGATCAGACTGGTCTCGAACTCCTGACCTCCAGTGATCTGCCCGTCTCAGCCTCCCAAAGTGCTGGGATTATAGGCATGAGCCTCTGTGCCCAGCCGGTGTCTTAGTTTTTAACTAAATTTTAACTAAGAATTTTAAAAAGTTAAAAAAAAAATTAAAAATAGAAAAACACTTATAGAATAAGATCATAAGAAATTTTTGTACAACTGTACAGTATGTTTGTGTTTTAACCTAAATGTTACTACAGAAAAGTCACACGTTTCTTAAAAATTAAGTTTTTAAAGTAAAACAGTTACAGGAAGCTAAGGTTAATTTATTAGCAGAGAATTTTTTTCCATAAATTTAGTGTAGCCTAAGTGTTGTGTTTATAAAGTCTACAGTAGTGTAGTGTCCTAGATCTTCATGTTTACTCACTGCTCGCTTACTGACTCACCCAGAGCAACCTGTAGTGCTACAAGCTCTATTCATGGTAAGTGCCCTATGTAGATGTACCATATTATATATTTTATCCTGTATTTTTATTGTACCTCTTATATGCTTAGATACGTTTAGACACAAATACTTACCATTGTGTTCCAGATGCCTACAGTGTTCAGTACAGTAGCATGCAGTACAGGTTTGTAGCCTAGGAGCAATAGGCTATAGCATATAGCCTAGGTGAATAGTAGGCCACACCATTTAGGTTTGTGTAAGTAAACTCTGTGATGTTCACACAACAACAAAATCACCTAACAACACATTTCTCAGAAAGTGAGGATGAATCCCTCTTGTTAAGCAACGGATGACTGTACTTTATAGGGTTTTATTATCTTCTCTTACCACACAGAAAAAAAACAGTTTTCACATTTGTTAAAAAACAAAATTACTTGAACATATTTGAAGCTAATTTTTTCTCACTTTCTCGAAAAATCCAGGACCAATGGCCCAGCTTGAGTGATGGTCCACTTTGGCAAGAAGGATAGGCTTATATATTTGCTTGGGCCAGGTAACTACCTTCAGATCAATCCACTGAGAGGTGTGATCATGTAAGAACAGGGTAGCTTCCAGGGATGATATAAGACTTGAATTTCTCAGGAGAAAAGGGAGTAAGATATTGAATAATCTTATAAGATCCTGGTTGACTAGAAATCTAATATGTAAATAATAAATTTAATATCACAAGATACACAGCTTTAGAATGAGTTTGGCTTATTTTTATTACAGAAAATTTTAAACATATATAGAACTAGACAAAATAGTATATATACTCATATATTCATTACCCAGCCTCAACACCTACCTTCAACCCCTAGCCCATCTTTGTTTCATTTATATCAGGGTTGACAAACTTTCTGTAAAGGGCCAAATAGTAAATAATGTGGGCTTTGCAGGCCACACAGTTTCTGTTGTAGCCATTGCTATCTTTTTTCTTCCCCTAATCTTTGTCAGGAGTCTCCAGTACCATCTTCAGGTTCCATGGCAGACTCACAGGACACAGCCTATACTCGTATTTGCAGCTAAGCCATACTCACAGCCAAGCAAAATCAGCAAAGGGGAAAGGTTAGGGGCAGTCTGGAGGAAACCAAGCAAAAACTTGCGGAATTCCTCTGCCAGTGAAGTCACACAGGATGTCCTTAATTCCTCCAGCATCGAATTGTGACAACACACATGAAATGTGTCTACCTGGGAAGCTCATTAGAGACTCAGTGTCCAAGGTTTTTATTAAGAACTGGTTATGTAGACATCCTCTGCCTAGCACATAACAAAATTCCATACTACCAGAAGGAAAGAAGTGTTCAGCATAAACCACATTATTCATATAGTTTATGCACAATGAGCTCCTCTTAGCAGTTTTAAGGAATGGTGGGAATGTCCTCAAAATCCAAATTTCCAGACGCCAGTGAAGGGCCAACCTTGCAAGTAGGCCTTTCTAAGGATAACAGTATCAGGCCTGATATGGCTCTTCCCCTTTAAAAATGTAAAAGCGATTCTTGGCTCACAGGCTGTAGAAACAGACCACAGACCTAATGTATCCCATAGGCCTTAGTTTGCCAACCCTTGATCTATACCCTCACTTCTTGGTCTTTAAAATGTCACAGGAGGTAGGGGGGAATCCCAGTGTTTCATTGTAACCATCCTTACTTTGTTTGTTTGTTTGTTTGTTTAGAGGGGAAAAAAGTGAAAACTAGAGCTTAAAATTACTCCTGAGCTATTTGATTTTGCACTTTAGAGCTTGAGGAGAAATAATTCGTTGGATGACTATTTTATGTCCCAGTGTGAGCCTATATATAATTTTTATGAGCCCTGCAACAGATGCTGGATATCAGCAGATGGCTGGCACATGCTCCTTTTTTACAGTTTCAGAAGCAGAAAGATGACCTTGTTAACTGATAGACAGCTAACTTGCATGGGTATTATTTATTAATACTGATTATTTGAACTTTAGGGATTTTGCCCATGTAACTACTATATAATGATTAAAATCAGAACACTTAACAGAATCACAATACTGTAATACAGTCCATATTCAAATTTTGTCAGTTGTCTCATTAATCCTCTTTATGGACATAGTTTTTTTCTTTGTCTAAGATCCAAACCAGGATCACACATTATATTTACCTGTCATATCTCATTAGTCTCTTTTAATCTAGAGCAGTTCCTGGGCCATTTGTATTTCTTGACATGAACGGGGTTTAACTCATTTGTTTTTTTTTTTTTAAGATTGCCTTTTTTTTTTTCCTCAGCAATATTTTATGAATTTCAGTGTAGGCATTTTGCAAGTCTTGTTAAATTTATTTTAAAGTATTTTATGTTATATTGATGTTATTATATGTGAAATTATTTTCCTAAATTCCACTTTCCAATTGCTTGCTGCTAGAAATAGAGTTGATTTTTGTATCTTGACCCTGATTCTAAGAGCTTGATTAACTCACTTATTCATGCTAGTAATTGTTTGTAGATTCCTTAGTGTTTCCTACATATCCAATCATATTATCTGTGACTAGAAATGCATTTACTCTTCCTTTCCAAATTTCAGGCTCTTTCATTTTTCTTGCCTTATTTCACTGGCTAGGACTTCCAATACAGTGTTGAATAGAAGTAGTGGGAGCAGGCATGTGTTTGCTTTGCTCCCAATCTTAGAGGGAAAGTATTTAATATTTCACCGTTAAGAATGATGTTAGCTGTAGGTTTTTTATAGATGCCCTTTATTGGGTTGAGGAAGTTCCCTTTCATTCCTGGTTTGCTAAGAGTTTTTAATCAAACACAGGTATTGAATTTTGTTAAATGCTTTTTCTACAAATATAGACAATTACATGAGTTTTCTTTTTCATTTTCTTAATACAGTGTATTACTTTGATCAGTTTTCAAATGTTACTCCAGACTTGCATTCTTGGGATGAATTCCCAAGGTGTGTTGTCCTGATGTAGTATTAATTTGTTAAATTTGTTTTAAATTTAATTTGTTAAATTTTTTAAGTTGTTAGTAACACTATGTTGTCAGTAAGACTGGACTCCAAATTCCTTTGCTTGTGATGCCTTGTGTAGTTTTGGCATCAGGATCGTATAATGTCACAAAATGTATTGGGAAGTGTTCCCTGCTTTATTTTCTGAAAGTTTAAGAGTTTCTTCGGTGCTTGATAGCTTTCACCAAAGATATTACCAGGGCCTGGAGTTTCCTTAAGAAGATGTTAAATTATAAATTAACATTTTAAAATAGATATGACTTCTCAATGTAGTTTCATTTTGTATTGTTATTAGTGAGATTGGCATGTTCTTTTTTTAACTCAACTAATTCATAAATTCACAAGCATATTCTTTTTTTTTTTTTTTTTTTTTTTGAGACGGAGTCTCACTCTGTCGCCCAGGCTAGAGTGCAGTGGCCGGATCTCAGCTCACTGCAAGCTCCACCTCCCGGGTTTACGCCATTCTCCTGCCTCAGCCTCCCGAGTATCTGGGACTACAGGCGCCCACCACCTCGCCCGGCTAGTTTTTTGTATTTTTTAGTAGAGACGGGGTTTCACCGGGTTAGCCAGGATGGTCTCCATCTCCTGACTTCGTGATCCGCCCGTCTCGGCCTCCCAAAGTGCTGGGATTACAGGCTTGAGCCACCGCGCCCGGCCCACAAGCATATTCTTATGTGCTTAAGAGTCATTTATATTTCCATGGACTTTCTTTTGCCTTATCCTGTCTTTCTGCTAGGTTATTGGTCTTTTCTTACTGCTTTAAAGAATAGCCTTTAATTAATGAATATTTTTTCTTTTTTATTACTCTGCTTTATGGTAGTTTTTGCTATGTAGGCATTTTAATTTTATTATTATTATTGAGACGGAGTTTTACTTGTCGCCCAGGCTGGAGTGTAATGGCTCAATCTCGGCTCACTGCAACCTCCGCCTTCTGGGTTCGAGCGATTCTCCTGTCTCAGCCTCCTGAGTAGCTGGCATTACAGGTGTGCGCCACCATGCCTGGCTAATTTTTGTATTATTAGTAGAGACAGTTTCACCATGTTGGCCAGGCTGGTCTTAAACTCCAGACCTTAGGTGATCTGCTCACCTCAGCCTCCCAAAGTGCTGGGAATACAGGCGTGAGCCACCGCACCCGGCCATGTTTTTGTTTTTTATGTAATTGAATTTATGAATCTTCTTTTTATGGATTTTATATTAGACTAAGAAAGACATTATCCATCCCAAGAAATTTTTCTGTTTTCCTCCAGTAAATGTATGCTTTTGTTTTTAACATGTAAATATTCATCTGGAGTTTGATTTGATTTGCGTGAGGTACAAATCCACGCATACACATAACCCCACACATGTATAAAACAAATGGCTACCCAGATATCCTAATGCCATTTATTGAATAATCCTTCCTTTGCCTGATGATATTATATGGTATCTTTATTATACTAATTTCTTATTTGCGTTTGGGTCTGTCTCTGAATTTTCTCTGCTCTTCCACTGATCTGCCTTTCATTCAGTAACATCATACGTGTTTTAATTATTATAGCTTGCTAGTATATTTTAATATTTAGGAAAAAGTTTACAATTCTGATTACCTCTTTGCTCAGCCTCCATTATCCTCCTTTTCTCAAACTATGTTTAACAGCCTCCTTAATTGTTAGAAATATTAGTCAGATACCTGTTTGAATATACATTTCCTCCTCCCTTTCTCCAGCAGGGGCTAGATGGTGGCTGAAAGTCTCAGATATGTGACCAGGACCTCAAATAGCCTTTAGGGCATTTTTGTGCAAGCAAGAAAAAGACTGCCTTTTCTAGACAGATAATCAGGGAAAAGTACCTTTTTCAGAAAGATGCAGACTTGTACCTTAGTACACAGTGGCTACAGCCAATTTTAGTTCCTGTTCACACCTTTTGGCAGTGTTCAAAATAAACCACTTTACAAGGAAAACTCGTATGCAACAATCCTGAATTATACTGCACCCTGCAAATAATGTAATCAGAGCAAGCATACAGGAAAACCAGATGCATATTCCCTCCCTGCCCTCCTCCTCCCCCCCATCTGATCTGCTAGCCCCTGAACTGACTAGTTTGCATCATTCAGTAATGGGCCCCCTGAAGTGGATGTACAAGTGGCTGTTTACACTAACCCCATGCCTTCAGAGATGCTTAGTCAGATTGAAGTGAGAATGAATAAACCTCTCTAAAGTTCAGTTGACCCCCTATCAGTTAGAGTGACATTGTGGATCACATCAAGATAAAGGTCAAATAATAATTACTTGTATCTATATAAGAGTACATTGTCATCTCATTTTTATCATCCTCATATAAGACTGGCAAGATTCCAAGTGCAGATATTTTTGCTCCTCTTTTGTAGAAGAAAGTAAATCAAAGAGGAAACAATTCCAAAATCAAACAGTTAATGAATGACAGAAGGCCATAATTTTTTTGAAGTTTGGGGTTCTTCTCTAAGCCTGAAGGAGCACTTATTTCCCATTATCACTCAGTTTCATAAAAACATTGTTTGTCAGCTCCACAGACCTCCAAGCAAGTTAAATTTAAATTATCACAGAATTATGCTGCTATGTTTCATCCTCCTGAAAGTACACTCTGATATTTCTGGCATGTTCATATCGCCTTCCCCAGTGGTGCCAAAACACTTTACTTCCTATTCAGAAACATTTGTGGAACAAAGAGAAAAATAAGGACAAATTCAAACATTGCCGAGTATTTGGTTTTACTTGTTTGTAGAAGTCTATAAAGTCTCTGGACTTTTAGAAGATTGTAAGAAAGATAGTGATTTTGAGGGTAAGATTGTATTCTGATACAGTGCGATGATAAATTAAGTTTGTTGTATTTATAATTCTTATGTTTTAAGGATTTTACTTGTAATTTTTTTTTTTTTTTTTTTTTTTTTAGGGTACTCTTTCCCCACCTAAGAAACAAATTAGCTTTCAACTCTGGACAGAATTTAGGTTTGACACCAAGGGGGGAAATTGTTGAGGCCGATCTTGGTGCACATGTTTGTTGGGTTTGGGAGTCACTGTGAGGGAAGTTTTTAATGCCTCTAAAAATCATTCTTCTCTCTGTATTTTTATTTCTAAGTATACCTCTCTTTGCAAATAGTAATCGTTTGGGCTCTACTTGCAGATCTTTTTGGTAAAGTATTCTGCAGTGATTCACATAAGTTCCCTGAACATTTATTTGGAAGGCAGCATCTGAGAGCATACTTTTTTTTTTTTTTCTCTTAATGATCTCAATATCTTATTACTGCAAGGCAGCACAGATTCTTTTTAATTTGTTTTGATACCTGAATCTTTGGCAGTCATAAATTTGGTTTTGACTGCAGGCATTTTTTACTTTGGACAAAATGTATTTCTGGAAAACCACCAACTAAGGTGTACTTTTTGAGGGTAATGGTAGTATCTTATTTGATTTTATATTCCCAGCACTTAGCTGTGCTTGGAACATAGCTGAGCCTCAATAAATATTTGTTGAATGAATGATAGAATGAAGTGTATAAGCAAATTAATGCCATTTAAAATCCTGTCTGTGTATACATTGTCTTTCTCTGTTCATACGTTGTTTGAACTTATTTAATGAGCAAATAAGGATAAATTTTTAGGTGGTTTCAAATTAATTACATAGTTGAACTTAGAATATCATATTTGTTGAATGAATGATGGACTGAAGTCTATAAGCAAATTAATACCCTTGAAAATCCTGACTGTGTATATATTGTCTTTCTCTGTTCATATGTTGTTTGAACTTATTTAATGAGCAAATAAGGATAAATTTTTAGGCGGTTTCAAATTAATTACATAGTTGAACTTATTAGTCCAGAGAAGTCGTGTGGTTAGCAGTAAGCACTAGATTGGAATTGGAAGACTCTGTGTAGTTATGCCAAAATGAATATAGTCTGATTCTTGTCAGATTCCTTAGCATTGCTGACCTCAGTTTTCTTATGTTTAAAATAAACATATAAAGTTGTGTAGGAATCACTCATCTCATACATGTGGAAGTGCTCTGGAAAAGTTGAAGCACTTTAGATACAAAGGGACACTGCTCTGTACATAGCTGTCTCTGAAGCCTTGAGCCTCACTTTGGGAAGATTTAGGGACCCTGCAGCCATAATATTCAGCATATTTTCTACTGTGAGAAAAGATTCATGAACCTAGTGGTAACCGCATTTCGGGCTTCATCTTTTTTGCTGCTTCTCCTGTAATTCAATAAAATTTTCCTTGTTATTTCTCTACCTGTAGCTAGGAACTGGGCCAGTGGCCTGTAGATATGTCGAGCATGAAAAAGCACATGGTGTCACTTTGGCAGCCTTCACTTAGATTCCTATCCTAGAAAGATTCCTGTTTAACTCCTTTACTCGGGCTACGATTTGGGGCAGTCATGTCTTTACTACAGCTATCTATCCTTGGGGGCGGTGGAGATAGATACCCACTTCACCACGTTACGAATGGGTCAGCTAAGGAAAGTGTGGGTCTTATAAGTCAGAGAAGGAGGCCTTTGAGAATGTCTTTTCAATTCTGTGAAAATAAAGGGACTGCTGCATATATGTGCTCTTTCAGATTATCATGCCTCACTATTATTCTTCATGATTAACTTCTAATATCCCATCATGCTTAGTTCATTTTCTTATCTACTCCACCAAGACCTATTGTTTCTCCTTCCACTTTCTTGTATCTTCCCCTCCTTCGTCCTATGAGATACTATCCTAGGTGAAGCTTTGTTTTCTAGCATCTGTATTCAAATTCAAGTACACCACCTTCATAGGAGGAAAAAATCATTAACAAATTTCAGATCAAAATCTTGCTTTCATTTTAGTGAACTAATCATTTGTTTAAAATAAGGTGTTCTGCCTTAAATTCATGAATGTCATAGGTCTACCTGAAGTCATTTTCCTTGTTTTCATAACAGAGCCAGCCTCCTTTTTCAGTTAAGACACTCAAGATTCCTTGTGTTTTACAAGTTGTATTAATGGCTTCTTGGATTTGCAATTCCCAATTGTAAAACAGAGATGTGAACATCATCATCCACTTAGTTTATAGCTCTGTGAGACGTCTGTCCAAACTTTCTTTATTGAGGTGATAAAGAAAGATCCACTCTCATTTACTGGCTTAGAAGTTAGTAAAGAACCCTCCCCATCACCCCAAGGCTCAGTCCTGTTCTTAATGTCACATCTTTTGAGAATAGCCCAGACTGTTTATATAATTTGATTCCAGCCTACTTTTCCAGCCAGATATCACTAATCTCTAATGTAAATCCTACGTTTATGGAATTATCTTTTCTGGATCATTCTGTGTTGCCTAACAAATATTAATTGTATTTCCTTTGTAAACTGGGCACTGCTCTTGATGTGAGGAATCATTCCCTTACTTCTAAAAGTCTGCCAAATCTTAAGTGCCCAGACTCTGTGATGCCATTTCAGATCACGTCAGCCAGCAAACAGCCTTAGTTTGTATCACTCAGGTTACATTGCACGCTGGTAGCACTTAGTTTGTATTGCTCAGGTTACATTGGTCATGTGTGGCCTAGATTTGTGACATTATCAAATTGCGAGCTTATCAGCATTTTAAGGAAACCTTGTCTAATTAAAAACTCATAATTAGCCAAGTCCTTAAAAAGACAATAAATGTTCACTAATTGCCTATTACACAAATAAACAAACACAAGAAAGAAAAAAACTCTTCTTTCTTGAAATCTTGTTGCTGCCTTAAGCTGCAAGGTTAGAATGATTTTTTCAAGTTCTTCCCATAGAAGTACTCTGAAGTTCATATCTGAGTTCCCCTTACAGTGCAGTTGCTCCACATACCTCTCATACTTAACTTCCTTCTCTAAGCCTACTTCCTGCCTTGTTTTTTCCAGTATTTTTTAGTTTCCTAGGGCTGCTATAACAAAGTACCATAAACTGGGTGGCTTAACACAGTAGAATTTATTCTTTCATAGTTCTGGCTAGAAGTCTGGAATCAGAGATGTCAGTAGAGCCATCCTTTCCCTGAAGGCTGTACAGAAGAGTCTGTTCCATGTCTTCCTGTTAGTTTCTGGTGTTGCTAGCAATCCTTGGCATTTCTTGGCTTTTAGATGCACCCACTCCAGTCTCTGCCTTTGCCATCACATGGCACTCTCCCTCTGTGTGCATGTGTGTGTGCCTCTTCTCTTCCTCTAAGGGTGTCAGTTGTATTGGGTTAAGCCCCCTACACCCACTCCAGAGGGCCTCATCTTAACTTGATTACATCTGCAAAAGACCCTATTTCCAAATAAGATCACATTCACAGGTTCTGGAGCTTAGAACTTCAACCTATATTTTTGGGAGATGCAATTCAATTTGTAAGTCTCTCTCTCTTTTTTTTTTTTAATGAAATTCAGATAATGTAAAATTAACCACTTTAAAATGAACAATTCACTGTCATTAAGTATATTCACAATGTTATGCAATCACTATCTCTGTTTCCAAAATATTTTTATTTACCCCAAAAGGAAAGCTCATATTCTTGAAGCAGTTATTCTTCATTACCTGCTTCTCTGGCTGCTGGCAACCTAGTGTACTTTTTGTTTCTATGAATTTCCCTATTCCAGATATTTTATGTAAATGGAATCATACAGTGCAGACCCTCATGTCTGGCTTCTTTCACTTAGCATGTTTTCAAGGTTCATTCACATTTTAACATGTATCAGTACTTTATTTCATTTTATGGTGGAATAATATTCCGTTGTATGTATATACTACATTTTATTTATTCACTCTTCTGTTGATGAATGCTTGGGTTGTTTCTATCTTTGGGCTATTGTATATAGTGCTGCTGCAAACATGCATGTACCTGTACTTGAGAACCTATTTTTAGTTATTTTGGGTATCTACCTAGGAGTAGAATTTTTGGGTCCTACAGTAATTCTGTCTGTAGCTGTTTTAGGAACTGCCAAACTATTTTCCATAGCAGCCAACTGCACCATTTTACTTTTCTCCAGCAGTGTACAAGTTTTTCCACATTCTCAACCAATACTTTTCCATTTTTCTAGTAATAGCTGTCCTAATTGATATGAAGTGATATCTCACCATGGTTTTCATTTGCATTTTCCTAGTGACTAATGATGTAGAGCACCTTTTCAGGTGCTTATTTTGGCCATTTGTATATCTTCTTCGGAGAAATGTCTCTTAAAGTACTTTGCCATTTTTTAATTGAGTTGTCTTTTTGTTGTTAAGAGTTCCTTATATATTCTGCATGCTAGATCTTTATCAAAGAAATTGCAAATATTTCACTCTGTAAGTTGTCTTTTTCCTTTTTTTTATAATATCTTAATACACAAAAGTTTTTAATTTTGATGAATTCCAGTTTCTCTATGTTTTCTTTTGTTGTTCATGCTTTTGGTGTTATATCTAAAAATCCATTGTTATATTCAGTGTCATGAAAGTTTACCCCATGTTTTCTTCTGAGGGTTTTATGGCTTTTAAGTCTTGTGGTCATTGATTCATTTGAGTTCATGTTACTACTGTGCACAGTAGTGGATAATGTCCACAAATTCTGAAAGTGCCTAGCCTCAAAGGTCTTATGGTCTAAAATTCTTTAATTCACTTTGTTACTGATGGAGGAAAGCCCTAAGAAGTAATCAAGGGGAAATGCTTCATTTTACTAGACATTGCAAACCAGAGTTTGCCTTTCATAACCATGAAGCCTAGTGCCTTGTGACCAAATGAGAAAACCTTTATCTTTGCTTTTTTTCTGGGTGTATGGTTAACCCAGTCGTGCAAATAATTGTACTAAATAGGGGTTCCATTCAGTACTTACAGGATATCAAAGGCAGGCATAAAGATCTTTCACTTTGGGCTGGGAATGGGATACATGCCTGTAATCGCAGGACTTTGGGAGGTCAAGGCAGGAAGATCGTTTGAGCCCAGGAGTTCAAGAGTGCAGTGAGCTATGATCCTGCCACTGCATTCTAGCCTCAGGGACAGAGCAAGACCCTATCTGTAAAATAAAACAAATTAAAAATATATTTAATAATAGTAAAAAAAGAAGACCTCACTTCGTTCCAGGAAAAAGTTTCACAGTATACATTCTCCCTTCAGTCTGCAAGATGGAACTCTCTCCCCCTTTTTTTCTGTCCACTTGCTTCATCACCCCTCTTCATTCTGGAGAGTTGGTTTATTACTATTGATTATAGTGTAGATGTTTTCATATAGCCCTTGCTCATCCTTTAATGGCATGTCCGACAGCAGTCTAGAAGTGGTCCTGCCATATTTACCTTTGTTTCTCTAGCATTCAGCAATATTCAGTATATACCGAGTACTTATTGTTTGCTGAATTATGTTTGCTGAGCTTTGGGACGCTTTTTCTGGGTTTGTTTGGGTTTTTTATGGGTTTTCTTCTGGGGGAGGGGATGCTGTAAGACAACGGGCCTCACAAAAAACCTCAGCATAGAAATAATAGCAGCAGCAGCAGCAGCCGCAGCTTTCATTGAGTGCTAACCACATGATCATATGTTACTGATTGAGTCCCCACACAGCCTTTTCAGTGTATACTCTTCTCATTTTATAGATAAGAAAACCAAGAATCAGAAAATATTAAGTAGCTTGCCTCAAAATACACACAGCTAGCTAGCAAATAGTTCGCCAGAGAGTTAAAGGCCAAATTTTTCACTAGTGTGCCGTACTGTTTCTGCCTAAGAAACACTCTGGTTAAGGAGTGTTATGTGCATAGGTGTATGTGTTTGAACTTGCTGACTAGAAAGGGTTTAGGGGCAGAACAGATTGGTGTTTTTATAGATATGGCATGTAACTTGCATTTATCCTGCCACGGTTGATACCTACTCTTGGCAGACATCACCCTTTGGTCCTGGGACTCATTTCAGCAATCGTGACTCAGCCTCAGAACCCTGCTCAATATAGCAATGTGGCAGCCACTACCAAGAGACTGGAATTGACCTACAAATGAAATCTCTATGTTGTATTTGCCTTACGGCCATGCTGGAGTGTGCGGTAATGGGCAATTGACAGGAAAGAAGTTATGGATAATAATGGCTTCCCTTGTTCTCTTTTATGGTACGGACATAACATTACATGATACAGACTTTAATCGTTACATCAGCAATTATCTCATAATACTCATAAATACTCTCATAAGTATCAGAGCCATTGCGTCTGAAAAGTATTAATATTTATTTCAGTTTTCTACTCCTATTTTATTCTACTCTCATAATCTAGTACAAAAGTGCAGGATAGCATCTGAGTACACTGACAGTTTTTGTTGTTTTTTTTTTCCTATGAGTCTATAGCAGCTGGGGTTTTTTAAAAATTGGTTTCCTCGAGACCAGCCTGGCCAACATGGTAAAACTCCATCTCTACTAAAAGTACAAAGATTACCAGGGCATGGTGGTGGTGTCTGTAATCCCAGCTACTCGGGAGGCTGAGGCAGGAGAATTGCTTGAACCCAGGAGGCAGAGGTCGCAGTGAGCCGAGATTGTGCCACTGCACTCCAGCCTGGGCAACAAAACGAGACTCCGTCTCAACATACGTACGTACGTACATACATACATACATACGTTTCCTGAACAGCATTATAATCACACCAACGTAGCAACTTTCAGGAGTATGTAAAAGGTTCCATTTAAATGTAAGTGATTGGCCAGGTACAGTGACTCACACCTGTAATCCCAGCACTTTGGAGGCCAAGGTGGATGGATCACTTGAGACCAGGAGTTCGAGACCATCCTGGGCAACATGGCAAAACCCTGTCTCTACTAAAAATACAAAAATTAGTCTGGCATGGTGACACATGCCTGTAATCCCAGCTACTCGGGAGACTGAGGCATGAGACTCGCTTGAACCCGGGAGGCGGAGGTTGCAGCTGAGATCGCGCCACTGCACTCCAGCTTGGTCTAAAGAGTGAGACTCTGTCTCAAAAACAATTAATTAATGTAAATGATTTAGTTAATTACTGCAGAAAGTAATATGAAACTTGGCATTTTGTTCCCCAGAAACACAACTCTGCATTCCATGTATATTTTGAACCACCTAATTACTTGTGACATTTTGACTGTTTGACCGTTTCCTTAATAGGCTAGATTTTTTTTGTACTTGATACATATTTTATTATGTTATAATTTTACCTTCTGTGTCAATCAGTAGCCACTTGTCACTCTACTGTTTTTAGCACAAAAAGAAAAACAGATGAAAAATTTGGAAAAATAAGGAACAAGTGATACCCTCTTACTTTTCCGATCATATTGTAGTAAACTTTCCGTGATATATGTTGTAAGTGTAGCTTTGTTTGACTTAGACCATAGCATCTGAAAAGTAAATGTGATTTTCTTGAAATTAGGAGTCTGTAGGTTGAAAGGTTAAATAAAACAGTAGGAAAAACAAAGATCAACGCCTGGAAGACAAAAACTATAACCTAGGAAATACATAATGCAAAGGGACTTTTAGGGCAGTGTTATGTCCTTTCATCAGAATAAATTCCAGGTGGACAAAAGATTTAAATTTAAAAAATGTAACCGTCTATGTGAAAATTCAATAAGGAAATATTTGTGTTATCTTGAAGCATAGAGGCCTTGTTAAGCATGGCATAAATGTCAAAAAGCATTTTAATAAAGCATATTTATCCATATGAAAATTTAAAATGACAAATATAGCAAAATTCCTTAATCTAAGAAAAATGATATGAAAAATGAGAAATAGTAATTATAGCATTGGTTGTTTATTAAACTGATTAAACAGTGATTTTTGAGTCATCAATAATAGAAATATAAACATTGCAATAGAAAAAACAGGAAAGGCAGTTCTAGTAAGAAGAAAGGCAAATAGCCAATAAGCACTGTGAACGATGTCCATCCACCCTTAACCACTAAAGAAATTGTGCAAATAAATAACATAATGAAATACTTTTTGCCTGTCATATTGGTAAAAATTTAAAATTAAACAATGCCTATCTTCATGGAAACACATTCTCAAAAAACAGTGGTAGTAACTTAAATTGGCACATTTTTGAAGGGATTTATTCTAAGGAGACACTTAATATATAAGTCAAGAAAATTAACTCTCTTTGTTTATAATAGTGAAAACAAATAGAAGCATCTTATTGAATAAATGTTTATCATTAGTCAGATAAACACCACAATACCAGCTCTGGATGGTGAGAATCCAAGTGATTTTTATTTCTCTGTACTTTTCTATAATGATTAAATGTATATGAAGATTACCATATTTATATCAGAAAATATAGTTTCTTGCTATTTAAAAAAGATTTTCAAATGGAAGCTTGTGAAGAAGCCACTAAGGGATAAGGGAATTGGATTTTTTTTATTTTTATTTTTTGAGACGTTTCGTTTTTGTTGCCCAGGCTGGAGTGCAGTGGCATGATCTTGGCTCACTGCGACCTCTGCCTCCCAGGTTCAAGCAATTCTCCTGCCTCAGCCTCCCAAGTAGCTGGTATTACAAGCATGCACCACCGTGCTTGGCTAATTTTGTATTTTTAGTAGAGATGGGGTTTCACCATGTTGGTCAGGCTGGTCTCAACCTCCCGACCTCAGGTGATCCACCCGCCTCGGCCTCCCAAAGTGCTGGGATTACAGGCTGAGCCACCATGCCTGGCTGGGACTTGGATTTTTAAACCAAGTGGAACATAGGCTAACAGGTATTTAGTTTTCTGGATGGAGGGTGATCTTAAGTGATCTTGAACAAATGGAGATCAAATACACGGAGCAAAGAACCATGGTTGGGGAAGGGAGAGAGAGAAAGTACATATAATATGCTCAGTTCTGGTATGATGTATTCAAAGAGCCTGTGTGAGGTCCAAATGGAGATGTCCAGGAGGCCATATGGATTTGCAGCTGGGAGAGATGTTTAGGCTGGAGACCGAGATTTAGTAGTCAACTATAGCTAAGCTATTTTATTATTTACTATCATAGTCTATTTTGTGCTGCTATAACAGAATGCCTGAGACTCTGTAATTTATCAATAACAGAAATTTATTTCTCACAGTTTTGGAGTCTGGGAAGTCTAAAATCAGGACATATACACAGGTTTGCTATCTGGTGAGGGCGGTTCTCTGCTTCCAAGATGGCACCTTGATTGCTATGTTCTATTGAGGGGAGGAGCACTGTTCTTCACATGGCAGAAGAGAGTGGAAGAGAAAGCAAACCCACTTCCACAAGCCCTTTTTCTAGTGGCATTAGTCCATTCATGAGAACTCAACCCTCATGACCTGAATACCTCCCATTAGCCCCCACCTCCCAGCAGTGTCGTACTGGGGGTTAAGTTTCAACTTGAGTTTTGGAGAGAACAAAAACATTCAAACCATAGTGCCTATATTTCTTCCAAGGTCTCTGGTCACTGGAGTCATGAAAACAAGGTGATTCGTATTCAGCCCAGATCATAGAAAACCCAGAATTTGTTGTCTCTCTTTGCTTGTTAAGCCTCTAGAAACAAAAATCAGAGAACAAAGTAGACTTCTTTGTATCACACCTTAGATGTTAGTGCATATTGGAACAGTAGGCCCTTCTCTTGTATGTGTGGGTTTTCCCAGCAGCTTTCCTGGGCAGAGCGTTTGTTTGTTTGTTTTAATATTATCTCTCTTTGTTTTGAACTTCTTAATCTTTAAAGACGCTCTGGTGCCTGGGACTTTTTAAGCTTCCCAGTCATCCTCCAATATTTTTTTTTTTTTTTGAAACGGAGTCTCACTGTGTTGTCGAGGCTGGAGTGCAGTGGTACTGTCTTGGCTCATTGCAACCTCCGCCTTCCAGGTTCAAGCAGTTCTTCTGGCTCAGCCTCCTGAGTAGCTGGGATTACAGGCACCTGCCACCACACCCAGCTAATTTTTTGTATTTTTAGTAGAGACGGTGTTTCACTGTGTTGACCAGGCTGGTCTGGAACTCCTGACCTCATGATCTGCCCACCTCGGCCTTCCAAAGTGCTGGGATTACAGGCGTGAGCCATCGCACCCAGCCTCCAATTCTTTAATCTCGTGGATCGAGTCCTTGGGTAGATACAGTACATCCTGCTACTCTGCTCACATAATCCCATCTCAACTGAGATAGCCATTTTTAAAATCCCTGCTCTTTTTACCACCACCTCTCAAATCCACCCTAAATAAATAATAACAGTAAAATACTAGTACATTTGGAGTGTCATAAAAATCCTATTCTTATTCTTTCTTCCTACCATGGCCAAGAATATGAAATTTTGGTCTTCTGAAACAATTTTCATAAAACCATGCACATGAATCTTCATGGGAGCAATGGAGCCACCAGATTCAACTGATGGAGGATTATGGGTAAACATAGCAGCCATAGTGGTCAATTTTTCACTGGCAGCCCTCTGGGAGAGAAGAAACAGAAAATTTACCTGCTAGGGAGGAAGGAATCTATAATCATTTTAGTATAGAGACGAAAAAATAATCTGAGCACTTATGGTCCCTCCAAAGGCAGAATTATATTATTGATTTTTAGTCTGTTCAAGCTGTTCAAGATCTTCTCATTTAACCCCCTCATTTTACAGAACTGGAAACGATAACAGAGAAGGAACATAAGACTTTCCCAAAGACACATAGCTGGCATGTGTAATAGGGCTGGCATGTGTATAGTTATATGAACATTCTACTAAAAATCATTACAATTATAAATAAATTTGGGTGGAGGGTGGAGAATCAAAGCTGAGGGTTCAGGTACCTGGGATACCTTAGGTTTGATTCTCCTTCCTGTCAGTGGTGTATATGCGACATGATTGTACATCTCCTATACTTATTCTCCCATTTACATTTTTCCAGGAAATCATCTTAGGGACTGCCTCAAATCCTGTGCTTACTAAGAATGGCATGTGTAGTTCTGTACAGGATCGTAGCACGGCATCTTATAAGAATAGTGATATCTTCTGATGATCAGTGGACAAATATATAAGGCTATAAAGAGTCTCCTAATGTTTTCCTCTCACTCTGGAGATATGATAGCATAACATGAATCAGCATAGAGGCTCTGAGAAAATGTGAAAATAACAGGCCTATTGTTTTGCTTTGAAGATCACTTAAGCAAATATCTAAAATCAAATCATGTAGAATAATTCCCTGACCTCAGTGAGTCTTCTTTCTAAACTGCTTTCTGTCTGCCTCAGCCATCTATTTCTGCAGTTCCACCCACGGCAGTTTTAAAGTGACTTTGGATAGCTGGGTGAAAAGAAAGAGGGCAATACATTAAGGCTCAGTTAATATAATTTGCATAATGAAATTGTCAAAGTGTTCTTGGCCCAAGAAAACTTGTTTATAAATGAAAGTGAAAGGGTTGAATGGACAATTTGAAGAGAGTGCCTTTTCAGCTCTGTATCATAGGATGTCTTGCCACTGAGTCAGCAAAGGTTTTTCTCCCACCTACTCCATGCCTTAAATTTTATTTTACTCATTCTTTTTTTAATATTTGTAAGTATTTAAGATTTTGAAATGTCTTAGTTGTGCTTCTTAAATGTAAAGTGCATGCTATTGCATTTGATAGCAGTTTCTGTATAAGCCTGTAGGTGAACAAAACATAGAACTTCATAATACATGGAGTGTATCGGGTATACACATTTGTGGTAACCTTAGATATAACAGTCATTGAAGGGATATAATAGAAAATGGTGACATTTGATTATCAAAATAGTAGTGGAAATTCTAGGGCTTAGGTGGATTGCCAAATCTACTCATAAAATTTCATTCCAGGATCAAGAGAGAAACAAGACAATGGCTTTCATTCAGTATGATTGAAACCAAATGATTTTATCTTTAGCATTTGAAATGACAAAGTTTTCTAGACAAACACCCCTTCTTCCAGAGGGTAATCTTAATTGAGACAGCACTCCCTGGTTTATCAATTCCTCGCTTGGGTGGTGAAGAAGCCCCAGTTGTTGGTTCAAAGTTGATAGAGACTTTGCTCCCTAAATCACCTATTTTAGTGTCAGATAGGACAGCTTAGTAATCAAGAGCTCTGGAGTCAGACTGTCTGGGTTTGAATTTTGGCCTTGTTCAATATTAACTGTGGGACCTTGAGAAAGTTACTTAACCTTTTGATGTTCAGGTTCCTCATCTGTAAAGTGGGGATAATATACTTACTTAGGGTTGTTTTGATAAGTAAATGAAATAATCTTTAAAAAGCAAATCGCTTAGTTACTAAAATAATGTAAAAGTTCAAAAAATGATGAAGCACTTATTTTATTATTGAAATATCATCTATATGTTGTCAGCTTGAGTGACTAAAGAGGAAAGAATTGTGTGAGGCATGGGCATTGAGCAATGGTAAAGTAGTATTTCCTGATGAGTGTTTACTCAGGAAAAGGTTGGTACTGACTTAATCGGCTCTTAGCCCTATATCCACTTGTGCTATTCTTATATGTATTTGTTTACATTGAATGTATATCAAGAAATGTGTTACAGGCCGGGTGCAGTGGCTCACACCTGTAATCCTAGCACTTTGGGAGGCCAAGGAGGGTGGATCACTTGAGGTCAGGAGTTCGAGACCAACCTGGCCATCATGGAGAAACCCTGTCTCTACTAAAAATATAAAAATTAGCAGGACATGGTGGCACACGCCTGTAATCCCAAGTTACTCAGGAGACTGAGGCAGGAGAATCTCTTGATTCTCCACCTCTACCTGGGAGGTGGAGGTTGCGGTGAGCTGAGATCATGCCACTGCACTCCAGCCTAAGCAACACAGTAAGACTCTGTCTAAAAAAAAAAAGAAAAGAAAAGAAAAGAAAGAAATGTGTTACATTTTAGATGTGGTAGGTAAAACTCTGCTATATAGACCTACTAAATTCTGCACTTTACTTAAATATGACATTCAGATTTCTTGGCAGCAGACACTTCTCTGAAGAAAAGAACAGTGGTAACCAGAAAGCAAAAGACCATTAAACATTTCAGACAACAGAACTGATTCTTCAATGACCTGAATTCTCTCAAATCGAATTTTTAACTCAACTTTTTAGTTTTTTTTTAATCCTTTGAATTGGTACATAAAATGTACCTAATAACATGGCTTGTGTGTAATGTTACATCCCATGTGGCATTTGCAAGGAAGGAAAAGTTCACTCATATTTGCTAGAGGAAGTAGGTGCTATTATGTGCTATATTGCTATGGGAATAAAGAAGAGATCCTTGCTCCTGTTGTAATGTGGTACTGAATTCGCTAAATTCTACCATTTTTCTCTTTCTAGACTATGACTTTCCCCTCCATGTAAAGCAAAGGGCTCCACATATATAATTCCAGGAGGGGGAAATAGTATTTAGTTTAGCGTGAATCCCAAGGATAATAAGGGGGTAGCTATTGTATTTTCCTTTCCCATCTTTTTTCTCCCTTGGTCTCTTTTTCCTTCCATCCCTTCTATACATATTAATATATATGTGTGTGTGTGCACCCCCACACACCAGGAAGCTAGGCTGTGGCATGATGTATGCTCCCTAGTTTCCTAGGTTTTGTGTGAACTGGCTATGAGAAGTTGCCTCATAGGTGCCTTGCTTCTCTCCTAGGCTTCAACTTAGGTTAGGTATTCCTTTGTGCTGGTTTTATAATCTTGTGGGAGCCATTCCTTTAGCTTCTTGGCCCTTCAAATATAGATAAAACTTTGCTTTTTGAAAAATCATCAGAGCAAAGAAGATTCTATGAATATTATTGGAGTTTCACTTTCAGGAAAAATTAAGCCAGATGCAGTGTCACCTGTCTGTAGTCCTCACTACTTGGGAGGCTGAGGCAGGAGAACTGCTTGAGCCCAGGAGTTCGAGACCAGCCTAGATAGCATAGTGAGACTCAACCTCTAAAAAGAAAGAGGGAGAGAGGGAAGAAGAACATTACTGCAACATTACATAATTTTCTATCTGCTTAAAAGAGAAATTCCCAAGCTTGATTTAAGTATCTTTCACTACTCAGTGTAATCCTAAGTAGTGACTTTTCCAGGAAAAACAGATGTATTACACTTTAAAGACTATATCTTAACAATATTTCTTGTTAACACTGAGCATAACATCCATATACAGGGACCTTAATATATGCATTTGGTGGTTTAAAATAATTTTGGCTTGTCCTTTATTTAATTTCTGTCCCTATACAAATATTTTCAGTCAAATTTTTAGATTGAACAGATAATTCAAAATATAGTGCAGTGATTTATTTTTGACCTTTGTGGTGGAAGGATGTTAGAGGTGAAAGGGTTGTTAAAGATCTCTTCTCCCTTTTTGTTTTATAATTTCTTTAATTTGAAATCCAGATGAGTTGAGTGTCTTACTCAAGAAATTTTATTTTTTCTTTTTTAAGCAGAGGCCTATTACTGCTGAAATATATCTGAATGTTTTATTTTCTTTATCATTACTTTTAGATGATTATATAATCCATTGACTAGTTTATAGATCAAACTGCCTGTGGAAGTCTTGTGATTAAACATGATAGATTGATCATATGTGCTTATCTCTATTTCCTACCGAAACCTCCACAGATACGACAGTAAAGGGTAGAAGAGGCAAAAACTGACAAAATGAGAGAGTAGGAGAGGAGACAACAGCAAAACAGAAGTAATGGAGTTAGCAGAAAAAGAAAGCCACAACCTAAGCTGGCAGGAGAGGAAGTCCAGAAGTGGCAGTGGAACCATCGGACCCCAGAAAGCCTCATAAATGAGAAGCAGCATGATTCCCAAGGTAGACATGTGAGTGGAGCTGAGACAGGAGAATTGACAGCAAGTCTTCATACGAGTTAGTGAAATACCCAACTCTAGCAGAAGAGTAGTCGATTTCTTTCTGGAGAGAGTGAGCCAGAAGGACTCTGGACTTGGGTATACAAGGCTCATTTTACCTCTCAGTGAGGAAATTGGAGGAGTACTCTCTAGGTACTCTGACTGTCCAAAGAGAAAAGAGCTATGGGGATTTTGGTGGTCCCCCAACAAAATAGCACCACCAGGGTACCCTGGCAAAGACATGAAGTTAAAGACGAGAACATGTTGTTTTGATTTCTACATTCCTCTCATAATATGAATTTCCTGCTATGCCAAATGCAATTCCAGTATTCAGAGTGACACATTTTCTATAAAGCAGGCCATCTAAATGCAAGCCACCTACTTCTGGTGCTCAACAACAACCAACAGTGTGTTTCAAATGCTATAGGGAATACCACCTGTGTTAGGTTCACTGTGGGCTTTTAGGCTAGGTTTTTAATCCCCTTCAGTTTCACTTTCCTACTTTGTAAAAAGGGGAAAATGTATATAAAGTAGTTAGGATAATGCTTGGCACATGGTAAGTGCTCAGCACATTTTAGTTAATAATATTTATCATCATCTCATTTCAGTCACAGTTAAAGATTTTTCACAAACTGATCAGGGCAAAAGAAGCCTTCATTCAGTATGATTTTTCTTTAAAAGTTCTAAATGCTCAGAAGAAAAAGCAAGTTCTTTAGTATGCTGTATTTTTTGTAAGCATTCATCTGCAGAAATATGATACAAGTAGTGCTGATAAATTAGTCTTTCCTATGGTTGCATGGGAATGTGAAAAACCCTGAGATAATCACATGCTGTGGTCACTATAGCAACAGCTCACCCTTGTCTTTCCTTTTTTGAGCCTGTCTTAAATCAGAACCCTAAAACAGAGTTATTAGTGGTTATTTGTACCCATAATTTTTTTTCAACATGAGAAAAGCTATTGTATATTTGTTTTCCATAGATAGTCTATTAGCTTAGTGGCCTTTGCTTTCATGTGACTGCTGTCAGCTGCTCTTTCCAAGTTGTCTGAAAGAGCTGATGGTTCCATTTATGTTGGGAGCAGGAACGGGTGCTTTCAGCCTTAAACTCTTTTCAGGTTGCCAGTAGTGGGTACGTGATGGAAAAGGGAGTTCGTAGAAGCAAAGCTGGGGCAGTGACTTGCTCAGCAGCAAATGCTTTGCTTTAGTTGCTGTGTTCCTTTATTTCCCAGCCTTGGATGGGTGGCATGTTCTACACAAATAACTATTTTCTTCTTCTGAGCTCTTGCCCCAACCACAAATCCAAGCCATGAGCAGCACATAGCAGCTTCTCTTTTGAGTAGTTCGGTTTATCCTCCATAGGCATCCACACTCCTTAACTGTCTACCTCAACCAGAGGCTGGTGAGCTGACACAAAGCTCAAGGTATAAACCCCATTGTATTATAACGGTGCTTTGCCAAGCTTGTGGAAACCAGTAAAATCCCCATTGTATTATAACAGTGCCTTGCCAAGCATGTGGAAAGCAGTCCAAGGGCAAAACATGATAGGTAAATTGACTCCTCCTTAGGTCATCCCCTTGCTTCTTCCTAGAACTTTTTCTGTCATAAATAAGATCAGAAACCCTACCACCAGTCATCAGCCTGACTGGCAAACCTTTGCTGTTTGGCTTTGGGCCTCTGTGATTGTAAAAGCCTCACTGTTGTCCCCTTTCCTTCACCTTCCAGCTCCTCATTTGAGACTGTCTTGAGAGGAATGAGAGAGCAAAGGACTCTTCACCCTCTTACTGACCCTGTTCTTCCTACTGTATTCCATCCCCTCTGGCTAATGGCAGTCAGGTCTTTGCTGCACACAGGTACCCAGCACTCTGCAAGTCACCTGCCATGTGGATGGAAATAGTCATAAGAGTTCACACTTAACTCAGTGACCCTCAGAATGAGGCTGCTGTTGCTGTTGACTGCTCTATCCAAGTTGTCTGAAAGCACCATGTGCCAGGCATTTTAATTTTACGTGTTTTATCTCTTTAATCTTCATATCAATCCAGAGTTGTACCAGATAAACTGGATACAACTTTTACCGGTTAGAATCCTGAATCCATTTCAGAATCAGTTTCCTGAGGTTCTAACGTAGAAGTTCTGTCTGATGCTGACATCTTAACTACTTCTCTACTACCAGAGACAGTTATGCCACAAGCCTTAGCCTTAGAAAGGATGCACATAAGCAGTACCAGGCAGAATGTCATCAAGTGCTAAATCAAGTAGATTATAATAACAATAATAGGCTGGATGCGGTGCCTCATGCCTATAATCCCAGCACTTTGGGAGGCCAAGGTGGGAGGATTGCTTGAGCCCAGGAGTTTGAGACCAGCTTGGGCAACATAATGAGACCTCCTCTCTACAAAAAATAAAAAAAATTACCCAGGAGTGGTGGCACACCTGTGGTCCCAACTACTCGGGAGGCTGAGGTGGGAGTATCCCTTGAGCCCAGGAGGTCAAGGCTGCAGTGAGCTGTGATCTCGCCACTGCACTCCAGCCTGGGTGACAGAGTGAGACCTTGTCTTTAAAAATATATATTTTAATATTGCTTATATGTGTGCACATTTTTACTGTGTTTGGTTCCAAAAAGAATTATAAGCTGGCAAAATACCTAAATAACTCCTATGTGATTTTCATAATAACCCAGTGATTAAGGTATTATCTGTATTTTTAAAATGACAAAACTGATTCTCAGGTTAAATGACTCAGTTAGTGAGTCAGGGCTGGGTTGTAATCAAACACAGAGCAGCACTTTGTCAGATATTTCCCCGGTGGCAGTGCAATTAGTTTTCCCAGTGAAAGTGGCATCGAGTCCTCTATCCTGTCTGTGATAACAGTAATTTTGTCGCCTCTGTCCCTACTCTTCTGCCCCTGGAGAAATAGCATTACTGTGGTTTGATTCAGTTCTCTGTCAGACAGGCCCTTGAATGCAGAATCAAAAGGTCATTCACCTTGAAACACTCAACACAGAACACATCCCTAAGTAGTAAAGGTATAACATGAGAATGATGGACACCAACTTTCTTGTTCTAGAAAGTGAGAGAAGTAGGGTACAGCATTATCTCTATCTATAACATTTTTATTTCTTAAATATACCCGAGGAAACAAAAAAGACTGTTGGGAAGAAGAGAGAAAAGTTTGATTTATTTTCCTATTGAGAGCCAGTTTTTCAAAATTTATTACCAGGGTGTTATGAAATAATCAGTATTTCATACATGGGGAATTATCTATGATGCTTATAAATTAACCTTCTAAACTTGTTATCAATGCTAAAAAAAAAACTTGGATTTTTTTTTTTGTTGTTATTTTTGTTTTTTTGTTTTTTGAGACAGAGTCTTGCTCTTGTCACCCAGGCTGGAGTGCAGTGGCACGATCTCAGCTCATTACAATTTCTGCCTCCCAGGTTCATGCCATTCTCCTGCTTCAGCCTCCTGAGTAGCTGGGACTGCAGGCATCTGCCACCACGCCCGGCTAATTTCTTTGTACTGTTTTAGTAGAGACGGGGTTTCACCATGTTAGCCAGGATGGTCTCCATCTCCTGACCTCATGATCCACCCGCCTCGGCCTCCCAAAGTGCTGGGATTACAGGCGTGAGCCACTGCGCCTGGCCTGTTTTTGTTTTTTTGAGACGGAGTCTTGCTCTGTTGCCCAGGCTGGAGTGCAGTGGCACCATCTCAGCTCACTTCAACCTCCACCTCCTGGGTTCAAGTGATTCTCCTGCCTCAGCCTCCCAAGTAGCTGGGATTACAGGCATGTGCTGCCGCACCAGGCTAATTTTTGTATTTGTTAGTAGAGACGGGGTTTCACCATGTTGGCCAGGTTGGTCTCGAACTCCTGACCTCAAGTGACCTGCCCGCCTCGGCCTTCCAAAGTGCTGGGATTACAGGCGTGAGCCACCATGCAGGGCTGAAAATACTGGTTTTTGATCATCCCAATCTAACCTTGTTGAAGGCAAATAGGTATTTATTCATCTGTGCCTCTTAGTGCCCAACAGAATATCCTGATTCATAGTAGGCTGATGAATGATCAAATGCAGAAGAGAGGAGCTTTGCCCTCATCAAATGCTCCATTCTGTTGTAATAAGTAATTTCATATAGGTATAGAAGTAGAAATATTCCCTCTGCAGTTTAATGTTCGGTTTTGCCTTATTCATGCTTTAAAAATCCCAGCTTTCTTACTTTTTTACCTAAGATTATTGAAGGAAAAAATGTATCTGTTCACTAAAGGCTGCATTCATTGTAGCAGCCATATATACGTGGACAGCCTACATGCTACCACACTTGAAGTTCCGCTTAATGTGCGCTCATAAAGTACAAGTTCCCACCCCTTCGAACTCAGTGTTCAGTATATGAGCTTGTGGTGTTTAGGAAACTAGGGAGACTGAGGTATTTTCATAGCTTGTTATCCTCTCCTCTCCCACAAAGTGCAGCCATGATCTGACACATGATCAATGTGCTGAGCCTTTTTAGGATGCAGAAGATGCTCCCTGTGTCTGTGGATCACAGTGGCAAACAATACCGACTTCTGCAATGATATTTTGCCTCCCTGGTGTTCAAACTTCTTCAGTTAAGCCTGTCTGGAATCTATTTAACTATTATACATCAAAGCTTTTTTTTTTTCTTTTTTTTTTTTTTTTTAATGAAAATGGTGGGGTGGAACCAAAGAGGAAAACCTGTATCTTTGCCAAGGAGCTCTGTCTCCTTCCCCTATGACTCATACTTAGGAAAGCTGAGGGACTTTGGATAGCTGCTTGAGTCACATTGAGGCAGGTCTCCTGGCACTTTCAGACACTTTTAAAATTTTCTCAGGCAATAAAGGATGTTTTTCAGATTGTTCATTCCCTCTTTCTGGGCCAGCCTAAGAGTTTTTGTTTAGCTAAAGTATGGCTTTTTTATGCAAGATTTGCCAGCCAGAACAGATGAACCTGGAACTTTGTGTTTGGTTTATTACTAAAGAAACAGCTCTTTCATATTCAAAATTGTAACTATTCTTTCTTATGATTGTCATCCTATTAAAAGGAATTACCTCTGGTACTTAGCCTTCCTATGACGTGAAGTTTGCATTTGGTCATTGTTAAGAATTTTCTTAGCATGTTATGTTTGTACAATTTCAGATATTCAGTTTTAAAAAGTTTGATTTTTGGTATGAGAGACTAGCTTGAGCTAAATAGAGGAGCTGCCTATTAAATGTATTATAGTTATGCTGATTTTTACTATTTGGCAGCAGAAGAAAGAAAGGTCACCTTAATTTTTCTGTCTTTACATATAAACAACTAAGGGTTTTTGTTTGTTTGGTGAATGGTAAAGTAAGCCTTTCTAAAAACCGATTGGACTGACAAATACAAATCTCAATTTTTAAATAGCTTTCCTTTTTAAACTGCAAATAGTCATTATGTTCCAAAAACTGTCAAGTAATTTCTTAATATCTCTATGCCCACCCCATCCTACTCCCCTTTTTTTAGAGTTCAACCATTTCTGCTGTAGGAATTGCCAGATAACAGAGGTTTGATAAAGTAACAGTATATAAAACAATAATTTACATTACGTAGGAAAATTAACTTTGGATGACTCTCTCAAATATAAGTTGGATCACACTGAAGTATTTGAGTAGAAAATAAAATGCTTTACTAATGGAGTGATCAATTGCTGAAAATTTTATCTTCTATAAAACTTGATCTTCAGTTATAATGTACTTCAGGGACCTTAAATTTAACTTTAGTTGATTTTATCATTTTACCTTGAAATTTTAGATGCCGACTTGCAGGGCCCACCATTCCCATAATAATAATCTCTGTTGGCTGCCCAAAGTGGGTACCATATGGTAGGGGAATGGAGGCTAGTGGAATAAAGTAAAATCAGCTGTGGACTGAATGGTTGCTTGTTTATCTTTGAGTCTTTATTCACTTGTTTGTATCACTGCCAATATTAAACTATTCTGGTTTAATAGAAACTTGTAAATGACTGATGTTTTAATGAGTAGATATAGACTTATCGTCTTTTAGAGTCATTAAACTTAAGTGCTGGAAGGAGTTCCAGGGGTCTGGTGTAGTCCAGAGTTCAAGTGTATTTTGTTTGGCCCATAAACTGTGTTTTTATAAACAGTATAATGAAATCACTTTGCCTGATCGTAATACAAGCAGCTTTGTACCTATTGTCTTACATGATTCATGCATTTATATTAACTGACTGGCCCCTGTAGACATTTGAATTCATGATCCAGATAACCCTACCTGTTCTTTTTGCAGGAACTGAAACCCTGAAGGATCGAGTTACTTTACAAAGTTAAACAGCTAGTTCAAAGCAATTCCAGAACTGTTTTACACTAAGTTTATTTTTCTATAGATTCTGCTTCTAAATTTAGAAGAGATGTTTATTTTTCACTGTTAGAGATCTTTGTGAAACCACAAAAATGTTTTTTAAAGATGTCCTACGAATAAAAGAAGTTGAGAGGCAGTGGTGGAATAATGAGAGTGAGGGGTCTAATTTAGGTCCTATTGCTAACTGTGCTTTTCCTGGGTAAATCATTTTATCTCACTATATATGTCGATTCCTCATCTATAAAGTAAAGGAATTAGACTAAATAATTTTACATCACGTAGAACAGGGCTAGTAAATTCTCAATAAATAGTCCAGTATACAATAGATATTGAAGGTCTCTGCCAGCACTAAATTAAAGATTCTCTAATTCAGTATTAACTTTTTTTTCTCTCCCCTATCCCCAGTTTACTTGGCCTAGGTTGCTTTCAAAGCCTCTTCTGGGGTTGAAAGGAGTCTGTTTTTTTATTGAGTTCCTGTTAGGGAAGTTCTGTGAACCCATGTACTCTGGCTTCTGTCCTCAACTTATTGGCTTCACTCTCCTAGCAGCTTGTCTGTTCCCTCAACTTGCACTAAAGAATCCATGTATCATCCTTTTATGTATTGTGGGAAGGAACAGTAGGGGGAATGAGGACTAGGTGGCTTTCCACAATGACCACATACTACTCCACTTCCTCTGCCATCTTTCATCTCCTCCTGCCTTGTACAAAAACGGCAGCATTTCTTCTTGACTTCAACTTTATTTTAGCCAGGATGATACTTCACAAGCGGAAGTGAATTACTGTTTCAAATATAAATAATCCTCATGACTTTCGGCATGCATTATTGGTATTTACACAGTCTTAGCAGGCCTAGTCACTGTTGCCAAATCATCAGGCACCTACTTGAGTCCTTATTTACTTGTTTGTAGGATGCAAAATGATAGATAACTTGTCTCCAGCCTTTTAAGAGCTTAAAAGCTTAATAGAGGAGTCAGTAGAGTTACAGAAATAGAAACTAGCTATGAATTGGATTGTATCACTGGAAATATGTCCAACCTTACTTTTGCTGCAAACAAAGAATGCCTAGGGATTTAACTTTTTCATGTGTTAGAGAATCAGAATGTTTAAAATACTGAGATGCCTTTCTTCTTTAAAAAAAATCTGATTCTTAAGAAATCCTGATTAGTACTGAGCTTCTCTTCCCTCAGAAATACCCCTAAAGAAATCCATAATCTCACACACAAACACATATAAATCTGCTCAACACCAGCTTAATTCTTTTCTGATTTTACCCTGGTGTGCTTCATCTCCTGGGCCAGGCCCTTTGCCTGCTTATTTCTTTTGTGGCACACTTAATCCTGATAACTTCACTAAGCTAGCATACTCCAGAATTTCTGGTTTTTATTTCTATTCTATTCCTTTGTTTTCCTCCTTTTTTTTTCTTTCTCACCTTTCATTTTCCCAGAATTATTCAAAATCAGTGTTTAATTAATATATGTGATTTTCCTATCTTAGTCATTGTATTATTTATGATTTTGCAGAAATTTTTTCTGCAGTTCCTAGCCAAAGCTTTAGGAGACATAAGGAAATGTTTGCATGTGTTTAAAACTGGCTCATTTATTGCTCATAAATTTCCTACTGAAAACCAAAACATTTATCTTATCTCTATCCAAACCAAGCCAGTTTCCACAACTTTATATGCTTTTATAAACAGGACTGGTTTGGGATCCAGTTTTTCTCAACTTCCTACTGTTCCTAGGTAAAGACCCTCTGTAGCCTAACCTTGGCCTTCAGCAACTGCCTCTCAGTCATGAAGCTGACCTGTGAGCCAGTGTGCGTATAGCTTTAGAGAGGCTGGAGAAGTCTTACCAGCTGCTTCTGGGTGCAGTTTCACTGATAGGTCAGGTGGTGGCCACAAAGCCATTTTCTGTTTTTAGGACCAACTCCAGAAGGGCCCCTCAGTGATCACTGTAAATACTTGTTTCTTCTCCCATTCTCCCCACAAGTAATCCTCCCTGGTTATCTACACATATTGCTCTTTGGAGGCTGATAAAATAGTGTTCCAGGCTTTAGACAAAGAACACAACTGGCTTCATTCTGACTGCCTCCCTTACATACCTTGAAAGTAAGAGAGAGAGAGAGAGCAGCAGAGCGTAGAGTCTGTCTATAGGTGTTTTTTTCTGTATCAGAAAGGGAGAGATGTCATCTTTAAGATAGGAGTTAGGGCTAGGCATGATGGGAGGCTGAGGCAGGAAGATCACTTGAGGCCAGGAGTTTGAGATCAGCCTGGTCAACATAGCAACACTTCCATCTCTACTTAAAAAAAAAAAGAATATAGGTCACCATTCCTAAGCAAAAGGTAGCTAGCTACTCATTAAATGAAGCAGAAATATGTCTTCTAGACTGAGAGTTAGATCTGGCAAAACCACAGGCAGGTCAGAGAGCAGGGAGAGAGAGAATAATTTGGTGACATGTGTCCTACTTTTGATTGCTTTCTGTTTCATGAGAGGATGTGGATAATAAGAATAACTCTCCTGGAATAGTTTCTAGTATATCATATTTATACCAGTGTGTTTCCAGGTGAAATGCTAATGGCCTCTTTTTATAAGCCCTTGGTCTGACAAATTCAGACTTTGATATCTAACAAGTCCCTCTGTTATCTATCTACATTTCAAAAAACGTGTTGTTATGCTGCATTTATTTAGCACTCCACATTTGCGAAATTCTATGCCCCTGTTATTCTCTACCAAAAATCTACTTACTCATCACCATTTTTAGACTAGCAGGCAGGGATTCCAGAAAGTCTAATGACTATATGTAGGGCTCAAAAAAAGAAACTACTCACAAGCTAAGTTTTAATTTTTTCAAATTCTACTGGGAAATTGACAAAATATAAATTATAAACCAACCAATAGATATTGTGGTGGATTTATTACCCTATTTGCTTTTCCTCTTATAAAATTAATAACTCTAGATCTAGAAAGGGACCCAAGGAGATTACCTATATAAAATTTGCTTAAATTGACGAGCAAACCCTGGGGAGGTTGACTACAGAGGGGGCTTATCTTGACTGTGGTCATGATTATGCAACTGGATACATTTGTCAAAATTGATAGAACTATAAACTGAAAGTGTGAATTTTTTTGTTTGTACATGGTATCTCTGTAAACTTGACTTTAATTTTTTAAAAATTAGAACTTTTAAAGAAAGACATTTGGCCAGGCACGGTGGCTCATGCCTGTAATCCCAGCACTTTGGGAGGCCGAGATGGGCGGATCACCTGAGGTCGGGAGTTCGAGACCAGCCTAACCAACGTGGAGAAACCCTGTCTCTACTAAAAATACAAAATTAACCAGGCGTGGTGGTACATGCCTGTAATCCCAGCTACCTGGGAGGATGAGGCAGAAGAATCGCTTGAACCCAGGAGTCAGAGGTTGCGGTGAGCTAAGATCGTGCCATTGCACTCCAGCCTGGGCAACAAGAGCGAGACTCCGTCTCAAAAAAAAAAAAAAAAAAAAAAGACATTTTTATCTGCATTGTGAAGGTAGATAGTGAATTCATTGGAAATATTCAAGCCTAAACTGGTTGACTTTTGGTGGCAGGGTGGGAGAGGTGTTTTGGAGGGGATTCTTGCACTTGATGCTTTCATTTTGTGCAGGCTAAGTATATGTATGTGGAAAGTTAAAATTACCTTAAATTCTTTGAGTAAGAATCTGAGATCCCAAGCAGGAAATTTTAACTTATAATACTGATGTTTTTATTATCGATTTATGTATTAAACCCTGCCCTCTTTTTTTTAGTACTTGACAAAAATATAATAGTCATTAGAAAATTATCTCATCAAAATTTGATTTTATTTGTGGTAGCTGGGGGCAACTAATAATTGTTAGTTTTGAAATTAACAATTGTGAAAGCAGAATTTCTAGCAGAATGAAAAAGAAAATAATGAGAAAGTGAGTAGCAGTGATTGAATCAGATTCTGATTTAAATAGTCATGTGACACTCTTGCCCTTTGGTTTTAGTTCAAGGAAGCGCTCATTCCTTTTGATAATTACTAACTTTCCTTCATTGATAAGATCCTCAGTCTACACTGCAGGCTTTGAAGCCAGCCGTATTTTCTTCTTGGCATTCTTTCTTTCCTCCCTTTACCCTGACCCCCTCTCCCATCTCTATGTCTACCCAGCTCTGTGGCTGAGGTTCCCATCTGTAAAGCCTGTTGCCACAGGATACAGAATTCACTGGAGCGGAGGAAAAGCTGCATGTGTGTGTTTAGGGCTGGTGGCTCTCGGAATCAGATAAACATTGTGGAAAGCTTGCTCATTCATGTGGAAGAGCCAGTGTTGCAGCTAAATGGTGGAGCTGTGAGCTGCTGGGCTCCAGGCTCTGGCATCTGTGCACTGGGCCTGCCCAGCCTGAAGCATTTTTATTTGTGAGACCAAAAGAGCTGATGAGCACTGCCACTTTAGCCATTCAACAATAACAAAACCTTTATTTCAACCCCATGGAAGAAAGGATATATTTTACTTTTTTTTTTCTTTCCTTTTTTTGGTGTGTATGTGTGCTATGAGTGCTGTGTGTGTGTGTGTAGACGGGGTCTCGCTGTGTTGCCTAGACTGGTCTCAAACTCCTGACCTAAGCAAGAAATCCCATGTGACTTTTACACACAATAAAGTATCTCCTATATAATCACAGTCAGTCTCTCGTGTTTTTCTTTTCACTCTTGATCTCTTTTATATAACCTCTCTTCCCTTCTAAGAAATCTCTGCGATATCCAAGACTTTCACTCCCATGTCGGTTTGGCAGCCTGTGATTCTGCTCCCCTTCTTTCCTGGTAACATCAGTCTTAAATGAGCAGCAGTGCAGGAAGATGCCCTTAAGAGTTCTGAGTATGGCCTGAGTTTTGAGAAGAGGAAGCTTCTCAGTTCCTGCTATTTGATTGGCCGTGGTTTGGCTTCCTAGGCAAGCTCTGTCTTCACCTGAAAATCCTACTCAACACTGGGGACAGAGATCTCTTTAGCCATGGGAAACCAACTTTTAGAACTAGAGCTGGAACTTGAGAGTATACTTCATCACTGTTATGCTCCTTCAAGAAATACACATTTTCTTAGAATTGTTGTAAGTATAATCACATTTTATAAGCTGAAAGTTCAGAGTACCTTTAGCCTTCGTGAGCACAACCTTGTTGGGGTTATTTGCATTATATTTGTTTCTCTTTTCTACACTCACATGTTTGCCTATCTTGACAGCCTGCTGGCCTAGGCAATAATAAAGCTTCTGTCGAGGTGAGCAAACAGCTGATGGCATAGGCGCACAGAGGGGACTCCTACAGTGGCTGTCTGTAATCTGCCAGGCTGGTGGTCAGAGCAGGCAAGAACAAAAGCCAGTCTGTTTGCAGGCAAATTGGAAAATCAATGTGTTAGTTGTATTCTTTTCTCTTTGCCTTTCTTCTGGCAGAAAGAGAGAATGCTCATCTAGCAGTCCACAGAATCATTCCAGGCAAGTGCCCATTCCAGAGACTCACTCACCTGACATATTACTACTGGAAGTTGAAAAGTCCCCACGTTTATTTGTCTGAACTGCTTCAAAAGTCACCAATACAAATTCTTCTCAAACTTGCCATCCAAAATTGAACCCCACTGGCCCAGTGTTTTGACTTGTTTATATTCCAGATAGCCACTCACATAAGCTGCTCTTTTTAATGCTGATGGGAACCTAGAAGGGAGTTCATTTGCTGCCTGGCTGGGAAATTCAGGAATTGCACTTTGGGCATCATATTTTATAGTAAGTTTGTAAGTATTTCACTGCTATTCCTCAGTTTATTTTTTGCGAGAGTTCATTGAAAATGTCCTAGACTGGGCACAGTGGCTCATGCCTATAATCCCAGCTCTTTAGGAAGCTGAGGTGGGAGGATCACTTGAGGCCAGGAGTTTTACACCAGCCTGAACAACATAGCAAGACCCTGTCTCTACAGAAATAAAGAAGGAGGCAAAGGTTCGGATCGCTTGAGTCCAAGAGTTCAAGGCTGCAGTGAGCTGTGATCTTGCAGTTGCACTCCAGCCTGGGTGACAGAGTGAGACTTTATCTCTCAAAATGTATATACAATAAAAAAGAAAGAAAATGCTCTAGACATAATTGGGTCTAGGATTGTTAGGGCTTAGAGAGCAAAGCTCATACCAAGTAGCCTTGTCCCAGGATAGGAGAGGGAGTAGACTTATTAAAGACTTCTCAGTGTCTTAACAAATATCTCAAAGGGCTGCTGTGCAGAGATGATTATATTCGATGTGTGAAGTCTTGAGTAACTTTCCCTTTAGGCTTCTGAGAGAGAGAGTCTGAAGGAAGGGCTTTTAAGAAGAAGAGACTTTCTTGCTCTTCCATGTGTTGAAGTTAGCCTTAGAAGCTTAGCAGATGGCTTTAAATGTTTTAATTTGAGCTTTGAAGGTCTAAAACTAGGCTCTTATTATCAGTCTTTGTTATTTTTCAAAGCCTAAAAGTGGTCTGTTGATTATGAATAAGAGAAAGGTGTTTGGTTAGATATGGTAATGGTGTTCTTATTGTAAAGTTCATCATCAAAAAAAAGTTACAACTTTAGTGGTCATTGGAAACATCCTGGGCCAGAACCTTAGATTTAAAATGAGGATTAGGTTTAAAATAATCTTGAGTGAGGGTAGTAATTGGCATTTGATATATTTTTTCCCAAAGTCATTACCAAAAAAAATTATATTTTGTTTTGTTTCTTTTTAAAGGAAAAATTGACTAAACCCTACAAGTGCTACTACCAAAAACCCTTTAGCCTCTAGCAATCCCTTTTGTCTTTAGCACTTATCATGCTCCACCTTGTATTACTATTAAATTTTGTGTGCATCTTTTTTGTAATGAGACTCTAAATGCCCCAAAAAGGAAATTTGCATATCTTCATATATACCATAGACATTAACAAAAGATTGGGACATAACAGCATTTAATACCAGTGTTGATTAAAGCTCCTTTTTTTTTTTATTGGCTGAAAAACCTATGGGCCAAGAATTGTGTCAGTACAGGAATCAGTATTGAGCAAGTCAGTCTCTGTCTCTGCTAACCCAGGAACTCCCAGGCTGATGAGGAAGCGTCACCATCATTGAAGCAGTACACCTGATATTTCACTTGACTTTTTTCTTTTAAAAATGAAACTCATTTTTAATTGGTCATTTCATGTTAAATCTCAGATTGTTCAGAGAAACAAGAATAAAGTAGCTAAATTATTGATTTGAAAATGTTGCCTGGGCAACATAACGAGACCCTGTTTGTACAAAAAATAAGCTGAGCATAGGGGCATGCACCTATACTCCCAGCTACTTGGGAGGCTTAGCAGGAAGGATTGCTTGAGCCTAGGAGTTAGTTTGAGGTTATAGTGAGCTAGGATTGCACCACTGCACTCCATCCTGGGCAACAGTGAGACCCTGTCTCAAAAAATAAAAATAAAAAATGAGGGAAAAAATGAAATACTAAAAGGTGTATTTTGTTTCATTTCTGTGCAGAGGATCTTATGAGATCAAGTATCTAGGTCCCCTATACAGTGCCTTTCTCTGGCCATGTCACTCTTATTCTAAACCTAATTTGGTATATTTCTCTATTTGTGATTTTAAAGGGGCTAATTTGTAGAGAAAAATAGAGTGAGAGAGACATTTTCTAGCAAAACCTAAAATATTGAAGAGAATCAGGCGGCCTAGAAGACCCTAAATCCATAAAACATCTTTGGATCTTATTTTTGCCAAATCTCTCACCAGAGCACTAATAGATATCCTAAATTAAATACTATTTCTTACTTCCTCTCCTCTTCTTAGCTATTACTTTGGCAGAGAACCTGTTCAGAGGAAACTATCCCAATAGCAGATGGCAGGAAATAGCAGGAGGCAGACTGAATAATCAGCCTCTAGAAGGCACTAGTATTCATCTGTACCGTTGACTCTCAATTATGGCGTGGAATCCTTTAGCACTAGATTTTTGTCTCTCCTCTTGCTTTTTAAGAAAAGAGTTTGATTTTTCGTGGGGCCCAGTGACTGGCCTGCTTCCTGAATGATTAAGGAAAACATGGGGATTTCAGGTAACATGATATAGTATAGTATATGAAGGTCCATCCTAATCAAAGTAGATAAATAAAAAGAGGGACTACAGAGCCCTTTCCACCCCCATCTTACAGCACAGTCTCCACTCAGTCTTTTGTCATGAACTCCAGGAACTAGGAGTAGCAGCTTCCATCCCAGGTGTTAGCAATGTGCGTGGACTAAGGCAAAAGCAGCATTTGGAATTCCTTTCCAAGCACCATTCTTTTGTAGGTATACTATTACTGTATATAACTCATACTGGGCTGCTTCAGACTTTTAAGACCGTGTGGGGAGCTATAGGAAGAAGGGATAAACTGACGAGCTACAATGGAACTGTGAAGAAGGCAGTGTGGGATTGTGGATCTTGGAGGACATGAATGTTAAATTTTACTCAACTTTTATTTCTTTTCGTCTGTTTTCCTTTGACTCAGTGAAGAATGTCCCAGTCTCTCCTAAGAGCCACAGGAAATATCACTGTTACTCAAAGCTGATTCTCCTCTACAGAGTTGCTGTGCTATCCTATTTTTTATTTTCTTCGTTTGTTTTAAAATTCCAAAGTTTCAGCTTAAGCTTCACACCTCTTCTAATGAAATATCTGTTTATATAATGCCATGACTAGTATTTTCCCCAAATCATTTTTCATAAATCTCTTAAAATAAGGTGTTGAAGTAAGGGGTATAAGGAATACAATTTTTGTAAATCTTTTTTGTTATTTATTAGTTTGCCTTCTCTTTACCATTTCAGACTTTGTGGTTAATGAGTTTCATTCTCAAGTTTTTATCAACTGTTGACTTTTATGAATTTCTGTCACATTGCACGCTGAATATCTAAGAGAAGGACCTATCGATGGAAGATGTGTTTTAACATGTAAGAGTTAACACCAGTTTTCTCTTCTCTTCTGCTTATTTAGATTTCGACACAGCCCCAACTGCTGGTACCTGAGAAATTGGACTATCCACAGCTGGATTAGGCAGTGTCTAAAATATGATGCACAAGACAAAGCCTTATATACCCTTGTAAATAAGGTGAGTGGTTCCGTGGATCTGCAACCTGTTTTTCTGAGTTTAGATGATATGGTGTTTGTACCTACTGTAATACAGCAAAGAATAACACCAGAAATAACTTTTAAAAATTATTTGACCTCAAATATTCTTCTTATTAACAGAATGAAGCTGGGTATAAGTTAATAATGAAGCTGGGTATAAGTTAATAAATTTTTTTTAAAAATCCTGAGCTGCTGCTTTTCCAAACATAGTGACTCAGAAAAGCACAGGTATAAGCAAAAGGTAGTCTAATTAGAAGAACTCTGCAGTGGTGGTCATTTCATTCTTGATTGCTAAGCCTTAGATTTCTTGCCTGTTTCCCTCTGGTGAAGTGTAGGGAAAAAACATGACCATGTTTGCTCCTATGTCTTTTGAGTTCCCTGACTCCTCCCATCAAGCCTGAGACCCTCTAGGATTAGGATCTTTCTAACTCTTACACCACCCAAGAGTTGAGTCTTACTTACCTTCCACAGTATGCAGTAAATACAAAATAAACAGAGATTTAGAATGTTATTATTGTGAGTCTGAAGCTAAACACTAGTTTGAACCAAAAAGATATTTTAACAGTCTTTTAATGAAAAGGTATTACGTCTATAATGTCACTGGACCCTGAAAGTTAGCACCGAAAAGGAATACTGATTTTGAGTCCCCTTCTGTGCAGAATGTTTTATTTCCATGACTTGGACCCAATTCAACTTAATATATGTTATATACAGTTTATTTGTGAGACATTGGATTGGTTATTGATAGTGGATACAAAAATGAGCAATATTCTGTTCTTGCCCTCAGGAAGCTTATAATTTAATAAGGCAGATAAGCTGGGTTACTTATAAATCTAATATTAGGCAAATGTAAGTGCCACACAAGAGTATTTGTAAAGGCCAGGCACTGTGGCTCATGCCTGTAATCCCAGCACTTTGGGACGCCAAGATAGGAGAATCACATGAGCCCATGAGTTCGAGACCTATAGTCCCAGTTACTCTAGAGGCTCAAGTAGGGGGATCACCTCAGCCTAGGAGGTGGAGACTGCATTGAGCTGTGATGGCGCCACTGCACTACAGCCTGGGCAACAGAATGAGACCTTGTCTCAAAAAAAAAAAAAAAAAAAAAAAAAACAAGAAAAGAAAAACAGTGAAAACAACTTGGAGAATTAAGATGAGGGAATCCGATAGGAAGGACATAAATAAAAGAGACTTGAGGTACCATTTAAGATGGTCACCAAAAGACGCATGCTTGCACATGGAGATGGGCTGGCAGAAACAATATTGCCAGAGTTATATCTGGGTGAAAACAAAGACTCAGTCTGAACAGTAATACATTGCCTTTTTCTGGGATATAAGGTATGTTAAGGGAGGAACCAGGTAAGGAAGGGAGTAAGAGATTGAGCTAGGTCCCTAGGTAAGTCCAATCAAGATGATAGCTTTGAATCTCAAGAGGAGGAAATGGAAGACCCAGAGGAAAGAATGGATTAAATCTTGTTTTCTTCAGTTCAGAGTATAATGCCACACATTACACTCAAAGATTCCTATGATAACAAAACTAGGAGGGTCTAGAATTTTTGCTGCTTCTCGAGTCTTTTAGTGGAAAGGACATCAAACTAGAAATCGGAAGGTCCAGTCTGTAGCCCCACAGGCTCCACTGGTTGCTGGTAACTTTAGGCAAATAACTATATTCTTCTTGCTCTTAGTTTTTTCAACTCTAAGTCAAGTGGGTTGTAGTAAATCAGTGATTTCCAACTCTGGCTGTCCATTAGAGTCACCCAGGAAGCTTTTTTAAAAATGTAGATGTTTGCCTCTACTCCTGAAATTCTAGTTTAATTGATCTGTCTGGGGCCCAGGCATTGGAATTTAAATTTTTTTTTAAATAAGTTTAAATGTTTCTGTCAGTTTCAGGTTCACAGTGTAGGAGAGAAAACATAATTTATTTTCTTTTGCTTTTAGGTTCTTAGTTGAGACACTCTGCTGAAAACAAAAGTCAGATTAACAAAAGAAAAACAAGCAGAAGTTTATTAACACATGCTATACTCATCACACAGGAAAGGCCTCAGTTCAAAAGTGTTTCTATCCCAAGGCAGTGGCTTAGGGCTTTGCTGAAATAGTATTTCAACCAAGGGACATAAATCCTATACAGTGACAAGACAAAGGAAGGAAAAGTTACAGTCTTCAAAAGGTGGGAAAATGTGGGAAGATAGTAAAATCTGTTCTCAGATTCCTCTGGTGCCTGCTGGTGCCTTCTCTGGGCTTAGAAGCAAGTGCTGTTCTAGGAAGGAAGGATTTGTGTGCTGCCATCAGGCAATTGGAGGCTGTGGCAGAGTGTTCCCCTGCGTTTTCAGTGTCTTTCACTTAACATCCTCAGTGATTTTAGGGAGAAATATTTTTGTTTCCTTCAACAGCAAAACAGTGAAAAGTACATAGATGTTCTATGTACTCCCTGCCCCAACACATGCATAGCCTTCCTCATAATCAACATCCTGCCCCAGTGTGGTACATTTATTACAATTGATGAACTTATGTTGACAAACTCTTGTCACCCAAAAGCCCTAGTTTACATTAGGGTTCACTCTTAATGTTGTACATCCTATGAGTTTGGACAAATGTATAATGATATGTATCCACCATTATAGTATCATCCCTCATCCCTGACTATTCATCCCTCATTGGGTTTATTTATTTGTTTGTTTGTTTGTTTTTTAAAGCTCTCAGTTGATTCTCATTTACAGCCTGGGTTGAGAATCATTGACCAGTTGATTTCTAAAATCCCTTTCAGCTTTAATTATTTGTCATCCTAAAATATTTTGGTTTTTACCCTGCCCTAGGGATTAATACTGATTTGGATGACTGCTTTGAGAAATATAGACACTGGCCATGAGCTACAACGTTTAAAAGAGGGATTTTTTAGACATGTTTCCATTTCAGCACACCTGAGGCTCCTATATATAACTCCTGGAAACAATGAGTCAGCTCAGTGGTGATTCACAGTTGGGGGTTAGGACTGTATCAAAATCTCTCAAGGAGATAAGGATATAGTTTAGAAAATTCCTCAGGTGTTTCTACTGGTTGCAAGAAGGAAGCATGGAGCCTGTAGGGAATGGTGGTTAACATTACTGAAGAATTTGAAACAGATAAAAATGCAGCCACAATCTGGGTCACTGGTAGTAAAATGAGTATGCATGAAAATCACAAGAAGCTCACTAAAAATTCAGGTTTTTATGCTCAATTCCCAGAGATTCCGGTTCTATAGGTCTGAGATGTAGGAATCTGTATTGTTAAAAACACTCTGAGAAAGTCGACATCCTGCAGGTGCTAAAGGGTCCACATTTTAAGAAATCTGAATTCTCAAGTATTCAGTTGTATGACACAACATTCTAGAAATTTAGTAGCAAATATTTGTTGACATATTTCTTGGGACCTGAAAAGCCAGGCTAAGAACCAGAAAATGCTGTGTAATGTCTGCTTTCTCGTGAGAGTTTTTGCATTGTTATTCATGCTTTATAAAAAGAGTCACTGAACCAGTTAGGGGGGTTGTGTGGGTTTCTTTTTTTTTTTTTTTTAAGCTATGATGAGGTGTTAGAATTGAAGCCTTAGTTTTTACATATCAGTTGTCTTATATCAGACACCCACTCACAACTTTCTCACACTGACCAGCAGTTCCGGTTACCAGACCTCATGAGTCATGGCTTCTGTTTCACTGTCACAGATGCTGTAAAATGATAGTCAAATATTTTAAAGCTAATAGTGGCAAGTTTTATTCTGAATAATACATACATAGGCATATATTACAGACTAAATTAGATAATTTTCTCTTTTTTTCCTGTTATGTTGATTTCATTATAGGTTCAATATGGAATTTTTCCAGATAACTTTACATTCAATTTACTGATGGATTCTTTCATAAAGAAAGAAAATTACAAAGGTAAGAAACTAAGCCCAGATTCAGTATTTATAGAGCTTCCAGCTCCCAAAGGGAGGTGTACAAATGTAGGAACTTCCCCTTTTTTATTTCTTAATAACATCTCTTCATCACTCTTTCAGTCAGAAAAGTTTAGACGATTATCATTTATGCAAAATTTTTAAAAATATTACTTTTATTTTTGTTAAGATAAAAAATATCAAATTACATAAATGATTATAGAGGAAAAGTAAGTTAATTATATTGTCCAATCTAATTTCACTTCCCAAACTGACTGAAATGTAGAATATAAATAAAGGATAAAGTAAATTTATTTTTCAAGTATAATTTTGGATTCAGTAATGAACAGTTGGCAGAAATGAGATTTTTTTTTCAACTGAATTTTTAGCCTATGCTCTTTTAAAATATTACTGGCTTGTTTATGTAAAAGAAAATTCCTTCCAGGTTCTTAATTTTCTACTGACTTATTAGATGACTACCTGGTCTACCTGTCTATCTCAGTTTCCCCATTTGCAAAAAGAACAGACATTCATGTCTATGGCCTCATTCAGAACCATGACAACATGTGCAACCAGCTTGCTAGGAACAGCTGCAAATCAGTGCTATTTTATAGTTATGAATATATGTAAAAATTGGTTTTAAAAAAAACTCATTAAGTGAAAAATATTTGTTGTGCTTGTGATATGAACAGGCACTATATGTTAAGCCATTGTTAATATTCTCTACTTTACCACCAAATAACTACAGAAAGAAATTGTTTGACTTGATTTTCTTGGCCTCCATCTATGTTGTAGAATATCAAGGGAAAATAAAAATTGCTTAAAGACCACTTCCCAGGCTTTAATAACCAGCATTAATGTGCAAACAAATATCTTATGTTATATGTTATACTCAGAGGCTTATAATTTATGAATGAGCATTTCCCATTCCCTTCCAACAAGAATTTTAAACTGAGCCTTATTGTCCTTTTTATAGTCATTATTCCGCTTTCTTTTAATACCTGAGATTTAGGGTTTCCTCTAGCATTTTGTCCTCTTCTGCCTTAACAGTGAGAAGGTACCAGAGCAGAGAATAGGGCAGTCAGACCAGCCTCTCTGCTTTGCTTGTCAAGGTGACCTTGAGAATATATGTGTCTCCTTTATGCCTTAGCTCTTCTAGCTGATAGACATGATGCCTTAAACTTGCATCACAGTTTGAGCCATTTTCATATGTATTATCTTGTTGAACTATACAAAATTCTTTTGAAGTAGATGAAGCAAATAGTAATTTATTATTATGAAGATGATACTAGGAGCCAAGAGAAATTAGTGGTTTGTTTAATGTCCTTCAGGACATTGGTGCAGTAGCACCTGATTTAGTTCATTCTGGTATGTAAAATAGAAGCTAAAGGCTTAGGAAAAGCCTGGTTTGTGGAAGAACTAGGGCCAGAGCCTGCATATTTTACTTCTTAATTCTGTGTTGTTGTTGTTGTTGTTGTTTACCATGCCCCACTTTTTAAGAGTGTTTATAGTTAAAAGAAATTTGGTAATATTACCTACAACTAATTTCCTCTGATTTTTACTTTCGTCTTCTTGCCAGATGCTTTATCTGTGGTTTTTGAGGTCATGATGCAAGAAGCCTTTGAAGTGCCTTCCACCCAACTTCTCTCCCTCTATGTTTTATTTCATTGCCTGGCAGAGAAGACAGACTTCAGTGTAAGTGATCTTCCCTAAAGCAGCATTAAGAACTTTAGAAAAGGCAAGCAGGGGCTTGCTCTCAAAAGCTAGAAAAAGGTGTCTTCTGCTCTGTGGCCAGGCACAACCAGGAATGTGTGTTTATTCTGTACATTTTGGTTACTGGTTTCTAATGAATGGAATTGGAGGTTGTTCCACTTGAGTCAAAAGTGATTGCATATTTTGAAACCTGAACTAGGCTGAGTGCACCTCAAACATTCAGAAATGGGTCGTTGGAAATCATTGAGAGCTGGACATGGCATGTCAAAGAGGCAGTGAGGCAGCTAACGTTGACCATTACCTGGGACAGTAAATACTGATTATTTCATTTGTATCAGTATTTTCCTAAGGTTTCTCTAGGGCAGTTCCGTTTTGGAAAGTCTACAATATCAAGTTTTGGTTTCAGGTCTTAGGTTCACATATTTAATCATTGCTTATTGTTGTCCTAAGAATAACAATAGCAATAACCAATATTTTAAGTAGCACTTACTTTGCACCAGGCTATGTTCTTGTTTTAAATGTATTAATGCATTTAATTCTCACAACAACGCTAGGCAGATAAGGAGACTGGGGCCCAGAGATGTTACAGAGTAACCCCCCAGCTAGCAGGTAACGAAGCTACCTGGTAAAGCCAGTCAGTCTGCCTCTGCCATCTGCCCATAACCTCAATTGTAAACATCAAGAAATCCCAGTTTGGGTAGGAACTGAAGAGGTCATTTAGTCCAGCCCACATTCTAAAGAGTAGATGGCATGTTATGCCTTTCTAAGATGAGTGTCATAATCTTATGATATACCCCACATTCATTATTAATTCATTAAATATACTGTATTGAACACATACAAATTCCATACATTGGCAAGTACTAGTTATATAATGGTGAGCAAATATTTCCTGCTTACAATCTAGGAAGAACACAGACATTTAAACAAAACAATCACACAGGTATAAAACTATGACTGTCATGAACACTACAAAGGAGAAATCTATGAAAAGAATATATTATAGGGAGTTTTCTCTGTATTTTAAACTTAAATTGGTTAGGAAGGGCTTCCTTAAGGAAATATTTCTTAGGTTACTGTTGAAGGATGACTGGTAGTTAACTGGCTAAGGAGGGGAAGAACAGTCCAAAAAGAGGAAATAACATGTGCAAATGCCCTGTGGCACAAAACTTAGTGAAAAGAAATGGACTGGAAGAAGACAGTCAATGTAGTTACGACAGAAAATGGTAGGGAGGACATGGAGTGAGATAGGGTTGGAAAATGTAGGCCATACTAAGCCATTCTGTGTTCATTCTAAAAATAGTGAGAAGCCCTTGAAAAGTTAGAAGCAGAGGGCATATAATAATCAAATCTGTGTTTTGATAAGGTCCTTCTGGCTGTACTGTGGATAAGCTATCAGAGCAGGGCAAGGATGGCTGTGGTCAGACGATTTGAGAGACTGCCTTGAATCTGAGCAAGGGATAATGGTAGCATAGAGACCAGGATATGACGCAGTTAGAGAGTGGGCATATTTGAGAGGTAGATAACAAGATGAGACAGGGAAGCAGGGGTCACTTATTGTCTCCTCAGTTTCTGACTCATACATCTGGATGGAAGGGGTTCTATGTGTTGTTTGCAAGAGGGAACTTTGGGAAAAGACTGGATATTATGAGAAAAGTCATTACTGTGGCTCTGAACGTGTTGCATTTTGAAATTCATTTGAGACAGTCACAAGATTTCACCAAGGAACTGGGGGCTTGATGGAAAGATCTGGACTGGAGATACAATTTTGGAGACTTATACATCCATGTGTAAATGGTTGCAAAAAGTGACTTATACATCCCTGTGTAAATGTTTCCAATGTGAGCCAGAAAGTAAAAAGAAGGGAAATCAGGAATGTGTTGGACCACAGAATCCACAGGAAGAGATGGTCTACTATGTAGAATGCTTCCAAAGGGGTAGGATAAGATGAGGAATTAAAAAAAAGTTCACTAACTGCATTAGTGGCATGGGAGGCACTAAATTGTAACCTTTGTTTCCATATGAGTAATGGAGGAGGATATCAAATTGGAATGGATTATAGAATGATTAGAGGTATAGACAACTCTTTTAAGATGCCTAGCTATGAAATGGAGAGTAAAGTGGGGAAGTTGGGAGAATGAGGATTTGCTTTGTATTAATGGAAGAGGCAAAGCATAAAATGGAAAAACTTTGAGGGCGTTGATGAAACAACACCTGAATTAATCCATTATAGTATCTACAATAGAAATTAAAGGCTTGGGCTGGGAGCAGTGGCTCATGCCTGTATTCTCAGTACTTCGAGAGGCCAAGGCAAGAGGATTGCTTAAGGCCAGGAGTTTGAGACCAGGCTAGGCAACATAGCAAGACCTCATCTCTACAAAAATTGAAAATAAAAAAAATATTAACCAGACATGGTGGCACATGCCTATAGTCCTAGCTACTCAGGAGGCTGAGTTGGGAAGATCCCTTGATCCCAAGAGTTTGAGGTTACAGTGAGCTGTGATCACACCACCTTATTCCAGCCTGGGCAATAGGGCAAGACCCTGTCTCCAAAGAGAAAAAAAGAAAAGAAACTAAAGGCTTGGAAGAGATCTGTTATTTTATGTTTACACACGAATAGCTTCACGTAAGCAGCAGTAGTTGCAGGAGTCCCAGACAATGATCAGAGAATTTCTAAGACAGTCATTTGTTTGTTTTCATTCATCTTTTTTGAAGTCCTTTAGAAGTATCACCATCCCAGTCACTGTCACCACCCTTTCTTGACTCCTAACACATAAAAGGTATCTAGTGCTTAGATATTTTAGTGTTCGTTTGGCTTTAATAAACCCTGCTACAGCCTGATACTATAGCTCATGTTTTTCCCTACAGTGGGGAAAAAATATTTTCAAGGCTCCTTATTGATTATTCGCCGGCCCCACTTTCCATGCAGTTTTAAGTGGGGAAAATCAAACTTCTTAGAGTGATTTCCTTTTGAAAGTAAAATGACCTGGTTTTTAATTACCAACTCTTTTGTTTACCTGTGCTGCCGAAGTGCTTGGGGGGGTTGTTTTTCTCCTGAGGTCTTTGCTTTTCTCAAAGATAGGGGAGCAGCCTCAAGAAATGACACTTGTATTGCACAAAGGCTACTCACAGTGAAGAGGTTTGGGTGCCTGTGAACATCTGGGGTGCCTCACTTGCACGTGGCTGTAACTGCAGCCTGCAGACATTATTCATTCTCTGCTTCCTCCCTAATCTCTGGGTGCAGAGACCAGTGCAGGGCAACCTGAGCTTAGTGTTCTATGTTTTGAAGCCACAGTTAGGGCTCTAGCTCTGTCCAGTGTGTACTCATGTGGCACCAAGAAGATCACAGATCCCACTGGGGAGTTGCCAAGGCTCTCCCCTGACCGCATTACCAGCAAGTCCTCCAGTCATCATTCCTACTAGTCTGCAGCAGGTTTAGCAATGCTTGTGTTTCTGCCCTTTGTTTCCCCCGTGTCTCTAAAGGCTTCACTTTTATTGAAGCGTAATATTGCACCCTGGGTTGAAAGAAATGATCACTGTTTCTGATTGCCTCATTTGTTTTTGAGAGGCACAAATATATCTAAAAGCAATTTAATAGTGGTATTTATTCTAACACTCTGAAGAAGTCTCATCATTGCTAAATTGTTTAAAATTCAAAAGTTTGCTCGATCAGGCCACAGCAGTGTGAGTGATTGTGGGGCTGATAATGTGTTGAATCTTTATTGATTGTCTCAAGTGAGTGTTGGTGTAAAGTGTACTCTTTATTTTTGTTTTGTTTTCCTTTTCTGATTGTAAAAGAAACACTTATTCGTTGCCAAATTTTTGAAAAATAATAAGAAATACAGAGAATAAAACCAAAATTGCTCATAATTTCACTGCCCAAAAATGTATTAACATATAGGGTATTTCTTTCCTATATTTTTCTTTGACATAAGTACCTTTTATTCACAAAATTAGGATTATAATGTATATATAGCTTTGTTCTTCTTCTTTGTTTACTTAATACTATAACATGTTCTTTTCCTCATGTCATTAAAAGTCACATTTTTGTATAAAGTACTCATTGCTTAGATGGATCATGATCCGGTATATTCTGTTGCAGTGGGAAGAGGAGAGGAACTTTGGTGCATCCCTATTGCTTCCAGGCCTAAAACAAAAGAACTCAGTGGGTTTCAGTTCCCAGTTGTATGGCTGTGCACTTCTTGGTAAGCTAAATGATCCTTACAAATATCGTTCTTCAGGTCAGAATTGTTGCATTCTTCCAGTTCATGATAAAATTGTAATTTGATTTAAATTTACCAGTGAAATCCAATTAGCCTTCATTTTCAGACATAAAAATAGACCTTGATGCCCTTACATAAGAGAGTAAAGAGGATTCTTAAAACCTACCATCACTGGCAAAGCAAGAACTAGTTCTGGTGGACATAGGTAATAATATTCAGTGGTCATCAATCTGAGGAAGGGATCAAAAAGAAAGAAAGGGATGTTCTGGCCCTGTTTAGGGAGACTAGGTAGTGAATCTTTTCCAGTATTAACAAAGATCTTTCTGTCTCTTTAGATCTAAAGTCCAGAAGGTAAGAAATTAAGAGTTAGAGTTGAACTTGTATCTTTGGCATTGTTTTCAGGTAAGGGAAGAGCACAAGTAGTAGCACTTCAGGAAAAGTGGAGTAGTTCATGGGTACCATGTGATTGCACCAGGAGGTACGATGGTGGCTTTCGTCTTGTGCCCTGATTGCATTGAAAATCAGACAGGTTAAGAGGACAACGCCATCTGAAGAATGGCCTCAGAACCTGGGTTGTGTGGAATCTGGGCAAATAAGGTTCAACCTAAATGTACATAAAATGTTGTCCTGATTTACAGAGTTTTATTAAATGCATGTTATTTCATTATTCTCCCATTATCTCTTAAGTAGTTAGGCATCTCTCAATTATACATTGCTTCTGCTTACCTTTGTTTTTGAAAATCACAAAGTTATAGCAGTCTGACTGCTTTTGAAATTGATCTTTGCCAACAGAATGTAGTGTGTTATTCTTGATGCTGATTTATAATAACTCAGAGGAACTTCAGAGTTTATTGACTGTCTGTCAGACTCACAAAGGAGTTGACCACTCTTTTTAAAAATCATTTTTTCCTTATTTGCCACCTACTTTTGATGTTGATTTACATATATTTTCCTTTGCTTTCAGATTAGCATTCAGGACTGTCACACAGCCTGAATTGGTCAGAAGTGACAGGGCAAAGAAAATGTACTCTGTTGTGGTTTGTGAGCAGAGGCCCTGGTTCTTTGTGATGGCAGCCATCAGATCAGAAGCTCTTTGCTCTCATTGTGTCATTTGCCATGCAGCCTCACTCAACCCTGATGGAAGCAGCTGCCCAGAATGTAACTGCAGCCCAGCCCCAAGCACCTTAAAGGTCTAAAATTAGCTGTCTCCTGATAAGCTTTGTCTGTTTGTGTCCTACTCTGGCTTTCCCAAATCCTCCTTCCCAGGAAAGATAAAAGAAGGTAGATTTAAGACTGGACAGCTCAAGGTGACTTTTGTCATTAGTGGAGAGAGGTTCTGCACCACAGGAATACAGACAGCCATCTCTCTACCAGAAGATCCTGTTGTCTAGTGTCCACATCTTGAACTCCAGGTGTGATGGCTTGAGGTACCCAGAGAAACGTTCACGTCCAGAGATCCAAAAAGATTATGAGCATGAACTCTGTGATTTTAAAACCAGTGAAACTCAAAGGAAAGAAGGGAAAGATGAAGGTTTTTTTCATAAGGATTGGGTGTGTTGAAGGATTCCAAAATATGGCAAACATTTCCTAGCAGGGAAGGTGGTCAGATGTTGACAAAATTTTCACAGTAGGAAAGTTGCGAGATTTCTTTTTCTGGGGAAGATTTTGTTCTTGAAACAAAAATTGTATCTCAGTTGACTTGTTCTTAAGGGTATCCTTACCTAGAGCCATATATGTCAGCTTCTCAGTTGCCCTCAGCCCGGTGGTTTATATATACATCCTCATGAAAATCTCCACCAGCCCAAATGAGAAAGAAGAAAAACAAGTTCATGTAATTTTGCATTACCAAATGGAATTTTTACCACATTCTTCATTATCCATCTGAAGTGTCACTGGATGAGATGAGTCTCTTGGTACAGATTTGAAATGATCCTTCTCTGTTTCTAGAACTGCCAGGTGAACATTCATTTGGACCTTCAGGTCCTCAGTCTTAGAAATGGTGGGAAGACATAGCTGAGCATTCTTTATTGTTCTTTTTGGCCACAGGGAAGGTGGAGATGCAGCAAGGGCTACGGGCTGTGTACCACAACATGCCTCTGATATGGAAACCAGGCTACCTTGACAGAGCCCTGCAAGTGATGGAGAAAGTGGCTGCCTCCCCAGAAGACATAAAGCTGTGTAGAGAAGCGGTATGTTCCTCGGCTCTAAGGCAGTAAGATTTAGCCATCTGTTTCCCATAACCTGAGCTTTAAATTTGTTTTCATTGTCTTTCCCCTACCCCTACTTTCTGTATTTCTATAGAATAGGTACCTATCCAGTTGAAAAAATGCAAAACCACAAACATTTTCAATGCTCCTGACCAAAGGCACTAGAAAATTTGATTAATATTGATTTATAGTTCATTGTGTAGGAAAAAAAACTATTCCACTGCCTCGTCCCTCACCTCCTTACCAAAAAAAAAAAAAAAAAAAAAAAAAAAAAGCTCATTGAGAACTCAAGAGAGGGTAAAATTTCGTTGTAAATATGTTTGCCATTTCTGTAACCCCATGTAGTCTACACAGCATGTAGGCTACGTAACATTTTTCCCCATAAAAGTCCTCAAGAAATGAATCTGAGGACCAGACATGGAACCATCTTAAACCATTCTGTGTGAATGTGTGATGCTGATGAGATCTGACCCAGATGTTTCGTTCAAAGTTCTGAGGTGTTCACTTTACCAGAACAAGAACACTACCCTCCCACCAGTCCCAAAGCTCGTGCCTCTTGGTCACCTAGGACCCTTTACAGCATGGGATTGCTCTAACTCCAGGAGACATGATGCGCCTTACACCCCACAGGCAGCCGTAGTGTCTGCTCCTGTCCAAACAGCTTTTACAGCCAATTGAGGCCTGAGAAGGACATTGGTTGTCTTGTTATCATGGTGTAAAGGTTACCATAGAGCCACGTATTTGTTTTTTCTTGACTCTGGTTGCTAGGGCTCATCCCTTGGCTTTCATTTCAGTCCTGAGGTGGTCAGGTCTGGTGTCTGTCCTGTCACCTTACACTTACGTATAGTGAATCATTATGCTGTTTGCCAGACATTTATAACAAAGGATATACATTTGTCACTATACTGGTTTTAACCCTGCTATAGTCAGTACTGGTGATTGAAAGCACAAAATTATACATAAATACTTTGCTAGGGAAATATTCCTTCCAATCTCAGCCAGATTTGCAACCTTTGCATTCTAACAGTAGAAAATGTGTTCACATGTCAGCAAAAATGTGCTATGTGTCCAGTTTGGGTGTGATGTATTAGTGGTATTAAAAGGCCTTGGCATATTTGTAGGATTTGTGTTCTGATGTGACATGGACAGGATTAATTGGTTTCCAGGCAGGTGTTTCTGCTGGCCTTGCTGTTGTTAATATCCCATTTCTGATCATTAGGCCCTCCGTGGGTCAAGGGAGATGTACCTCAAAGTGAAAGTAGAGGGGAGAGGGGTCAAAACAAAAACCTTCTGTTTTTAAATTTACTTCCTAAGTCACAGAAATCACCTCATTCAAATGAATTTCATGTATGCATCTCTGGTCTTTGCTAGCAGCTTATGTGAATTACACTGATCCTTAATTTACAGATACCATGTGAGCTAAAATCTTTCTCTGAGGGGGACCCTTGCCTATATCCAGAGGCTTTAACATACACTTAAAATGGCCTTTGGTTGGTTGTGTTCTGTAGTTGTCAATCCCTTTGTCCCAAATCCAAACTGACTGAGGAAGAAAGACATGGAAGTGGGAAGTACTTTAGTGTCCATCAAGCATTATTCCTGGATTCCTATCTGGCTAACTAAAAGCGAACTTAGCTGCCATTGTGCTGATTCACTTATACAAATAATTCTTAGCTCGCTTATTTGGTATTTTGTTGTTGTTTTGTCTTTGAGACAGGGTCTCACTATGTCACTCAGGCTGGAGTGCAGGTGTGATCATGGCTCACTATAGCCTCCGCCTCCCAGGCTCAAGCAGTCTTCCTGCCTCAGCCTCCTGAGCAGCTGAGACCTACCACAGGGGTGCACCACCATGCTTGGCTTTTTTTTTTTTTAATTGATGGGGTCTCCCTATGTTGTCCAGGCTGGTCTCAAACTCCTGGGCTCAAGCAATCCTTCCACATCATCCTCCCAAAGTGCTGAGATTATAGGCATGAACCACCATACCCAGCCTAGCTTGCTTATTTCTACTATTTGTTTTGTACCGTTTTCCATGCCATCTGATAGGGTGTTTATAATGTGAAAAAATATAACCATTTATATTTTCTACAATTTTGTAAGAGAAATATTTTCATAGTCTTTTAGAGCTCATTCTTGCTTTCTTTCGCCTTTTCCAGCCTCTCTTCACCATGTGCTTTTGGGCCATAAAACATGTAGTTGCTGACCCTCTTTCTGCTCCACAGCTCCATGTGCTGGATGCAGTGCTGAAGGCTCTGACTTCAGCTGATGGGGTTTCAGAGGAGCAGTCCCAAAAAGATGAAGACATCCAAGAGTGGGAAAAACTGGTGGAGCAGTTAGACATCGAGGAAACAGAACAGTCGAAGCTTCCTCAATACCTAGAACGATTTCAGGTGAATCATAGCAGAATGTGTCTCTCTTAGCAGTGTATAAAACACACTTCTCTCCTGTGGTGATGGAAAAGCATTCTTTCTGCATCAATGTCACACACAAAGAGGCATTAAAAACTGACATCAAAAATTACATTTGTATTGCTTTGCACAGGAAGTGGTCTTAAACCAATGGAATTTTTATGCTCCTTTTGTACTTGAGCTAATCGGTCACAGTTTTGTTCACTAAGGTAGCATGTCATTGCCCACTCATTCCTGATATGCGCCTGTTGGCTAGGTAGTTGCTTGCCTCCTCAGCAATAACCTGACTCCCACCCCAGGTGGAAAGTATCTGGCCATTTCTCCATCTTGCACTAAATGTGCTTGATAACCTAAAAACCCAGTTAGACACTATAATGCCACATTTGCGTTTGTAGAGAGAACACACGGGCGTCTCTCTTTGCTCATCTTTGGCAGCTGTGTTGTTCTCTTGTGCTACATGGAAGTTGTAAACAGTTTGCACTATTTCTTTCCAGAACAGCCCTGAGCACCCAAGCTACCTTTGGTAGCTTCTAACTCTGTACATCTCAAAATGCTCTGTGATCAGTGTCAGGAAAGAACCATGTTCAATGTTTGAACTCTTGGCTTCTTAGCTGCTTTGATTCTTGTCTAGTGCAAAGGGGGAAAAAATGCTGCCAGAATGGGAATTCTTTGTACAGCAAAAAACTTTCCCACTTATTGTGTGTGACTTGTGTCATTTTGGTATTGATAAGATATAAACTCTGCTAGATTATTATGTTTAAATCTTTTCAGTAATTGGACAGAACCTAATTCCCAGTGTTATAAGGGGGAGCCTGTTGTATTTTTAGCAGCAATTTCACCCAGTACGTCTATAAAGTCGTTGCTCAACTTCCCTCTTAAAATTTGAAACTGAGAAAGAAAGATTAATCAATGTTCCCAAGGTACCCAGAGAATTGGCAGTATAGCTGGGCTGAGAATTTGCTTGTCTGCCCCTTCAGGCTCTTTGCTTAACCTTGTATATTTAGAAAGGCTAAAGAAAAAAAATCTCCTTAGCCCCATATATTATGATTCATTGCATTCACATTGACCAAGGTTGCCACACTATTCTTAAAAATTAAAACTTCCTTCCCTTGTTTCTTACATACTTTGCCTCAGAGAATAGAAACCTGTGCCTGCATTACGTTGTCAGCCCTCATTCCTCTACAAATGTATTTTTATGAACATTTTAAAAAGACAAGTATTTATTGACTACTAACTGCGTGTTGGGCACCAGTGCATTTCTGCTTGCAAGATCTCTGGATGCTAGAGACTACCTTTCTCATGTTAGATGACAGCAAAACTGAGAAAGAGTAGCCCAGAGTGACTGACTTTAGATTTGAACAAAAGTTTGCCAACTCATAGTTGAGTCCTCTTTCTGGTATCCCAAACTGTCTTGTTGGCCTCAAACCCCACATGAAGAGTGTTATCAGAGAGAAATCGTTTTCGTTTTACATTTCCTTTTCTTCCTGTTGCCTGATTTTTGTTAGTCTGAGGTCATTTGTTTGGGAGCCATTTTTATATGATTGACTCTCACACTAGGCCTCTGGGCCCTCCTGGAGCCTAGGCGCCCTGCCCACCTCCAATCCTGTTACTGGAGCAAGCCTCCTTTCCTGTGCCAGTGAGTGGCGTGCGTTTGTGGAACATGGGGATGTGTGGTATAAGCTACAGCTGGCCCCATAAGTGGCTCTGTCTCTCTAATGAGAGAGTACATCTCGAAGTACTTAAATAGATTAATGTTTTTAATACTTAACTTCTCCAGGAACACACCACCAACCAAACCAAGCTGCCATTTCAGTTGGAGCTGTAAGCAGGCAGTACGTAAAGGCTGACCTGCAGTGGAGCACAGCAGGTGGATGCTTCTAACAGTGCAGGCACTCAGGGGAGCTATTCCTTGAACTGATTTCTGTCTGTTGAGAAGAACTCCAGGAAAGCAAATACTTGTTTCAGTTATTCTGAAGGCACAAGTATGGTTGGGCTTGCTCCAGTTATCAGATGCCTCTGCCATTTTGTTTGCATATTAGAATTCTTGTTCTTGGAGTTTGCTGCTTGGTTTGGTTTAGGTCAGGGTGGAAACATAGATTTGTTAGAGGCTGGCCATCTTTGTGGTTTAAAACAAGAAATTACACAGGGAGACACAGCATATGGAATTCCATTTACTGTTTGTGAGTGAAAGGAGAGAAATCACATGCGGTGCATCTTAGCAAAATTGCCGAGCTGAAGAAAATAACAAAAGCTAACAGCACCTGGATGAAAGGTAGCATGACAATTTCCCAGCAAAATGGTTTTTTTCTACCAGCAAAACATTTGGTTATTTTGCAGGTGACTTCATTCTGGTACACTAGAATGAGGACTAAACTACGAGTCAGCAAACTTTTGTTCAAATCTAAAGTCAGTCACTCAGGGCTAGTTTTTCCTCTTTGTATCCTTCTCTCACTTCTCTACCTTTCTCCTCATTTGTCCCCTTTGTTTCCAACAGGCCTTACATTCTAAGCTTCAGACTCTGGGCAAAATTGAGTCAGAAAGTCTTTTAAGTCTGACCACCCAGCTTGTCAAGGAAAAACTCTCCACCTGTGAAGCAGAGGACATCGTCACCTATGAGCAGAATCTGCAGCAGTGGCATCTAGACCGTGTACAGTTGATCCAGAGAGAACAGGAACAGAGGGAGAAAGCGAAGCAGGAGTACCAGGCTCAGCAAGTAGCGAAGGCATCTGCCTAATTGGGTCCCCCAGCACCCCACCCCTCTTACAAAAACTTCACTCGACCCCGTGCCAGGACTCAGCAGTGGCCTGGACAGCAGCCTGCGCTTTCTCTACCCATCTTCTTTTCTTTAAGCAGGCTATGTGCCCTACATGGCAAGGCACCATGACTGCCCATCGAGATGCCAAGAAGGGCTGTGGAATTATGCAGGTGGCTAGTGGTCAGACTGAAGTCACCGGCTGAATACCTTAAGGAGGGCTCTTGAGGCTCATGATGGAGTTCCTGGGTCACAGGGATTAGTTATGAGCATTAAAGTTCCTAAGACCCAGTAACGGTACTGGGAGAAACCAAGGCTGAAGAGTCAAGTCTGAAGCACGGGCTTTTCTTTTTTGTTGTTTTTGTTTTTTAAGACAGAGTCTCACTCTGTCACCCAGGCTGGAGTGCCATGGTGCAATCTCGGCTCACTGCAACCTCCGACTCCTGGGTTCAAGCAATTATCCTGCCTCAGCCTCCTGAGTAGGTGGGATTACAGGTGTGCACCACCACCCCCAGCTAATTTTTGTGTTTTTAGTAGAGACGGGGTTTCACCATGTTGGTCAGGCTGTCCTTAATCTACTGACCTCAAGTGATCTGCCTGCCCCGGCCTCCCAAAGTGCTGGGTTGATAGGCGTGAACCACTGCGCCCAGCCAAGCACAGGCTTTTGAATGGTCTCCCTCTCCCCAGCCCAGGCACATGAGGCCAAGGTGAGCTGTGCATCCTGAGACCTTGTGTCCCTGAGTCTCCTCTCTGAGTGCAAGCTGCACTGTGGGCTGGCTGTAGGATACTCACACATTCCCACGTTCTCCTTTCTGGCACATCTTGCCCTTCTGGACCTGCACTGGGAGAAATTCAGGATAGGAGTGAACTCAAGGCCATGAACTCGCTGGATTTCAGTTTTTAGGCACCCACTGGGATGTTTTTAGGATGTAAGAGTTTTTGAGGAGAAAGCTAGCTCTAGCGTGAAGCCTTTTTGGCTTGGCTTCTCCATCGTGTTGGGGTAACATTTTTTTTTTCCAATTTTTTTTTTCCTAAAACATCATCTCAGCTCGTTTATCAAGTAGGTGAAATGAGCCTTTTGTGTACACACAGGCACATGTGCACACACACAACTTGTGAACACACATTTTCTGTTGAAGTTAGAAAATGAGAGATGGGTTGAGGCTTGAAGTGCATCAGAGATACGAATGTTGTAAAACTGTCAGGAGATGGAAAATTCCTTTCTGAAGTTTCTCTTCTGTGAAAGTGGTCAGGGCAGATTTTGCTTACTGTGTAGTGTTGCCCTTAAGTACAGTGGTGTAATTTTATTCAAGATTGTGCTCTTCTGTCAAAAACCTCTGGAAATAAATGTTTGGGATCACGTTAGTGTATTCTTTATCTTTGGGGAAAGGGAGAAGGGAGAGAGGGACTCATTGTTACTATGATTTTGAGGAGCATACTTTCAGCCCTCCCTCAGACTATGGGATTTATAATGATAATTACCACCACTAATATTTAGTAAGGACTTAACTGTAGGCCGAAAACCCAAGCAGCCCTATGAGGGAGGTACCAGTGTCCCCATTTTATGAAACCAAGCAGCTCCCCTGCTGCTCCTCTCCCTGCCTGTGGCCTCCATGTGGAACTGCAGTCAGGATCCATCACAGGACCCTTTAGACTAGCAAAGCTGCTGAATCTTACTTAGGCAGAGGGCCGTGACCAAAAGTCAGTTCCAACATTTTGGTTTACCAACGATAGCTTTTCAGCCACTCTCTTATTACATTAAGAGGAACATTCAAGACAAACCGAAGGGCAACTTTTGCCCAGTAAATTAATGACTATCACAACATGAAGTATCTGGTTAAGGCTTTGGCTCAACGTTTTGCCGTCATTTTTCTTCCCCCTCCAGCCCCAATGTACTTTACTTCCAGTCTTCACCAAAAGAGACCACTTCTGCCACTGTACTGTGGTCCCACAGGAATTTCCATGTTCCCTGCTCCTCAGGATTCCTTCCACACTTGTGCCCCATTTCTCAGGACTCTTGGAGTCTTTCCCCTCCAAATATTCTGCCCTTTCCCCATATCCTTATCTCCTGAGCTATAGGGTACTCTCCCGCCTTCCTTCACAATTGGCTCTTCCCAATACAGTTGTCCTTAGTCCCTTTCCCTGATGTCGTCTTCTGTATTTCTTCCATGTGGATGGAGAAACTGCTCCTGGTGCCCTGGTCTCTGGAGATGACCTCAACTGGGTCATCTCCCAGTAACAGATTACCTTCTGCAGCTGACGTGCCATAGTGACAGCCAAACCTCCAGCCTCATATCACGAATCCGAGATCTTAGATCCTAAAGTCCCCACTCTCCCAGGCTGGTCTCGTACCATGACTGCTGCCGAACCAGCTTGCCCTGTAATTTCCCACCTGCTAACCCTTAACCTTTACCCCACCACCCCAACTCTTGGCCTCCAGAATCTGCTTCTCTTCCAGTGTGGGCCCCATGGTCAGCCATCCCCCTGATGTTCTCATTAGCATCTTGGTTTTCTCTCACTCCCTTTATCCAGGCTCACTTACCAGCCTTCAACCTACATCCTTGCACCCATCTGTTACGGGTAGAATTGTGTTCCCTAAGAAAGGTAAATTGTATCCCTAATCCCCAGTCCCTTAGAATCTGACCTTAGTTGGAAATAAGTTCTTTTATTGAGGTAATCAAATTTAGAATGAGATCATCAGGGTCAGCCTGATCCAATTTGGTGTTTTTTTAAAAGGGGAAATTTGCACACACAGACTCACAGAGGGAAGATGAGCATGTGACTATACAGGCCCAGGAACACCAAGGCTTGCCAGCAAACACCAGAAGTTAGAAGGGGTAAGGACAATTCTCCCTTAGAGCTGTCAGAGAAAGCTTGGCCCTGCAGACACCTTGATTTCTGAGTTCTAGCCTTCAGAATTGTTATTTTAAGCCACACCATTTTTGGTACTTTGTTACTGCAGCCCTAGGAAACTGATAACACCACCATTAATTTTCTCTTTGGTTCTGACTTACTAAGTGTAGATATATAAAGTCATAGTATTAGGCTGATTAGATTCTTCTACAAAATTATGGCTGTTCTCTTCAACTCAGTAGTCCTTCCTTTAATTGACTCTCATATTTGCTTCCATAGCTTTTCTATTCTGCGTGATCTCGAAGCTCTGCCCTCAGAACTACAAGCAGATGTTCTCTCCATCACCCTTCCTACTTTCAAATATAGGTATCCCCTCCCTCCTTTCCAAGGTTAGACTCTTCATTTGTGACCTTGACCCGTACCTGTCCACCTGTTCTACACATTCAAGCGTTTCCTTTCCATCTTACAGCATCTCTGTTGATTTCTTCTAAGTCTACAGTCTTATTCAAGACCTTATTTAACGCTTTTTAACAGCAAAAAAGCCTTTACCCTGCCATCAGTCAAGCTGTTATGCTATGTCTCCTTATGTCTCCAAACTTCTTGAAAGGGTATCTACACTTACTGGCTCATTGCTCATTCATTAGATGCTGAGAATTTGGCTTACAGCTTTACCACTCTGCTGCACAGCATGGTCATCAAGTACAGTGATCTTTTTTTTTTTTTTTTCTTTTAAATGCTCCGCTCCATTGGGTGCCACTGACCACCCCTTATAAGCTTGCTGTCTGCAGCAGATGTACTGTCTGTTCCAGCACTGCTTTCAGAAGCTCTCAAGTGTTCGGCATATACTGTGTGCAAGGCACTATACAAGTGCTATGAAGTTTGCAAGGATGAATAAACTATAGATTTTACCCTCAAATAACAGATTCTAGTGAGGCTGGCACATCCACACCCGTCAACACACAGCTGAAAGGTGTCATTAGACAAACAGTTAATATATGTGGGAGTTCACAGGAAGATCACTTTAAGCCCAGCGATGGGAAGAGCTCTAATGAAGGGAATTAATTGCCTGCTTTGTGCATTAATTAGTCACATACGAGTGCCTCAAGCTGCCCTGGGGTCCTCTTTCCACAGAAGCTTGTGTGGTGTGTTCATGAGAAAATATTTTAAATTAAGCTAAAATGAACAATTCAGATTAAACTTGTTTTGACCCACATCCCATACGTACCTTGGCCATAAAAAGGAAGAAAAAGCAAGGCGGTGGAAAAAAGAGAAGAAAGAAAAATGATGTACTATGCTCCCCTTGGTGCTGTGTTGCCTTGGCACCCAGCCTTGCATCCTGTTTTCCAACCGTCTTGTTGGCTGTGGAATCAGGTAGGTGTGTGAGAAGATTGGTTTAGATTCTACAAGAAATAGTCAGAGGCCTTGAAAATAAGTTGATTATACCAGATACAGTGGCTCACACCTGTAATCCCAGTACTTTAGGAGTCCGGGCCCAAGGATCACTTGAGGTCAGGAGTTCAAGACCAGCTTGGCTAACATGGCAAAACCCCATCTCTACTAAAAATACAAAAATTAGCTGGGCATGGTGGTTGGCACCTGTAATCCCAGCTACTCAGGAGGCTGAGGCAGGAGAATCGATTGAACCCAGGAAGCAGAGGTTGCAGTGAGCCGAGATTGAGCCTCTGCACTCTCCAGCCTGGGCAACAGAGCAAGACCAAAAAAGTTGATTAAAACCTTTTTTTCACACTGAAAACAATTAGTTTGTTTTTTTGTTGTTTTGTTGTTGTTGTTGTTTTGGCTGCAGGTAACTGATGAACTTTGGGAAACCCTCTTGTTTTAACCACCCAGGAAAGGAAAAATAGCTGCTGTGGTAGAATAAAGAACTTAGAATTAGGTATGAAAAACATTTCTAGAAGCTCATTGTGTCACTTAGGCCCCGCAGGAAGCACATCAGCATGAGTCAGAGGTGGCAGTGAAAGCAGTTTTGGGAGGATAAAGCCTGTGAAAAATGAAAGGAGGTGGAATTGGGATTGGGTGAGGAAAGCCTTCAGGTGAAGGTCCTACATCTGGAAAAGCAAAGGAGGGAGGAAGTACCACTGCCTAGCCTCTGTTGCTTGAGATGGGGGAGACTTGCAATACCCATCATCCCTATCGCCAACAACACCGAGCATAACCTCCTTTCCTACTGTGAGTCCTAGTCTACTACCAAACCCGGTGACACAGGTGCCTGCTCACCATTGCCCTCCCAGTGCATTCCCAGTGACCTTGATGAGCAGCGTGCCACCTGGCCCTGGAGGGAACATAGTCCTCTGCTGGGTCTTCTGGCTTCCTGTGATATATGTATCTGCTCCAGGAGGCCGCCCTGAGACTTTTAATCCTTTTCTCCTGGGTGTGCCAGGTCAATTCGGGTATTTTAGTGGTTCTCAGTTCAGGCTATCCCTTTCTCCAGGCTTTTTTTATGAGCCATCATCGCAGCAAGTCTGCAACACCCCCTGGAGTGTTAAACACTTAAGCATTTTATGGATTCTGAATTAATTATTTAGAACTAATTGATGAGACTGGCCCTAGACTTTAAACTCCATGAAGACAGGCACTCTGTGTATCTTGTTCACGGTTGTGGCCCAACACAGAGAACAGGCATTACCATGAGGAAGGGGCTTATAAACATTTATTGAGTGAAATATTTTTTATTAGGTTGAAAGGAAAGTCTTCCAACTGAGGTATAATTCCCAGCAGAAATACTGAGATGCTAGAAGCCACATGTCCTAAGCTGAAGGTTTAATGCCAAAGAAAGCCTCTTTGGATTTCTACGAAGTGTAGCGTAAGCCAAAATTGACACCAGGAGGAAGATTTGTGGGGGGAAAATAGGGGGTGAGCATGGTGCGTCACATCAGAATTCTCTCTACATATGTGTATCCCACTTATCTGCCTCAAAGCAAGGAGTTAGGAAGTGATGAAGCTATAACACAAATCTTATCATTTCTAGACCAATAATAAAAGCCAATGTTTATTGAGCATTTATAGCCAAGTGCCATATTAAATTTTTGTATGCATGATCTTATTTAACCCGCAAGAATATGACCATTATTACAGCTCTTTTTATATACAAGATAACAAAAACTTAGAGAAGTGATTAAATGCCAGGGTTTCCCTCTGTGAATTGGAGAGCCAGGGTCAAACCCGTATTTGACTCCTAAAGTGCGCTCCCAAATTCGGAAGATCACAGTCTCAGATTAGGTTCCCCCTAAAGCAAGACAGGAGACAGAAATTTGAGTGCAGGTGCATTAGATGGAGGTGATCTTACGAAAGCAGGTGAGGGAAGGAGAAATTGAGACAGGGTAGAAAGGAGAGCCAACAAAGGGTGCATGATTGAGTGGATTGTGGAAACCGGCTCATTCTTGCTGTGGACCCTCTGAGAGACCGTGAAGAGCACACCTCAGCAGTTTCCTCTGAGAGGCAAGGAAGCTAGCTAAGTATTTGCCCATTCAGTCCATTCCCTTATGGGTTGGGAACACTACAGCCTACTCCTAGTGCAGCACCATCACACTCCCATGACCAGGAAACACCCTTGGGCAGAGACCAGGAAGAACTTAGATTCTAGTGAGGTTGGCACATTCGCACCTGTCAACACACAGTTAAAAGGTGTTGTTAAAGAAACACCATCCACTGGTGGAGAACTGTCTGCCGATGACCAGGAGTAAGCCCAGGGCAGTGGTTCTCAACCAAGAGTGATTTGTTTCCAGGGGACATTTGGTAATGCCAAGGTATTTTTGATTGAGCTGCTATTAGCATCTGACATTTGATAATGTCAAGGTATTTTGAAGGGCTGCTATTAGCATCTCGTTTGTAGAGGTCAGGGATGCTGCTAAAATCTTACAGTGCACATAGTCCCTCACAACAAGGAGCTATCTGGTCTAAGATGTTAGCAGTGTCGACGTTAGAAATCCTGGCCTAGGGTTTACGGGTGGAGCATTCACAGGACTTTTTCAGGGAATGTAGATGAGACCCAACAATGATATTTGTAGCAAATAGCTCATTTACAAATGATATTTCAGGCTAGAAGAATCATTAATTTAGTAGCTGTTTCTTGTCTCATTCTGAATATAAATATAAAATACTCAGTGATGCAGAGTAGGCCATTATTCTTCCTGAGTAAGATCCATTAGGGAAAAGAGTAAATGGTGATTTATATGGTTTTGCTGTCTGGTTGTAACTGGAGCAGGAGTTTTGAGTTCCAAAATGCAGATGCTATGAAGTGACCTTGCGTGAGTCAGTGGAAGGTGATTCTGCTGGTACCCTGGGCATAGGTGAGAAAGAGGTGAAGTAGAAAAAGGTCTCAGAGAGCTTTGACTTTAGTGAGTCATCAAAGCAGAAAATGTGGTGTGGTTGTATTTTCATGAGCTTTTCAAATTCTGAAAATGATCAATTTTAAAAATTTTGCTTTAGGAAATGGTTGGAAAGTAATGCTTTTCAACAAAGGAAAATTGTCTTAGCTTGAAAATAACCTCTTATTCCCCATGGACTTGGCCTTTTTGCTGATACTGCATACTGCTTTGAGGATGTTATTACCTGCGTGGTAACAGGGAAATCTAAACAAACGATGGTGGCAGCGCTGCTGAGGTTGTGGCAGTAACCACTGGGATCTTTGTTTAAAACAAAATCATTGCTTGAGCTGTGATTATTATGTATGAAAGAGATTCCAGATCTGAGCTAGGCATATTCAGAAAACAAGGAGTTTATTCCTGTAAAAAGCACCTGAAAATAAATTTCATCATGGATTTTAAATGCAGGATCAAGGACTATGAGGAAGATTTATAAAAGGGGTATTATATCCTCTGATGCCCTCAGTGGTAGAATTGTTTGTTTTTTTGGCTTTTGTTTCCCATGATGCTTCATCTCTGCAGAGTTCAAACTTCTAATCCTTAAAACACCCTCCGAAGTGAATATGCCTATGATAGTAGGTAGAATAGACCATTAATGCCCACTACAAATGTTCTCCATTAACAGCATGCTGGGCCACTGCTGGGTATGAGTGTTTCCCAGGCTCTGGCTCATTAACTCCCACCTTTTTTTTTTTTTTTTTTTTTTTTTTTGAGACGGAGTCTCACGTTGTTACCCAGGCTGGATTCTCCTGCCTCAGCCTTCTGAGTGGCTGGGATTACAGGTATGCACCACCATGCCTGGCTAATTTTTGTATTTTCACTAGAGACGGGGTTCACCATGTTGGCGAGGCAGGTCTCAAACTCCTGACCTCAAGTGATCCATCAGCCTTGGCCTCCCAAAGTGCTGGGATTACAGGTGTGAGCCACTGCACCGGGCTTTGCCCCAACCTTGATCACAAAAATAATATGTCATATGGAGACCAGGAAGGTAGAGAAAAAGAGAGTGCTAGGTAAATGGTGGAGATTGCAACTTAAAATAGGGTGGTTAGGGAAGGCCTTCCTGAGAAAATGACATTTGAACAAAACCCCACATGAGTGAGATTGAAAACCGTGGAATCACCTGGAGAAAAAGCATGTCCAGCAAGGGAAATAGCACAAAGGCCCCGAGATGAAAGGCTGAATGCCTGAGGAATAGCAAGGAGGCCAGTTTGGCTGGAGCAGAATGTGTAAGGTAGAGAGAAGTGGGAAATGAAGTCAGAGAGAAGGGGTAGAGGAAGGATGGATTGTGTAAGCCTTCTTAGCCCATCAGTAAAGACACTGGCTTTTACTCTAAGATGAGAACTTACTCAAGAGCTTTGAGCATGGGTGGCATGATTTGACTTAATATTTTTAGAGGATTACTCTACTGTAGCTGCAACATGGAGAATAAGCTAGGAGGGCAAAGATAGGAAACAGGAAGGTCAATTAGGATGCTCCTGCAATAAACCAGGAGAGAAATGATTTGACTTGGACAAGGGTAGTAACCGTGAATATGAGGAGAAGGTATCCGACTGATGTATTTTGAAGGTCAAGCCAGCAGTACTTGCTAGCCAGTAGATTTGCTGATGGGCCAAAAGTTTTGATCTGAACGACAAGAATATGTATTTGTCATTTACTGAGATAGAAAAGCCTAGGAGAGAAGCAGTTTGCAAAGGGAAATCAGGGGTTTGTTTGGGGACATGTTACATTTGGTTTAGAGTATTTTAAAGACTCCTATTGGATATCCACATGGAGATTTTAATGGGCACTGGATATATGAATTTGGAGGTAAGAGATGATGTACAGGGTGCAGATATGACCATAAAAATCATCAGTCTACACATGGCATTTAAATTCCTGAGACTGCATTAAAGCAGCATGCATTTCTGGTTTTAGTGGGGACAATCTGAGCCATGAAATAGAGCTGCTTCTGTTGGTGTATGGAAAGATCTCCCTGTGAATCAAGTAGACCTCAGAAGCTCTGCTCCACCATCTGTGAAAACATTGCCAATAACCTCTAGAGAAGTATCCAGAAGAACTGCTCATATTAAATGAACTGGCTGTGACCAAAACTGCATATATGGCTCGAGTGAATTTCCAAGACATACAATACAAGATCAAAGAGGAAATAGTTCGGAAATTATGCAAGGGACCAAGAATTCATGAGTCAGGAGTGTTTTTAAAAAAGCATTGTAGGGATATAGAAAATGATCCCGAATGAGCGGTACAATTAAGAAGAGAAAATATGATCACAGGACCTCAACAGACCTTTGTTGATTTTCTCAGAAGATAAGAAAAAAAGAAACTGAAGGGAACGCTGATGCCAACTTTTCCCCTTCCACTGTGCCTGGATATGGGGAGAAGGGGATGTAAACAGCAGGGCAGGGTTCAGGTAGGGTGACTAGCCCTCAGTGGTTCCCAGGGACTAAGGGGTTTTCTGGGACACAGGACTTTCAGTGCTGAAATCAGGGCAATCCTGAGCAAACCAAGATAGTTTGCCACCCTGGCTTCAGGCCAGAAGTAAGGCTTCCTGGAACTGAACAATTTGGCAGTGGAATAGAAAACAACTTATTTACTATTTAATTTGAGTCTGATAGATGAAATTAAAATCTGCAAGTGATGATTTCCCACCCTGAGTGCTCACATGCTTAACCCTTTAATTTCCGGAGGGATTTCAGAATCCCTCTTAGCAAGCAGTGATTTCTGATGGGACCATTCAATGTAGCCCCATGGTTTGGAGGGGGAAATTAAGATCAAAAGGAGTGGATATGACACACAAAGGAATATCATAATGACTCGGGACAGGCTGCAGGGGTCTTTTGAGGCTAAGGGACCATCTCTGCAGACAGGCAGGGCCTGGTCCTGGAGGTCTCTATTGAGAACTTTCTGGGCAAGTTTTTTGTGGCCACATCGGGGGAAACTGAAGGGCCAGGGCCTCCCCATCCACACACTGCCATTGTGAGCAGTCTGTGCTCCCTAACATATGCTGATCCTGCTCTCTGCTGAGACACCGTGTGAGCTCTTGCCTCTGCCTGGAATTTACTTTTGGTCCGACCAATGCACACACACACACGCGCACACACTCCAGAGCTCAGCCGAGACATCATTTGCGGTGCTTTTCCTGTGGTCACCTAAGCTTGCTCTTGAATTTTAGGAGCCCCTGTCACAATGTGGTATCATTGCCTCTGCTGGTCTGTCTTCCCCCAATCGGTCAGGGCAGCAGTTAGGTTGTATCTCGTAATACAACCCACTGCCAGGTACAGGGTAAATGTGCAATAATCGTTTGAATGACGGGGAGGAAATCCTCCTCTTGTTAGGTATTCTTTGCTACATATATAATCACTTTTTCCCAACAACTTCTAGTTCCTGGGTATGAGTCAAAACCATAACATATGATGTTAGTTAGAGGATATTCTGTAACAGTGAGCAAGGAACTAAGAGAAAGATAAGGTACTGAGCACAGTTGCTGAATATGATAGATTCTGATCTGATCTGTTTTTTCTATGCTAGGTTCTGGTCTGATCTGTTTTTTTCTTTTTTTTTTTCAGAGACAGGGTCTCTCTCTTGCCCAGACTGGAGTGCAGTGGCACAATCATGGTTCACTACAGCCTTGAACTTCTGGGCTCAAATGATTCTCCCACCTTGGCCTCCCAAAGTACTGGGATCACAGGCATGTACCACTGCACCCAGTTATCCTTTTTCTTTTTTTTTTTAAGCAATAATTTTAATTGTTCCTTCCCTTCACCTCCCAGTTTCTGTCCTTAGACGCTCACATCCTCTAGGGCTTGGCTATAAAAGTTAACAAGGTAGCGGTTGCAAGTATTAGCAAGACCCTTTCAGGAGTTTGCCAAAAGCCAGGGAGCCCATCCTGAAAAGAATGTAGTCAGTCCCTGTCGTCATGCCCTGACTGCCCAGCATTCTGCGTGAGTGGCAAAGCCCAACTCAGGAACACAAAGCAAAAGACAGCACAGCACACACATGAACTTTTGCCACTTTTGTATTTTATTGTGGAACTGAGTTTTTTTTTTTTTTTTTTTTCCTTTACATCAAATATCCTCAATGGAAGAGGGGATATTGCACACAAATATCATAAAAGCACTACATATTACTTTCACTGGAAACTAATTTTCTACATTAGATATGACTGGATAGGATAGAAGTGGTGCAGGATTATAAGACATAATACCATACACAGCTGCAGACTGACACAAACACCATTCAGAACGAGAGAGAGGAGTGTGAAGTGCTTCTCAGCCGGGCTCAAGACCACTTCTTTCCAGGGCTGGAAAGAGGGGCTGCATGCAGTGTAGGAAAAGCGTGTCTCTGAACTGCCGCAGGGTGTTCTCGAAAGGGCAGCCCGGTCTTGATGCCACTTCTCCATGGCTCCCGTTTTGGGGAGCTCCAAACAAATGCAGAGAAGCTGCTTATTTTTTCCCTTCCTTTTCAGTTTTTGATGCTGCCTTTAAAAATCAACTTCATGAAGTCACAGATTTTTTAACAGTAAATAGTTTTAATACCAGGTGAATAACCTAATTGCTTTCAAAGAAATGCTCATCCCTAGGCTGCTTTTGGTGTATTGTTCAGTTGGTTAAAAGATAAAAGCTTACAGTTCCTTTCAAATGGAAACAGGATCTTTTCTTCTAAATCTGAAGCACAAAAAAAAAGTTATTATCCTAACTCACAATATCATTACTGAGCAGGAACCTCCTGTGACAGGTGACTAAAGAGAGGCAAGAAAAGCAAATTCAGAATTGTAGAGCAGCTCCTAAGAGCTGAAATTTGGTAATAGAGGGAAAATGAAAGGTGGTAAGATTTCCATTAGCAAATGATTAAATCTTAATTAAATGAGTATTGGAAAGCTCCTAGACTGCATAAGCTATTGGAGACACTTAAAACATTCATATACACTGGGGAAACCATTCACTATGATATGTAACGTTAAGGAAAAAAAATTTTTTTGAACTCCATGGAAAATGGTGTTTAAAAAGGGGAGGAGGGGAAGTTAGTCATTGTATCCAGTCCCACCACAAGACTGAGAAAGCATGCACAGGGCTCAGGGTTTTGAGAAAGGGGACAGAATTGGTTAAAATTGAAAATGGAGGATCATCTCTAACATTTAGTCTCTGTAGAATTTTGTTTAAGAATACTACCAAAAAGGTCATGATCATGAGTGCTATCTCGATACAATCCCATCGTTTAAACAGAGTGTAAATTCCTTCCACTCAAATATTCAATCTATACAATTGGATTAAGTAATCAGTATGAACAAAGCTCCTAGAAGTCTGTGTCGATCTTTAGCTCTCACTTAGAATGTACATGGTACATTGTGATGGCTGTTACTAAACTAATCGTGTATTTATGGAACTAGCAAAATTAGGTTAGTCACACAGGCAGGAAAGGTGTCTGGAAGGACAGGAGCAACCTGTAATGCGAATATTGGTTTTCTTGGTATACTCAGGCTCTGTGGTCATTATTGAGAACAATGGATGGAGAAAGATACTGATAGATTTCATAGGAAAAAGAGCCAGCTGACTAGTGATAGTTTTTATATATTTTTCCCATTAAATCCCATAGCAAAAAAAAAAAAAAAAGAGAGAGAGAGAGAGAGAAAGTGAGGGGGGTGGAGTGATTATAACTGAAGACTGGCTATAATTCTCCTACAATGTTTATAGTTTTTAAACCAAAATAATGTACATGTTAAATACATTTAATTTGAGAAATTGGAAAATTACTTCATCTTCTGTCAAAGAAAAATCAACCAGAGGTCTGGATTTGGCAAGAAGGCTAAAAATCTGGTTTTCTTCCCACGCATTATGTAGACCAATTCAACTTAAGAGCTAACCATTAAATAATTATCTCGAGTATCTTAGGTTGTCTTATAAAATAAGTTTGAAGTAGATGAGTTTATACTCAATGAAATTCATTTGCGTCACAATGACTTTTCCATCATGTGTTAATTTCTTGTACCCTTAATATGTTATTTTTCAAGGACTTGAAAGAAATGGGGTAATAAATAAAAGCTGCATTTCTAGAGAAGCCTAACAAAAATAGAATATTAATTTTCTTTAAAAAATTAAACATTTGAAAAATGTAATTCACAGCATTAAGTAGACTGCACAGGTCCTCAGTGAAAGGACCCTGAAGAAGCATTTTTTTAAACCCTCATTGTAGTTAGCAGTGCAAAACATACACTTATCAGACAAAAATAAACTAAAATGTTAATTCTGAAATAAATAACTAACATAGAAAATAAAATGAGGTCATTGTTCTCTACTCCGTAGATCTTAGAGTCTGCAGGAAATGTAATGTGACAGAGCACAACACAGTTGTCACGGAGAAGTTTGCCGCATCTGAACACTGGGTGCATTGATCTGCAACTTGAAACTTGATGTCAGTTTTAATCATGATCTGGCCTCCCAGGTTCACAGTTCAATGATGACAATGATGGAAATTTTCTCTAAACTCTACATGAACCGTAGGAGTTGAGAATTCATTTGTTTTCAATGTACTATTTCTTTTATTTATTTATTTTTTTCCAGAAAAGAAAATCCCAAAGCAAATTTGTGCTAGGGTTCTTTGAACTTGGCTCTTTTACCTCATGGTTGAAGATCTTGAAAGAAGTATGTAGGATACCACTGGGTGATGTACTTGTCAAGGCCCTGAAAAGTAGCCTACCATGCCATTCTCCCCCACTCTCAAGTAGCACTTTTATGTTATGGGAATCAAGGGGTGGGAGGTATCATTATTCCTGGTAGTCATGGGTTTTTAATAAATATCATTACTGCAATATCAGACTTCAATCTTGCCAGAACTTCAAAAAACATTATTCAATTTTTGTCTTACGAAACACTTAAAAAAAAGACTATCACTTGAGAATTTTCTTTGCAATTTCCTGTAAATGAAAACATTTGTTAAAAAGTTCATCTATGAAAAGTTCTCACATATCTTAAAAAAAAATTCTTCTGTACACTTGTTCCCATAATTATGTTGAAATTAATGGAAAATTTAAAAAGCCAATGTAAGACAAAGGTAAATACTGTACACTTGCTGAGAACCTCTTCCACCATAAGATTCACTGTTTTCCCAGTTCTGATCATAGAAGCCATTTCAGTCTTGAACTTGCAGTAGTAAAGAAGCTGTGAAAGGCACAACTTGTTTGACTGAGAGGCCACAGGTGCACTGAAGTGGGATTCAACACACATGACTCAGCATCAAACTGTTGGACCCATCAGACCAGCTTCTGGTACCCCCACACGTGCTCACCCACGTGCTCCTTTAAGTATCTATAATCCTATAGGGATGTTTTATAAACTTGCTGTCTCACATTAAAAAATAAGTGCATCAAGTATCTTTGTACATTCAAGTCACTTCCTAAGGCAAATTGTCTACCATATGTACTCCCAACTGCTTTGGTATTTGCTTCAGTTAATTGGGGTGGACTTGGGTGTTGCTGCATGCAGGTTAATCGACTCAGAGTGGACTAAGTGGGTGGACAAATGCTGGGAGCATGCCTTAGATCAATCTACTTGTGTGTTTAGAGTCTGAGAGTTCTGAATGGGGCCCAAACCACTCGCATGGCCAGTCTACACTCACTACATCATGTCAGTGTGTAGCCTTCAAACTGAAGGAGCTTAATTAAGATGTGAAAATATCACATGCCCTCATAACAAGTTTTGTTCTTTTTACTTTTCTTCTAGCCAACTTGTTTTAGAAAATTAAGACTCTTTTTGATGACTCAGACTGACAAGAATGGAAAACTTTGCCTATGTAGACTAAAGAATGCCTACTGCCTGAGAAAATACAGACCTAATTGTTGGTTATTTTCTCCTCCTTACCCCACCCTGCTCTCTCTTTTTCTCTCTGGGTATCTCACCAGAACTCTCTGTCATTACATCTCCTTCTCTTGCATTCCTTTTCTTTCTCATTCTTTCTCCGTCTCTCTCCTGCGTTCTCTTTGTGCTCTCACTCTCTCTCACTCTCTCCCGCGCTCGCTCTCTCTCTAAGACAAATGCCTCTACCTAGCAGAAGTCAGTTGGGTTGGCTAGTGCATGGTTTCCAAATGTTCAGCAGAGATGAACTGGGGTAGGTAATTTTGCAGGAACTTGAACCCTATTGTGGGAATACTGTTACTTCCCTTAGCAATCAGCAAAAACTGAGAAATTTAGTGACTTGCATCACCATGACACAGTATAGCATTTGGCAGGTAATTGTTCAGCGACTTAACTAGATGAATTGACTTTTTAGAAAAGGTGATTTCAAATTGAAGAATTTCTGGAAACAAAGTTCAGATCCTGTGGTGTGGCTGGCCTTGCTTTTTACAGTTCAATCTTGCATGCAGGGAAGGATTCATCTTGCATAACCACTGTGCTGCTGCTTGCTAAAACCATGATGTTGAGGTCTTGCTGTTTCTCGTGGGTCTCCTGGTACCATTCCCTCATCACTTCTGAGTCATGAGTTGGGATCAGTGTCACCTGCAGGGAGAGACAAAAAAAAAAATAGCTATTTAAGGGCAGAAACAGAAACCATGTGAAAAGAAGAAAACGAATAGCAAGGTATTAGTTAGACCACTGGAAGAAGAAGGGAAATGAGACAAAAATTTTCTATTTTCCTCAAGAAATGCAAAGGATTTTTCAATGTATATTTTCCAGGAACCGGAATAAAGCTGCAAAGAAAAGCTGTTGTTTCTGAGGGAAATTGAAGGCTGGAACCAAAAGCAACTAATCACTTGTCAATTCATTCATCTACATTCACTGTCAGTTTCTCAGTTCTTTACTGCTAAGAAAGTGCTTCTGTTAGGGTACAATTTCTTGTATTTCCTTTAACACAACTGGTAAGTTTTGCATAAAAGATATTGCATATTTAATCCAAGGAGTTTTATCATGCACTTCAAAGCCCTCAAAAGCCCACTCATTGTGCGTAACTAACATTTTGTCCTGAGAACAAAGATCTGCACCTTTACTTTATGTGTGTGGTTGGGGATGGAGGTATGGAGGTATGGGGTGGGTAGGTAATGTCCTGAATAGTATAAATTCCATCTAGTATTCAGTAAGAAGCCACTGGGTGCCTCTCATTAGATTTCATATGATCAACTAACAAGTAATTCTATATAATATGATACAAGCACAATTTACCATGTAATTTTGTACAGAACCACAAATAAAACTTGATAAGCAAAGATCACAGCTGAATTAATAATGGCTCGTTCTAAGAATCATTTAAGGCCAGGAGTTCAAGACCAGCCTGGGCAACATAGAGAGACCCTGTCATTAAATAAATAAGGGATGGTTTGTGGTCAGGCGTGATGTTTGGGAGTTGGGAGTGTCCTGTGAGGGACTATATTCAGCAATGGTCCTACTGTGGAATTTCACATGGACAGCTGGTTTTCTAAATGGCCCTATTCCTAGCTACAGTCTACTCATAAAACACAAAGGAAGAAAGGAAATATGACCACTTTGATTCACACACACAAGACTCTTGGCATACTGGAGGAAGGGCAATGAATCTTGGGCCCATTTTGCAGATATATGGTTTCTGCTTTAGTTAAGGTGGCTTTCCTCCAAGGCTGTGGTTGCTGGTGGTGCCAAGATTATTATTTCTTGTACTACCTACTGTATGTTAAACTGACTTTGTTCTCAGGATATTTCATGTGTGATAGACACAGGAGGCTCCTCATGTGAATCCACAGCCAGCCACATGAGGCGCCTCTTTAAACATGGTTCCTTCCCATTGCCTCTGGACACAGCTCAATCTGCAGTGCAGACACTGTTGAGGAGTTCTCACCTGCATGTTGCTGCCCCACTGAGCCTTTCCTTCCAACAAAGCGTCCAGGACAGCCCGGCTGGGCTCCTCAGCAGCAGGGTCATTCCCACTCACCACGTAGTAGGAAGACCGTACTCTCTTGAAAAATTCCACATCAACATTCTTACTATTGCTGTGGTTAGGAATGTAGCACAGGTCCAAATACACAGGGAGGCCTGGGGGCACAGTGGAGGACTTGGTTGCCTTGGTAGTTCCTGGTCCTTGGGTAAATAAACAAAGACAAAGCAAGGTCATAGCAAGGTGAAGAGACCATACATGCAGCACATGTTCCCTACTCAATCACACCTTCCCTACTCAATCACAAGCAGGTCCTCTGGGACATGCAAAGTGGTGACAGCATTTCCATCTCCCTGGGAATCTGTCAAGGGCGCTTGCGCTAGCAATGTGACAAAACATAACATGGTTGTTTATCATCTCAATAGGAGAAGTGAAGAATGGGATGGTTTCCCTTTGTGGACAGCCAACATTAGGAAGCAAGAAGAGTTTGAAGGCCTTTCCCAAGATGGCACTAGATATAATACTCCTCCTAAAGAAGCTGCTAATGTGCTTCTTTATTTGATAAGTGATCTAAGAAGTACATTTTAAAAGTCAAAAGAAAACATCTGTATTTGGCAAAACATAGCTAAGTTATCTTAGTAATCCACTTTAGCGTCTCATGATTGCAATTTTGTCCACAGCTGGGTATTATACCCTAATGTTCCACTTAGTAAATAGTTTTGATCTTAACCCCATATGATTTCCAAGGCCTTCAGCACCTCAGTCTCACTCACAAACTGATGAAACACCATATTCTCTCCTTAGCACAGTATTCTGAAAACTGATGCTTCTTTCCCTAGACAAGGCTGGGTGCCGAACTTGGGCAAAGGACGGTTCAGAAAGACCAGGCTTTCCCTAACTAATCAGGACATATCAGCCTGCAACCAAAACCCCCAGTCAAATCATAAAGGCCTGGGAAAACTAACTTGTTCCAGTTAGGAAGTTTAAAGCTTTTGAAACGTTAATAGAACTAGCATTTTGAGGCAGTGGTTCTTTAGCCTGACTACATAATTAGAATCACCTCGGATGCTTAGTACTGACACCCAGGCCTCATTCTCTAGAGTCTGACTTAAGTAGGTTTGGGTTGGGGTCTGGCACTACTGTCTTTTAAAAGCACCCCAGGTGATTCTAACATGCAGCTGGTTTCATTGCTGTAAAGCCAATTAAAATACCAGCTAGATTTTATATGCTTAATCCTCTTTCTCCATAGGATATTTAAAGACTATCATCCCAGATTCAAAACCACCAGCTAATTCTATCAACTGTCCAGTTTTATTTTTAGAGGGGTCAGGGAGTGGTGAGAATCAGCCAAAGTAATAATTGGATAAGCTGATTCATTCTATGAATAGATCAATAGGTTATTTTAATGAATCTGAGCTGAAAGCCCTCAAAATACCCAGTGGGGGCCTCCTAAAGAATTCTGACTTGTAGTAGAAGTTTGTGAGTTACAGTTCTTCCAGTAATTAAACATGTCTGCAATTTCCCCCTCTACTCTAAATCACTACCATCAACATCAAATGAATATTGCTCACAGAAGCACAAACCAACAGAACTGCTGAAAGTTGGCCCAGGTTTGCTTTAAAAGTCAATTAGTACTGCAACTTTGCCTTTGTAGACATCTAAAAGCATCTCCAAAATAAATGAAAATTAACTCATTTTCACTTATTACTTTGCTTTTAAATTACCTCTTTAAATGTCCAAAAAGTTTTTTTAAAAAGTCAATTGTGTGGGCTAGGATGTATATGTTCTGGCAAACTTGGGAGTAAATTTCAGTTGGTTTTATCTGTTTAAATGGATTTCATGTTTTCTCCCTAAGTGCAGGTCAGTTGTCAACTCTTTCAGATGAAAGGGTTAATTATCTGGTGGTTTGTCATTCATTTTAAACATGAAAAAAATTCCAATTATTTTCTACGTGCATGTAAAAAGGCCAAATGTGCTGAGAACTGAGTCTTAAAATTGATACTCCATATTGTTTAAAGTAAAAACTTGTAGTTTTAACAAATCTAAATCCTAAAGTGTACTTAATTGGAGAGCTGCAAAGATTAATCTCTATCAGATTTTCCCTAATAAATCAGGGCAATGTTACTTAAATTATGTTGTGCCTTACATGTTTGAGTCCATTTATATTACTTTGTGAATTGTGATCTAAAATCTCTGAATAATTACCTAAAGCAAATAAAATGTATGAATGCCAATCCTTGTGATTGATGTGACGCAACAAAATGAAGCAGTACTGCAGAGACCAGTTCCATCAAAAGCCCAGGTCATTACCGAGAACATGATAAATCTGGGAATCATGACCAAAACATGAATGATCAAAAATCAGGGATATCTGCTCTTGCCAAGTGGAATTTCATTTGCTTATTTATTTTTGAGAGACAGGGTCTTGCTCTGTCGCCTAGGCTTGGAGTGCAGTGATACATACAATTCTGGCTCACTGCAGCCTTGACCTCTTGGGCTAAAGTGATCCTCCTGCCTCAGCCTCCCAAGTAGCTAAGACTACAAGGATATGCCACCACACCGAACTAATTAAAGACATTTTTTTGTGGAGATAGGGTCTTGCTATGTTGCATAGGCTGGTCTCAACCTCCTGGGCTGAAGCTAACCTCCTACCTCAGCCTCCCAAAGTTCTGAAATTACAGGCATGAGGCCATGCACCCAGCTTCCAAGTGGAATTTTAATCTGAAATAGCAGTGAGTCTCTACTAATGAGGCCATGGGTAAGAGAAGGGTAAGGAAAGAGTCATCAATGTTTTTCTCTTAATTTTCCCTGGATACTCACTGGTCACCTGAAATTATAGTACTTTTTGGCTGACATGAAAATGGAACACTGCCTTTAATGAAGATTTATCTCCAACCTGGTTATGTTTTAAATAAAAATGTAAAAATTTTTAATTTTAAAATTTAATTTTTTTTAAAAAAGGACTCTAAATCTTCAGTCTAGACTGGTCGATCCAGTCTTGGTGTGAAACCTCTGGTTCTCCTTAGGCCTTTAGGAGCTCCTGGCCTGTGTTACCCTGTTGGATTCTGGGGCCAGCATGGCTGAAACCAGTCTTCCAGAAGCATTTGAAAGACACATCCTTGGTTCTGAAGATTTAGAACAGGGTTGTAGTTGCTGTGTTCCGAAGTGGCACAAAATCAGGAATCCCATGTGATGAATCACAGCTGCTTTGAACCATACACTGAGCTATTTCCAAGCCTTAAGGCCACACTGGACTGAGATATATACCTTTGGGCAGAGGAGAAGAGTACAGGGAAGGTAAAGCATCAGTTGTGCTCCCTCATCTTCCCAGTACAAAGCCAAACAGGGAAATATAAAGGTTGTAAATTAAGTAGAATGGTTGTGGTATATATCCAATGCCCGGCCTTCTCAACCTACCTGCAGTGGCGGTCTTGGCCGACTTGGATGCAGAGGCATTGGCAGCATTCTTGGTCTCCTTGTCCTTCTCTTCCCCACGTGCAGCTTTGACCTCAGGAGTGGTGGTGGGTTTTGCTGCCTTTTCCACAGATTCTTTCTTCTTAGGAGAAGCCACCCTGGACACCTTATCCGAGGATTCTTTCAAGCCCGCTGGTTTTGGTGAAGCTGCCAAGGGCTTAGACTTCCCATCACTCTTTTTGACAGGTGAAGATGACTTGGTCTTTGTACCTGGCTTTTTGGTTTTGGTCTTCTCTTTCAGATCTTTCTTTAGAGCTTTGCCCAGGTTCTGCTCAAGGGCCAAGGCCTCTGGGTCCACCATGGACACATCAGGATGGCGTGGCGAAGGGCTGCGGTCTTGCACGGGAGCTGGAGGTGGGTCCATGTGTTTGTATGTGACAGTTTTATCTGTGGGGATGGTTTCCGACTCGTCTTCAGAGTCGATATTGGCATCAGCCGTGATGGAGGGGCACTCTTCAGTCTCCGGGGGAACATCAGAGTCGGTCTGGGATGGGGCCGACTCACTGACTGAGGTGGGAGGGGTTTCATCACACTGTCGGCCCTGTTGCTTTCCTCCTGGAGGCGGTGGGGCTCCCCCTGATTGAGTGAGGGGCTTTTCAGATTCTTCAGTGGGCTCTTCACTGGCAAACCACTCAAGAGGATTGGGATTAATGAAGGAGGGTGAAAGCTCTGTCTTGGGGTGCTTGTATTCACAGGAGGACACGAGGCATAAATCGACATCCTGGCGGGCTTCTGAGGGGGACTTCTTTTCTGCAGTGTAGCATAGGTCTGAAGTCTCGTAGGAATATGTGGATGCCTGAGGGGTTCTAGTGATTTTCTCTGTAGTCTCGTAACAGTATGTGGAAGTATCGGGGGTTCGTGTCGTCTTTGTAGCTGTCTCATAGGAGTAACTTTCAGACTCAGGGAAACTGGTAATTTTCTCAGTGGTCTCATAAGAGTAGCTGGGGTCCCCAAGTGTGTGGCCACCATCTTCAGAGTCATCATAGCCATTGCTGATGTCATCCAGAAGCCTTCTAGACCTCTCAGTCTTTTCATAGCTGTAACCACTCACTTCAGGGGGGCTGGTGGTCTTTTCACTTATGTCATATGAGTACCCACCCTCTTCAGGGGTCCGTGTGGTCTTCTCAATAATTTCATAGGAATAGTCACCATCTTCAGGGGTCTTGGTGGTTTTCCCAATGGTCTCATAGGAGTAGCCACTGTCACTTGGGGATTTTGTGGTTCTCTCTATCTTCTCATAGTAATAGCTGCCCACATCTGAGGTCCGGGTGGTCTTCTCATAAGACTCGTAGTCATAATCTTCTTCATCTGGGGACCTAGTTGTTTTCTCAGGCTTTTGATAGGCATAGCTAAAGTCACCAGGTGTCTTCCCTCCACTGTCCTTCTCCAGGCCAGGTGTGGCCAAATCTCTATTCAAGGCTAGATGGTGTTGCATGGTATCAAATAACACTGAGGCACGGAAGCCATAGGGCTCTGCGGATGCTGCATCTATGGGTGGAGAAGAGGAAGTGTGGCAAGCTGCTGTTTTCTCTTTGACTGCAGAGGTAGAATCTGAAAAAGTAGGTGAATATAAAGGAGAGGACTCTCGTGGGGTGAGTGGAGAGATATCAGATTTTGGAGAGAGCTTCTCTCCTTCCAGACTTTGCACTTTTTCAGAGGTGAGTGAGGCATATAAGGACATGTCTCTCGGAGGAGCAACATCAGATAGAGTATCTTCTTGGAGAGGAGAAGCGATCTGAGAAGGGGTATGAGCAGAAGAGGTGGATGGGGAGGCCTCTACCTGAGACACTGAGATGAGCTCAGAAAGATCATTATCTTGGGTATAGGACGGCTCCTCCATAGTTGGTATCTTATGTGATAAACTGGAGTCCTGCATGTCAGAAGGACTGTAGTCCACTTCAGTTGGCCCATTTTCAGTGATGTGAAGCACACCTGCACCCACTGTAGGATGATCTGGAGACTGTCGACTGAAGTCCATAGCAAGGGAGTGCTCAGGAGATTCTTGGCCAAATTCAATAGACATTGAGGACTGTTCAGATCTGTGATCTTGAACGGGTGTCCTGGACTTTGCAGTTTTAGGGGAGAAGTCTGGTGGGGAAATTGACATCGGTCTTGGGCATTCTTCTTTAGATGGAGACATTTCTGTTTCCTGGAATGTGGTAGGTGTTTGCACAACAGACACTGAAAGTGAGTCATCTACTTCTGTGGAATGTGGGGAGCCAACCTCAGCATGCAGAGAAGGAGACACATCATCTGTTGTTGGTTCTGGAAATGAGCTCGTAGCCACCGAGGCTGTGGACACTGAGGCCACACCCTCCATATGAGAGTATGTGTCTTCCGCTACACCCTCATCAACAGGAGTAGCTGACTTGTCTGAGACAGTACCTTCAGAAATGGACATCTTAGTGTCTTCTTTAAAAGATCCAAACTGACTGACATCTATTTGTGTGGGAGAAACATCTCCTAATTTCCTTTCATCCAGAGCCAGTGCTGGTTGAGAACTCGTGGCTTCAACATCATCAGTTTTCTTTGCTTGGCCAAAGTCTTCTTTTATTGGTACAAAGTCTGTGCTTTTCCCTTCCTGTTTGTCTTGGTAAAGACTAGTAGAAGTCATTTCAGAAACTGGACTTACTTGATCTGGAGAGCCTTGTTTTTCACTCTTTTCTTCAAAGGGGCTTTCGGCACCTCTGCCAGAAGTCTTGTCATCAGCACTTAGAAAACTTTCATAGGCAGACTCGGATCCAATGAGGGGCGGGCTGCGTAAAGGAGACAAAACTTTTTCAATAGGAGACTCTGAGTCAGGCACGGGCTCATCCATGGGGCTTACTGAAGCTCTTTCACTGTCATCTTTGGCATCACTGAATTCAAAACTCACTGGAACTGCTGGTGGTTTTTCGATTACTTCTGTAGGGAGGTGACTGGATTTCTCATCGGTGGGAGACTGGTAGTAAGGTGTGTGACCAGCACTGCCAGTCACGGACTGAGATGGTGACACCACTTCCAGAGTCTTGTCCTCAGGACTAGCACAATGTTCTTCAACTACTTCTTGGGTCACCTCCGGAGACACCGGGGCTACTTCTGCCTCTGCGGAGACTTTAATCTCATTGGGCGTCAGAGAGAAGTTCACACTACGTTCACCCAGGGGGGTCTTTTCTAAGGGTGATGGTGGAGATGGACTCAGGGATGGGCTCTTTGATGGGCTGAGCTTTTCACCTGAAACAGCTGAGATGGTATCTTTGATGTCCAACGTGGTGCTGGCTTTCACTTCAGAGCAGTAAGCATCACGTAGAGCAGATCTGCTGAATTTGTCTTCCTCCATGGAAGAGGGTGGTGATATGGTAGAGGCTGAAGCATTGTAATCCTTGCCATCAGTGGCATCTGTTTTTGATCCTTCAGAAAATCCATTGAGTGGTGTAACATCAGCAGGTTTAGAGTATTCCTGAGAATACAATGAAGACTCGTATTTGGTGATATTTACGAATTCCTGAGAAGGGGACTCCGTCTCTTCATTGTTGGTCTCATCGCTCATCACATCTCGAGGGGTAGACATCTCATCCATGGGGGTAGGCTCACTGGATATCTCAATAGTAGACTGAGTGTAGCCAGAGGTGGCAGTGAATTCCTCAGGCTGGTCTTCTCGATTCTCCTCATCAGAAGCTGTGGCCTCGCTCTCTGAACCTCCAGGTAAAGTCTCATCATGAATTGAAGATGCAGGTTCTCGGCCAGGAGACTGGGCTCCTGGTTGCTTGGTTGGTGTGGTGAGGAATCCATACTGCTCCTCGGCACCACCAGCCTCTGCAGCCTTGTCGACCACAGCCATCACATAGTCTTCAGCTTCCATTTTTTCCAGCTCATATTCCTCCTCTCTGGCATCTTCAGCTTTGTCCTCCTCATCAGCCTCCTCCTCAGATTGTTCAGCCTCTCCTTTCTCAATGGCCTCATCCATGTCTTCTTCGGCTCGGTCATCCCCACTGGCCACAGACTCCCTCTTCTCCCTGATGTATGCATCAGCCTCCGCCTTGGCACTTTCCTCATACTCAGTGGGGCTGTGCTTAGAGGCGCTCACACATATGTGTTCCTCCCCATCCTCTTCTGGCTCCTCAGCCTCCTCAGTTTCTGCCTTCTCTTCATAGTCTCCAGTCTCTGAGGATTCTTCAAAACCCGCTCCTTCATCTTCAAATTTTTCAATGTCATCTACTCCCTGCTTCTCGACGGGCTCCAGCTCCTCAGGTGTCTGTTCACATTCGCCTTCCCCTTCAGTGGTGGTGATTCCCTCATCAGGGGACTCGGCAGGACCTTTGGTGACTTCTGTCTCCTTCTGGATGACGTAGGCTTCGACTGGCTCGGTTTCCTTCAGTTTCTCTTCACCTTCGATTAGCTCCAGCTGAGGCTTGATGTCCTTTGTTACATCGACCTCTTCAGCCTTTAACTCTTCAAAGTCCTTGGTTAGATCTTCAGGAGATGACATAAGGGACCTCTCAGCTTCAAGTTCTTTGGCAGGGCCAGTGGCCGCTATTCCAGCTGCTGCCACCACGGCTGCTGTGGCAGCTCCAGTGCCGACAGCTGCAGCGACAGCCTCTGTGGCCTTGCCTTCCTTCTTAATGACTTTTATTTTCCCCTTCTCCTTTGGCTTCCCGGCGGCAACAGAATCTTTCTTGACAGGCTCTTCCTTCTTGGGTACTTTTGGTTTTAAAGCAGCTGGTTTTTTTGCTTCAGATAGAGGAGTAGATGATTTCTTTGCATCTTTAGGGAGCTTCTTAATTTCTTTTTTGGGTTCCTTTTCTTCCTTTTTCACTTCCTTCTTCTCTTCCTTCTTAACTTCCTTCTTGGCTTCCTTCAGCGGTGTTTCTTTCTTAACCTCTTTCTTGGGTTCTTTTTTCTCTTCTTTCTTGATTTCTTTTTTGACTTCTTTTTTCACCTCTTCCTTTTTTGGTTTTTCCTCCTTCTTGATAGGTGTTTTTTCCTCCTTTTTAGCCACTTCTTTCTTTGGCTTTTCCTTCTCCTCTTTCTTGTCTTCAGGCTTTGCCTTTGTTTCCTTTTTCACCGTCTTCTCCTTGGCGGCTTTGGGTTTGACATCTGTGGCTTGCTTCTCAGCCACCTCGGCCTTCACTGGAGATGGCTCTTCTTTGCTGGGAACCTCCTTTTCAGTCACTGAAGGTTTGGTCTCTGTTTTTACTGGCTTGTCTTTTTTCACTGTTACTTTTTCTTTGCTTTCAACTTTGGGTGGCTTTTCCACGTGATTCACTTTTGTGACCTCAGGGGTTTCTTCTTTTGACTCCTTGCGCACGGATTTGCTAGGAAGTGGTTTTGTGGCTGGCTTCAGACTTTCTCGGCTATCAGCCCTCTGTTTCAGTTTTGTTTGTTTCACCACAGGAGTGGGCACCTGGCCAGTGAGATCCTTTTGGGTGGCCAGTGGCTGCTTCAGAAAGTCTAGATGTTTGAGTTTTTCCAACCCTTCCAGGATATTGTATTGGGTGCTGTTCCCAGGAAACAGGACTCGGATGATTTTTTCCGCAGGGTTTGCTGGATGCCACACAATCAAAGATGAGACTGAAGTTAAGTAGGAAATTGGGAGATCTACTTCTTGACCATTAGGCAGAATGAGTTCAGCCTTGTCTTTGTTGGTGCCAGTCCACTGCTGCATAAAATACTGCATTTCCTTGCTGCTCTTGACTGGATTAAGCACATACATCTCAAGTTTACCCACTCCCATTTTTTGGAAAAGAATGACAGGATCAATAGTATTGCCTACACTTCTAAACAGAGGTTCTGGTCTCATGGACAATTTGTTTAGGTACTGGAGAGTGAAGCATGCTTCTTCTATGCTTCTCTTCATCTTGATGTTTGGCTCTGGATTTTTGAGATTTTCAGGTACATTGAGAAATACAACTCCTAAGTCAGGGGAGATGAGGTTTTTCATCCAGTCACTATTTGTGGTGGAGCCCTGGGACTGTTCTTCCTCGAGCTCTGCAATTTTCCGCTGTAGCATGCTGTTTATTCCAGGCAAATTGTCATCCCCAATGTGGGTGAGCAGGATGGAGTCCACTCGGTCTAAGTGTCGGATGAGCTTCCAGAAGCAGGATTTTCTCTCCGATCCGCCATTGATGAGCATATTGAAACCATTCACTGCAAACAAGGCAGAATCTCCCCTCCCTCCTGGAAAAATATAACAGCAGGGCTTGGAGAGCTTCAGAAATCCACCCGATGTGGGAGGTTCCAGGATGTCAAAGGGAGATGGGACTTCCACTGATTCTGAGAGATACTCAGTAAACTCAGAAAGTCCTTCCATTTCTGGCAAGATAGAAGCTGAATTGAGTTTAATATTGATGAAGTCTTGGAGATTGTGTCTGTCAAGATTGGAGTTCTTCCAGTCCCCTTCTTCAGGACAGAACAGGGTTAAGCTGGCTTTGTTAGCAGGATGGGTGGTGCTTAGTAACTCCCCGATCTGGGTTTTAAAAAAAGAAAGAAAGAAAGAAAGAAAAGGTGTAAGTGATTATCATCACTAATCCATCATCTCCAGCTATAACTATGTGTTCTAGGATCACAGGATGCACATAGGACCAGTTTCAGACATGCACTCATGTAGCGATGCTGGTTGCTTAAATGCTGAAATACTTCCCTACTAGAAGGTGAACAGCCCTTTGTCCTGAGCCCTGCTACTACTGGCTTCTACCTCAACCAGCACCCACTCACCCTGGCACCTCCCCGACAACCCCTCCACCATCTATTCCTGCCCAGCAGGGGAATGCCAGAACTCTGCTCCAGTTCTAAGACCGGTGACCACCTGAGCAATTGGGGATTGTGCTGCAGTGGTTATGAAACACTTTGAATATTATCCCTAGAGTAAAGGCAAAGATGCCCTTTAAAAAACATTAAACTATATCAAGAGAAAGCTGTCTGAGTCATTTCATCACTAATAAAAATGTTTTCTTTTATTCCACTAGACTTGGCGGAAAAAAAAAAAAAGGTCTGATTGACACCTCAAAGAAATTCAGATTAACAGGGCACTTATTGCGGCCTCCTTTTAAAATCTGTATGTAAAAAAGAAAAAACCTTAGTGGGTTTTTCCCCATAGGAGACAAGAAGTTATGGATTGCCTGTTACTACAAAAAATTACTGGTTTCTGGTATCAGTGCACACTGATTAAAACATGCGGGGGTCACCCAGAAGATTCTCTGCAGATACAAATGCTTTTTTATTAAAGCCATGACATTAAAGTGGTTGGATAATTATAAAAGCCAGTGGCCAAATCTGTTCCCCATTTGCTCATATTTAACTCCACAGTGAGTCACTCTGTTCTCTTACTGCTCCCATTCTTTTCAGGGCAAGTTGGGTGTGAGCAGCTGAGATCAAATGTGGCTGAAACATTTTTCAACACATTGTTTAGTACTTCCCAAGGATTTAAACACAGAAAAGCAAATCAGGACCAAAACAGAAATTATGGTTTAATAAAAACACTACTTTCTCTCTCACTCCATATTATGGCCACATATTTCATGGTCTTAGCCTAGCAAATTAGTGATGAAGAATCATGCCATCAACTCCAATCTTCTTTCCGTCTCAGTAAAACTTACAAATCAGCTCAGAGTTTTGACTGAAAAGGGCTCTGTGTTCTGGATGACAAATGATCAAGGGTTAAAGCCAAGGTTTCATTTGGTCCAGGCATCCCTGAGCCAGCAGGTCTGAACTCTTACTTTCTAGTATTAGATTAGTTTCCTCTGTCTCCTGGCTATCAGCATTCTGAGGCTACTATTATGAATGTTTGTAAGAATAATTTATAGAATCTGAATTTTCCTGTATTTGACTGCAACGTTGCAGTAAAATAGTCATTTCTGTTTTGTTAGCATATTAGTCCTAAGCATAACATTTTATGTAGAGGATCGTAAAATAACAAAATAATAAAACTTTGTTGTTTTTCTGTGACTTCACTTCACAATTTTCTATAAAAAGGATAAGAATCAACTCCATTTTGGGAGCTAAGAAAAGTGAAAAAGCAAATGGTAACCATCTTTGGGTGGAGGGGACAGGCATCTTTGCCCCAATGATTTGCTGGCCAATGCAAACATAGGGCATTGAATATGGCTTCTTGTACAATAACTAGCAGAGACCCTCATCACAATCATTGTAGCACAATTAAAAGTCTCTAGATCCCAATTTTCACACAGAGCACTTACAAACTCTTCATGTTTTATAATACATTTTAGGAGGCAAATCTAGGATAACTGCTGAATCTTTAATAGTGAAATTTAAAAATTAGGTTTAGTTCATTTTAATTTTTGAAATTCCACCCTAGCTGAGAGGTGTGGCAGCCAAGGGTATAATCCAGCTGTTAGTAGGGGGCATTCAATCACTAGCTCTTTTTATGTAAATTATGTAATCACCAGGTTGAAGCAGAAGGTAGAAAGACTTAAGGAATATCTTCCTACTTTTCATCTTTTCGCCTCTATCCAGAGAATTTCTATGAAATGCAGGAAATGACCCCAAAACAAAACAAGATTGCACAGAATTCTGAGAAGTCAGAGGTCATGAAAGATAGCCAAGAGACACTGGTGAACGAACAACCGTGATGTACAAGGCAAAGCAGAAAAGAAAGCCAGCATTGCTTTGACAGGTTTCTTTCTGGAGATGGAAAATCTGGTCCCTCTAAAGAAATAGCAGCACACTCTGAATGATGAGACAAGAACGCAGAGACAGGGCTGGACAGAGCAGAGCCCTCAGTCATAAAACAGACAGATGGAATTGGGCAGAGGGAAGAGAAGGAAGAACAACTCCTACATCCTTGGAACTACACAACAGAATGAAGCCTGTGTTTTCCCCCACAGCCTCTTTCCAGACCTGTGGGCCGACAAGCAGAGTAGAGAGTACCTCAAGGGCAAAGACAGGGTCTTAAGAGTGGCCAGCCCAAGGCAGCACCCAATCAAGCTTATTCAATGAATAGATGAGAACCATAAGGAGGATCCAACAATGTTAAGAGTGGGAAGGAAACCTGTGACTAGTTCTTAGACTTGGAAACTGAGGCTTCTTCTAAACAAATTGGGAAATCATCATCATGATAAATGGTACCTATTATAACCCACTACTCTAAACATATCTGATAGCAGGAAATATATCTTCTGTATATTTGTATTTTAGTTATCTTTGTTTCCTCAATACATAATCAGGCTCAGGAGATGTTTGTTGATCTGTGTGCCAAACTTGGCCGTTCAACACATGTTGTCTTCCTGGAGTGGGTGCTTCAGATGTAACCACACTGAGTGCCACCCTGGTTCTTGTAAAGTTGGATGACAGATGCAACTGGGAGGAATATGCTTTGGGACAAAGATAATCTTTTTTGTGAATTACTTTTTCTGATTAAATGCAGGCATACTGGAAGAGGAAGGAAGATATAATAAATAAATGGTTTTACTGCAGATGATATTAATGAAACAAGATTTGAATTTCTAAACCATGGCCTGCTAACTACATTTCCTTTCTGATTAGGTTACTTGCTTGGCTGATGAGGAAATACAGTAGACAGTGTATCTCTGGGCTTTAGCAAGACATTTAATAGGATCCCTGAACAGTGTGATAGCAGAATTAGGTGGATTTCCAGCCAGCCATATAACTAGTGCTGCTTAATGTCAACCTGGAGGGAGGTCTATGATGGGCGACCTCAAGTCGCATTACCTGGCCTGTATTCACTTGGATGAAAATGGTGAAGTCATGTGTATATCTGTGGATTGTATGAAAATGAGAGACAGCAAAATGTGGGATGGCAGAATTAAGGTATTTATAAAAGCTCTTGACATGGGGATGATGGTGGCTAAGTCAACTCTAACAGGATGGCATTTTAAAGGGATAAATGTAAGGTTCAATAAACCAGCAGGGTTAACTACAGGATTGGGAGATGTGGCTTAACAATAATATCCATGGAAAAGACTCAGGGATTTTAGGTGATGGTCAAATGGATTTATCATGAAGCCAAAGAAGCTTAAACTTCAAGGTACCTCATTGGCATGGCCCTGTACTTGTGTATTAATAATTGTTTCATTTTTCTTAAAAAAGAGCCCTTAAATTATATAAATTGTAGAGCCCCTCAAAGCCTGCATCTCTTCCCCATTGAAATTTAATGGTGTATGGTGATGGTCAAAAGTCACTTTTAGACTTCTTTAATAGAAGATTGTACTGAAAACTATAGACATTATCGACTCTCACAATCCTAACCTGGTCAAATGACTCCTGAAATAGGGTGTCCAGTCTGAGTCATGACATTTTAGAGAAATTAGACCAACAAGCAAAAACCTGAAATAAGTCTCCCTTACTGGCTCCTTCCTCTTGGCCTCATGACCTCTCAACACTGGACCTGGGCCCCTTTCTCTTCTTAAAATATTTCTCACTCTAGGTCACATCATCTATCTTCTGGGCTTTAAACACCTCTAATATGCTAATGGATTCCAAATTAATATCTCCAGCCCAACTCTGAGTTCCCTGAGCCCTGTTCTCATAAATCCAACTGTCTGATTTCAAGGCACTAAAACATGACCAGGACTAAATTCCTGAATTCCCCCCATACCCCTCCCATCTCCTCTTCTTTTTATTTTTTTAATGTTTTAAGTATAGTTGGGTTTTTTATTTTTTTAAGAGACAGAATCTTGCTCTGCTGCCCAGGCTGGAGTGCAGTGCAGATTATGGCTCAGTGCAGCCTAGAACTCCTGGCCTTGCGTGATCCTCCCACTTTGGCCTCCCAAAGTACTGGGATTACAGGCATGGGCCACAGCACCTGGCCTTCGCCTCCCTTTCTTGACAGAGGAACAAGTTTGAAGGACAGCGAGCAGGGTTTTGAAGAACTGTGGGTAAAAATTGAAGATGATTAATCTAAAAGGGAAAAAATTGGCAGTGTTGGTGAAGGGTATTTAAGACACTGTAGGTGGGAAAGGGATCACATCACTTCCTTGAAGATACAATGAGACAAATAAGGAAAAACTTTCCAACACAGAGACTGAAAAATGCCCCCAGGAGATGATGATTTCACCATCGCTGGATTTCAGGGAGGAGTGGGGTCAGCCAGACAATAGTACTGTCTGTTAGTTCTGGTTTTGTTAGTTGATCTCCGGTGATTAAGACTCCAAAACCCTGAAGCTCAAAGTGTACTGATAGTTCTATTTTCTCAGTCTATTTATTTTTAGCTGTTCTTATATTTTTTAAAAAGTATCATTTTTGCTTGTCCCAAATTGTGGTTTTGGTTCCCTGGAGTTAACTAGTATGTTTCAAGGACTGGATAAAAGGAACAGGGCTGGACACCAAGTGGTCTTCAAGGTCTGTTTGTCATTCAGTTACTCAACCCTTTTTCCAAGGCAACAATGGGCAATCCTAGCTCCAAAAGGCTGATGACCACTGGTCCAGTCCAGTGATTTTCAATTCACTTTAGCTGTGGCATCCTTTCTTCAAAGTCCACAATGTAAAATAGATAAAGGCCGAGTTGCTTTGGTTGGGGGAGGAGGAAGAGTGAATTTGACCCAATGTCCCTTGCCTTCCCCCACCACACTGACACCATTGATCAAGTCTGTTAGGAAAAATCCTAGAGATCCTTTTCAATATGTATTAACTATTGCTTTTTCAAAAGTACCAGCATGGGGGTTTGTGGGTGGCAGAAGAGAACATGACATGATACCTGAGTATAATCAAAATGTGTGTCCTCCAGAACCTACCCCAATAATTACAAACCCTGGGGAATCCGCCCTTCCACGGAACTTGAGTTCTTCAGTTAGGGCAATTTTCTTTTTCTGTAGTTAGTGGCAAAATCTGACACATGCACAGCCCATAGTGCTAAAATTTTGCTTCCATAATCTAGTAAAAATGAATAAGCAGCAATCTTCATAACAACCTTATTTAAAGAAGGGGAAGGGGAGATATTATCTGAGATGCAAATATGCCAAATTGTGTTACTTCCTTATTGAAAATCTTGGCAATGACAAACACTTTTCTTTACATATTTCCTTTGCTTGGTTTTTCAGCAAAAAAAGACAAACCAATTACTTGGGTAGAAACCAACCACTAGAAAATAACTACAGAACTGCACAGGAATGTGGAAAGTGCCCATGTGCATGCAAATGAGCTACAAACAGGCCACTTTAACTGCTCACCATGTCATTGGGCCCCTTCCAGCCTTCTGCAGCTTTCTCTCTTCCCTGAGGCAAGATGCTAATAATGTGTGTGATCCCACAGCTACTAGACAAATGCCCACCTACCTGCCTCTGGGTACAACATGCACATGGGGACATAATCTTGCAAAAGAGTCTGACATTATAGTGATCAAACAACAACTTCAGGACAGTAGGCAGAGTGAGAATTGTAGCCCTAGCTTTGGAATTTCAATGCAATCGAACAGTGGCTTACTAGGCCTTTACTATGTGCAGGTGCAATGGATACCGAGACAAATGAGGCAAGACGCATGAACTCTAGTGGCCTTGGAGGAAGACAGGGCCAAAGCTTGCATTCTGAAGTGGTAAAGAGGAACCAACTGGGAGTGAGCTCTGAAGCCTCTCAGAAAGGAGCTGCCTGCCTGGGGGATCCCATCCTGGTGTGTGTTTCAAGATGCAGATGACGCCACACCTTCTGAAAGCTGGGGCATCAAAAATGTTCCTTTTCACCGTTTTGCATTCTCCCCTCCCCAGTGGCTGGAGAATGAACAGTATTATGCCATCTGATCAGTGTTTTTAAAGAAGCTTCCAGGTGACCCAGATGAAGTTGGGCAGTGTGCTTACAGTTCTTGCCAGTGATGAAAAGTACAAACAGAGCTCTCTCTGAACCACAGGGCCAAGGAAGATTAAGTGCAGAAGGACACGTGGCCCTTCACAGTACACATGAGATGGACAAGCCGCCTTCTCAGGAAGACAGTTTTAAACAGACTTGGTAACTCTTCTTATCAGAACATCCCTCAGTCCCTCCATGTAGAAATCTGCTATCTACCACACGCAGGCCCCAACCTACTATGGGGATTGGTCTGAATTGTTTCTGTAACTGCTATAAATATATAACCTAGATAAACAAGGTGCATTACTTTGGAAAGTTTCCCGGCCAGGATAAATTCCCAAGCAGAAATAAGCACATCAAAATCTTTGATCTCATTTGACCAAATACTGCTAACTTCACACAGTTTTCAACACTTCACATGTGTCATCTTTGAATAAGATACGCATTAGAAATACGAATGACCCAGCTTCAGTCCAGCTACTTTAGCCATGTTTTTTTTGGGTCACAGACATGCCCCATTTTCCTACGTGCCTCCTTTTGTAGAGCCCTCTCTCTTTTGTGGGCTATTCAAACAGCCCAAGTTCAAACATTGGGACCAGGCATTAAAGTAAGAAAAATCTGAAATAATTAGGCCTGGAAAAGGCGGTGCCAAAAGCCCAAGATATCTTTGGAGTATTATTTCAGAAAACAGGAAACGTAGGTTTTCTTTTGGGCTCTGACATTTCAAGTTTCTCCATCATTTTGACCATCTGTAAAGTGTTGACTGTTCCAATCCCTCCCATCTATATCTCAGGCACATTAAGAATTATTCCAATTAATTGTAAATGAGTGCTCTAAATTATTTTGGCAATGAGCCACAAAAATAAAGTATTTCGGATCATGCAGTTTTGCTTATTTCAGGAGAGCTGTGAGTTTCCCTTCCCTTCTTCTTCTGTCTCCCCCAGTGCTCTCAAAGAGGAACCGAAGGCAACCAAGCCACTAGAAACACAGATATTCTCAGACATGAACCTACCTCTTGGTCGGTGAAAATCTCTATGAAGTTCTGGAAGGAGAAAGAGCCGGACTGGAGAATGAGCTCTCCGGTGTTTTCAAAGCACTGCCCGGTCAGCACGAGCAGTTTGTGTCGGGCAGCATCAGTGATCATTAAACGCACCTGCAATAAAGCACAGACCGTAGGCCCTGAGCCGCGGGCAGTGCTGCCGTCCCACCGCCAGGACAGGGCTAGCCTTCGGGGCCATGGGAGTTTATTACCAGCAAAAAGCCTTCATTCCCCAAAGGTCTAATTTCTCCTGGAGGCCAGAAGAGCATGGGAGGGTTGAATGGATCCCTGGCTGTAGGATCATCCACAAAGCCAGTAAGTGTAGTTATCAGTTTGCCCATGAATGCCATTTTCAAAGTTTCTCTACAACCAAGACAGTAGCAATAGTTGACTTTCTCCCCCTAGTTTCCTGCTCTTTTTCAAAGCAGCCTTCACAGCTGGTAATCATTCGTTCCACAGCTGTTAGAAATGTCTGCTAGCAGCACGTGGTCTGCGAAACCAGGGAAGACTTGGAACTATCTCACAGGCTGAATCACCATGTATAGTCCAGGTTCCCCAGTGGCCTCCTCAGGAAGCACGGGCTTCCAAACTAGGGTCCCAAACCAACCCCTCCCATACGGCATCTCTTCCCTTCCAAGGCGTGCAGCAAGCACACAGCTCCAAGTGCAGTTTCCAACGGCATCAGTAAGGTGCTTGTCATTGAATAGAAAGAAAAGGCTGCCCCTATGTAGCAGTCTTTGAGGGAATTGCAAATGGTTTGCGCTGAAGAACTCTGTGAACTTTTAAGTGGCAAGAAGCCAGACGTCCTTCAGCAAACACCACTCCAAAGCACCAAGGTATCTATTCTGAGCCCAGTTCATGAATGTTCAGCACATACTACTTGCCAGGCATCATGTTAGGCACTGAGGGGAGGATACAAAAGTAAACTGACCATGACCCCTTACCCAAGAACCCCACAGTCTAATCATGGAAAAAACACATGTACCTAAGTAATTGTTTCAGCCCCATCTGCTCCACAGGCAAGCCTGGATTCCTTTTATAAAATTCCATATTTTTCCTTTCTCACAACTCTTCCGGGCAGTTTGCCTGGACATATATTAATCCTCCAGCTTTTTTTTTTTTTTTTTTTTTGAGCAGGGTCTTACTCTGTTGCTCAGGTTGGAGTGCAGTGGTGCCATCTCGGCTCACTGCAACCTCTGCCTCCTGGGTTCAAGCAATCCTCCCATCTCAGCCTCCTGAGTAGCTGGGACCACGGGCATGCAACACCATGCCTGGCTAATTTTTTGTATTTTTGGTAGAGATGGGGTTTCACCACATTGCACAGGCTGTAATTCTCCAGCTTTTTTCAAGTTGTAATTACTTTCTGACTCTGTTAGTAACAGAGATTGCTATCCCATCACTTTCCTCAGCTTTGCACCTTCATGCATTGTCAGAGGTCCTGCTGATCTAAAGCAGGCAGAAGTCAGAGCAGGTGATATCACGACAGTCAAAAAGTGGCAGCAACTCAAGTATCCATCAACTGAGGAATGGACGCACAGATGTGGGCTATCCATACACTGGCACTGTTCAGCCTCGAAAATGAATGCAGTCCTGACACATGCTATGACATGGATGAACCCTGAAATTGTTAGGCTAAAATAAGCCAGACACACAAGGCCACATAGTATATGATTATATTTATATGAAACGTCCAGAACTGGCAAATCAGGACAGGCAGGTTCGCGGTTGTCGGCACTGGGGAAGAATGGAGAGTGACTGCCGATGAGCTCAGGGCTTTGGGGGCATGATAGACACGTTCTGGAATTAGGGGTGATGGTTGCAAAACTTTGTAAATACACTAAAAACCACTGAATTACATACTTTAAAGGGATAGATTTTATGGTCCTTGAATTATATCTCCATTTACAAAAACAGGATACAGTCACAGAGATGCTCAAAGTGCGGGTAGAAGGGACACTGCAAATAATGGAGGCTCCCAGGGACTTTGGCTACTTTAATGTCCAAGAAGCAACTCAATCTCAAAAGTGCTCAACTGTAATAAAGGAAGTGGAAAGTGGAGTGACAGCAGCTCCTCTGGCCTGGGTGACCAGGGACTCTTGGCTTCCACCAAGTTCTTATGTCACAGTGGGCTCCGAAATACCCAGTTACTCTCCATAGCAACAGTTTCATATGGTGGTAATAGTAACAATCACAGCTAATATTTACATTTCAGTCATTATGTGCCATGCTCTATTCTAAGCACTTGGTACTTCTAAGCACAACATTAAATATGAACATTAAATGTAGAAACTATTATGACCTCCACTTTACAGAGGTGCAAACTGAGACAAAGACAGTAAATAGCTTGCTTGAGGCTCCCAGCTAGTAAGAGGCAGATGTGGGATTATGAACCCAGGTGGCCTGGCACCAGCCCATGCTTCTGACCACTATGCTAGCCTGCCTTTCCACAGCGATAGGAGTGTGCAGGAAAGCTCTGAACGGGGCTTGCACTGAGATGCCATTCTTGAGATGCCATTGTTCTCCAGGCTTGTCCTGTATGTCCCAGCCTGAGGGCTTGTGTCTATTTCCCCTAATACATCCCTATCAGACTCCATCCCAGCAGCACTCCCCACCCCCCCCATAAACACCCCAAATTCATACTCCCTTGCCTGGACAAAATCTTACAGTTCCAGCTACTATCTTCCACTTTGTCCTTATCAGGAGGAGCAGTCTGGGTGGTACCGATGTAGGGAACCAACCACTTAGTGGGGGGTTAAGAAAGACCTCTTAACCCAGAACTTCTCTCTGTTGTGACCCTCTCCTGCCCCCATTTGCCCAGCCCTTCTAATCCACTGGGTCCCTGGCCAGTGTGTGGGGCCCGGCCCCAGATTCTACAGAGCTGAATGCTTACCTCAGTGCTGACTGCTTCATCAGAAGGGTTGATCAGGACCACTGTTTCTAAAACGTCACTTCGGTGATGAAGGATCTTTTGTCCTGCAGGCACAAAAACACACACAAAAGGGAGACCTTTAGCTTTTCCAGATAAAAACTGCCCTGCTGCTCCTGGGACAGCACAGGAATTTCTGCCTCCGATGTAGTACACAGCTCCGAGATTCTCTACATCATTTTGGGAAACATAACTGGTGCTATTAAAAAAGAGGGTGCAGCCACTAGCAGGTTCCTCCCCGAGCTGGGTTTGTGTGGTCCGGGGCTCCTCCTGCTCTCACACTCTCCAGTTTTCAGGCTCGGTCTAGGCAGCCTCCTTGCGGTAATGGCGGTTTTCATCTGAGACAAGGGTGGGTGCCAGGAAAACTCAATGGAGCTCTTGACATTTCCTTTCTCATGGTAATTGGGGATGTTTCTCCGTATCAGCCTTTATTCTGGTGAGAACTGCACTGAGATTAATTAGGAGCCTTATTGTGAAATGAATGACATCCAGAAACTCCAGCTAACAATTAGCCCAACAATCAGAATGGCTGTCTGAGGCAGGCTTACAGTCTGTTGGAGTATTCATTAATTAATTCACTTGCTCATAGGAAACTGGAGACACTGTAAGCAAATGAAAAGTGGAGAACAACCCTCCCACGAAACAGGGTGACCAAACTGCCCCCTAAAAATATGCACAGTGGACGGAGAACAACAAAGCAAGGTGTTGGGTGTGATGACCGCCTGTCTAAGGAAGGCTGAAACCCTGCAGGGCGGTGGCTCCACATCCCTGACTTCCCCCCACTCACAGGTCCTAGGGTCATTCGGTGGCCGAACCAGCCCTCCAGCCAAAGGGGACGGAGACCCGTGCATGACCTTCTATGAAGACTCCCCCTCCCTGGACAATGGGATGAAATGATCAGGCGGATGTACAGCCAGAGTTGGTGATACATGCTTGGGCAGCTGCTAAGGACAGGGAAGTGGGTGTTCTCTCTGAAATGTGGGAGGGAGACGCATGGTTGGGAGGGTAGACACAAACATGTCTGCTGCTTGGAAGTACAATGACGCTCAGGCAGCAGGAGGAAATGGAATAGAATCTGAGGGAGGCAGACACCAGAGGAGAGAAATACAAGAGGAAAGAATGACCAAAAGCAACTGTTCTCTAGAAAAATAGTTCGGCAGTTCTTCACAAAGCTAAAATAGAATTACTGTATGACCCCAGCAATCCCACTTCCAGGTGGAATTGAAAGCAGGAACCTGAACAGATGCTTGTATGCCAACGTTAATTGTAGCATTATTCACAATGGTAAGACAGCCCAAATGTCCATCTATGGATGATTGGGTAAAATGTGGTATATCAGTACAATGGAAGATTATTCAAACATAAAGATGAATGAAGTTCTGATAATGCCAAAACATGGATGAACCTAGGAAACAGTCTGCTAAATGAAATAAGCCAGATACAAAAGGAAAAATATAGTGATTCCAATTATATGAAATCTCTAGAACAGGCAACTTTATAGAGTTAGAGAGTAGATTAGAAGGTACCAGGAACTAAGAGAAGGAGAATGGGGAGTTATTGTTGAGTGGGTACAGTTTGTGTTTGGAGTGATGAAAATGTTTTTAAAATAGAGGTGATGAAGGCTGGACGCAGTAGCTTTTGCCTATAATACCAGCACTTTGGGAGTCCGAGGCAGGAGGATTGCTTGAACCCAGGAGTTCAAAACTAGCCTGGGCAACAAAGTTGAGACCCCATGTCTACAAAAAAAAAAAAAATGGCCAGGTGCGGTGGCCCATGCCTATAATCCCAGCACTTGGGGAGGCCGAGGCAGGCGGATCACGAGGTCAGGAGTTCGAGACCAGTCTGGCCAACATAGTGAAACCCCGTCTCTACTAAAAATACAAAAAATTAGCTGGCTGTGATGATGTGTGCCTGTAATTCCAGCTACTTGGGGGGCTGAGGCAAGAGGAGAATCATGTGAACCCAGGAGGCAGAGGTTGCAGTGAGCCGAGATTGCACTATTGCACTCCAGTCCCGGCAACAGTGTCAGACTCCATCTCAAAAAAAAAAAAAAAAAAAAAAAAAAGCTGGGTGTGGTGGCACACACCTGTGGTCCCAGCTATATGGGAGGCTGAGGCAGGAGAATCAATTGAGCCCAGAAGGTCAAGGCTGCAGTGAGCCAAGAACATGCCATTGCACCCCAGCCTGGGTAACAGAGCAGGACTCTATCTCAAAAAACTGATAAAATAAAAAAAGAGGGGATGGTTGTAGAACCTTGTGAATGTAATTAATGACACCAAATTGTACATTTTAAAATAGTTAAAATGGCAAATTTTATATTTTATATATATTTTATCATGACTTAAAAATTAATAATATACCAAAAAACATTCACTAGTACACTATAAATGGGTAAATTGTATGGTATGCAAACTAGATCTCAATAAAGCAATTAGAAAATAACAAACATAAAGCAGTCCAGGATACACTATTCTTTTTCCTTTATATCAAGAAGGACCCAGAAGTACTACAGAAACAGCAACATGTTGAAATAGTCACCACCAACCACCATCACTGTTACCAAGCCCATTCTCCCCCACCATCTTCCTTTCCCTAACAGCTAACATTTACCAACAAACCCCACATCACAGATAGAAGCCTAAACAGAACAATCATGGTGTCAGGCACTGTTCTAAGACACACATGGCTTCATTTAATCCTCAGAAGAGCTCTGCGACATAGGTACTGTGATTATCCCCCTTTACTGTCAAGAGCAATGAGTCTACAGAAGAGAATTAACCTGCCCAAAGTCACACAACTAGTAAGTGGTCAAGCCAGGACTTGGAGCCAGGTCACCTGGATCTAGAGTCCTTCTGCTTCGCTGCCCTATGGGGTTGGTTACTGGACTAAAATTTGTGAAAATAGACAAGGCACAGACACCAAATGCCAAAAGACAGTTAGGGAAAGGTTCAAAGAAATAAAATCAGAGATGAGCTTACAAAAGCAGGAAGGCAGAAAATATTAGGAGAAGAATATTGGCCAAAAAAAGGCAAAGGTGGCAGAATATCCCACAAAAAAGAAGTTAAAATTAAGAGAAAATATGTGATGTCTTACTCCAAAAGCCTAAAAATAAACTCCAAAACAGAACAAAGTCCCACAGTTTGGGCAGACAAAGAACTGAGGCTTAAGAAGAATAAACCACAGGAAAGAAAGTTAATTTATTATGAATGCTAAATACTGTAATTTATTGGACATTGCTTTTTGGCATTTTGGTTGTTTTTGGTTTTGACAACCATGTACATTTAAAGCTAAAGCAAAAGAAAATCAACTTAAATAAGCAAAGGATAAAATGAAAATTGGCAAGACACACGAAACTATCCTCTTTCTAGGTCTTTCCATCAGTGGTCTTCTTGAAACAAAGGTTTCAAGAGCCTCAAAGGCACTAGGTTGAGATGAAATTAAGCAAAAGCTTAAGACCAAGGAGAAGGAATATCATTTCTTTGGTCACGATTTTGTTGTGGGCACCCAGAGCATCAGGCAGCGCAATATCCGAATATGACTGTCATCACGTCTGTATTCTGCAGGAATCCATACAAGTAGACTTGAGCAAGGTACCTAAAGTGGCTCCCTCCGCAAGTGATGGTAATGAAATCAGAGCCTCTTTCTTTCTGAAGTGATCCTACACAATGCCCTCAGCCTTGCCAACCGCACCCTTCAACACCCACGTCCAGGTGACAGCAGCCTGCACGGTCCACCTGCCTCCACATCACGCTCTTCCCCAAACACACAGTGAGCTCGCCTGCTGCCGAGGTGGCCCCTGGCAGGAGGCTTCTTACCATCCACCAGCCGTCCCTATCTTTGGCTTCATCACTTGCAAACAAAACAAATGCCACGTGACAGCTGCCATTTACCTCCACTCCTTCCAAGTCAATCTTCAGACCAGTTTGCCCAGGAATTCAACTAACGATGTTCTCTTCTGTCCATCTTTGGAAATATCGAGAGGAATGGCACAGACGTGCACCAAGATGCCATGGCTGCTCCTTCAACAAAAGCCTTTTTATAGGATCGGATTTGAATGAAGGAGGGGATTTAAAGGGAGAGAGAGAAGCCTCTAGCTCTTGTCACAGCCAGACTGTGGGCCAGATTCTTTCCTGGGACGATGTAAAGTGGGGCCGGGCCACCCCAGCATCTGGTCAAGCCTGGCAGAGGGGCCCTGACGCGCCCCCACCCCTGGCATCCCCGTGGGTGCCAGCTTTCCTGCGGCAGGCGGGCGGGTTCTCGGCGCAGGCGACTGGGATGCTCACAAAGTTGCATATTTGGGGAATGCTTCACACTGGGAAACGGGCCAGGCATTCTGAAGGGAGGCCACCACCCTGGCTTGTAAAGGTCTCATTCAGTTGCTTCAGAAAAGAAGTTCCCAGGAAAGAAAGGCAGCCGGGTTCCTCTCTCCCCACCATTGTAGTCCGCATTCTCCATTCGACACCTCACAGGGAAACCCTTAGGCAGCCCCGTGAATAGTTAACTTTCCCCGGCATCGGCATCGGTCTGAGGGGCAGCAAAAGCGGGGGCTCGACCTGGAATGACTGTGTCGCTTATTGCTTCATAAGAAAATGTCTTTGCGGGCTTCCCCACAAAACTCAGCATGATTGTGAAGCCTCGACCTGGGTCGGGGGCGGGGGCGGGGGCAGTGGAGAAGATTGTGTGTGACAAAAGGGGTCCGCGCCACCTCAGAATCAAAAGAGGACAGTCTGAGGACCCTCGAAGCAGCAGGGGCCTTGCAGACAATGAGACTTTTGTTTGTGTTCTCCCAAAGCTGTGTTTGGAACTCAAAAGGAAGCCTGCATTTTTTGGTTATTGTGGGGATTTTATTCCTTTTTGAAAACGTGTCAGATTAATTGAACCTATGTGTCTTATAAGATTTGGCTTTTTTAGTAGCTTATGTTTTACTATATTCAATTGATTCTGAAATCTCTTAAAGCAAAATGTTATTATCTATGTATGTAAATTTCTAGGATGCTTGCGGGATCTCTTCTCCACAGAGTTTAGGATTCATCTACACACAGACACACACACACACACACCCCTCAGAGGCTTTGCCCTGGTTTTGGAAGAAGGAAATAGAAATGGTAGTTGAAGACTAAAGAAAGCCTCTGATTTGTACTCAGTATGAAAGGGAAATGATGAGGAGGGTCCTGAACTACTGGTAACCAGGACTGAGGGGCATGGCATGGGCAGGGGCTTTAGTCAGGAGAAAAGTCGTCCTGCCCCCATCTCTGCCTCTCTGCTGTGTCAGCTCCCACTGCCGCCCTCTCTTCACCTACCCACTACTCCCAGCCCCCTGCCCAGATTCAACAATGGAATAACTTACAGTGTGAAGATTCTGGAGTTAGAGAGAAAAATATGTGAGATAAAAAAGGACTGGGTTGATTTAGCTGAAAGTAAAGTTTAGTCAATCGAGAAAGACCATAAGCACTAAATGTCTTGATTTTAAAGTCTGTTTTCAAGCCGGGCACGGTGGCTCATGCCTGTAATCCCAGGACTTTGGGAGGCCGAGGCAGGTGGATCACTTGAGGTCAGGAGTTTGAGACCAGCCTGGCCAACATGGTGAAACCCTGTTGCTACTAAAAACACAAAAATTAGCCAGGCATGGTGGTGCATGCCTGTAATCCCAGCTACTTGGAAGGCTGAGGTATGAGAATTGCTTGAACCTGGGAGGCAGAGGTTGCAGTGAGCTGAGATCACGCCACTGCACTGCAGCCTGGGCAACAGAGTGAGACTCCACCTCAAAAAATAAAAAATAAAAAATAAAGTCTGTTTTCATTAGAAGGAAGAAGAGAAGGAGGGAGGGAGGAAGGAAGGAGGGAAGGAAGGAAAAACGGGAGGGAGGAAGGGAAGGAAGAGAAAATGATAGCAGTCAGAGTTATTCAACTCACCTCTTTACCAAAGTGAATTTTTTTGAGAGGAAACCTCTAACCTCCGACCCCTTTTGCAAAAAACACTCCCAAGACTAAAGTGTAGCTAAACGGCTAAGAGCAAGAAATGAAAGGTGCTTGGTACAGGAACTAAGAATTAGTAACTAACCAACAGGTCTCCTAGTAGCTTGTAATAGCAGCTTTTGGTGTGAAATCATTTCCAGCTCCAGGCCTCCTTTCTGTAGAAACCCACATGGCAGGTAAAGCAAATGTGTGGTTGATTTGAAGAGAACGGGAGTTGGTGAGGCAGGAGGGGAGACGCCTGAAGCAGCAGAGGTTTGTAGGGAACCTTTTCTTCCAGAGCCCGTCACAGAAGTCTTCTCTATCCCTGTCAACTAACATTGGGGCCCAGAGGCCTGGCAGGAAGGTTTCCCCAAAACTTCCTTTTCAGAGGGAGGAAAGGTGCCAGCAAATAAGGAAGCCTCGCGAGCAGCACAGAAGCCTGTTCCTGAGAGCCCCAGGTGGTTCTCCCTGTGCCCCTCTATCCCACCGCATCATTTCTAAGCAAGAAAAACAGAGAGAAAGAGAAAGAGGTGAACATAGGCTACCCAGTAACCATGCTCTGAGAAGCTACAACGAGCAGCTCTCCATCCCAGGTGCCCCAGCTTAGAGCTCCGGAGAGGGTCCAGGAGAAGGATCGAGGCAACCCAGCCTAACAGAAGACTTCCTTGGCTCCCCTGGAGCAAGAACCCACCTCGGCCCTGAGGGAGGACATGATCCCAAGGCACGGTGAGTCGCAAAACCCTCACCCCTGCCACAGAGGTACTGTTAGAAGACAAAGGTGCTAGGAGACTTGGTTCTAATGCCACGGATCCCCAAAGACCAAGAGCATCAGCACAGAAAACAGAAGGCCAGCTGTTACCAGGAAATTACACAGAATCTGTCTCCAGGGAAGTAAAACTCCTAGCCCTGGAGGGAGCTGGATTTCTCAGGGGTCCTCCGCATCAAATTAACTCCCCCAGTCAACTCACTCATCTTTTCGCCTTCATCCGCTCTTGCACATCTCAGCCTGAGGCTTGGAAAAGAACCTTTTCTAGGCCGGGTGTCTCAGAGGCAACAGGGAACATGAGCCAAAAGGTGGCAAAAGCATAATTCAATATGCATGCTGGTTTTAAGGTCATGCACACGTTGGAGCACCTTCTATGTGCCAGGTGCCATCCCACCTGAGTCCAAAAATGACTGAATACAAGGCTAATACACAGAAACGGGTAGTGACAAAATCTAATCCTTTGATCACCAGAGAGTCCATCACCAGAATACAGCAATAAAACCTTACATGTGTAGAGCGCCTTAGAGTTGCCAAAGCATTTTGTCCTTCAGGTAGCTTTGTTTAGTCTCACAGCATTTTTACGAAGTAGTGGGGCAAATATTATCCTCTCTTCATGGATGAAAGAGCTGAGGTTTACTGACTTGACAGTGTGGAAGAACAGGCCTGGGGACCCTTGTCACGCTCCACGAGGCCACTCAAGGCCAAGGTCAGTGCTGTGACACTATTCCTTTCTCCTTTTCCTGATCCACTGCCATCCAAAATAAAGATTTTCAAGCTGTGATGCCAAGATTCTCCTTTGTAAGAGGTAAGTGTGCGGCCAGCGTTGGCTGCTGGTCAGTCCATGCCTGCTGAATTGCCTGAGTGTGTGTGAGTGTGTGTGCGCGCGCACGTGTGTGTGCACCCAGCAGGGCACTATGGCCTCCCACATACGTCCTGAGGGCAATTCCTTTTTGGTTTCTGCTGAACCATCAGCCAAGTTCTTTCCCACCTTCCCCCTATATTCCTAGAAATGACATTTCTTTTCTGTGGGAAATAAATTTTTGTTTATGCATCTGTTTCATCTCTGATATATGTTCCTGAATCTATGGCTCTCCAAATTTTGAACACTTGTTTTTTTAAGAGAATTAAAAAAACAAGTTCAGGAGACTTTGCAAATAATTTTCTTTAGTTTAAATAAAGTGATCATTGCTTGTGAGTTAGACAACATTTTTTTACCTTGGATATCTTTTGTGTTACAGGGAATTTAGTTATTACCTAACTTGAGTCTGTACCTAATTTTCTCTATACTTCCTGACCTTGTGGTTGTTAGTTTTCTTTTTTGTTGTCAGTGGTTTCAGTTTGGTTTTCCGTGTGCAGGATTCTCATTTGACCTGCTTTCTAAAACCTCTCTTCGGTGTTTCTCTCCTACCCAGTCCCATTCTCTTAGGTTCCCCTCTTCCTTTTTTTCTTCTCCCTTTTAAAAATTCTCAAGGCAAAGGGATGAGAATCAAGGACATGAAGGGTTAAGGTGAAAGACAGGGGAAGGAAGACGTTTGCTCCCTTTTTCTCTGTTTTATCCTCTGGCTGAAAGAAGCAGAAATAAATAACATAGATGGTGTTGAAACTTGGGCTCCCTGGAGGGCACCTAAGTAGGACCAGCAAGGCCCAACCCTGGCACCAGCTGTAGTTGATAAGATAGCCTAAGGGTCACATATTCAACAAAGTACAGAAGCAACAGATTAAAAATAAAAATAAAAAAGGCACATGGAGTGAAGGGTGATGTAGTAATCTGTCAGGGGAGCCAACTCCAGGTGTCTTTAAATACAGTTACCAGCCTGGGCAGTATGGTGAAACCCCATCTCTACAAAAAGTACAAAAATTAGCCAGGCATGGTGGTGCACGCCTGTGATCGCAGCTACTCGGGAGGCTGAGGTGGGAGGATCACTGGAGCCCGGGAGGTCCAAGATCACACCACTGCACTCCAGTCTGGGCAACAGAGTGAAATCCTGTCAAAAGAAGGAAAGGGAAGAAAGAAGGAACGAAGGAGGGAAGGAGGGAGGGAGGGATGGAAGGGGGAAAGAGGGGAAGGGGGAAAGGGGGAAAGGGGGAAAGGGGGAAGGATGAAAGGAGGGAAGGAAGGAAGGAGGGAATGAGGGAAGGAAGGAAAAGGAAGGAAGGAAGGAAGGAAGGAAGGAAGGAAGGAAGGAGAGAGTTCAATGCCTACTCGTGTTGGTGTTTGCTTCACCATTTCCAAAGCACTTTCTTCTGTGTCCACTTACTTAAGCTCTAATGACAGGGTCCCAAGTTTCTGATCTGGTGTCCTCTAGGCTGAGACAAGGTGGGATCTGTGAGTGCCCTGTTCTCTAAGCAAAACCTGCTGCAGGCAAAGGAAAACACACATGCCCCTCATGCACAAGAAAGGAGTCTCCTCTTCTGCATGTAAAATGTGAGGAGTCCAGCAGCCAAGAGGGAAATGTGCTCCCCGCAAGCCTAGCAGAAGGATTTGTTGCTCTTACAGAGTAAGACATCAGAATTTCCTCACCTCGCAGAATGGGAGGACCTGAAGGAGTCTTGGTGACAATTTCATCCCCTCTCTCTTCCTCTTGTTTTACAGAAGAGAAAACCGAATCTCAAAGACGAGGAGTGGCCTGTCATAGGCTTTTCCTATGCATATTGCAGTCAGTTCTATTGGAGAGTGGGTACTAAAATACTAACACTACTTTTCACTTGTGATGGACTTAATGGTTTATACAATTTTTTATTTTCACAGTACCTCATTTGCATATCACGAAGGTCAATGTTTATCATTCTTCCTATTTTATAGATGGACAAATAGAAGCTGTTGGGACAGGTTCCTTAATAAGAGTTAGCTGTCTTGTCCAGCATCAGAGAGACAAAATAAGCGACTGAACTAAGATTTATCTGTTTAGTTATTTATTCATTTTGAGACAAGGTTTCTCTCTCTGTCACCCAGGCTGGAGTGCAGTGGTACAAACATGGCTCACTGCAGCCTTGACCTCCTGAGCTCCAGTGATTCTTCCACCTCAGCCTCCTAAATAGCTGGGACCACAGGCACAGGCCGCCATGGCTGGCTAATTTTTTGTACTTTTTGTAGAGATGGGGGTTTGCCGTGTTGCCCAGGCTGGTCTCGAACTCCTGGGTTCAAGCAATCCTCCTGCCTTGGCCTCCCAAAGTGCTGGGATTACAGCTTGAGCCACCATGCCCAGCTGGAACTAGGTTTTAAATCCAGTCCACAGGACTCCTGATCCCTACTCTCTTTTCACTGTCCCTCACTGCTTCTCAGATTGTTTTAAGTGTTTACAAGTTCCAGATCCTTAATTTTTAAGAATAAGATCTGAGATACATTTTCCTCAGAATGTTATAGAATAATCCCAGCATTTGGGATATGGATCTGGGAATCATTTTTGTTTTGAAGAAACCCTGCGGTGTGCCAGGTGCCCTGTGCAGTATTAGGTAAAACCAAAAGATTACCTATATCAGCTATTTTTACCACAAAAAAGCCACTTTCACATGGTTCATCAATTACACCTGACTTTGAGACTAGAGTAGGTTTCAGACACCTTTTTAAAAAAATCTGAATGGTCTTCTCCTGCTTTTTTATTCCCCATTTGTTAAAACAATGTGAATTGTTTTAGAAGACACAATTTTCTGGAGGTTAGTTCAGGCAAATTTGTGCTATGTTCATAAACTGAGCACTGAGATTAACACATGAATGAGATGCTCCCCGTATCCTGAAGAGATACGGTTTAAAGAGGAGACAGTGTTTTGACAGTTTCTAAATCAGGAATCATAAGTCATAAGGAGGGTCTGATACACAGCAGAGGCGCAATCAATATTTCAAAAAGGAATGAATAAGAACAATGGCTAAGGTATATTCAAGACCTGCCCTGGGTCAAGACCTGACCTAAGCTCTTTATGTCTGTGATCTGATGTAATGTGCACATTAATGCTATGAGGAAGCCACTCTTGCCATTTCACAGAGGAGGAAAAGGCGGCACAGCGCAGTGGAACAGCAGTGCAACAGTCTGCATTAGTTCGTAGTGGAACTGGGCTGGAGACCGGGTGTTCAGTATCCAAAGTCCAGGCTTTCAACTAATAAGCTATCCTAAAGGGAAGCAGGAAGACAGATGACAGAGAGTTTGCTTGGGGGCATGCTCAGTTTGAGGTCCCTGTAGGATCTCCAGATGGCTCTGTCCAATAAGAGGCAGAAACGTGGCTCTCATGCTTGGCACTAGGCTTGGCCAGAAACACAGATGATGAATGCTTTATTGATTAATAACAACATAATAAGTGACCTCCTTTAAAATCATCCTCACATGATTTTTATGTATTTCTATCCTAATACCCGAACACACTGCTAGCATTATTTCCCCTGGGAGCAAATGTAATCATTAAAGGCTCAAACAACTTTTCCCAGGAAATATTGATTCTTGGAGTCATTTGATAGGTTTATCGGACATTTAATTTGCCATCAGACTCCTGACATTGATCAAATCCAGGGAAATGGTTGACCTTTCACCCTCGTCTGTTACTATCAAACCAAATCATCAGACTACTATTCGGTCTCAAAGCCAGCTGCCTTTTAAAAACAAAAATCAAATTAGTCTTTTTCGGTATTTGGCTATTGAAAAGAAAACCAAAAAAAAAAGAAAACATGCAAATGGCTGACATAACACATATTAAACCTAGAATCTACTGATTTCCATCCCTCAGAAAGTTGTTAGCTCTAGGCCAAGGAGAAATAGTATGAGTTGATTTTTCCCTGGTAAACTGTGAGGGGGACAATACCATTGGTAGTGGCAGCATCAGGCTGGGCCACAGCAACCAGCTTGGTGATCGGCCAGGAAGGGACTTCTTAAGGTCAAGATGCTGACCAAAAAGGATGAGGCTCAAGACCTGAGCTCTGATCTTGGCTGAAGTGGTACCTCGGCTGCCACCATCTGTAATAAGTAATGTACAGGTGGACACTCAGGTCCTGCACCCCAGCCAGGATGAATAAATCTGGTCATGTCGTTACAGGATTTGACATATAGCCTTAGCCCAACCCAAGGGACCTGTGATTTTTGTTGTTTGTATGAATCGTGTTTATTCCTCTACTGCATCATTTCAAAGGGTGAGGTGGAGATGGCTCATTCGTAAGTGCCGACAGAATCAGCACCTATGTACTTCCTCTCTCCACGGTGCCTGTGATGTTGAGTCATGGCTGGATGCCTGGCTGCCCAGAACAGCACACCCAGTTCCCAATGACCTTGGTTCTTCCCTCTTCCAGACCTCAAGGGTGATTCTCAGCACACCAGGGGCACAGTCCTGATTCTGCTTTCCTGTTCTTTACCCTCAGTTACAGGCCCTGTCTGGGAAACCAAAATGATGTCTCACTTAAAGCCTAGTTCTCAACTTCTCCCATTTGGGTTTGATTGAATCCCAAACACGTTTCTTCCACTTAAAAAAAAAAATTTTTTTTTGAGGGAGGGTCTCACTCTGTCGCCCAGGCTAGAGTAGCATAAATATGGCCACCTGCAGCCTCGACCTCCTGGGCTCAAGCAATCCTCCCAACTCAGCATCTCCAAGTAGCTCACACTACAGGTGTGTGCCACCATGCCCAGCTAATTTCTTTTGTTTTTTTGTAGAGATGGGGTCTCACTATGTTGCCCAGGCTAGTCTCAAACTCTTGGGCTCAAGTGATCCTCCCACCTCAGCCTCCCAAAGTGCTGGGATTACAAGTGTGAGCCACTGCAGCTGTCCTTCTTACACTGTTAAATGCCTTTTCTTTAAACTCTTGGCCCACCGATGGTCTTTCAAGACCTCTACTGCATCTTCAGGCACTATCCTTTGCTATGTTAATCTCAAAAATAGCCCCCGAAAAGCCATCATATTTGCTCATGTTTTCCTCTTTACTATACTCCTTTTCCTTATTCTGAGCAGAAAAGACTTAAGTCTTTTCCCCCTTTCCCTTTAACCTTTCCTGCTCTCTTTATGTTGTCCTGACATGCAGCAGCAAGAGAAGGGTGTCACTTTTGAAGACTTTGATAAGCTACGTGAACATAAAGCTTTGGGCAGATATTTTAGCTCCATATATTAAGCTTTATTTTATTTTATTTTATTTATTTTATTTTTGAGATGGAGTTTTTCTCTTGTTGCCCAGGCTGGAGTGCAGTGGCACAGTCTCGGCTTACTGCAACCTCTGCTTCCTGGGTTCAAGCTATTTTCCTGCCTCAGCCTCCCGACTACCTGGGATTACAGGCACCTGCCACCACACCTGGATAATTTTTTTGTATTTTTAGTAGAAACAGGGTTTCAACACATTGGCCAGGCTGGTCTCGAACTCCTGATCTCAGGGGATCCACCCACCTCAGCCTCCCAGGGTGCTGGGATTACAGGCGTGAACAACCACGTCTGGCTATATTAAACATTAAAGAGGACCATGCAACAAGGTCTTGGCAGGTAAACTGTTCTGACCACTTCTTCAGAGGCTCTGCCACAGGGGATACTGAGCCACTGTGTATGAGATAGTCCCAGCTCCTCTCGGTGGGCAGAAGCAGGAGAAATTTAATAGAACTTTCTCCAACTAAACCCTTCACCACTTCTCCCTCAACCAAATCCATACCCTATATTTCAGCAGTAAAATATTTATTAAAAGGCTAAAAAAATATATTTAGTAAAGGGTAAATACTTGCACGAACTATTGAGTACTCTCTTGGAAACATCATACAGAATTGACCTTCTTGTAAGCTTCCCTTCATATCATTGTTTTTACAGCAGATAAAGAGATGTGAAACCCAGCTTGCTGCTGACTCAGGCCTATGGAGAATCATACTTTGACCGGTAGGATGCAGGCCCTTGGGTTTTAAATTAGCCGTTGAGTTTTTCATTTCACCTAATAGCATTCAACTTAAAGAGCCATACTACTAAAGCTTACATGAAATAAACCGGAAATTTACAATGCTGATGTGTTCATTTAATTTCCACTAACAGGAATCTAAATTTTTAGTAAATCGGATGTTCATGCCAGTTGGTCACTGCATTCATTTTTTGCCCTACTGGGATACTTTGCTTGAAGGTTGTTTTAAATAAAGAGTGTTGTTCGGTGATAGAATTTACTGTGCCATAAAATAAGGCATCACACCCACTTAAATCTAATCCATTTCTTACATGTCCAGCTCATAATTTTATTTCCTCTGGGAATATCTCTCTGTCCACTTCAATTCCCAGAGTTGTCTCTTACCCCCAATTTCTGGGATAGCAGTTAAGAGTCTCTATACTATATAGCTCAATTAGAGGAAGTACATAGTATTTATATGAGCTATTGCCTCCAACCAACTTATAAGACTCTAGTTAACAAAATGCTTTCACATACTTTCATGTATCTCTCATTGAACTTCCTGTGAAGGTGGCAATTTCTATGTAAATCTTACAGGGCTTAGATCCGAGCCTTCCACCTATAGGGATTCAGGTGATGACAATCTTTTGCAAAACAGGAGAACTAAAAATACACATACCCATAGTTACACACAAACACTCACTCCATTTCTGAGTGGCATTTACCATAATAGTGTAGATTGAAATGTGTGTGTGATTCAGTCCACACTATTATGTTAAATCCCACTCAGAGGGATTTAACAAGCCAAGTAAGCAATCAAAGTGTGATTTGCTTACTTTGTCTTTAGAAGTAAGCAAATCAGGTGATCTACCTTCAGGATCTGAAAAATACACACCCAGGCCATCATTAGCAGAAAGCCCACTGCTGTGCATAAATAATTAAAAAGAAGACACTGCCTAGCTCTTTCCAAGTGATTAGGGTCAAAAACTGCCCCAAAGTTTCAGGAGTTGTGTGTCTGGTTTTCTCACACGCCCATTGGATTTTGCCTGTGGTCATTCTGCCACCCCGTAAGATCTCTTAAGGAATTAAAATTAGGCATCACTAGAAAGATTTCATTTTGATTTTATATTCAACTACAAAGTCTTCACAAGGTCACTATTAAAGGGGTGCCACAGCATGTCCCCAAACCACATTTTTTGCTGAAGGTTAATTTCTTACCTCAACAATGTAATTTTTATTTATTTTAAGATGAATACCATTGACCTCTGGGAGATTATAACTGAAAGAATACATCTGCTTATTTAGGAAAACGTGATGTAGTAAACCAAAGGAATTAAGTTCTGGGCCATATATTTAATCAATGGTTTACTTAACAAACAGAGATTTGTTTCTGAGGCAATTCAACCAAATCTGACCAATGGGCATTTTCAAGGCATTGATAAACATACTCTGAACCAACAGACGTAGCTCTCTTGAGAAAGAGGTCTGAAACCCTTGACGAAGAGCAAGTCAAACAAGGTAGTCAAATAAATTCTATCCTCTTCTATCTTCTTTTTAAAAAGACTGAAATTTTAGTTTAAAATGAGTTCAAGGAGGGAGGGAAATAATCTGGAGACTTTGAGGAAACTTGCCCTTGAGCAAATCCCCAGATTTTAATTTACATGAGAAGTAACAAGTTCTCATAAGAAAGGCAGTATGCATAAAATCACTTTCTACATTGCTGTCTTGCATTAGTCTCCATTGGGTATTTTGTATGTATTTATATATACTTGGAATATATGCAGTGATCCATATGTATGCTAATCAAAGTTCTTACAATGTATTACTCTTTGCTCTTTCACAAATTAAACAGTATAAATTGGGAGCACAGTTTGTCCCTGTAAAAATGCCAACAGGTAAGCCGGCCCTAGAGAAAAATGGACCAAATCAAGCTCTGCCAGAGCTCTGGAGTATAACTGAAAGAACACAGGATTTCTGCCCAGAAAGCAACACTGAACACCTCATTTATTTTGAGGTGGAGGCTGTCGCTGGAGAAGCTGGAAGGTGAGATGGAGCACCCTAAGGTTGCAGAGGGCACCACTGCTCAGCGTAAACTCAGATATCTGGAAAATGCAAGGCTTCAAAATTAAGGATTGGAAAGGCAGGAGCTGAGCAAGCCTGAGGCCCTCCTCAGCTCAGGGCCTTGGCCAAGTGACAGGAGCTGGACAGGGGCAGGAGCCAAGTGGAGGAGCAGTGCTTTCTGTGGGTCAGCTATCCCTCCAGAGGAGAGCCGAACCACATTCCCGACTCCAGTTCACTTTTTTCTCATAGTTCTTAAACAACAGAAGATGATGCCTTAATGTGTTATCTATATCGCCCTGAAAAATACCTGCATTTCCTTCTGTCATATCGAATCAAATTCATTATAAAATTTCCTGTTTCATATCTACAAAATTACTCTAAAGAATGTTACATTTTTATTTTAAAAAATTAAGGGTTATTGGGGGAAAGAAAGTCTACTTATCAATACTTCTTTTGATTCCAATGACAAAGTAAAAAATATATTTCTCATTTCTGGTCCATTCTCTTTCAGTATAAAATGTCTGTGCACTCTTGCTTCGTTAGACAAAGCATTCCTTTAATATCTTGGTCTGTTTTTATTTGATTTAAAGAATGACAGTTGCAAAAGGATATCTAATAGAACACTAGAGGTACACAGCTTGGCACATACAAAATATTCTGAATGAGTCTTTCCCTTATAGATGGATGATTCTTTTAAGTGGGCTCAGTTGTGTGCTTTCCCCAGTTTGCATCTGACTCTTGTGGTCAACTGAGAAGTGTCCTGTTCAGAAAAGTAGTAGAGAGAGAACCAGCTCATACTGTATTATGAATATTTTCTGGAAGCTCTGATAATAACTTTGGAGTTTCATCTTAACTTGCTAACTTTCTAGTCCTTGGGGGTAAAATTTTTGCTTCTTGTTTTAAAAAAATTCAATTAACAAATTACAAACTATGAGATAGATGCAGTGAAAATCAACCCAAATAGGAAATTCTGCTCACTTATTTTCCATACGACTTGCATGGACCAGGAAGGTGGTAATTTAGCAGAACGCTAAACCATGATGTAAATGTGGATCCCCTGTTTCCCTTTGTTCCTCCTCTCTCTTTTGTAATGTCTGCATTTTGGCATTTCTGCATTGCCTCTTTGGTTTCAGAGCTTTCTCACCGAGCCATTTCCCGTGGAAAAAAAAAAAAAAAAGAAGAAGAAGAAGGAATATAGCAATTAGCATACATTATGTGGCTGTACCAAAAGCTATACTCACAAACATGTCTGCATGACAGACAAGTGGGCTGTGTTTCGTCTTGTTTCCTGGACTGCCCCGTCCTGCCCACAGTCTGCCATTTGCCAACAGAAGATGCCACCCCTTCCCTTCCTCCGCCATCAGCTTTCCCAGCACTGTGCAGCCAGTCAGCTTGCTGGCTCAAAGTACTACTTAATGAGTTTTTAATTCAGTTTTGACTCTGGAACCCAGCCAGCTACTGCTGCCTGGGGCTTGCATTTCCCTTTACACATCCTCAGCGAATAGTCATAAAGACAAGACGCTTCACTGTTGGATTTCTACAGGGAGGATTAGCTAGGCCTCGGGCCTCACATTATCGCCAGGTCTTGCTGGCTGCAGACAAAAAAAGGGCTAAAGGGAGTTATCTCACAGAGCCAGGGGAAGAATCAGGGAGACACCTCTGAGTGCTGGGAAGCTGCTGTCTCAGCCTCTCTAGGGAGTGAACACTACTCTGTTATCAGTGGGCCACAGTTCAGTGAGAACTAAACTACATGGAATATTTTGGAGGCCAAATTCACATGCATTTTTACAAACAGATGCTCATTGTGTACTGGGATCCTGGAAGACTCCTCTCCACCAAGGTTCCAGTGGCCACTTCTTTCTCTCCCCAGAGGCTGGAAAGGGGTCTGCACGCTGCCCTTACCTCCCTGGATTCTGTTGACGATCATGAAAAAGTCACTGCTGCTTGGGGAGGCTCTGTATAAGCCACAGAAGCTATTACTCTAGGAGAAAATGTTGAAGAAACTCTCTGAGGCTTAAAGTGCTGGGATATACCTCGTACATGATGTAGTTTCTCCCACATTTGCCAAACCACAGCTAGCATATTACAGTGTAAAATTTCAGGGCCTGGGACTTGCAGCCAGAAGACCTGGGTTTAAGTCTTCTTGCCACTAGTATCATTTGGAGCAAGTGACACTGAGCCCTGTCTATTAAATGGGGATAATAATAATGCCTACTCTAAGAGTTGTTGTGAGGGTAGAACATGATGGGATCTCAGAGCTATTGAAATGTTTGCTATCACTAGGGTTTCTCCCTTCTAGTCTATCTTTTGCAGCTTGCTCTATCATAGCACGTAGCATGCTCTATCAGGCTGTCTCCCAACATGCAGTACATGTTCTACTGGCAGTATGCAAGACTGAGGTGATACACTGATGAGCTTTTTCACATTTTAATAGTAATGTATATTTTGTATATAGTGAATATGTTTAGGGTTATACGGCACTGCTTTTTCATCTAGGATAGTGATATAGTCCTGTTCAATAAATGGCTAAGTGAACTAATGGTCATTACATCCTATCCTCTTGTTTAGTGGATGGGAAAACTGAGCCCAAGAGGTCATGTGACTTGCTTGAGGTCCTGTTCCTGGTTTTGGGCCGGGAACAGCACTGTTGGTTGTTCTTGGTTCTTCCTCCTGGCCACAGAATCCTTCGGGATCATTGACTTGTGTAAGTAACATCTCTGTTAGCGTTTTAACCAACTGATATACAACATTTTAAATTCTGATTTATTTTAGATTCTGGCTCTGTGGACTTGACTATATTGTATGACTTAAGTATCTATTCAGTCATTTATTTATTCATTCATTCAACAAATATACATTAGGAACTTCCTCTATGCCAGGTCCTGGAGATATAGTGGTCAGCAAGACTTACATTCTAGTAGGGACAGAGGAGCAAAAATAAACAAATAATGAAGACAATTACCAGACAGTGATTGGCAAAGAATTAAAATATGGACATGTGAAAAAAAACAAACTGGGTGACTATATTTTGACCAGGGGACCTAGAAAGATTAAGGTCAAGAAATCCACTACAAATTAGCTGACAAAATTACCTTTTATTTCTGAAGTGTAGGCTTCAGTGGGTCCTGTACTTTGGTTTTAGCCTTTCAAGGTTCTCATGGTATTAAAATAGCAACAGTGGGAGAGTGTATCATACAAGACATACATGTCCAATTGCTAACAGGTGAACCCAATTGAAAAGAGGGAAAAAACAAACAAGGAAGAAAGGAAAGAGACTCTTCCAAGAAAAATACTCATTCATGGGTAAACATCACCTACGAATATCACCTATGAATAGAGAGAGATAAAACTCCCTAACAAATAAATACTAAAATTGTTTGAACAAAATACCCTTGCAAGCAAAAACACGCAGGGAAAGGAATGTTCACCCAACAGACTGAGAGCTCTTCTTTTTAAGACCACACAGGCCTTACCCTGTCCCTGAAGATAGGCAGAGGAGCTAGAATTGAGGTCCCACCCACCTCAGAATGGATATCTTAGTTAATTACTGAAGACAACTGTATTGGTTCCCTGGTTACCCTGCATGTGATTTCCATGATCCTTTGCCACTGTCATATCAGGCATGAGCTCCACGACTCAGACAAGAAAGTTGGCACTAGCAAAGAGATGACCTTGCAACATTACCAGGGAAACAGTTCCCATCCAGCCCATCATCAGCCCCTTTTTAAACTGTAAGAAGAGACCCAGAGAATAGCCAAATGAGTGTCATTCAATGAAGGATCCACTGCTCTTCAACTCAAGATGCCCCCAAAATTCTGATGCTAAAAATAAATTTCATACCACAGATGATGTCACCCTTGTCACAGTCCTGGCCTAGATTATCAACACCCTCACCTTAACTAGGAAACAATGCCTCCTACCTTGTGAAAACCCTGGGAACCAGGTCTCTGGGATGAAATGATGCAGTCCAATTAGAAGTCTTATAGCAGGCTGGGAGTGGCAGCTCATGCCTGTAATCCCAGCAGTTTGGGAGGCCAAGACAGGAGGATCACTTGAACCCAGGAGTTCAAGACCAGCCTGGGCAACATAACAAGATTTGTCTCTACAAAAAATTAGCCAGATGTGGTGGTGCACGTCGCAAGTACTCGTCCTAGCTACTTGTGATGTTGATGTGGGAGGATCACTTGAGCCTGGGAGGTCAAGGCTGCGGTTTGCCATGACTGCACCACTGCACTCCAGCCTGGGCAACAGAGCAAGACCCTGTCTCAAAAACAAAAAAAAAAAAAAAAAGAGAGAGAGAGAGAGAAAGAAAGAAAAGAAAAAAGAAAAAAGTCCTATAGCCTGTAACACAGGGTTATAGAAATATGAATTTATATGGATCTATTCCAAACCTCTGTTTCACAGATGAAGACATTAAGGTTCAGAAAGGCTAAGTGACTTGTCCGAAGTCACATAGCAAGATAATGGCAGAGCCAGGAGTAATGTGCAGGTTATCCACACACCCATCCTCCCCAAAGCAAGAGACTGAGGTTGCTCCCACAGGACCTCGTGCTCTTACAGCTCTATGACCCCGACACCTCCTTCCTACATCTATACTTTATCCCACACCAAATGGAAGCATTCTATTAAGTGATCTCATCGAAAGCGGCAAAAAAAAAAAGGATCTGATTCCTAATCTAGACATGACTCAGATTCCTTATTGAAAGCACAGATGGGCTGCAAGAGAAGCAGTTTAAGCTCAACTCTTAGGTTGCCTGTTTGGGTCAATGATGGTAAAAGCATGGAATCTCATCCAGTTGGCTACAAACGTTGGGCTAGAGGCGATCACACATCCTCCCTTCCTTTGGAAAAGAAATAGACTAGGAAACATAACTGCCTTATTTACAAAGCTATTTAGAGTCAGAAAACTCTTCACACAGAATGTCCAGTAAGTCTCCTCTCCTTAGGCTGCTCTATATTTTTCTTTTTTTTTCTTTTTTTTTTTTTTTTTTTGAGATGGAGTCTCATTCTGTCACCCAGGCTGGAGTGCAGTGGCATGATCTTGGCTCATTACAACCTCCACCTCCCGGGTTCAAGCAATTATCCTGCCTCAGCCTCCCAAGTAGCTAGGACTACAGGCATGCACCACCATGCCCAGCTAATTTTTGTATTTTTAGGAGAGACAGGGTGTCACCATGTTGGCCAGGCTGGTCTCGATCGCCTGACCTCGTGATCCACCCACCTCAGCCTCCCAAAGTGCTGGGATTACAGGCGTGAGCCACCGCGCCCAGCCTAGGCTCCTCTATATTTTTCTTTCACAGAGACCCCTCATGACAAACTCTAAATGATGAATGAAATGAAAATCCCCACACAGTGCACTGGAAGGCTTCAATCCAGGTGGCATAATCACTCCTGAGCAACACTCAGTGTGCTGGAGTTAATATTCTACCCACACACATTCACAAAACTCAAAGCACTCAGAGAGGAAGGGGAAGTGTTTTTTAATGATGATGGTTTAACATTTACTAAGTCCCTATGATGTTGGGTCCCACACAATGCATATAAGCAGCAAAGACCCTGGACTCTACCGAGGTGACAGAATTTAAGCAAGGAAGCAAAAATCAAGTGAACATCCTTATATTTTTTTAAGAAATATTTCATAAGCACTAACATAAAATGATACCTGTAACTGCAGGGAGCAGGTAGTAAGCTTTTTATAAGGAGCTTTTTCCTTTTGCGTTTTTGTTAACTTTCTTTTTTCGGATGTCTTTCTTTTTCTTAAAAACATTTTATTTCATCTTTCCTCCAAGAAGTAAGAGAAGAAGGAGAAAAAAAAGAGAGAACATGTCTCCCCGCCCCCCATAAGTCATATTACGGCCCTTACATCGAAGATTTTTCAAGTAAATCACTTTGAAAATAGAGGGAATAAAAAGGTCTTTCAACTGTCACACTGACAAAGACTTTTACTTTTATAGGATAAAAATATTTCTGCCACTATTTTGGTTATTTCCTTTCTCCCCAGCTCAGACACTCATCTCTCGCCAATCACACCCACTTTGCTAGTGGCATGATTTAATCCTTCATCACAGAATGTTAGGTTGCACGCAGCACTGAGTTCAGTCCCTTGCCTGGCATGGCGTGATGTCTCTACAGTGCTGTCTTGGACCTGAAGGTCGTTTTCACTCTCTGGTGATGATAACTTAGTACTAGCTCATCATAAGGTTTCTGAACTGGCTGTCAATTCTGTTTTTTTTCTTTTCTATCTTTTTTTCTTTTTTTTTTGAGATGGAAGTAGTGACGCGATCTCGGCTGACTGCAACCTCCGCCTCCCGGGTTCAAGCAATTCTCCTGCCTCAGCCTCCAGAGTGTCTGGGATTACATACGCCCACCACTATGCCTGGCTAATTTTTGTATTTTCAGTAGACGCGGGGTTTCATCATGTTGGCCAGGCTGGTCTGGAACTCCTGACCTCAAGTGATCTGTCCGCCTCAGCCTCCCAAAGTGCTGGGATTACAGGTGTGAGCCACCATGCTGAGCCAACTCTGCTTTTTTTCAACACCTATGGTTTCAGCACACCATCAGCAGAACCTAAGTATGAGCTGAGGGAGCAGAAGTCCCTTGGGGTAGAAAAGACGGGCAGAGGAAGTCAGGAATGCCACCATGACTCTTCACCAACTGCAACTTCCCTGTCCACCTGTCTGCAGAATCCTGGCCATGGGGGACAAGATGCCTTTTGGGTTGAAAAGAGTCTCACAGAGAGCAGTATTTTTCATTTGTTCATCCTTTCATTGGCACACTAGCACTAGTACTATTATTCACATGAGCCATAACAGCCAGCATGTATTGACTGTTTATTATGTGTTATTTGAGTATTATTATGACATTGATTCCATTTCTCAATGACAGCTGTAGGACTGACTTCATTGTACACATGGAAAACCAGGGTACAGAGGGATTAAGTGATTGATCCAAAGCCAGGTGGCTTGTGAGTGCCAAAGTTGCAACTCAAACCCACATGCATCTGGCAGGGAAGCTCATCTTCTCTCTCCGTCCCCTGAGTACCACTGAGTCAAACACCCTGGCTGACTCAGGGTTGCACTCTTCTCGGTCCCCTGGCCTGGGATCCTTGAAGGTGGATGTACCAGAATCTTGAGGAGAAACAACACGTTCTCCTCAGGCCCAGAGGTACCATTCACTAGTCATATGATGTAAATGGTGTACACTGGAGTTAGGCAACTGAATTGTACTATGTTCTGGGGTCTTTCTGGCCTATGAAATCCCCAGCTCTCTCTGGCTCTAAGTCTAGACCCACTCATCCATCCAGGTAACACTTTGAGGCCCAGGACCAATGAACTGTCACTTATTTCCATGGTCAGTCTAGCTTTCTCTTGAAGCTCTCCAGAGACAAAGAAGCCTATAGCAAATCACAATGAGGATTCTGGTCCCTGAGGTGGAGAGGGTGGGACCCCACTGTTTGCCCTAGTCTCTGCTTTCGGTAGATTAGGAGATTTCAAAGACTAATCATAGATTAGTCTTCTTTGATGTTGCCTATATATCTGTCTCAAGGAATAGAACTAGCTCTGTTCATTCTTCAGTAGGCTTAAAATGATATATGATAGAATAAAATGATGACATCATGAGGCTACTGAATTAATATAAACAGAAGACGCCATGGAACAACCAACCGCAGGAACATTCATGAACCCTCCCACCTAAAGGGACTGCAAAAAATAAGGCTCATTTCTAAACAATGTAATCAGCGAGGCTATTTCCAGCCTACACTCATTTCCTAGACAATAGTCACAGTTGTTTAAATAACATCAGCTATTTCAAGCCTGGCAAAATAAATACAGGCTCACAGAAAAGTATAACTTGTAGTAAAAGACCTAATACCATTGCTCTTGATTAAAAATGTGATTCCTTTTTCAGAGTCTTTTCCAAAATGGAATGAATACAGAAAGATTTTTTGGTTTAGAATTTTTTTTTTTTTTAAGTTTCCAACATACAGCTGAAAACCGCCCTTTATTCTCAGTTCCCGATCCATAATAACATCCTCCCTCCTGCCTTCCAATTCCCATTTATGCTCAAAGTGAAAATGGAAATACAAAAAAAGGGGAAGAAGATAAAGGAATGGCTGAAACTTCTTCCCTTGCTCAGTTCGAAAACACATTTTTACCCTCCTCCATAAAAACTAAAAGAGTCATCACATTTTAGCTCTACAAGACACCGGAGGGAGACAAGGCATAGAGAAGGAGCTAGTTGGGTGTGATTCTGATGAAGCCCCCGTTCTCTACCAGGTGAACACACTATTTCATGTGGCTGGAGGCTGCATGTACTCAACAACCATGAGTAAGGCCTGGATCTCACACTAATCCGTCATGGAAAGTCGTTTCCTTTAAATTGAACTCAGACTCAAATGTGAACTTGGTATGAAGCTCCTGGTTCCTGGAGGGCCTCTGAAATCTTCATTGAATTTTCACAAATGTTTCTTTCTTTATTTTCATGATTGAATGCCTTGAAGGTTGCCTGCCTCTAAAATCTATCAATGCCAATGTTTTACGGCCATTAAGAGAGTCTAGAAGGCACTTCTTCCTTCAGGGCATAAGTTAAATCACTGGTGTAATGGTATTTATCAACAATACAACAGCAGATGGTCAACTTAAACAGATATTTGTACATACACAGCCACGCTTGAAGATGTCCCAGTGTTAACTGCTTGCTAGTCCACAGGAAGCAGGCACCTAGTGATATTTTTCATTATATTAACATACACTATCTGCCTTTTTAGTAGCTTCCAGACACCAGGCATTTTTGTTCTCTTCAGAGAAATTCCAAAGAATCTCCAAGGACTCCTAAGAAATAAGTCCAAATGTAGGGACAACAGAGTAGTAACATATTGTACTAATCTAAACACTCTTCTTCAAAGAAAGATCACCTTTCTACAGTCTTTTTTTTAGTAACCCTCTGTGAGTTCCAAAAGCAGCCTTTTTACAATCTTTCATCTAGGACTGTTTTGCTTTCTTCCAGTCTTGATTGCACAAGGTTCCTTCTCTTCTGGAGGCTCCAAAAGAGGCTTTGGAGACTGGCAAGCTTGAGTTCAAATCCCAGCCCTGCAACTTGCTAGCTATGACCTTGCGTGGATTATTTAATCTCTCTGACCCTCAGGTTCCTCACTGGGACATGGGAATAACAGCATTCACACCCCATAGGGCTGCTGTGAGGATTAAGTGAGGTCTTACAGTTAAGAAGCATAGCATTACGGATGCTCAATAAATGGGTGTTGCTATAATCACTCTAGTTATTAGGCCATGTTGCCCAAATCTCTAACTTTCTGCCTAAGTGAACCCTTTCAACATCAAATAATATACATTTATATAAAACCTCTCTGGGCCCAGATTCTTGTCTCTAGGTATGCTCCATTCAAATGTCTTCTGCCCATCAGCACTTATGCCCAGACTGCCTCACCACATACAAGTCCTAGAACAGTAAGAGCACCAGCTTTTTATCATATCAAAACTACCTGTCGCCTTCCATATTCATTTCCACTGAGCCCAGGATTTGGGTCTCATTAGGAAATCACCAAAATTTCAAGTTGTCATTACTTTACCAATCAATACATCAGTGATCCTCTCCAAATTAGTCATACTCAAATCACATAACTCAAACACCATTGAAAACCTCCTTCCCCTTCAACCATAGGGCAGCTCCCTTGTGCTGTGTTTAAAGGAATCCATTCACATTTTCCCAAACACCTCTCCTCTTTCTTTTCCCCAATTGCTTTAATCACCTAAATCATTGTATGAGGTGAGACAAGATTTAAGGTTCACTGAGGTTTGCATCGTTTACAGTTTCCCACTATCTCTTACTAATACATCAGATGACAAGGGCTATCGTAAGAATCGGGGGAGAGGCCGGGCGTGGCGGCTCACAACTGTAATCCCAGCACTTTGGGAGGCTGAGCTGGGCGGATCACAAGGTCAGGAGTTCGGGACCACCCTGGACAATATAGTGAAACCCTTCTACTAAAAACACAAAAATTAGCCAGGTGTGGTGGCAGATGCCTGTAATCCCAGTTACTTGGGAGGCTGAGGCAGGAGAATCGCTTGAACCCGAGGCTGAGGTTGCAGTTCGCCAAGATCGTGCCACTGCACTCCAGCCTGGGTGACAGAGTCAGACTCTGTCTTAAAAGAAAAGAAAAGAAAGAAATGGGGGAGAAAGAGTGATAATAGCTAGCATTTAGTAACTGCTTTCTATGTGCAAGGCATTACTGAAACTGCCTTGCCTGTATTATTTCCTTCAGCACTGTCATTTCCCATAGTCCAGAAGCAATTACTAGAAGGTTTAGAGCTTTGCTTTTACAGCAAGAATCTATTAGGGGATGGTCATGAATCTTATCAGGAAGGTACAGACTGTCTAGTCATTTTTCTCCACTTTCAGGGACTGAGATCAATCATTCCTTTTAGATTCTGCTGCCCACTTGCCCCGAAGACCCTCCCCCATCCCTATAATCAAAGGTGTCCTCCCCAGCAGTCCCCAGGGAGGGTGGGGAAGCCCATGGCTCACTGTCTCCGGGAATCCCATCTCCATCTTGTCCCTTGGCTCTCTCTGTCTGCATCCCACAGCTGCAGCTGTTGACCTGTGTTTGCTGCTATTTGCATTTCAAATAAGTTAATAAAAGCAACGAACTAAATAATAAATTGGAGATTTGTGTTTAAAACAACAATGACAAAGGCCTTTGATTAACCCACAGTACCATAGAAAAGCAACTCAATAATACCACTAATGGTACTTTATGCACTTACAGGGCCTCTCAGCTGATTGTCTTGGGATTTCTACAAACATTACCCTCTCATTCCAAACTGAGTGAAAAACAACATCTTTGGGTAGGAAAAGTAGGTCAAGACAGATATAAAAGAAATGCACTGATTTGCATACGGTTACAATTAAAGTCAGTGAATCATTCATCCATCTGTTTAACACACATTTTCTAAGCACTAAGTGCTGGTCACTGGCCACTTGGGCTGCTGTGGGGAGTTGACTTATAATTTATTGCCTTCTACAAATAAACCTACAAGGATTAGGAACTGGGAAGGCTTAACATCTTCCAGCCTGTAACGATGCTACTACTCGGTTCTCACTCCTGACTTAAAAAGGCCTTGGTGAGTCTGTTTCCTCATCTGTAAAAGGGCAGTGGGGAATGGGGAGTGAGTTTGAACTGGCTACTCTGGAGAGCTCTTTTCTACTCTGATACTCAGTTGGACCTCTGGGGCACTCTGGTCTTGCTCTGTGTCCCTGTGTGGGTCAGAGGAAACACTGCTTCCCATATTGTGCACGGCAACAGAAGCTGGAACCAGAAGAATCATGTTTGAGTCCCTAAATCTTACCAAGTCCTGGTTTGCAAAATGGGAACAATGACAATTCTTATCTCAGGGTTGCTCTGAGATTCAAATGAGACAACATGTGAGAAATGCATTGGAAAACACTGTCTAAATCTGAGTTATCACAAACATCCATGAAATTTGAGGTCAGAAGTGGATAGCTCATCTTTCTACTGTCCTTAAGCATCTCTATCATATCTTACGCTTTTACTGCTCAGTTTGCACACCATAGCTCTTATCCTGTGGCCATGCTATTTCATTTTCAAGTTGCCTTGTTTTTGTTTATGTTTTAAGAGGATGAGATTTTAAAATTTCCTGCCTTCACCTATCATCTTCTTGCTCACCTAGTCAGACAGATTTCTATTTTTTTGCTGCTCTGTTTAATGTTTATCCCAAGAGAGGGATTAAGAACTTTGGTACATAAGGAAGTGAGGTTGAGAAGCAGGGGTGGTCAGTACACAGGCGGAGGGTACCAGGCTGGGCTTTCCTGTTGCCTTCATGCAGCGGCCGCCAGGAGTAGCAAGTGTGGTGGTGGATGCCATAAAGGAAAACCAGTGTTTCCCAAGGAGAGGAGGTGAGAAGCAGGAAGGGAGGGCAGGGAAGCAAGCTTGGGGGGCCATATGCGTGTTCAAAATGAAAATCAAGCTGGGCGTGGAGGCTCACACCTGTAATCCCAGCACTTTGGGAGGCCAAGGCGGGTGGATCACCTGAGGTCAGGAGTTCAAGACCAGACTGACCAACACGGTGAAACCCCGTCTCTACTAAAAATACAAAAATTAGCCAAGTGTGGTGGCATGCCCCTGTAATCCCAGCTACTTGGGAGGCTGAGGCAGGAGAATCACTGAATCTGAAAGGCAGAGATTGCACTGAGACAAGATTGTGCCACTGCACTTCAACCTGGGCAACAGAGTGAGACTCCATTTCAAAAAAAAAAAAAAGAAAAGAAAAGAAGAAAAGAAAAGAAAATCAATTACCTCTTGTATTCTTTCAGATTTTCTACAGAAAGGCTACTCAAAAGTAGGGAGGAAACTGTTAACAAATGAAGAGATTTTAGAAAATATTTCAAAAACAGCCCCTATCAGTCAGAACATCACCATTCTCCTGATTCCACTGATGCTGGGAACATGGTGTAGACAGGCTCCAAATACGGTTGTATGTGCAAAACTGCATATTCTCGCAATGAAGGACATTGCCTTTGTATAGACTTAAACATCCTGCTGTATTTTTTCATTTAATCTGTCACATATTCTTATTATTAGTATAACTATCAGAAACTTCCAGGGACAGGAATACATAAAACTATACCTCCATTTTTGTGCCAGCACACTCTCGAGAAATCACATTCTCAATTACTGTTTTTGTTAAGTTGGTCCATTGCTCAAGAACCACCAATGGCTCCTCAGTTCCCTCAGGATTAAATCCCAGCTCCTTGACCTATAATGTAAGCCATTTCACCAGTTAGCTCTTTGCTATACAGTACTCTGGGGGGAGCAAAATGTACAAAACACGGGATCACTACTCTTGAAGAGTTTAACAATTTTGTTGATGAGGTGAGATTCTGTAGATAAAAAGTTTAGAAAATAATACATGCTGTTACAATCACGTGTTAAACCAGTGAAGGGACACAGTACGTAAGGACACGGTAAGGATGTACCTCCAACTCACCAGAACGTCTGGGCTTCCCTTCGCAGGATACGCCCTCCTCAGAAAAATACCTAAGCCATTGTTCAATCTGGAGTCTAGAATAATCTAGCTTCTGGGCCACCCTAATAACATTCAATAATTTGCAGTGCACCATCATTTACCAGGGTAGAAATTCCCCAGATAAAGGATTCCTGGTTTAGAAGACACTCTGAAGAAGTGCAGAGATTAACAGGAACGACTAGGATGCTGGTTCACAGCACAAGGAAAAATGCACACAGAGGAACCAGTGAGATGCTCAGTGCCTACTGGAATCTCCAGAACTAGCAGATCTGGGGGAAAAGGCCCCAGCAAATAAGACACAGCTTCTAAATTTGCCAAGCCTGGTCACAAAGGGTGGCACAATCGCTAGGCCTGGCAGCCTGGTTCTATTAAGCACCTCTCCATGTGGTAGGGGACATGTGTTTGTTTATTCAGGAAAACTCTGGTTGGCAAAGGTCATGAGCTCAGCTGGGCAGGAAGCCGGGGACCGCTGAATGATAAACCTCAGTGCTCCAACACTTTGTTCTGACTCTCACCTGCCCATGGCCATCTGTAGTGGCCAAATTAGCTAAAAGTTGTCAAACGTCCCTTTGTGTCATATAGATACTACTTCTGCATCTGTTCACAAATAGATGAGGCTGTTAACAGTAAACTGGAATGGGACCAAAAACATTCCATACGTCCCAAAATATGCCAGCCCGACATCCACTTGGAGGACAGTCACTCAGTCTATGTGGCATTATACATGGGCACAGAGCGAGTCCATCCTAATTCCTGGGCCCTAAATCCTATTCCCTCTGGGAACACTTCAGATACTCACTATTTCTAGAAATCTGAGGGTGTCTACAGCATCTTCACTGTGATAGGCACACAAGAATGAGCTAGGAATAAAAGACAGGTCATAAAGAAAATGAACACCCCATGGAATTTTAGCAAAATAAAAAGATAGTATTACTTTACAATTTAGTATTATTTTGTTTTGGTTTTACTTTTGTTCAATATGTGAAAGAACAAATGCAAGGTATTTTAATCAAGAACTGCCTCCTAACTATAGTTACAATCTGCAGATTTTAGTCAGAAATTATATGTTGAAGGTCATCTTCTTCCCAACCTAGGGAAAAGAGATTTTTAAAAAATTAACATCATAAAAGTAACAGTAGCAGGCTTTGGGGGAAATTGTGCAACACTCCACTCACAAGGTCCCACAGCTGAGACCTGGAGATGTTTTTGTCATTTCTATTCTCATTTGTTATTCGAAGCTGACCAATGTTCTCTAACCAAAGGGAAGGGGATCTTTCCAAAAAGGACTTGATTGAAGACTAACAGAAGGGAACCCAGAGGATCAAGAAGGGAAAGTAGACTAAATCTGACATGTTCAAGGGTTTGTATTCTTAAGAACCCATCTTCTTCACCACCATCACCACCACAAGCCACATATCACCCCGCTCTGTAATGTCCTACCAGGATTCAGTTCCAACTTGTCATTACAAATCACCCCAATTCCAACTTGTCATTACAAATCGCCCCCACACTGACTCCAGGCCTCACTTCTGCTTGTATTCCATTAACTTGGAGTAAGACTGTATGGAAGATGGGTACCCACAGAAATGGTAAGAGACCGCTGCTTCTAACACACAGTTTCAGATTTTAGCTAATTAAAAGACTTTCTGCCTTTACATGAGTGGTTCTTGTCCAATCCATTGTGGTCCCTGCATATGTGAGGTAGAGTTCTCGGCAGGAAGATGGCATGGGTGTGGCACATCCACCCTCCCTCCCTGCTCTCTCGTACGAGTGAGATCTCTGCCCATGGTGGACACCACCACCTGCCACTGTGTAACCAAGGACAGCTAACCCACTGCCTCCTGTTTTTGATGGGAAGGAAAGAAAAGGCAGATCTGTGCAAAAAGCAGCAGCAAACACAGATCTGAAGCAAATACGAGGTGGATCGGCAAATACGTGACTATAGTCGGGGCGGAATTTATAGAACCTGACACCAGACATTTCCATAATGCAATTTCCTGACTTAATTTTGTTTTCTTATTTTCACTCCTGTGACCCTAGACAGGCTTTCTTCTCAGACTTCAGTCGGCCTTGGTTTCCCTGTGGTTCCTCTGGTGGAATCACATTGCTGCTTCCTGTTCCAGCAGGCCCAGCAGACCCAGCAGGCCCAGCGAGCACGAGAGCAGCCTGGGGCCCACGCTGCAGCCACTGTATGTCCACAGGATGAGCTGCACAGTGTTCTCCTCACTCACAACAGTACTTCTGAACAAAAATTATAGCTTTCAAGAAACTTGGTTGATTTATAAGAAATGCTATAAAAATATCATGGGGCCAGGCATGGTGGCTCATGCCTATAATCCCAGCATTTTGGGTGAATCACTTGAGGTCAGTAGTTCAAGACTATCCTGGCCAACATGGTAAAACCCTGTCTCTACCAAAAATACAGGAATTGACCAGGCGTGTTGGCGGGCGCCTATAATCCCAGCTACTCAGGAGGCCGAGGCAGGAGAATTGCTTGAACCCAGGAGGTGGAGGTTGCAGTGGGCCAAGATCACACCACTGCACTCCAGCCTGAGTGACAGAGTGAGACTCTGTCTAAAAAAATAAAATAAAATAAAACAACCATGGGATTTTCCAAATACTTTCTTTATTCTTCAGGTTTTCCTTCACACACCTGGTGTCAGTCCACATAATGCTCAGGGTAGGAAGGGGAGTGAACGGGGTCCGACCCCGGGTTTTGCAGAACAAGGAATCCCATTTATTTCAAAAAGCTAGAGGCCAGTTGCTTCACTGTGTACCTCTCTCCTCTCTGGAGGAAAAAACAGCTACTTTTTACATAAATAAAACATATCCACAGATAGGATAAGTTAGGAACATACCCTGCTAGAATGCTGTTCTGGTGTATACCTTTAGGGAGAACCACTGTCTAAATACAATGTGGGATCCTGCACTGGATCATGGCATGGTAAAAGGACATTCAGGTGAAAACCTGGAGAAATTGGGGGAAAAAAATCTGCCATGTAGTTTAACTAACAGGATGTTAATTTCTTAGTTTCGATAAAAAGTAGCACGGTTATGTAAGTTGCTAATAGGGGAAGCAGGGTGAAGGGGAAACAAGAACTCTCTGTACTATCTCTGCAACTGGTCTGTAAATCCAAAATTATCTAAAAATAAAAATGTGTTTAGAAAAAGGAATCACTGTGAGATGTCGAAAGTGATTAAAAACACAACCCAGTGATGACATAGTGAGTATTTACTATCTAAAGAACAGGGAGGGAGTTGTACAAACCACAGAGGGAGAGGTTGGCCCCTGGGTCAGCCCAGCTCAGCACTGCCAGTTTGGGACCACACCTATTTCAGTCTCACAGAGACAGTTTTTCTTTAAAACCCTCTAAAAAATTATGAAAACAAATCCACACCCATTGTGGACAATATGGATGCCACAAATGAAGAAGCAGCAAGCAGAGGTGTCTAATCACTTTACCCAGGGACAATCATCCTTGTTCATCTTTGACCATGTTTCCTTCCAGCACTTTTTCCACACAGCCATTTTTTACATAGCTGAGGGCACAGTGGAAACACAATATTTTGGTCCTGTTTTCTTCACTTTATGTTCTATGATCAATGACTTACCCACTGCATTGCTTTGGACATGATTTGTTTGTTCCTCCCAAATCTCATGTTGAAATTTGATCCCCAATGTCAGGGTGTCGGAGGTGGGGCCTAGTGGGAGAGGTCTGGGTCACAGGGGCAGATCCCTCATGAATGGCTTGGTGCTGTTCTCATGAAGTGAGTGAGTTCTGGTTTTGGTGAGATGGGATTAGTTCCCAGGAGAGAGTTGTTATAAAGCAAGTTTCCTCCTTCTGTTTGGTCCTTCTTCAAATATGCCTGCTTTCACTTTGACCTTTTCCTCCATGTCTTGATGAAGCACAACAGGTGGAAGCACAAAAGTCCTCACCAGAAGCCAAGCAGATGCCAATGCCATGCTTCTTGTACAGCATGCAGATCCATGAGTCAAACACACCCCTTTTATTAAATAAACAATCCAGTCTCAGGTATTCCTTTATAGCAACACAAAATGGACCAAGACACTCCCATTTATCCAAAGCTTTGTAAACATGGCACTCAACGTTGCCCACTAACTCCACTCTGCATCACCTCCACAGCTGACCTACCCAGACACCAACTGCTGCACTATTAGGATGCAAGAAAGCTAAGGCTGCTTCATAAAAAGGAATGAGATCATGTCCTTTGCAGGGACACGGATAGAGCTGGAGACCATTAACCTTAGCAAACTAATGCAGGAACAGAAAACCAAATACTGTATGTTCTCACTTATAAGCGGGAGCTAAATGATAAAAACAGGTGAACACATCGAGGGGAATAACACATACTGGGGCCTATCAAAGGGTGGAGGGTGGAAGATGGGAGGAGGGAGAGGATCAGGAAGAATAACTAATGGGTACTAGGTGATGAAATAATCTATACAACAAACCCCCATGACGCACATTTAGCTGTGTAACAAACATGCACATGTACCCTGAAGTTAAAATGAAAGTTAAAAAAAGAAAGTTATAGGTGCTTAAGGAAAAAAATCTGTCCTATATCCAGCCCTCTCTGGGCTTACATTATCCCTCGCTGGCAAATTAGGCAGAAAAAGTAGTTCCAGAATGTTTGGGGCCATTTCAGCTTGCAGCCAGTCAGTGATACATAACATATTAGTACATGCCAATCACCACCAGAGAAAAATTTAAAACATGAGACACAAGAATGTAAATTAGGTTTTCTGAGTAATAATGGCATAAAATATTAAATGGATTCTGAGTCAGTATTACATATATAATAAAGTAGACATCAAGACCTAGGAAACTATGGTGCTGTTTTAAGTGGGCCAATCTGTTTATATGGAACACCAAGTCAACATATTTATTTTTGTAAGAGCTAAATGGGATTTAGTATCAGCCCAATTTCAAAAAATGGGTAAAAACCTAGGTATGTAAAAGATGCAGAAATGGCCTAGGCCTAGCTCTTATTCTAGAAAATGAGATCCCTCATGATATACCCACTCAGACACACACACACACAGCCAAATCCTAAAATAAACTTAATCCCGCTAAGGATTTTCCTCCCCATGGCGCACTCAAGTGGCTACATCAATATTCAGGAAGAAAAACCAAACATGCATAGAGAAGCCAGCATTGAGAAATACACTTAAATTCTTATTTCTATTTCATTTGTCCCACTTCCTCCCTTCTGGATATAGAGCGTATCTGGAAGTAGAAAATGAGGAATTCTTCCCTTTTGCCCTCACCTCCTGCCCTCACCCCCATCCCATTTTCTCTTCCAATCCATCAGCTCACTATCCCCATGGTTCTGAATAAAAGCACAGAGGGGTGACAGAAGAGGGTAGCAGTATCCCCACTGGGCAAACAGACTGTCCAGAGGGTGTCCTGGAGACGCTCAACAAACTGTTTAAAAATCAAGTTCTTCTACAGCCTTACAAGGCTGGGCCAGAGTCTTACTAATGAGCTAGCAATCTTTTCAATAAAGCCAGCAAATCACCAAACGTGTCTTGTAAAATTCAGTACTCATCTGATAGATGATGAGAGCATACAGTGAAACAAATGTCTATTGTGAAAAAAGAAAAACTGGAGATTTTGCTTACCACCCCTCCTAAGTTTAAACAGGCCTAATTAGTATATTTTTCCAAAAGGGAAAAAATTATTTAGTTAGAAATAGGAAACTTCTTTCCAAGTTAGTCTGAGGGAACAGTGAGGCTTAAGACCTCAGAGGTAGTCTACTACATTACTTTTAATGGCAAAAATCACATTACTTTTGCCCCAACCTAATAGTTTTCTAAAATCTAGAAAGAGCAGAAAACTGTGCAGGGACTTACATGAGAGCACTATATTCAATTTTTTTTAAATAAAATAATATTTAATGGGCACCCACTATGTGCCAGCATTGTGCTAGGTGCTGGTGGATACAGTAATGAATAAGATACGGTCTCTACCCTCATGGAGGGTGAGGTAGTAAGCAGACAATCAGAAGTTGCAGGGTACATAACAGGGGACCTAAATTAACCCAGGTGAAGGGGAAAGCTGGGTCCTGAAGAAAGAGTAGTAACTCTTAGCTAAGTGAAATTAGCCGGGAAGAACTTTGGTAAGTTCAAGGAGAAAGATCAGCCATGTGAATGCTCCAAGTTGGAGACAAACGGAGAGGTAGACACAGAGGCTGCCATCTCCTAACTCCTCTCCCTCAGTACACCACAGTGTGGCTGCTCCCTTTGTACACAGTCCAAACACATGGCCTGGGCTATTTCGAAGAGCATTACAGAGCAAGGGGTCTTTTCCTGCATTATGCAACACACCTCCTTCCCGTTCCTGTTTCCTTTTCCCACCGCAACATCTCCTCGGTGTGTGGCAAGTGGATCCACATTCTAGGGCAGTGGCTCTCCTAGTCTGATGAACAGAAAAACCATCTTGTGAGCTCGTTCAAAATGCAGATTCCCAGGTCCTACCCTGGAAGACCCTCTGGAAACTGTACATTCATAAATGCACCCCCTGCCCTGCCAAGTGGTTCTGATGAATGTTTTAACTAGCCTAGTGTTTCTGCAATTAATGTGAAAAGAAGAATATTCAAAACTGGCAGGATAACATCAAGGACAGGTGGCTGATTTCCACGATGATCTCAGCAAAGATCTCCCTGTGTATGGGCCCTTCTGTGGGTCTCAGCTGGTCTCCATGAACAGAGGGGCTGAGGGACTGTCCCCCGAATTCTCAGAAGACAGGAAGGAGAGGGGATATTAAGGAGCCCTGTGCACCCTCAGGGTGAAATTCTCATGGAAGAAAGTTTCAGAAGTGGCTTGACTAAGCTGTTCTTTGGTTCCATAAATGCATTGCAAAAGATGTGTTTTTAAAAGTAAGTATTTTATAAAATAATTTCCATTTTTGAAATTTTCATATCTCTCATCACTATCATAAAATTTATCCTTAATCAATGTAGATAATTGGCTATAAACTGAGTAATGCCTTATAATCGATTGTTCTGACATTTAGAGAAACTTACCATTCCCCTAGTTTGGGTGATTTTCTTTCCTGTGTAAGTAAAAGAAATTTTAGAAACCACTGTCCTGAATTCTGCTTTGCATAGACTCCTTTTAATTTTCATGTTAACTTGGATCCAGTAAGACGGCTTTGTTTTTTTGTCTGTAGATCTATCAGTGCAGACAGCAAACTGGATCCTCCTCTGGTTCATTTTATAGTCAGCAAGTTTCCCAGGCAACAAGCCACCAAGCCTAGTCCATCAAACAGTAACCAATTTTCTCCCCTGACATGTCTCCCAAGTCCTCCCTCCCCGCCGGCCATCAGCACACCGCCCACCTCCTGTCTGTACCGGAGGAGAGGATGGGTAGTCCCTGGGAGGGCACAGGAATACTGGCCAATTGATCACCCAGCAGATGCACAGCTGGGGTGTGTCCTCGCAGGCCTCACCCTGGGCTTCCAGGGACCAAGCTTCTATGCCAAGCACTTGCCTTGCTTTCTCTTCATTTTGTGATTATCTGCTTCATGCCTCACCACCCCATAAGGGTAGACACCACATTTCTTTTTTTAAAATCACTAAAAAGGATTCATCCAGTGATGCATATTACCTGGAATACAAATAGTTACAGAGCAAGTGATGAGGCACGGGTAATCTTCAAGATATTGGCCCAGTGACAAAGATGGGCCTTTCTGATTCAGCTTTACTGAGAAAGGTGACATCTTGGTTCTAGGCTTTGCCTTTTTATTTATTTATTTTTTTGTTTTTAAGAAGATTTTGGACCAGGCACGGTGGCTCACTCCTATAATCCCAGCACTTTGGGAGGCCAAGGTGAGTGGATCACTCGAGGCCAGGAGTTCGAGACCAGCCTGGCCAACAAGGTGAAACCTTGTCTGTACTAAAAATACAAAAATTAGCCAGTCATGGTGGCACAGGCCTGTAGTCCCACAGTCCCAGCTATTCAGGAGACTGAAGCAGGAGAATCGCTTGAACCTGGGAGTCACAGGTTGCAGTAAGCCGAGATCATGCCATTGCACTCCAGCCTAGGCGAGAGAGCAAGATCTGTCTCAAAAAAAAAAAAAAAAGAAGATTTTTGATCAAATGTATTTTTCCATCAGACATGAATGACACTATCCTTGCATCCCATAGTCAAGGAGGTGCTGCTTTTGAAAAAGCTTTCAGTTGCCCCAGAAAGAGGCTGATGCTCTGTGTCAAAAGCACATACTTGCTGTACGTGGAATGTATTTGCCCCAAGCCTATAAGGTTCTTAGGAGCCCTGCCTTGGAAAACAGAAGTTCTTGAGTTAAAGAACTTCCCAGTGGTATTTGAGGGTCTTCAGAATTGAACAGTAAGCTCTGGGAACCGGATTGCTGGGATCCGAACCCCATCTCCATTACTCACTGGCTGTGTGACCTTGGGCATGCTGTTTAACCAAGCTGTGCCTCAGGTTCCTCGTGGTGGCATGAGGATAATAATAGGGCCTCCCTCTGGGAAGGCTATGAGGATTACATTGGCACATACACGGAAAGTGCTTAGAGCAGCACCTGGCACATGGGAAGCATTTAGTAAATGTTATCTATGATTACTGTTCACTCCCCTCACAAAGATCAATGCAGGCTGGCTTCACAAAGAAAAGGGGAACAAACCCGGACTCAATGACACTGGATCTGTCTGAGAAAGGCAAGGCCTCCTGCACAGAAATCACTAGAAAGGTGGCCTGCCTGACTTTATTTTTAGCTTTAATGAATAAAGCAATCTAGTCCAAATTAGATGAGCTGGGTGACTATAAGATCCAGCCCTGGGGCATCGTTCAGATTTTTTGGTTCTGGTGTCATGCAGGGCTGGAATAAATTGATTTAAAAGAGTTAATAAAAAATTCAGTCTCCCTTCTTACAGCTGGTATTGCAGAGCTCCCTAAAACATCTCAACTAACACACTACTTTCTTGTAAAAGAGACTCTCTTTTAAAAAGAGTGTAAATTAAACTTACCTAGCATTCCAAAATCACTCCCAACGCATCTCTTCTTTGACCTATCTCTATATCTGACTTCAGCCATCCTGGGGTTATTCCTCTCAAATTGCCCACATTTCTGGGTCTTACTTCACTCCTCAATGAAATTTAATGGATTTGGCTGGTGGTTCATTACTGAATCCACGTGGAACAATATGTCATGCTTCATGCATAATAAATAAATGTCTAAAACAATAGGGATGAATATAAACTGAGATCTAGAGCAAGAACCTCCAAGTGACCACTGGGCATATCATAATTAACTAGTGATTTAGGACAACTTAATTTCCCATCATCATTGTATGGGGCCTTAAGGAAATCCAGCAACACTTCACTGCTTCTTGAAGGAGATGCTTGGAGTCTGAATGGAATATTGTCAGGTGAAATTAGGCTACTTCTGAGTTGTGCAACATTCCCCTTCAAAATCTTGCTGATTATGCAAACACTGAATAATTACACTGATTCATGTATTATTCTCCATCAGAATGACAAAGCATTAGCACTGGCACCCCATTTCACTTTGCTAATGAAAAACAGCAAGCTTTTAAGACCACCATCCATCAAGAGAGAAAAAGAACTCATTCAGTGTAATGACAGGTGCATGACAATGGAAACACGGTTCTCTCTCCTTTTTTTTAAGCATAAGGGTTGCTGCCAAAGATTAAAATCATTCTGTGCTTAATATTATTCTCTTTCTTTGTGTTCCTCTGAGGTTTCATATTTTCTTTTGGCAGAGAAATAAAAAGGTTGAAGCAAGAGATCCCAAATTCCCCAAGAGTATCTTTCTATCATTTCATACTGTGTTGGTGAGCATTTTCCACTAGGGTTTCTATCACTGTCTTTAGAGACTAGTGCCCTCCCCTTCAACAGTCCAGGGAACAAGTCTGCACAAAGGTAGTTCTTAAAAAATATTAACAAGCTCAACTGAGAAGGGAATGTATCCCAGACAATGCTCCCCACAGCTGGACAGAGCGTGATTTTCACCAAAACAGAGTATAATTCACAGGCAGCACCAGAGATAGGCAGGGATGGGGCCCTCTAGAATCTCACACAAGCAGCAACAGTCTCCCACAACTCAGATGGCCAGGGGAAGAGAAGGATCTGTGTTTCAGTTATAAGAAGGAGTGTATTCTAGTACCTCTCCCACGCAGCCCCTTCTCATGCATTTCTAGTCATGGCCCAGACTACCTCTCAGAAGCATTACTTAATTTTCTCCCCAGCACTCTAAAAAACTGTTTAAAAGACCTAAGCGTAACACTTCTTGTGTCAGAAGTTCTTTATCCAGCAGCATCAGCTGTGAGAAATTCAGCGTGGGCCTGGCATGGTGGCTCATGCCTGTAATCCCATTACTTTTGGGAAGCTGAGGTGGGGGATCGCTTGAGGCTAGGAGTTCAAGACCAGCCTGGGAAACATAGCAAGACCTCGTCTCTACAAAAACAATTTAAAAACTAGCTGGGTGTGATGGTAGACACCTGTGGTCCTAGCTACTTGGGAGGCTAAGGAGGAAGGATCTCTTGAGCCCCGGAATTCAAGACTCAGTGAGCTATGATTGTGTCCCTGCACTATCCTGTCTCTGAAAAGAAAAAATTAAAAATTTAGCATTGAATTCAGTAATAAAACATTAACAGGTAGAGTGAGGGAAAGCCTCTGAGCAGGCAAAATAGACACCACTAAGTCAAAGCACTTACAGCTCAAAGACTTTATACCACAGAAGACTCCTTAGGGAAGATTCGGGATCAAGTCTCTCTCTCTCTCTTTTTCTTCTTTACAGAGGAGGTCTAACAAGCTTAGTTACTAGGTTTTCCAATCCACAGAAGATTCAGAAGAACAAAATAGAAGGAAGGTGTACTGGATTGAACAGTATTCCCCCTAGATGTCCACCTGGAAACCTCAGAATGTGACCTCATTTGGAAACAGGGTCTTTATGGAAGTCATTAGTTAAAATGAGGTCACGCTGGATTAGGGTGGGAATCTTATTCGATGACTGAATAAGAAGAGAAAACACAGAGACAAACAGGGAGAACATGCCATGTGACACTGGAGGCAGATAATGGAATGATACATCTACAAGCCAAGGACGCCAAGTATTGAGCCTAGGAGTTCAAGACCAACCTGGGCAATATAACACGACCTTGTCTTTACAAAAAAATAAATAAATTAGCTGGGCATGATGGTGCATACCTGCGGTTCTAGCTACTTGGGAGACTAAGGAGGGAGGATGGCAGAAACCACTAGGAGGAGAAAGGCATGGAACAGATTCTCCCTCAGTGCCCCCAGAAGGAACTAGCCTTCAGCCTCTTGGAATGTGAGATAATAAATTTCTGTTACTTATGCCACCCAGTTGGTAATACTTTGTTATGGCAGCCCCAGGGAACTAATATAAAAGAGTACTTAGAAACAAGCACACTGAAGGTAGTTTAGATAAAAACTACTGGCAGTGTGATATCAAGGGAGGATACAAAGACAGATATGTTTTTTAAAAGACATATGAACTGAAAAACCAGAGCTGGCATCATGCTGTCTGGTGGCAAACCAATAGGTCCTCTCCAAGAAGACACTGCAAACATAAAGACATAATTCAATTGTGGATGACGGTCATAATGATGACCTTGAATTGGTTTTTAAAAGGCTGGATTCTGTTCAGGGTACTTAAACAAGGCCTCACTGTACTGCCTCACCCCATAGCCCTAAAAAGGAAATGTATTTGTTTGCCACTTGGATTGCACTAAATATTATCTTTTCTATTTGGCATCTCAACACGGCAGTGTATTCTTTTGTTACTAAATTATCGGGACGAACATTTCATATTTTCTTCTCTGGGAATCCTGATGAAATTATACAGCTTATCTATGATACGTGCAAAGATGTTTCTACATTTAGTTGGTATTTGACTTTCTATAGCAACTGCACGCACACTCACACACACACAAGGGAACACAACAGAAGAATCCATGATTAGAACTCTAGCATATGGACACCTATGCAATCAGACTTTTCACTATGGATTTCACACAACAACTAGAAAATCTTATTTTTGGAGAATGAACTATGAAGCTGGGCCAAGAATGATTATATCTTGACTTCAAATCACTTAAAAACTCTATGCCTCAATGCCACCCCTTATCTATTAAGAAATAGAATAAAAACCACAGTCGAAAATGTTTACAGAATACGGCCCATATAAAAATGACCCATAACAGTTCTGCTTTACTCTTTAATTATTTAGCCCCACACCATGTGCTAGAGTCAATTTACTTTTTTTTCTTTTTAATTGAAAATTATGCTGGAGAATTTTTCCTGTTCTACTTGGGGAGCAGTTTTTTTCCTGAAAACATCCTTTTTTTCTTTTATTTCATGTCTCCTTACTTAGTCCTAAATCTCCTTAAATTATCTTTTAAAATGAGAAGTATAACACTTTATGTAAATATATTTTAAATTGTCTTTTTAAGGTTTGACTTTAAATTTGTTTCTATGTAATTCTTCAGCGAGCTCCGGTCTCCTGGCTTAGAAACGCCTAGGTACAGTTTCCCCATCTCTTCCCTGGTGATCAAGGAGGTTTCAGGTCTTCACTGTGTTAAACCACATGGTGGAGTTTTGCAGACTGCCTGCCCCTCCTCCTTGCCTGATGAAATGAGGTGGATGTAGAAACACAGTCCCTCTCCACAGGCAGAGCAGATCCCATAGCACATTCCAGTCTGCACAATAAGCGACCGCCCAGGACTCCATCTCACAGGAAGATCTTAAATCACTCCCTTCCACTCTGGCTTTGAATGAGCTCCAATTCGCCTTCCACTCCCGGCCACCTTGGAGGAAGTAGGATGACTGAGGGTCACAGGGTGGGCACCAAGCCCAGATGTGGAGGGCCACCAAACTATCACTGGGTGGGGCTCCACAGGTCTCCTTTGCCAGCATATGAGGATTTGGGGCTGGGGGCTGTGTTCCAGAAATAATAAAAACCACCCATTTGGAGAAACACGTGGCAGGGCTTTATAGCCTCTGGGCCTCTCTGCAGTGCTGTGCTGGGAGAAACAGGCAGACAGTGAGAGTTCCTTGCTCCAAGATGCAGGGAAGGTCAGCCAGAACCAGTGAAATGGGATTTGCTGTCGTCCCCAATGTAATCCAGAATTAGTATGGAAACGTTTGAAGGAGTATTTTCTCTTTCTTTTTAACCAAGCCTCTAAGTAATATGATATCATTGCCTTAGGCTTTTTTTTTTCTTTTTTCAAACTATGATCCTCTTGCAAACCAAACATACAATCGTCTCAGAACCTCTCCATATAAGGAGTTTCCAGACAGACTGATTCTATGTGATATTTCTTGGGCTTAATGAAGAAAGTCATTCTAGGGCATTGTCCAGCTTTCTGAGTCATGCCATCAGGGTACTGAGAGGCTGGCTCACTCAGGACAAGACCTGGCCTTTCTGGGCCTCAGGAAAGCCATGAGTGAGAAAGGTCACTCCGAGGCTATTGATCCCTAAGCAATGCACTTATGATTTCAAGAGACCCATTCAGCCCAGAGACAGGGCTGGTCTGACTATAAAATACCCTGCACGAAGGCTCTGAATTCAGAACTTTCCATCTGTTTTCCAGCGTGCATCAAAGGCCATTAAAAACCTGCTAAAGAAATTAAAGACCTGTAGCTACTATTAAGCTCCAACCAGTTAAATCCTGCACTGGTTGACCACCGGTCAGCCCCACCAGCCATGCTCAGATGTGTGTCATGGCACCAGGGTCTCTGCAGAGCAAAGGCAAAAGGGAGCGGAAGAGAGGAGAAATGGGAGGAAAGAAAGAAAGAAGCTGGAGGGCAGGAGAAGAGTAAAGTGTGGAAATGTACCCCAGGAGGTAAAAGAGTTTGAGGTGGGAGTGAAACTCTGGGTGCAGGGAATGGCACCCTACACTGGCCTGGCCAATGCTCCAGAAGACACAGACACCAGAAAAAGCAGGTGGAGTCGTGTGAACATGGGAGGCTGGTGGGTATCCATGGGCAATGAGTGGTCTGGAAGCTGTAGAAGAGGTGGATGGTGCGCCTCCAACCCCAAAAGGTTTCTGTCTAGAATGGTTTTATCGAGCGGTGATCCTTTGATTCATAATGACTCATACCCTGAGATGGGGATTCAGACAAAAAAAGAAAGACCCAAGATGGACGCTAGAAATAAAACCAAGCCCACTTTGATCTTGGCCCTTTTATTTTTTCATGTTGCCTAAAGTTGGTGATTTCATTCATCTGCATAGGTGTAATAGGATTGCTTCAATAATCACAGTTTTACCTCTTTCCGATGCATTCTTCTTGCTGGAAAACATTGGATACATGTAAGTCTCCTCTTTTAACATGTTTCTCCCCTGTTATTTTTGTCCCAGTTTCTGTCACAATTAACTTAATAAAGAAAGGATCTATTTTCCTTTCCCATGTTGCTGAAAATATATTTATGAGTGATACTTAATAGTTGTCAGGACATGCAGTTGTTTTTCTCTCCCTTATGCGTACCTCTTCAAAAACCTCCATACCAGTGTTCTTCAAATGAAGGCTGCAATACGTTACTGTGGCATGAAATGGAAGTAGTGGGTCAAAACCAGTATTTTTATGGAAGTAGTGGGTCAAAACCAGCATAGAATAAAACAGACTAGAAAATGTCACAATGCATTGCAGATAATAACGATAGGCATTGTTTTGTTAAACTTTTCAATTTTAGATGTATGCATGGATCACCCTGTATTTTCTATACCGTGGTAAAAGATGTTTGTAGGCCAGGTCCGGGGGCTCTTGCCTATAATCCCAGCACTTTGGGAGGCTGAGGAGGGCAGATCACTTGAGCCCAGGAGTTCAAGACCAGCCTGGGCAACATGGGAAAACTTCATCTCTACAAAAAATACAAAATACAAAAATACAAAATACAAAAAAATACAAAAATTAGCCGGGCCTGCTGGCGTGCACCTGTAGTCCCAGCTACTTAGGAGGCTGAGGCAGGGGCAGGAGGATTGCTTGAGCCTCTGGAGGCAGAGGTTGCAGTGAGCTGAGACCACACCACTGCACTCCAGCCTGGGTGACAGAACAAGACCCTGTCTCGAAAAAAAAAAAAGTTTGTAAAACATTCTTATACAATATATGTCTGAATATGTTTGTCTTTAAGGTTAAAAACTAAAGTCCTCTGAACTGGGCTTTTCTTATGTATCAGGTGTATAGGATAAAGATCTGCTGCCTCTAAAGTCTCAATTTTAAAACCGTCTCTACCACAGATGGGACGAAATTTAGTCTGATGGTAATTTCAGACTTAGATTTTTATGTAAGAAAAAAATTGTTAAACTGTATACGGGGTTTCTTCATATTCAGGGACAGATCTCTGCTTTCATTTTGTGACTTCCAAGAGAGAATCAAACTGCCTTTCTTACCCTCAATTGTAGTCCTTTCCAAGAACTTATGTCACGGTAACTTATTAAAAAATGACGGAACCAAGATGACTTCAGACACCTCTGATCCAACCGTTGGCCCAAAAGGAGCCTCAATCTGCTTCAGCAATGGCCAGACACCCCCAGACACTTGCGTCTTACCTTGCACGGCTAGAAACTGCATCAGAATGCCAAACTCCAAAAATGAATAACGATCCAGCCCTGGAAGAAAACTCTCAGTTCAGAGAGTTTGGTGACTTGCCCAAGGTTAAGTACAAAATATATTTGCAGAGCAGCCAGAACGAGAACCCAGGCTTCCAAGTTGCAGCAGCCCCAGTACAATGCACTGTGATAAAGGCTTGATATGGAGGCACAGACCGACCCTAGAGGTTACCAGAACTGGAGATCATAGATTAGTAAATTTTTTTCTCTTATGACTGTTGTATGTATCTACTCTAACCTTAACTCAGACTGACATCTGTGGCTTTTCGTGCCATGTCATCATTCTACCACATACTATTTTGAGGTTTCTGAGGTTAGTATTCATAAGAGCTTTCCAACCTCTGACTCAAATGAGCTCTATTTTCCCCAGACACATAACTTATTACTGAATCTCATTTCCATGAGAAATACAAAAGCAATAGTGATTCATGTCTCCAATGCTAGGCTTACCATTTTTGAAAATGTGTATACTCTTTCCTGACTGTAAAACACTATGTGCCTGCTGCATAAAATGTAAAAAACACAGAAAGAGATAAGGAAGAAAATTAAAATAACCTGTTCACCTACTGCTCAGTGATAACCCATATAACGGTCTGGGTATCATTGAAATTGGGTGTCGATGAAAAGACAAAAATTATTTCGGTATTAAATTGTGATCAGATTGAAAAATACCTTCATGAACCCTTCCCTTGTCACTCAACATTACACATCAGTAAAATTCTTCAAAGATATGGTTTATAATAATGTAGGCCAAATATTGAATGCTATTGATTAATTGTTATTGATTATACATGCCCTATTGTTGAGAACTTCAGTGTTTTTTTTTCCAATTTTTCACATAGAGAAATAATACAGCAATAAGCATTTTTTTACATAACATTTTTCTGCACATCTCTGCTTATTTCCATAGAATAAATTCCTGGTAGGGAATTACTGGGTGAAGTACGTGAGCATTTCTATGACTCTTGATATATATTGAAAAATTTCATTTCAGAAAGGTTGTTTATATCCAAATAGAAGAATATGAAGGTGCCTATCTTGTCCTCTTTGCCAGTGATCAGTGGTGTCATTTGTTAAAACCTTGCAACTTTGAAGTATAAATGTGTATCTTCCTGTGTTCATTTGTATTCCTTAATTCATAAAGAGGTTGAACATTTTTTGTATGTTTATTGGCCATTTGGTATGTGTATATGTGTGTCTTTCTCTACCCACCTCCCGTGTGTATGTAAATTGAATGTTCATATCCTATATCTATTTTTCTACTGAAATGTTGAAATTTTACTTATTTATTTGTAAGAACTCTTTACATCATAAGGATGTTAAACTTTCAACTTTTATATTCGGGGCAAGTACTTTAGGAATCTCTTTTAATTATCTAACAATTTAAAGTAATAGGATGGGTTGGGTTTTACATTGTCACCAGCAGAGCAACAAGTCATGCCACCTGCTGGTAAAGAAACAGAATAGTTCACAATTCTTCGTGTTTCCAAGATATGATGCATATTAATACTTTTTCCATGTCAACTATTTTAAAACTTTGGAAATGAAAAATGAGTAATTGATTGAAGCTATTTATGACATTTCATACACATGAATCCTATGACCAAGATCCTTTGACCACATTTAAATATTTTTAAGGTTACTTCTCCGCTTAAATGGGAAGAAAAGGCTTTGATTCATATTAGACGTTAATAAGAGAAAGTATAGTTCTGAATCATCTCAAAGTCATTTCTGTTGTCAATTCTGGGCATACGAGCCTGTACTTTGTTTTAATAAACCGTAATTATTGACAAAATTTAACAATCAGATAAACAGGGAGAAGTAACTTTATTATTTATTTTCACAAAAGGCATTTTGAAAGAGACATCTTCAAATCAGAGCTTCAGACCTATACAGATCATTTAAAATCAATATTTGCTTGATTTGGCCAGGTAAATTAAGCGAAGTTGCTGCCATTTAATTCTGGATGAAGATGAATCTGAGCAGTTAAAGATCATAAGCTTTTTATATAATTCAACTAGAAAATATGATTTAATTTGTGGCTTACATAAAACAATAGTCAAGGAACATATTTATTGCCTATCATCCCTTGTAGACTAGTCTAAGAAAATAATACACTCAAGGCTCTACAGAAACTTAGGCTGTCAAGATGATCAACTAACTAAAGCAATAGGGCCAATAGGTCATTGAATTCACTCATATATGTGGAGGTCAACACTAGTCTAGAGGATCTATCAGCAAATGGTCTGACATGCCTAGGAAGATAAAAATGGAATTACTGCTTTGTAATAAGCCATCCTTATGAATAAACTGAACTGACGTTTTTGTACTGTGAATTATTACTCAGCCTAGAGTTCTGATGTAAACAAAAATGCAAATCATGCTAATAACCTAGCCAATTTCATGTGCCATAAACGAGCCTTCAGTAGCAGTGAAGGGCACTTGGCCCATAGGGTAGAAGAAGATGCAGAAATCCGAATCTCCCTGCAACTCGAAATGACCAAACGTAAAATACTCAAAACCAAATTCACACATTTTTAATAATAAAATAAGTCTTGATATTGTCCTGGCAAAAAAAATAATAATAATTCACATATTATTTAAGAACCCATATTAGCACCCTCTGGACAAGATTTTCCTTATAGTTTGGCTTGGGCTCAGTAGTCAAAATGTTTATGTTTATAGTTTATAACCAGAAGAGGATACAAAACGACTCAAGGACACACCCTAATTGGAGGGAAACGGAGTGGCTGGCCAACAATTGAGTCAAGGTTCAAACCATTAGGCTAGGTGTGACCTGGAGCAGGATCTGACAGAGGGTAGTAGTAAAATGATTATGAAAAATAACTGAGAATGTCCCCCTTTTCCTACCACCTAGGTTATGAGGTCTTGGGGAAAAGGAGGTAGGTTTTAAATTATCCCAGAGAACCGAACCCACACATGAGGACAACTCTTGGATGACAGCGCCATACTGAGAGCTTGGAGAGGACACAATTGAGGCAATGGGAAAATGACCTGACTGCCCCTTCAGCCACCCAGGAAAAGAGCATCTGGTCATTTCCAGACAGCAATTTCAGCTTCCATAGTCAATTGCTGATTTCCTGTTTGTAATGTCCTTCCTTTGAATCACATTTACATTCAGGTAGCTTGTGGTAAGAGAGCTGTCCTGTATGTGGGATAGTTCAAGGAGTGCTGGGGGTGGGAACGGAGGAAGCGAGGGCAATAGTCCATCAGTTCAGGAGAAACTCAGGGGAGAGCACATGTCCATGAGTACGTTTAGTACAGTAACTAGCACTTTACATAGTACCTAGGTGCTCAGCAAACCTAAGTGCTCAGCACATGGCAGTGCCTTCTCCCTTCTCATTCCACACAAGGGCATCAGGACAGGTGAATCAGATAGTCCAGTTCTTTCTAGAACACTCCAAAGTTTCCTTCCAACCAGATGACCAAATGCACTGACCTTGAAGAACTGTAAATGGAGACTTCTGGTCAAATCCAGTTGGGTTACACCTCAAAACCCAGTGGTTTTCAGAATTCTTTCTAAAATATCAGTCTTACAGGAGCAATAATCATCTAGGTAATTGGACATCAAAAGTCCAATGAGGAAAAAGAAATAGCTCACCAGCTACCTTTCCAGGCAAAACAAGAATACAAATGGAAAGGTCCCAGGGAAATCTGGATGGAAAATTATCACCTCACAAGAGGGTCTGATCTGGATTGGATTCATCTTTCTTCACAGGATGACTCTGTTCCAGGGAAACTAGATGCTAGGAACATTCTGGGATCCAAATATGGAGAACTGAGAACTATTGTAAGGGTTTCTAAAACCTCCCCCAAAAAATTCACGACGACTCTTTTTCTTCCAATGCTTTGGGAAAATTCAAAAAACCTAAAATTCCAAAGCCAGTCTAATCCAGGTGACCCTCAATCTCATAGCTACTGGGTCTACTCCACAAGGAGGAAATCAAGACTGGCAAGAGTTGGCTACCTGACCTGTACCTGCAAAACACTGACAGAAATGAGAGAGAGAGAAAAAAGGAAAACCACCACCTTTACTCACTCGAGTAATAAGCTCACCTCAGAACACTAGCCCATGTTTTGAAAGGAAATCATTTTTAGAGGTGAAAAAACAATGATTGATAGGTACCAGGCATAACCCTTTGAGATGCAGGTACTATTGCCAATTAATGCCATTGGACAGATGAGAAAGTTAAGGCTCGGCGCGATCCCATAAGCTGCCCACAGTTACATAGCCCAGTAAAAGCCAGAGCTGGTATTTGAACCTAGAGTTTCTGACTCAGAGTTATTGTTAGATTGCTTGAAATGAGGCCACGACTCCCTACCCCAAGTCTGACAATGATTTTCTTCCTATGTTTATTTTTGTGGGAGGGGCTGGAAATGACTGATAAAAATTATATTCTTCCACCAAATCAGCTCTGAGCTCAAAGCGTCTGAAGCATCAGGATTCCACCTCGCTCCTGATTAATTTTTTCATATGGGCAGGGAACTAAGAGTTCCCTGAGACATAAGGAATGAGATTTTAAGACATACTCGATCAATGCCATCACGAAAAAGCAAAACATTTCAGAGGTCTGATGGGACCAGCCGCCTGCCTTCCTTTTCCACTCAGGAGTGGCCAAGTCTCTGCCTTCCTTTTTCAGGAACATTTTCTGCAGCAGGGCCCAGGCCATTGTGAGCTTTGAGAAGAATGATATTCTGCTTTTGTAAGAAAAGGAGGAGATTTCCCAGGCATGCTTTGTGTCCCAGACGCTTTCACTAATTGATAGAGTGCCACTACAGAGTATATTTTTATTCATGCAGTCAGCACATGCCTGCTTCTACATTTTCAAGTTTTCTTTAAAAAAAAAAAAAAAAATTATCCTATGTGGTAAGACAACAGCTTTCATTAACAAAATGAAGCAAAACCAAATTCTTCTTAATGAAAATGAAAATGTCAATAGGACTTCTCTCTTCATGCTAATCCCCTGTTTGACATGCAATGACATCATCCCATAGAAGTTAGAGACAAATGTAATGTCTGTTGTAATTACAAGGCTTACTCTGCAGAAGAAGGGAGGTGGCTGTGAGATGCCGGCAAGCCCTTCTCACTGGGCCCTCCTTGGGAATACAATGGAACCGACTAATGCAGTGGGGGAGTCTTGCTGTGACAATACTAAAAGGAGCAGAAATCAAAGGACTTCACTGACCATGGATTCAGGCTTGATGTTCTGATGCAAAGTTTATATCCCCAAGTAGCAATTTAAATAAAATTGCATTTTTCTTATTCAATCAAATCAAACCGTGGTGTCACAAAAGACAACATGTACACACACAAAACTCTCACAAACACGTAAGAACTAAAGTTAAAAAAGAAAGCCCTCATTCATAAGGTATTCACATAGTGACGATAAGAATGCATGTGGCACTTCTGGCGGAAGCTGGAGGTTGCAGGAAGGGATTTTCCACAATAGCCATTAAGAAGAAAGGGATTAATATAAAGTTTTGAAATGTGAAAGATTCTGATTAAAGAAAAATGGAAATGTTTGGCTCTTGGGAACTGATAATGCTGTAATGAAACCATAATCCTGAACCAATTATGCCTGAATAATACTGTAGACTTTATAGAGTGGCAAATGGTACAGTTGGTTTGAACACTGAGTCAAGATGAATCAGCTTTTCCTGCTTTACCAACATTTCTTATTCATTTCCTTGAATGGCAAGTTAAAAGCATTAATCATTAATAAAGACTATTTGTTTTTTGTAACAGTGTTGTTATTTAAACATCTCTTAAAAATGTATTTGGTAAACTGTTGGTTTATAGTACAAAATAGCTAAATATTACTTAGAATAAGAATAATGTGCTGTTTACCATGAATCCAATCAATCGTATCAGAGAATTTTTAAAAACAAATGATGGTAAATCTCTCTCAAAAATATGCCTTTGAAGTGTATCAAAATCAAAAAGTATACCACATTCCCTAAGTATTACAGATTTTTACAAATGAAGATTACATCATTTAATGATTGCTTTGGGTCAGAATTAGGAAGGCTGGTGGGTTAACAAGGTGGCAGAGTAGAAGAGCCTAACATAGTCTTATCCAAATTTATAGCTTTGAAAAATTCAGGAAAATACAAACAACAAAAAAACTCACCATGGTGATTTAAAGTAAATAGTTGACTAAATGCTGAAAGGTTGTGGGGAAGGTTCAGGGGTGAAGAAAAACTGCACCAAAGGGAATGGAATTACACGTTTTCAAATACATGTTCTTCCCCCAAGAAAACAGTAGCTGTATTAACAATAGGTGACATTTATGGAGCACTTAATATGTTCCAGCCACTATTTCTACACTTTACATGCCTTATAGCTACTGCATTTTCATAAATCCTCTGTAAAGTAGATTCATAGATGAGGAAACTGAGGCACAGAGAACTCAGACACGAGGTGCAGCGCATGTTTGAACTTGGCCACTGTAGCTCCTGGGCCCCCACGCTTAACCATTCTGCTGGACTCAAAGAAGGCTGGAAAGTTTGACACACTCTTCAAATACCTGCCCCTAATCCTAGGATGCAAGACAGGAAAAAGAAGCTTACTGCAGAGTATCTGATACCTCCTTTCCCACCGCTCTCCACCCCTCCTCCAGCACCTCACCTCAGAGCCCAACAGAGCTGGGGGTAGAGGACAGAACTGTTCGGCATTACAGCCTGAGCTGGATGGTTGTCTCAGGAAAAACACCTGTAAGTACAAGCAGAGGCAGGAGGATCCTGGAGAGGAGTACATGCTGGTCATGGTGTGTAATCGTTGTACAAAGAAGAAATGCAAGTTCTATCTAATTCTCCAGGATTAGAGGCAGAAGCCTGGACAGTAAAAACAGACTATTTCTTCTCAGGCTAGCATCCCACGCCAGATGCATGCCTGCTCAGGGACCATGGACCCAGGGTGGAGGGTATACACCTGAATCTGACTTCCAGGTTCCAGATGAGAGAGTGAAATTGCCAGCTCCCAAGTGGGCAGCAAGACTTGCTAAGAAGTCCCTACAACCCTCTGCTGGCAAATGTTGAACCTGGACAGGGAGTTGCAGGGACTCTTGAAACTCCTTCTTATACAGGAAGGAGGAAACAAACAGAACTCTAAGTGGGACCTTAGAAAAGAGTCTGCAGCACAAGGAAAAACGAGCGCTGTCTCGAGATTTGGTGGGAAAAAATCTACCTCTAAAAATGACTTTCCATAGGAACAAAATAAAATTTGAGAAAACAACACTTGGCTCCTATAAAAGATGGCAGATGTTGTCTTTATGAAACAACAGAGAACAATAAAAACAGGGTGGGCTGAATGACAGGCAGAGATTTAGAAAGAAGTCCCCAGTGGAACAAACAAAAGAATTCAAGGAAATACAAAATGCAATAGCAGAATTTAAGTCTGCATTTAAGACACTCAAGAGTAGAACAAATCCTGCAGAATACTGACTCAGTGATGTACAGGACGAATGTGAAATGTTCTCCTAGAACACACAGAAGAAGATCCAAGAGGAAATAATGAGCTGGAGGATGAGATCTAAGAAGAAGTTCCATTTTAAGAATTATAAATATTCTTAAGGTTGAAATCAGAACAGGAAGAGAAACAATGATAAGAGTATATGGGAAAGAACTTTCCTACTTGAGAAAAGTCTTCTGGTTGAAAGGTTTCAGAGCATTACAGAAAAAAAAATTAATGAAAAATACTTGTGTCTCAACATTTCCTGACACCATATTTTAATTTCAGATAGATTCAGATCAGCTGAGATTTGTGCAGGTGAAACTGAGAAAATTACTTTGCAAGTGAATTATGAACACCTTCAAGTAAAATACTACATAGAACAAGAAAATCTGTTCTTCATTAGATTTAATGGCGAAGGCAGGCTTTATTTTTTCCAATAAGGGCCAATGGTTCTAAATAACATGCAGGTTATTTGCTTTAGTAATATCCTCCAAGTAATAGAAGTATCTTTATATGCAAAAGTTGAAATTTTAGATACTTTATCACATAGGACCAAGAGATATCAATCAACATGGTAGAGAAGAAGTGGACATTTCAACCAAAAAGTAAATGGCATATGAAAGATGATCAGATGTGGTGTGAGAAGGCTGCGTACCGTTGGCCTGAAGAAAGCAAACACTCTGAGAGATGACTGGCCTAACAATGACCAGGTGAGGAACCCATAAACAGGTACAGAGAAGACAATGGGAGGAAGGTACTGAATTAACCGCTAAGTACCATGGACATGAGCTACGATTCTATTGGGACTCTGGAGCCCAGATTATGTTACAACACAAACCTTTCCATTCTGATCTCAGAAATTTTGGTTGCTTTCCTTTCTCTATTTATCATTAGAATTTTTGCGGCCCAGCAAACTTGTAATCAATCCCATGTTTTTAAGAGGCCAATGAATATTCAGATAGTTTTCTTTTACTTGATTCTTAACTTAGAGCAGAGTAGTGTAATCCTTACAAGAATATCTTATGAAAATATTTTAAAATCACTTCTATTTAATTGTTCCTATTTCCTCAGAAATGTGCTATTATAACCTCACATTGATCCATATGAAGTCCAGGATAAATCTGCATACTCTATACCTATAAAACTTGGCTGAATTGCTAATGTTTTATTAAAAGGGAAACATAAGGGAAAAACAAAATAAATTTTAAAAAAGGGAAAAATATAGTGTCCAATGTCTTAAATGTAAAATAAAAAGCACTCTTCATAAATCTCAGCTCTAAAGTTTACTTACCCCTTACTACATCAGTTTCTCCTTTTACATATTTAGATAGCACCATATTATTTTCCCTCCTACTTAGCACAGCTTGTAATACATATTTGTGTTACTATTTCATCAACGTCTGTCTTCTCACCTTGACTGTGAGCTCCATGAGAGACCATGTAGGGACTGTGTCTTCATTTACTTATTTTGCTTATTTTTATTAACCTTAGCATTGACACAGTACCAGATCCCATCAGACAAACAATATATTTGTGGAATGAATATATTCAGCCAAGCAAGTAATTGTGTCCTAAGAATCTCAAAAAACTTTCTGGAAAACCACACATCTCGGTTTATACATCAGCTATGTTTGCCAACTTTACATGTAAACTATTTTTAAAATAAAACATTATTTGAATGACTTTTTTCACTTGCATCAGAGAATATTAATATAAATAGGACCTTAGAGATAATAAAACTGAAGTTCATAAATGCTAGGCAATTTGTCCACAACGGCACAAATCTACTTAGCAGTAGAACTGGGATTAAACCTCAGATTTTCTGCCCCCAGTTCCATTCCTTAAGGGTTCTGTCCATGCAGTTTCAAGACACTGGCTCTTTACCAGAGCTTTGAGACCGCCAAGTCTCTGAAAAGTACTTCATAGATTTTGTAAATAAACACTTTACCACATCTTAATGTTTAAAGAAAATCTGCAACAAAGAAATCATTTGCAATACAGATAATTATAAAAATTGTGAGATTTCTTATGCAGTTTGTTTTTCAAACCTAAGAGCTAACTTTAGTTTCTCAAGCCCATGACACCTCATCACTCATTGTCATACACATACTAAGCCGACATGCCTGGCACTATTCTAAGGCTCTTTATCAAGGGCCATTAGCCTAAGACCTCCTTATTTCAATGGTTAAAAGATAATTGCATTCCTTTTTTCTTATGATTCAGTTGCCATTGGGAAAAAGCCATTTCTGAAAAGTTAGAATTCTGAAAGATTAAACAATGTATCCCTGTGATTAATTTAAGCTCTTTCGTCTTTTTGTTCATTTTTTTTTCACTTTTCTTCTTTTTAAATTGTAAGTTGGGATTTTTCATTTATTTTTTATTTATTTATTTATTTTTTTGTAACTAGCTTCAAATTTGTGATGAATTTGCTTACCAAGCATAGAAAATCCATTTGCTGGCTAAAGGACTCTAGCCAATAGAATTTCTATCTGATGACAGAATCATATTTCTAAATGACCCCTGGAGAGAGTTAATTTGCCAAACTATTTCATTTATATTTATACGCTGGAATGTTATTCCAAAGGCTCCAAATAGTCTCTGTTCTATGTTTAAAACAACAAAATAAAGATAAGGCATTGTCTAATAATTTGTATAACTAATACATAATGTAATGCTTCTTTAAGAAGCAGGCACTGATCTCATGTTAGATGTTTTAAAATAACCCCAAACCAGCATTATTTGTAGACCACAAGCCAGTGATTGGTGGCAGGGAGGACACAATAGGAAAAAGAAGAAGGAGAGAAGAAAAACAAGTGGGAAATAGGTGACTGCAGTAGAGAGGGGAAAACGCGTGAGGGATACCAAAGAGAAGACAAGGGAAGGAAAGGACATAAACCCAAAGAAAGTGTCAGTTTTTTCATCAACAGATATTTACTTGGACCCTTTTTTTTTTTTTTTTTTTTTTTTTGAGATGGAGTCTTGCTCTGTCACCCAGGCTGGAGTGCAGTGTCACAATCTCGGCTAACTGCAACCTCTGCCTCCTAGGTTCAAGCAATTTTCCTCCCTCAGCCTCCCGAATAGCTGGGACTACAGGTGCCTGCCACCACGGCCGGCTAATTTTTTGTGTTTTTAGTACAGACGGGGTTTCACCATGTTGGCCAGGCTGGTCTTGAACTCCTGATCTCAAGTGATCTGCCCACCTTGGCCTCCCAAAGTGCTGGGATTACAGGCATGAGCCACCATGCCTGGCCCTATTTACTTGGATCTTCTAATGCTTCTTAAAAAGGGAAATATATTTTGATATAATATAAAAACAAAGCCATACATATACACACACACACGTGCAATTACATATGTACATGTAAATGGCTACACAATTAGATAGACAACCTTGTCTCTTCCCAGGATCTAAAGATGTTCCAGATAAATCTTAAAGCACAAGTGATTAAGCCTTTAAAAATAATCCCACTTCTCATCTCTTTTACCTTTTGGTTGGATTTTGTGTTTATTAGCTTATTTGGATGGAGATGGTGCAATGGAGAAGGCAATTGTCTATTTTAAAAATCACGTTTTCAGCCAAATGCAGTAGCTCACACTGTAATCCCAGCACTTTGGGGGGCCAAGGCAGGAGGACTGCTTGAGGCCAGGAGATTGAGACTAGCGTGGGCAACACAGCAGGGCCCTGTCTCTACAAAAATTAAAAAATGAAAATACAAAATTAGCTGTTTGCCTTGGCATGTGCCTACAGCTCTAGCTACTTGAGAAGCTGAGGTGGGAAGATTACTGGAGCCCAGGAGTTCAAGGCTGCAGTGAACCATGACGGTGCCACTGCACTCCAGCCTGGGCGCAGAGTGAGACCCTGTCTCAAAAAATAAAATAAAATAAAAATTATGTTTTCATAGGCAAGGGGATACAGGAAGTAGAAAGAAAAAAATGGTTGGGACTTAGAGGTGGGTGCACCGCACTGTATGTACATAAGAACAGTGCAAATGCAGTGGGCTATTGCATATTTGCAAACTGAGATATTTCCTTCAAATAACCTAGAAGATTGCCATGGTCTCTTTTTTCACACTTTCTTTTTTCTCTGTAGCGGTTTTGAGTGATTTTTTTTTTAAACAATATCTGCAATCAATGACTCTTATTCAGAAGCACTATAACATCCAGGGATATTCCTTGTTCTATATTGAAGCACAATCATATTAGTATTGAGGACACCACCTCAAAATAAATAGTTTGCTCACTAATGTTTCAGTAATAAGAAATCGCTACTAATCCGCACACCCTCATGTTTACAGTATAATTACCAACAGGGTTCATCATGAGGACCCTGAGGCACAGGGAGATGATCTTCCTCCTGAGTCTTCCAAGGAAGATTCAATTCCAGTGTTCTGAGTTTGGGTTCCAAGTAGCTAGCAAGGTGTGCACTCATCTTGCCTGAATGTATGTCTCTTGGCCCATCTTTCAATAAAATGCCAGTATCTGCCTAAGGGGAACAATCTCTCTCTCTCTTTTTTTTTTTAAGCCTCTCTTTGAAAATATTATTCTATTTGGGTGGGAGAAGAAATAACAGATTTGTAAGTTCACGTCTTCTATAAATAATTTAAGTATATCTTGGGCTAATGTATAAATTGGGTTTAGGAAATTCTAAGTTAATTCTAGATAAATTTGAGGTGTTTGTATAAAAGAAATGACTGTATTATTGGATTCTACAACTTTGAAAAATAATAATCCCATAAGGGATTATTGGCAACTCTCAATTAGCTAGAATATTTGATTAACCAACATATATTACCTATAGAGATATTATCATTAATGTTGTTATTGTACATAAATTATTTCTTTCTGTTATTTTAGAATACTTGGTAAGGTTTGCTTTAAACGCATAATATCACACCTAGGTTTTTTAACTTTTTTTTTTTATCATACTTTAAGTTCTGGGATACATGTGCAGAATGCACAGGTTTGTTACACAGGTACACACGTGATATGGTGGTTTGTTGTACCCGTCAGACGCCTAGGTTTTAATGAGTGAATTAACGCTTTTTTGCAAATATGATCAAATTAGGGATGGAACAAATTGAAGTTTTTACCTTAAAGGTATTAAAAATCAATAGCCATTCATAAGATATAGTACCACGAAAATCACTTTTCCTACTGGATAATCATGACTTTCTGATAATGATTACCTGCATGTAAACTGTACACTGTCAGTAATAATTTGATTTGAAAATTGCTTCCTTCCCAAGGGTGTTCATATCTGCATGTACTAACTTGTTAAATTATGGTGTGCTAATTGATAGTTCACATGACAAGATATGCACGGTTGACCATGCTTATTAAAATGCAGGCCATCCGCAGTTAGCGATAACAAACAATGTGCCCGGGACTTTCAACAGTTAGCGATAACAAAGGATGTGCCTGGGACTTTTTTAACAGTTAGTGATAATAAACAATATGCCTGGGACTTTTAACACCCTCCACCGGCAGACAATCCCTAGAACTCTTGAGGTTCAATCTTCAGCCTCCTTCCAAAGATCTGTGAATAAGCAGCTAACCTGAGGCTCAGTGCAACACCAGACACCAACATGGAAATTCTCCTTTTAATGGGAAACATATGTAGCTATTTCCTATTTGGCAATGTGAAGATAAAACACCCATGAGTTGACTTTGGGGATAGTCTCTATGCAAGTGTTTGACATTATGCAAACATGATTAAGTTTTGTCTTGTTTGGTTTGTCTGTAAGGTAAAAACAGATGGGAAAAGCCAAGGGCCAAGATCCCCCAAAACTGAGAAATCAGCCTGCGTGTCATAGAGCTGTGCATCTTTCCTAAAATTAAGAATCCTCATGGATGGGACAGGCAGCTTTTTCTAAATGAAATTCTTTCATTGATAGTTTAAAGCCTGGATTAAAAGCCATCGTAAGCTGAATGAAGTAGGACAAGCTCCCATCTACATATGAGTGATGAGGCAATTTAGCAAAAATTCATAGAATAATGGAAAAGAAAAAAAACTGGAAGGGACTCAGCAATCATTTAATCCATTCTTTCCCAAATTGTGTTCTATAGGAATCTAGATCCATGGGAGAGAGTGGTGATAGAAGTGACTAGTCACTTAGGAAATGTATGGTTAGGAAATGTATGGTTAGACAAAATTGAACAAGTTTATGTACATATAATTTATGCCTCCTCAAAAAATTAGATTGAATATGTCACAGTTTTCAAATTTATGTCACCATGAAATCATTTTCCACTGACTATTAATGTTTTGCAGAACTACTGGCTGGCAGAACAAAGTTAAGATGACCTGATCTAGCCTAATCCCTTTACAGAAAAGGAAAAGACTGACAGTGACTTTCAGGTAGCACCATGGGCAACAATGGTCTCAGGTGTGGCCCAGAGCTGCCGCACTAGGTCAGGCTTCCTGGTCTCTCTGGAGAGGGAAGGGTCCTGGAAAGCAGCTTGCAATTGGTGTCCCCTCCCTGCCTCCCCCGACACAGGGACAGCTGAATCAGACACTCTCCAAAGTGCCCATTCTAGCCTCAGGGAGGTGAAACAATTACTTCACATTTATTTCCTTAAAATATTTCATTTTCACAATCTCTTCCCTAGTGACTTCAGAGTCTGCCAATGGACAATTTTCCAGCACTGAAAGATGAAGACAGCCTTGAAATTAAGCTTATACATCCAGGTCAGCAGTTTTGTTCTCACATGATTTCAGAAGGGTGAATTCTTAAATTATCAATTCTAACTCTTCATCATTGAATTAATGGGCTTAATCTAAAATGTAGCTCCAAACTAGGAAATATTTTAATTCAGGCTGGATTCAAAATTCCCTGATCACAAAGAGAATTCAGTGCACTAGGATCTGTTGCATTTATGCCCCAATTTGCATGGATAATATTATTTTAATGCTTTTTTATGCACATAGATTTTTTTAAAAAGCCTGAACAAACAGAATTTACAGAAGGACCTCCTTGAAAAATTCTCATTTGGCACTTATTATAGACTGGCTTGTTTCATTAGCTATCTTATTTCCATACTCAATTGTAAACAACTGAAGACAGGATTTACTTACAAGTCTTCTTATGGCCTACAGAGCTAGGAACTGAACTGTGTCTTGCTGCAGAAACATAAATATTTAATGACAGACTGGCTGATAATAGGACACCTTCTAAAAGGAGATACCATATAGAATGAAAGGATTGTCTCCTTTACAATAGATGTGAACATGATAAGGTGTTCTCTCTCTCTCCTCTCATGTATGCAAGCACACACACACAAACACATACGCACATTATAGTAAACTAACCACAAGGCACTTGAGACTCTTGTGGGGCTGCTGGAACTTCACGCCAAATGCCACTTTAGATTGAATTGCACCGCCAAAAACTCCTAGTATTTGAGCTGAGAAACTATCTGGAATTCTAGATAAAAGAGCAATTGCTACACCATCCCTAAACAGGCATCGAGCTCCATCAAAAAGAGGAAGAATTCTCTTAGGTAGTTTTCACATCTTTCACACATCAAAACTTCCAAGTGAGAGGTTTTTAAAAGGCACAAGAGACAACTGCTCAAAATGGCTCTGCACTAAGAAAGCATTGTTCACCTGGGTTCCAGAACTTATTTGATCTTTAATTTTATTGCAATAAGGATAACTTCTCCAAATGTGACATTCCCATTGATGGATACTTCAGGATACAAAAAGCCACATCTATGTAGAGCAGTGTTCCTGGGGTCGGGTGCACTAAAAACGTGTTGCTCCCTCAGGGGAATAGGTGTTCTTTCCTCGCACTATCCGTGTGAGATGCTAACAAGAAATCTGAATTTGAGCCACAATGCTCAACAGTGGCTTGTATACTCACAGTTCCTACTGAAAACCTGTTCTACTGAGAAACAAACAGCCAGATTAATGGTAAAGTGCATGTGTAGAGGACTTTCCTCTATGACAACAAAGACAGTCCTCAGGATGTTCATATTGCATCTTAACTCCTCCGGAATGCAAGGCAGAAATTTTGAGAGGCAACCTCGGCTTGAGCGTTTCAAATGAGGTGTGGTACAACTGCAGAGAGGAGCCACATTCAATAAACACTACCCGAGCTTTTCAATGTTCATTCCTAATTACATACACTTATTTTTAAATCATAGGTAGACACACTTGTTGCAGTTTCTATAAGTATCCATTTCACCAGTCCTGACTATAGGCAATCCTTTAACGTAGAAGAGTTTACTAAAATAACATTATTATTGTCTTGTATTTATGTTAATTTCTCCAGTCCCCGCAGCGCACTAAGTGCACTTCCCCAGAGTACCTCCTACTTTCTCACATTTCTCTCAAACCAAGGAAATCTGACTTCACATGCAATAGAAATTACCCTTAGATCACAGCCGAGAAAACAAAAGGGGTAAGCCCTGGAGTATGATGTTTGGGGATACTTGATCGTTGCCTAGGTAGCATTTAATTAGTCCTGGGTTGCAGCCGGGAGTGGGGTGCTGGTACCTGGGTAGCCTTTGTCATTGTGACTAAACCCATGATTGAACAATCAAAATGCAATGCTTATTATACTCTCCATTCTCACCCCTTTCTTCTTTAGGAATTAGACACATACACACACTGTCTCTCTTTCTCTCTCTCTTTCTCTGACATATATACACAGTTTGCAAATTAAGAGAACTCTCATGCTGGGCAGGGTGACTCACACCTGTAATCTCAACATTTTGAGAAGCGGGGGCAGGGGGATCACTTGAGGCCAGGAGTTCAAGACCAGACTGGGCAACAGAGCAAGACTCCTTCTGTACAAAATAATCAAAAAATTAGCTGGGCATAGTGGAAGGCTTGTAGTCCCAGCTATTTCAGAGGCTGAGACAAGAGAGTAGCTTCGTCCCAGGAGGCAGAGGCTGCAGTGAGCTATAATTGCACCCCTGCACTCCAGCCTGGATGACAGAGGGAGACCCTGTGTCAAAAACAAAAAGAGATTAAAAAAAAAAAAAAGAAACTCTCTTTCTTTGTTGAACAACACAGTGAATTTTAAAGCTGTGAATGATTTATTTTCCCAACAAAATATTATAAACAGTGGGAAATACTTCTTTCTTCCAAATATTCCCTTACAGTTGCTTTCTTGTTAATAAGCACTCAAAAACATTACTTGGCACTTTTAAAGTGATCTATTAGTTTATGCTTTATTCTTCATCTTCTACCATTATTTCTAGTACGCTACCATAAGCTAAACAAACTGCCCCGGAAGACCAAAAAGCAGGCAGAAAAAGCAAAGGGACTGTGCTTGCTTGATGGTTTGCTGCTGTTGTATACTTTTAAAAAAAAAACCTTTTTAAAAAAACTCTACTAACAAAAATCATGAGCTCTCTTTGGTCTCTAGAGATGAAGACAAAAGCAGTGACACTCAGCATGAGGTGCTGTCCTTGGTTAGCAGCTGTCGTGGAACGCACTTAGTTGGGTTTAATGGAGGGGTTATTGACATCTCCTAAAATGGCTCCTGGGCCCAGGCAGCCAATTTTCTGCTACCTTCCTGCCTATGCCTGTCTATGCTGAGTGGTTTCACCGTGCCCATTACGAACTGCGTGAGAGCCATTACAGTCAGCAGAGTAAAACATCCTTTCCACTCTTTAAAAAAAAAAAAAAAAGTGAGATGAATAGGTATTTCTACGGTGGTCTGAATGAGCCATTATTAACTACCCTGAGGAATGAGGAAGCCTGAACACGGCAGTGAAACGCCATTTTATTCCTTTCTGCTGGCCACACCTGCACCAAGGGAAAAAAGTCACCGTGTATGTGAGGATCTGGATATAAAGAATCCTGAAATTTGCAAGTTGACCAAGATGTAAAGCTCACAGGAATTATGCCTTATGCTGCGTACACTATAAAATTCTAATCTCCTTTCACTGCTACAAAAGGATGCAGGTGGGGTGACTGGACAGTCTGCTGCTCGGGTGGCAAAGTCTCAATGGGAACACTGGGGTGACAGCGGATAGCATGAGGAGCTGCCGATCACTCTGTCCCCTGCAACTGGGCCAGGAGGGCTCAGGGCATGGGGCAAGTGGGAGAAACGCTAGGGATTTGCATTAAATTGGGAGTCTCCTTCCCAGGCAGGCAGCAGTGACCTCAAGGAATATTAAACAGAGATCTGGTTACCTTAACGAAAATAATGCTCTCTGTTTGTCATTCTAACACACCATGATTCCTCCTATAACCTAGTATGATGTGCAATGAGGAAAGATGAGCAGAGCCTCATGGGCATGGGGACATGTACCTAGACCTGTGGGTGTGCGCAAACAACACAGAAAACATGAGGATAAAGAATTGGCTTTCCCTCTGAAATTGTAGGTTCCCTGAGGGTGAGTCAGCCCCTTGAATGTCACTGGAACATATATTTGTGTGCCTTATTGTTTAAAGGTTGGAGCAGGGCTGAAAACACATTCATTACTCCCTGTCATACAGCAGTTGATGTATTCTAGGCACATACAATTAAGCTATAATTCTACACACGACAGACTAAACATACAAGTCTAGACAGAGAAAGATGACTTAAAATATTCTTGGACCTTTTATAAGAGTATTTTCTCATTTTCTTATCACTCAACTGGTAAATATTAGTTGTAACCCGTGCCTCATTAATGTCAAAGGGAGAAGATTCGCATGACTGAAATTCAAAGGGCTGATTCTAATTCTCTATCAAAAACCAATCTCCAGGCAAGGTATTTTTAGCAATCACTCAGCACAAATCTAAAGATGCTCAACTGTGGTTTGTTTATCTTCTAAGAAAAAGGCATCAGTTCTTAAAACAAAACTGCCCATATACACCATCCATCACATTTGATGATGATTTTTGTGAATGTGATCTAGATGTTATAAAACTAGTGACAAAATGTAAATATATCAAGGTCTTACTGTGTATTCAGCTAAGAAAATAAACCACAAGAAATCTGTTTCTTAAACCTGGCAACGTCTGTAGTCACCTGTTGATTGGTGGGAGCAGAAGAGAAAAGCGAGCGTAGAACTGCGTGGAGGGAGTGACCATGGATGGGTTATCATAGCAAGAAAGCAGGCCAGCCCTCAGACTGTGCACAGGTTCCCTGACAGCCCTTGTGTGGGCACCCACAGGACCGTTTTGCAAATGGTCTCTAACCCCCGTCTCAGGCTCTGCTTTACCAGACAGCACTTTAAAGCATTGCTGGCTTTTTGCTCTCAAGCCTAAAGGACCTTAGAAGCTCAGTCATAGAATGTTACCACCCTTTACACATCAGCAGCAGCTCTGTGCCTTCTGAGAATGCTGAAAGCAATCATTTCTCTGAGAAACATCTTGAATACCAATTTAAAATTCCTACGAAAAGGAAACCAGTCAAAAATCAATACCCAGCATTTCCCACAGATAATAACAATCACCAAATATACAAGTCAAATAGATTCTCCACAAGGGAGACAGCACTTGTTCACATTTGTTTCCATGTAACAAGCCCTGTCTTAAGAGCTTTACACACTTTAATTCATTTGATCTGCATCAAAACTATGAGGTGGGGCCGGGCGCAGTGGCTCATGCCTGTAAACCCAACACTTTGGGAGGCCGAGGCGGGCAGATCACGAGGTCAGGAGATCGAGAACATCCTGGCTAACACAGTGAAACCCTGTCTCTATTAAAAATACAAAAAAAAATTAGCCAGGCGTGGTGGCGGGTGCCTGTAGTCCCAGCTACTAGGGAGGCTGAGGGAGGAAAATGGCGTGAACCTGGGAGGCGGAGCTTGCAGTGAGCCCAGATTGTGCCACTGCACTCCAGCCTGGGTGACACAGCGAGACTCCATCTCAAAAAAAAAAAAAAAAAAAAAAAAGAAGAAAGAAAGAAAAAAAAAAAGCTATGAGGTGGAAGTTTTCATCCTTGTTTTAGGTAACTTGTCCAAGATGACACAGCAAATAAACCACGGGGTTATGATCAAATAAGGTAGTTTGACTCCAGAATCTGCACTCTTCATCATTATGCTAGGCTGCCGCTGGTGAGGAGTCAGATGATCAAAATGTTTTAATTATTTCAATAGGTAGATAAAAGTGGCAAAATGATGGGAAAAAATAAAAATTGAAACTGATTTTCAGTCTGATGTCACTTGTCCTGGGAATAGCGTTTATCTGTTTGCTTGTTTTGAAATGGTGTCTGTCTACTACAGGTAATTGTGGGGTACTTCTTACAACCCCTGGGAGATATCCTTCTTTACTACTATACATAGACAGTCCTAAAGTCAAATTTGGGAAAGAAGCAAATGGCAATGGAAAATGAAATAAACCCTGTACAGCATGGTAAGTCTAGCTTTCCTTCTGTGGTCCAAGATGATTCTCATCCAATATGATTAGGGTACAAAAAACATATGATATAATAGGTAAATCAAAATTTTATGATAGTATTTAAAATCATAAATATAAAGAAATATAAGACCGTTGTTCTGGCCTGGCACAGTGGCTCACACCTATAATCCCAGCAGTTTGGGAGGCCAAGGCAGATACATCGCTTGAGCTCAGGAGTTTCAGACCAGCCTGGGCAACATGGGGAAATCCAATCTCTACAAAACATACAAAAAATTAACTGGCTGTGATGGTGCACACCTATGGTCCCAGCTACTCGGGAGGCTGAGGTGGAGGGATCACTTGAGCACAGCAGGTTGAGGTTGCAGTGCATTAAGACTGCACCACTGCACTTCAGCCTGGGCGATGACATAGCTAAGACTGTTTCAAAACAACAACAAAAGACTGTTGCTCTATTTTGAAAAGACTCAACTACTAAACTTTCCTTTGAGTGTAAGATTAGAGAGTGTTCATAAAAGAACACCTAACCTTTTCTTTCAAGATGACTGTTCTCACTTGAGCCAGCTTAGATGTGGCCAGGAATGGCTTTACATCAAGGCAAATCAGCAGAGACCTGCCCTGGGCATGCAGCAAATGTTTGTTGAGTGATCTTTAGGCAAGGCAATGCTGCAAGAGTAAGGCAAAGTAATAGTAAGATGAACCCAGTGACTGACCACTCCAAGAATTACAGTATGCCAGATTGGACAGGGCTTAAAGATCACAGGACTAACATTCTTGGAAACTAAGGCACCCACCACCCACCTTGTGTAGAGAAAGCACTCATATTCCAGATTCCTGCTCAAAGGATATTATTCAAGATGACTAAGTCTTTCAGAGTGGTCTTGAGTGAGACCTACAATCCTGAAGAAATAGTCAAATCAAATCTCAAAACCATATTTAAAAACTAGTATAAGGGGTAAACTAGTACAAAGGAATCAATCTTGTGCCATTTGCACAATCTGTTAGCTGCAATGTGAGGCTATCTTCAGTCTTTACAAGTGATCTCTAACTATTAAAAAACAACAAAAGCTATCACAACCAACAGGAATGTAAGACAGATATATGGGTGACCTGAGCCCTTTACTTATGTCATAGAAAGCAATAAATATTTAACTATAACTCTGCTGGCCTGAAAACAAAACAAAACCGTGGCTCGGCATTGTGACTCATGCCTATAATCCTAGCACTTTGGGAGGCCAAGGCAGGTGGACTGCTAGAGCCGAGGAGTTTAAGACCAGCCTGGGCAACATAGTGAGATCCCGTCTCTGTGTTTCTTTAAACCCAAACCCCCCAAAAATCTATTAGAAGCCTGTATTTGATGCAGGGGGCTAGATTTTATGTTGGTCTGTATACGATTGTTAAATGCCTTCTCCTCTCACAAGACTATAAGTGTAATAAAGGTAATGACTCTATTTGTTTTGTTCTTCACAGTGTCCTCGCTCACCAAGCACCCTATAATGCCTGGTATATTATAGGCGCTATTTAACAATGTTTTATCTGGCTGAAAACTGGCTCTATTTTTTTTAGGGGATCCATCCTTCATCTTGCTCCTTAAGTTAATTTAAGATTCTTGAAATTAGGCAGGTGTGGTGGCATGCACCTATAATCCCAGCTACTTGGGAGGCTGAGGTGGGAGGGTCGTTTGAGCCCAGGAGTGTGAGAGCAGCCTGGGCAACATAGTGAAAGATTATTGAAACTCTAAAGGAAAAGGTTCTGCTAATTCCATTTCAGGGGAACTGAAGTACATGAGTTAGCTTTCACATTATTTCAAGTGAGAGAGGAAGAGACCACTAGACTTGGACTTACTTAAAAACAGACTTCAAATTTTCCCATAAAACCTTTCCAGTTTGTTCAGGAAAAGCTAAAGGCTTCGCTGGGCCCAGTCCAGTGATTATCCTGTGATCTCCACGTCTTCTTATCCTCTAACATCTCTTCTCTTTAAAACACACTTATCTGAAACTGAATCTGACATGTGTTTTTATCACCTTACAGTCTTGGTTGGAAATCTTTATGCTCCCCACACAGAAGCATTACTATAATGGCTCTATTCTAGATGCTTAATTCCCAGAGGGGAGCTTTGGCCTGTGCAGTGTACTCATAGGCTTGAGAGGGAAAGTCATAATATTAGTCCTTTCTAGCGTTGGCAAGAATGGTAAAGATGCTGTGTTTCCAAAGGTCAATCTCCAAACACAGCATGTAGCATAACACTATAAAACTCGGTAGGTAGCCAATCCTTACTGAAGGTGATAGCAGGAGAAAGGAGAGGAGAACAGTTTGGGGGAACTTGATCTTCCTACTCCACAAGAGCAATGCTAGGTCTCGGGTCTAGAAATGGTTAATTCTCCAGCAATGCTTGCAGCCTTTCATTTTGCAATATGCAGTTGTCACTCTATAAAGTCAATCCAAACATGAATGAACACAATGAGAACCACATGACTTGTACACCAAAAAAAAAAGTAGTCTTACAAACAATCCTTGTAAGAAAGCCAGAACAACCTACAGAGAAAAAATAAAAGCTTGTAGTTTTTACATTTTGAAATAATCATACTTGTTGGAAAACAGCACTTCCCTTATTTTTTTGTGAGATGGTTTTAAAAGATATGGAGATATTTCAAGATGAAAATACAATAAAATAACAACAAGAGAAACAACCTTATACGGTACCTTTCCTGCAGCAAATCATATGCTGTCTGACAGTTTCTGGACTCCTTTTTTCTCAAAGCAAAGTTACTTAAAAACGGATTTTTCATGTGGCTTTGCAGCAAGTTTAACTTTTAATAAACCATTTCTTGCTAAGCTTTTCTTAGCACATTTACTCAATTCCATACTTGAAAGCTACAATGCATTTCAATAACTGAAATGCATGGGATATTATTCTAATATTAAACTCAAAAGGAAGAACCGAGACAGTCCTGTGGGCATATTACTGCGGCCAAACGTGATTCATGAAGGCACTGATACTCTATATAAGTGGTTTCAAATATAAATGTATACAAGACTAATGGAATATTATCTAACCAGTCAAAATAGGCTGAACCTCATTCCTGATGCTATATCAATGCCAATAAAATTAGGAGTCACATAACAAAAGCATATGGACAGAAAATAGCTTTCTCTTATGTAAAATTCAAGTGATGGTCAAGAAGTAAGATGCAATACAGTATTTCTGATGGGTCAATGGCAAAGGTCTAGAGAAATATATTCCAGGTTTGGAGTCTTTATGGGCCAGAAACTCTGTCTCATAATTCCCAAATGTGACCAAATGGGAGGAATATAGGTTATTGCTCACAAGAAGATGACGAGATGGGTCAGCATGAATATATCCCCAGCGCCAGAGGCATGGGTCAGAGCAGAGCCCCAGGGAGGTGGCTGCTTAGTGGGAACATCTTCACATATGACAAATTTTTGCATCCTTACCTTGAATTATTCTTTGGTATTCTTTTTCATCTCTGAAAAAAAGGCTATTTTAACAGCAGTTTGTAATATGAGATTCTTTTACCCACACTAAGAAAGATAAGTGGTAATGCAATGGCAGGTGATAATGCAATTATGAAATGATGATGTATATTTCATTTTGAAATGTAGTATACGTTTCCTTTTTCTTTTGCAGGAAGACAGTTCTGGGATCCTAGGAGCATTCAATTTGTATTCATAATTTCATTTGAGTAAGATTAACATTTAACATTAAATAGTTTGTAGTCCCTTGAGCTCAGAGTACAGTTGAGATACACACACACACACACACTCTACTATCTCTCACTCTCTCTTCTCTCTCTTTCTCAAGCCCTGGATATCAATTCAAAATTGGAAAATATATATAAAATATATATTGTATGTGTGTGTATGTGTGTATATATCTATGTATGTGTGTGTATGTATATATATTTTATATGTGTATTTTATATATATACATACACACACACACAACCCTAGAACTTAAAAACTCTTTAAGAATCCACACAATAGATACCCACACAGCGATAACCTAGAGAGACTTCCTTAACTGTGGCTGCTGGTAACCCAGTTGATAATAACAAATACAAAGTATCCTTTTAGCAATAAGAGAGTCTTTTTGCTGCCCCAGACAAAGCTTTCCAGCTTGCTCCTTGTCCTTTGGAATTCTAGGCTGACCAACACTGAGCGGAAGCCTCACCTGGGACTTCAGGAGAGAATCTTGCAGAGTGTCGAGATACAAAAAGTTTGAGTTCTTGGTCCAAGTTGCATTCAATCAGGTTTGTGTCCCATGATCGGATTCCTAGGGAGGGAAAGAGAATTGAGAGACTTCCAGTTAGTCATTTCAGAGTGGTTTGGACAACATCACTGTAACATTTCTCAGGCTTTCAGGGAGGATGTGGGAACTCCTTTTCTGAAGAGCTCGGTAGCTTAGCAGTGGATGCCCACAAAATGGGAGGGCCAGGGAGGTCTCTCCACCAGGCCACAAGGGAGGGATAATTAGCAGTGTGGACTGAACTTCTGCCCCTCATAAAATGTAAATACACCTCTTCTGGAAGAGTCAAAGAAAACAGTTATTAGGAAAATGACAGGCTGTACTCCAGGGAGGGGCTAGAAAGGGCAGGAAGAAGGTTAGTTCTTAAGAGGCTAAGAGGCCAACAGACTAACTCTAGCTTGTAGACAGACTATCTCCACTTGTAGGTGGCGAGAAAATGTAGAATGAAGGCGAAGAAAATATATGGGGGCTGCCATTCAAGCACAGGCCTTTGTTTCTAAAATGATGGTAGTATACACGTATAATTTCTTTCCTTTACCTATCCCGTTTTTGATTTTGGTTTATCAAGCCCTGGATATTAATCCAAGATTTGTGTGATCTTTGATAAACAGGGTGGATCCACTCAGTCTTCGAGAGTTGGCCTGTCTGTCCTTCCAGGCATTTTTCTGTTACCTGAGTAGCTTGGCAGGCAGCTCTTTTATTCACAATTGTTCTTTGTATTCAATTTTCTTATCCAGAGGCAAAGAAAAATGACAACTTTTTATACTTTATAAAACATTTATGAAGTTGGGGGCAAGAATCAGCTGTTCCTACAAAAGTTCAAACTTCCTTTCCCTAGGCTGAAAGGAATATCTGGGGTGAGAGGAACAGGAGGGCAAGAGGCGGGATGAGGGCAGCTTCCTGTGCTCATGCCCTACTCTCTAGCCTCTTCCTTCATCCTCCCGCTGTCCTCCTCTCTCCTGCCATCCCAAAGGGGTGGCCCAGAGGGAAACCCAGACAGCATCATAGAAGGGAGGTCTGGAGAGTAAGCCAGGGAAAGTTGGGGAACCCCAGAACTCTGGGGGTGTGTGTGTGTGTGTGTGTATGTGTGTGTGTGTGTTACATGTTTACATATTATATATTAGATTTTTCCTAACAGATTACTCATGGTGGCGCCAGTGTGTGGTATCCATCATTGTACCTTTGTATAGAGCATTCTCAATAGTCAGGAACAAATCTCTAGAACAACAAACATTTATTGTCTACCTCCTAAAGGTAAGGGCTTGAACCTCTAGGTATAACACAGCAGGTGAACTATCTCTAAATTAACACCCAGTCATTTAATCATTTTTGTTGGACATTAGTCATGTATATAGACTTGGGGGAATAAATAGCAGTGTGTTACTTAAATACACACTGGATCCTTAAGACATATTTGTATTTACCCTAGGTTATGTTGTATTCAGTCTTCCTATCCTGTAAAGAATCAAGGTGGATTATACATATATATTACAAAAAAAAAAAAAAAAAGATTCTGGAAACTCAGTTCACTGCACATCTAAAATATTTTTAGATGACACACCACAGGCCCTTTCAACCATGAGGAATATTTTCAAATAGATGTGTGTCCACTAAATAAAGGCAGAAATTTCTCATATGATCAATGGGAAGAATTCAGGTGTGGAAGAGTTAACATGCTTAAGGAGAGGTTAAATTATAAGGGAGAATTTTATGGCTCTCCCTGGAAACATTAATAGCCTCAGTTTGCATTTGGGCTAATGGAGTATTTAAATTTTAACAAGAAAGGCATGTTGAGATTTCACAGATCTTTTTAGTGCAGACATGATAAATGGGTTCTTTCTGTTTCACAGAGAGCCTGACAGGTTGAGAGGTCTGAATTCATTAGAATATTTTACTTCAACATAAACACTATATACTGGTCTAGTGCAAAAAAATTGAATTCCTGTCTGAGCTACTTAATTGGTATTGTTGACTGAATTCTCTGTGTTCCAGCTCTGAGCTCCACTTTGTCTTCTACCCTGTCAAGCCGGGTCAATAAGTTAATAATGAGACATATGCATTTAAATTAAATTCATACAATTTTTCTGTCTTTGTTCTAAGTAATATCTAAATTGGTACATTATTTGAATGACTTCATCCAAGGTTATCTGCAGACTTGCTCTTACATTGTTACTTGCCATCTTCCCTTGGCTTCAGTTAACTTGTCATGACACACACAATTAAATGTTTGCTTTATATTTTCATACACATTTTATTTTTGATATATTTGTAATTTAGCAATAGAAAAAGTACTAAATGATAAATCCACTTAGTAATTTTTAAATTACACTAGTAAATGGCTGATAAAAATATTTCTCATTTTGACACTCCCAATGAAACTAAAAATGTAGGGTTCTTTTTTCAAGAGAGCAATTTCCACCCAAATTGTTTCTTAGCAATGCACAACCACTACTACCACTTATAAAATAAAGGTTACGATGGATTTGCCAGCTACTTTAGTTGGAAAGGAAAATTTTGGAATCAGGCCACTTTCCATACCAATTTTAGAAATAAAATAATTTGTAATTACTTTGTATCTCCTGCTGGATAATATTGGTAAAGGCAAAGAGTAGTTGTCAACGAAGGCTCATATTGCATTTAGTAGGTTTATGTAGCTCCCCTTTGTGCCTAACAAGGAGCCAACAGCGAGCCCTCTAAAGTTCATAGGACAGAAAATTATCTTTGGCCCTTCCCATTTTCTCCCCTCTCTGAATCTGGCTGGAGGGCATCCTAGGGCGTTGGTGAAGAGGTTCTGAAGAGGCTTTCAGAAGCAGGTCATCCTGGCCTCTGTTGGAGAGGAGGGAAGCCCTCTTTCTGATTTCACCCCAATATGCCCCAAGTCAAGCTCTTCCCAGAGGCTTTGTTTCTCCAGCATTCTAAGACTGTACCCCTTCTGGGCTTACCCAGGTGGGGACAGAATAACTCCAGGCAGGTGGAGGCAGTGAACTCCATTCTTTCAATGTCTGGAGCCAAAAGGCATCCGTCATCTCTGAGAACAATCTGGGCCTGCTCTGTGGCTATTGCCTAGCCCTGAAAGTGAGCTCCTTGGGACCAGGGAGCAACAAAAGATCTTTCCTTCTCAGTTCTCTGACCCCAGGTGGTAGCAGTGCACACAAGGGAGGCTAACATGCACATGATATACACAGATGAGAAAAGGAGAAAAGAATAGGTTATGGGGCAGGGAGGCAGGGAGGGGTCATCACAGAACAAGTCAGGGTAAAAAATGAGTAACAGTCAGGTACTCTTGGTGTATCTAGGCTAGATTGCTCTAAGTTTACCAATCATGTAAGCATTTTGCGGGATTGTTTAATGAAACCAACAATTTTAAAAAGCACTTCCCATTTAAAGGCTAAAATTCATATTTCTAAAGGTGACAGTGGATTGAGGAAAGCAAAATGAAATGACTATGTATTGCGTGTTGATGGCACGTGGGTTCTATCTGACAGTTACTTGGGCCCTTGGCAAGTTGATTTTCCTTCATGGGCTTTAGTTGCTCCCTCTGAAAAACAGGCTTTTGGATATTTTTTCCAAGTACCTAAATGATTAACCTACAATCATAAGATTACATTTGCAAAACTATGCTAAAAGTGGTCTGAAATCAGATTGAAATCATAAACCACATAAATAAACTAAAGGAAATGCTACATTTAGGAATGCTTTCTTTCTCAGAGGAAAAAAATTCTTATTTTTTTCCCTTGAACTCATCTTTAATTTGCTCTTTTTTCTTTTTTTAAAGCCAGCAACTTGATGTTCATAACATATGTATGTAATGAAGATATATCTTACATACAGAGCTCATAGTTTCAAAGCATTGATAATAAATAATTTAGGTCCAAGATAACATCTTACAATAGAAGCAAATGAGAAGTGACTTATAATTATTTGCTTGTCTAAAAAGTTAGAACTCATTTTTTTAAAGTAAGCCCTCAGAAAAGGTGAACAATTTAATGACCTTAAATTTGGGGACTGGCTTGTTTTTCAGCATGGATCACAGAGCCCGTCGTAGATAACACCAATTAAGCAGTACGAGCAGAAATCCATCTGTCTTTGAATTTGAAAAGTATAAAGGCAAATACAGTAAATTTAAGACTCTCTAACATTTAATTCTCACCACATATGGTATTGGTTTCTTATTTCCCCTGCTAAAAGAAAAGGAAAACTAAAACCCAAATCTTTCCTGGGTTTTAAATTCTCTTACCATCTTAGACTGAACACATTCAACTAAGTGACATCAGAATGTTACAATGTAATCAGCTAAACTTTTATCTAAAAATGCAGAGCAGTGGATGTTACATTCATCTATCTTTTTTGGAACAAATCTTGCTGATTCCCAATGTTAACTAAAGGAAAAGTTACAATCTAACGGTAATTGAAAACATTAAACAGACATGTAGTATTCCTTATATGTTTTAGTTTCTTAAAAAATAAAATGAAACAATGAAAACTTTCACAAGGTTCTACAATTCAGTTTGCAAGGCATGGATGTATGTACTCTATGTATTAAAATAAAACCAAGAAGCAGGACTTTGCTGAAAATGAGAACCACTAGCTAAATCCATGCTGGGGGGCTAATTAGGGAGGAGAAAAAGGAGGTGCCAAAGAGTAGTAGTTGGTGGTAGCGAAAACGATTTGAAATAAAGTCCTGCATAACTAAATAAATGAAGCTAGCCTAGTCGGAGGAAACACTATTGTTCCAAACTCTGGAGGAGACAAGTCCAAAGCCTTCATTATGCTTTCCGAATATAGTTGAGAAAACAAGAGGGACCATCTCTCTTCCCTGGATTCAAGAAGCATTTACGAAGCATCCACACTGGGACGTTCCAGGCCTGTTGATTTACTGCATTACCACCATGTCTTTACAGATTTATAGATTATTTTCTAGGCTTCCCAGAGAGCCCTCAGTAATCAGATGGCAAGAATCCAAGTCACCAGGGTCTCCAAACCCAGACTCTCAGTTAAGGCAGGAGGGGAAATAGGAAGAAAGAGTAACAGATGAAGAACTGCTTTCCCAGCCTGCAACACACAATCATCAGAGCTGGCTCCCCTGGAGTAGCTCCATCTTGCTTCACACAACGCGGCCCAAAGGCACCAAGCAAAAACAGCAGTGGCCTCTGGAGGAGGCCCAGCTGAGACCTGGCGGCTGAAGCAGCAGCTTGTCGTGTACAGGAAAACAGGACCAGCCTGCTCTGTTGCTAAGTCATCTCAGACTGTCTGAAAAGCTATGGGAGCAGGATTTTCACTTAGCACTGCAAGGGCCTGCATCTTGAGCTGCAGCCAAGACCCCAGGACGCAGGAGAGCCATCTCTTTACACTGCTAGAAATGGCTCTGCTCACTCACTTGGTTGATTCTTAATGGGATCAATACAGTCATTTCGGAGTTCCATGCAAAAGCCTGACCAAATTAGGGAATTAAAAATCAGGAAGCCATGATGATTATTGCAAAGGGAACACAAGGGGGCTTCTGGGGTTCCAGTAATGTCTGTTTCTTGATCTGGGTAACCCAGGCGTGTCCGTTTTGTGAAAATTCGTTGAGCTGCTCATCTCTGATTTGCGCCCTTTCCTCTCTATATAATACTTCAATCGAATTTTTAAAAAAATTAATGTCAAAAAGACAAATCTGAATTTTGTTACTAAGTGCTAGTAGTGTAAAAACGGATAAAGGCAGGGAGTCCTACTTCATGGCAGTACATGGATGCGTCTGTTTTCTCCGTAAACAGATGCAGCTTGAATAAACCCTCTGAGGAGTAGGCACCGAAAGGATGATCAGCTGAGTAACAAAGCAGGAAGATAATTACAGTCCGAAGGTGACTGCGGAACCGTCTCCCAGCATGGGGCGCTGCCCACAAGTGGATGGCCATACAAAGGCAAGCCCTGAAAACTGTTGTGCTGAAACCTTCCTCCCATCATGGGATGTTAGCCCACCCTGCACTAACATCATGACAGGGTCAGAAAACAGTGACGCTGCAGCACTGGTACTTCTGTCACTTATGAGTGCTGTGACCTTGAGCCGGTTCTCTTACCCTTCTCGCCTCTATGGGCCCCCAGCTCTAAAACGGGGTTCGTGATCCTTCTCCTAGCACCACCACATCGAATGGTTATGAAGATTTTGTAGATAGAAAAGCACCTCCTAATATATTCCTATTTCCCATAAGTGCCACTTACAAATAATTTTTTAAAGAAAAAAATCCAGTCATTGATTCCCACAATAGCCACACCCAAAATCAGTTGAGTGTAAAATTTTTCAAGGAGAAAATTGTGCAAATAAACTAGGAATAGATTAGACCAAAGGCCTACAGTCTGAAAATAAAGGGTTATTGAGATGCTCAAATAAGACATTTCACTATTGAAATATCTCTTGTTCTTGAATTTTTTGAAATAAAATACCATGACTTTCTGCTCACATTTTTTTTCTTTTTCTTTTTTCTTTCTTTTTTTTTTTTTAAGCTGAAAGGGAAAAATCAAGTGCTTTAAAGTTAAACAAAAGAACCAGGTCCGCAACTCCAGTCCCCACCCTGCAGCCTTTTGTTCTGGGGACAAGTGGCCGTTTCCAACTGCAGAGGCAGATGACAAGCATTTATTTTTTCATCTAAAACAAGGTTTTCCTTTCGTCTTTTATTGGGGAGGGGGAGCGGGGAACGAGGGCTCTGTGAACGCCCTTTGTCCGCCTCGGGCTGCCGTAGAGACCGCAGTGCGGACTGCACCACGCCCACCAACCGGTGTCTCCCGGAGAAACGCTTCAGCACCACCCCAGGAGAATAGAGCGCGGGCTGGGGCTGCGGAGAGACCCGGCGACCTCTGTCAGGGGCGAGGGGAGGGCTGGGACGCCGGGGATAAAGGGAAAGGCAGAGACCAGAGCTGCCCACCCAGGGACTCCCGGCGCAACAAAGCCAGGCAAACTGAGAGGTGGGGGCGCGCGGCCCCCGCCAGCCCGAGGCCCGGGCGGAGCGCACGCCCAGTCAGCCGTGCCCGACGGGGGCGCCGCAGTGTGGGGGGGCGGGTGCGGCGGGCGGTCCGGGGGCACTGCGGCAGCTCGGGTGGGGCTGGGGGCGGGTCTCTCTCTGCGCCCGAGGCTGTGCCCGCCGGACCCTCACGGCCCCGCCCAGGGTATCCGGCGTACCGCTATTCGGCCTCCGCAGAGCGCGCCACTGGTGCGCGCACCGGGCAAGGAGCTGACCCTACCCGCTGACGTCTCCCCCACCGACCCCCTTCAAGCTACCACTCCCGGGGCTAGGACTTCTAAAAGCAGCAGCCCCACCCCACAACTTGGGGTCCATTGTCCTTTCTGAGAGCTGCAGCCAAGGCCCCAGGGGCGGTAGCGAGGCGGGCTCTGTCTGGTGGCGAAGCGCAGGCGGTTCTGCATCCCAGCATCTGGGCGGGGGGGCGGGGGGGAGCGGGCGTGGCCCTAGGACTAGCCTAGTCATTCTGAGGAAAGAAAGGATCGGGATGTTTGAAATCAGAAAAGGCGTTTCTCAGGGGCTGAGTTAGCTGTGTTGAGGCTGAATCTCACGCGGGCCCTGGCACATGGGGCTTCGGCCCCAGGTCTGCAGTGGGGGGTCCCAGCCTTTTCCTGAGGCCAGAAGGGGACGGAAAGGAGTGGTTGCATCAGGTCTCCCCCACCCTTCTGCCTCCTGCGGTTGCGGCTTTATTGTGGCCTCTGCTCCCCTGACACCTGCATTTCACTTAGCGGGAGAGGCGGTGGCCAACTCAGCAGAGGCTGCGGACCCAGCGTGGTGACAGATCCCTCAAGGTTACTGGAGACTCTCCCTCTGGGTCTCATATCTAATAATTCGGATTATTCTTAATTAGCCCAGAAAAGAGTATGGACCAAGTATGAGAGGTGGCGGGGAGAGGCATGGGTGCGGGGCGCGCGGGAGGTGCGCGGTGGCCGTCGCGCCCTGGGTGGGGTCGTGTTTGCGCGTCTCCCAGCGCGCGTCCCTGGGGGCGCGGGGCCACTTACCGAGCTCTATGTTGCCGATGGCGCGCCGCAGGTGCTCCTCGGTCACGATCTCGCCGACGACCACCAGCAAGTAGAACTTGCTGTCAAGGAAGCGGTGCGACAGGCTGGGCGAGGTGGATGCCGCCGGGTTGGCGATGCTGCCGGACGGCTCCGGCTCGGTGGCTTCCACCACCACGGTCGCCATCCTGCCGGCTGCTGTGCCTGGGCGAAGTGTCTCGCTCCGGCCGCTCCTCTCCTCTGCGGCAGGAGAAAGGATTATCTCCGAAGGTGCTGTCTCTGCTCCGCCCCCTGCGTCCCCCCTCCTCTGGCGCCGCGCGCCGCCTCCCCCTCCGCCCTCTCCTAGCGCCGCGGAGAGTGCGCGGCGGAGAGGAGCGGGGAGTGAGAGAGGGCGGGGAGGCGGCGCTGCTTTTATATGGAGACTAGGCAGGGAGCCGGGGAGGAGGAGGAAGAGGAGGAGGAAAGGACCACCCGGCACATCCTCACGCGGTGGCTGCCTCCGCTCTTCCAGCCGTTGGCCCGAGGCTGATGTCATCTGCAGCAAATCATCTCGCCCGCGGCCCGGAAGCTGGAGGGAAGAGGTGTGCGGACAATGGTCGGGGCAGGGCCGTGAGCCAAGGGGCTTGGGAGCCCGCTGAGCTCCTGCTGCAGCCTCGAAGGGGGAAGACGCTCTCAACCTACACCACCCACCACGTACACACCCACTGCCCACTCCTCACCCTCACCCTGTCTGTGCATGGGACTGGAATGAGTTTCCATTTTCATAGTGGGGTCTTTCTGTTATCCGAGTTGCACTAGTCAGGCCTCTGGTTTGTGTGCCGTCTATGATGTAGCCAGGTTCTCAGGAACTGGGATAGCCACAGTGGGCAGATGCGGGGCTGTGAGTACCCCGCCTAGGAAGGTGGAACCTGTCTTTTCTTTGACCTTGTGGCTTTAAGAAGACAATTTACTGATATTTACCAATGTCAGTATTTACTACCTTCACTTAAAGAATACATCAAAAATGCAAAACTTAAGCCTACTATTATTCAGGCCTTGGATTCTACTCTAGCAGGGCCAAGGGTGAAAAAGTACTGGCTCATGGTGCTCATGGGAAATGAGAGAAATGTAGATGTATTATATTAGATACCGATTTCTTTCCTTAATATGCTGAACAGATAGTATCAGTAATAACAAAGAATAAAAAGATACTGTCTCTACTCAGCAGGGTTACCGTGACTATAATGTACTTTTCAGTTCCTTGGGGAACACACAAGCAAAATTATCTCAAGTGACAATGATGTCTTTTAAAATATATGTAGCATTGGGAATTTTTATTGCCTTTGTTTATGTTTATAAGAACTTATAAAAATGTGGGGTTTTTTGTTTTGTTTTGTTTTTTTAAGGCAGCCTATTTACAACCATTTCTCACAAACATACTGAATATAGCTTCTGTCCCAGAAAAGGGGAGGACGGTGAGGAAAGAGCAAAATGTGCAAACATGGTATCATCATAGAAGTCTGGGGAATTCGAGCTTTAAGTAAGAGGGATAGATGGAAATTAGTCAACATAGCTTTAATACTAGAATGCCTGTTACTAAAAGAAAGAAAGATAGATAGATAGATAGATAGATAGATAGATAGATAGATAGATAGATAGTCACCTAGATATTCTTAAGATTTCCAAAATAACCCAGTGTCTTAGGTGTTAGCTGCCATGACTTATTCGTTATGTACTCTTTGCTCTCACATCTTTCCTGACACCCTGGCATGGGAAACATGCTGGGCAACCAAGGGCTGGGGGGTCCCATCCAACATGTCAATCTGATCAATGCAGAATGAAAATACTGTCTGGCCCACAGTATTTGGGGTCTGTGACAGGCTTATAGAGAGTTGCATTCACCAGTAACTAGATGAAGTGTTTCCAACTAGCTGCATTCACCAGTAACTAGAAGAAGTGTTTCCAGATCATATTTTGGTTAAGATACTCAATTGCTGTTCGAGAAGTAAGGCCGGCACCAAAGCCCATAATCGGGGTGAGGGACAGGAAATATGGTGAAGAGCACTGTTTTCCAAAGGTCATCCATTGGATTCCAGCCTCATCTAGTTTGTTTGTTTTTCCTTTCTTTGAACCACTGTTACTTTTATGTATGTAATAGTTTTCTTTTACTCAGTTTATTTTACTTAAATTTATTTTTAAATGCAATTCTATGTTGCTGTATAAATGGAAACACTAATATCACTTATTAATAGAAAGTATCCCTAAAAATATACACAATGAAGATAAGATGTGATCAGATTCCTGCTACATACTGTTATGATTTGCTCAAGACTCTGAGTCCAAGGCTCTCCTTTCTTGGTTGAAAACAGATTGGCCAAGTGTTAGAGAGGTGTTAAAGAGATACTAACACCTGACTGAGTTGTTCTCCACGTTATAACAGAAGGTTGGATGAAAATTATAACAGCGCTTTCTTACTGTGTGTGTCTGTGCAATTAAACACCATGACCATGACTACCTAAGTCATCACCCACACTTTGAAAAATAGAGGCATAATGGGAGAACACAGACTAAGGATGCAGACTGCTCCTTTACAGCTCTGTAACTTTGGCAAGTGACTTTCTTTTTGATCTTCCATCTCCTTATTTAGTGAGAAGAATAACATCTTTATAATTGTTTAAGTAACTGTAAGAAAGAAGGAAATGATAGAATGTGTAAGCACCTAATACAGTGGCTGGGCATAGTAAGCAGTCAAGGGATGGTTGATTAATTGACCTGTTTTCTCCCAGTTACTAAGACAATGGAGTAAAAGCAGTCTTACAAAATGTGCAAGTGATATTGCTACAACACCTCTGAAACAAGAACAGAATATTACATTATTATACTTCAATACTAGAAAAGTAGCCCCTTCCCCTCTTCATCCCAAGAAAATGTATACAGTTCTAAGGAGGAGAAAGGGGGAAAACTAACATATAAGAGCCCCAATATTGCCAGCTGCTCAACTGACATCATCTGGATATACCAAAGGCATGTGAATCTTGACATGCTCCAAACCCAAATAATCTTTTCCCTCCAAACCTGGGACACTCTCACTCTTGTTATTTCAATGAACCATAACACCATGTATCCCATGATGCAAGCCAAAACCTCACAAATATTTTGGACTGTCGCCTGACCCTTAGCTTCCTGTGCAATCCAGCATGGAGTCTGGTCAATTTCACCTTCAGTATCTCTTCAATCCATCCACTTTTCTCCATTATCACTAACCTAGTCCAAGCTAGCATCATTGTGATAGGTACTAGTGTACCAGTTAGAAGATGGGTTCCAGAGTCAGACTGCCTGGTTTTCCTAATACCATAATTTATTAGCTGTGTGGCCTTAAGCAAGGTGCTTAACCACTCTATACCTTGGTTTTCTCATTTGTATAATAGAGTACCAACCTTATGGACAGGGGGACAGTTTAAATATGTAAATTACTTAAAACAGTGCCTTGTATATAATGAGCACTAAATAGGGGTTAGTTGTTTTTGGGTGTTATTGTTTAACATTTTACTATGGACAATTTCAAACAGAGAGATTAGAGAGAATAATATAAGTAACACCCACATACACATTATCCCCAATCCATAGATTTTTATAGTCTGCTTCTTTAAATCAAGATTGAAATAATATCTATATATTTCAACTGATCGATCAGTCTTAAACTCCTTTGATCTATGTGATCCTACCATTTTTTTCCTTGTAATTTTCTGTTGAATAGTGGCAACATTGTTCAGCAGAGTTTCACAAAGCATAAATTTTGCTGATTGCATCCCCTGTTGTGTTATTTAACACGTTCTTCTATCTTCTGAATTTTCTGATAGACCTAAAGGCTTTATCAGATGCAGATTTGATATTTTTTTCAAGTATACTTCATAGGTAATATTGTGGTCTTCCATCAGAAGGTAGCTAAAGACTGGTTAACCTTCATTCTGTGATTTTAGCAGCTATTAATGATCATTACCTAGATCCATTATTTCACTATGGATTGAAAAAAATGATAATATTCTAATTTTGTTATTATTTATTTGACAGCTAGAAGAGTTCTGTTAGGAGAAGTGTTATCCTGTCAGGTGATTACCCTGAGGTACAGTATGTACAGGAAAAGAAGGATAAACACATGATTTTTTGTCTTTATTTACTAATTTTCAAAATAATTAATTTATTCCAAATTGTTCTCTAAAGGGTGACTAATTTTTTGTATCATTACAAATATAACTTACATTATTCATATTGATGCTTTCATTTTTTCATCTTTGGCCAGTAGTATGGTAAGGTATCCTCACCTTACCTTGCACATATCTGGCCTCAGAACCTGGAATTAGCAGTTTCTCTATGGAATCCAAGTTCCTTAAGTAGGTAATGGTATTTGGAGACCCCTGTATACCAGGTGTTACTACTATTTTGATCATTGTGTCTAGACATTTTCAGTGGACAGAAGTATGAAATAAATTGTTTTTCAAATATGAATTCATACTTATACCTCTAACTCAGTATCAGGACTACAGGGATTTTGTTTAATGTTTTATCTTGCATCTGTATTTCATTTGTCCTATGCCTAGAATTCCAGTTTTCAAAGACTCCAAGGGCGACAGAATTAGAACAGCAGATAGCTTCTCATTTTTCTTGTTCCACAATATATACAAATTACCCTCATGGTAGTTTTAGATACAAATGCAACACTTTTGCCAACAATGTGATTACCAAAATCATTTTAAGGTATATGTTTGGTTGGTTGGTTGGTTGGTTGGTTTTTTTTTTTTTTTTTTGAGACGGATTCTCACTCTTGTCGCCCAGGCTGGAGTGCAGTGGTGCGATCTCGGCTCACTGCAACCTCTGCCTCCGGGGTTCAAGCGATTCTCCCGCCTCAACCTCCTCAGTAGCTGGGATTACAGGCACCCGCCACCATGCCCGGCTAATTTTTGTACTTTTAGTAGAGACAGGGTTTCGCCATGTTGACCAGGCTGGTCTCAAACTCCTGACCTCAGGTGACCCACCTGCCTCAGCCTCCCAAAGTGCTGGGATTACAGGTGTGTGCCACTGTGCCCAGCCTAAGGTATACAGTTTTAAAGTGTAATTAATTCTGTTATATGTGATTATGCTAGTAACTCAATGCATAGTTATGTTCATTTGTTTCATTTTGTTTTCAGTTTTTATGAATTGATTTTTATAATTTAACGTTGCTTTATAATAATGTAAAATATTTACATGGTTCCAAAGTGAAATCTACAAAACAATTTGTATTTGGAGAACTTTAGCCTCTATCCCTGTCCCCTCCACCTTTCTCCCTGTCTCTTCCTGTGAGTAACACTTTGTAACCTTGATTTAGCCTTTCACTTTAAAAGTGAAGTAGCAGCATATACATACAATTTTCTCCACTTCCGTTTTTTCATCAAACACTGTTCCTGACTATAACTCTACAATAATATATGTTAATATTCCTCATTTTTATTTATAGCTGCATAGTAACCCATTATGTTTATTTAGTATAATTTACTCAACCAGTCCATTGTTGGTGAACATTTGAGCTATTTCAAGTTTAATTTATATTGTAAACAGTAGGTCTAGCTATTGTTTTATCCCTGTGCAACCTCAATAGTCACCTTACTGGCATCTGTATAGCCACAATGACTCACCCAATCCATGCTTCACACCATATGGAAAATGATCTTTTCTGATCTGGTTATGTTGCCCCATCTCTACTTAAAACCCAAATGGCTTCTCATTTTAGGATAAAAACCAAACTTCTCAGTGTCACCTACAAGTCTGGTCCCCATTTATCTCAGCAGCTTCATGTGGCCCCTCCGCTTGCCCTTACTTTCCAGCACCAGCCACAATGACTTTGTGCCAGACCATCCTTCCCTCCAACACGGCCTTTCCCTTGCTTTTCCCCCTGACGAGAGCCCTACTTTTGTCCATTTTCTGTTGCTGTAACAGAGTACAGCAGACTGGGTAATTTGTAAAGAAAACACATTTATTTTGGAGGCTGGGAAGTCCAAGGTGGAGGGACTGAATCTGGTGAGGGACTTCTTGCTGTAACCTCCCATGGCAGAAGGCAGAAGGCAGAAGGGCAAGAGAGGGCGGGAGTGAGAGAGCAGAGAGCAGAGAAGGCTGAACTCACTTTTATAACAAAGCCACTCTCTGGATAGCTAACCCACTCCAGAGATAACAACATTAATCCATTCATGAGGCAGATCTCTCATGACCCAGTCACCTCTTATCAGGCCCCACCTCCCAGGACTGTGGCAATGGGAATTAAGTTTCCAATGCATGAACCTTGGAGGACACATTTAAACCATAGCAAACACTGACTAGTTAACTTCACCTCATTAGTATCTTCTCATTTCATAGATAACATCTCAGCTATCACTTTCTTAGGGAAGCCCACTCTGACCTTCCTCACTAAGTTATAAATGCACTTTTAGTTCCATGCCCCACTGACATTTTTCAACGTTGTAATTTTGCATTTATAGCTGCAATTTAAAAAATTTGTCTCAGCCTTCACCGTGGAACTGTATGCTCTACAGGAGCAAAGAACATGTCTATCCCCACCCCCCAATACACCCTCTTCACACCTACCCAGCCACCCACATACCTTAGTATTCCTGTGGCTCAGCATAGGGCATATGCTCAGTCAAAGCATATTCAATGACTAAATGAATGGCTTCTATGAGCCATGGTTGTGTGCTAGGTGCTTAAAGTACTTCAGTGAATTCCCACAAACTTTCTAAGAAATCGGTATTATTTATATTTTTGATGGCTTGAAGTCTGTATTGATGTCTCTTTCTAGTTTCTGATCTCGATAATTTGTATTTTCTTTGTGTTTTTCTTGATCAGTCTAGCTAGGGGTTTATCAATTTTGTTAATCTTTACAAAAACCTACATTTGACATTATTGATAGTTTTCTATTTTATGTACATGTATATATGTTTTCATTGAAGCTGTTTTTATGCTGTTTTTACTCCTAATTTCTTTGGGTTTTATCTTAATTCCTATTTTAGCTGCTTGAGAAGCTTAAGTAATTGATTGTCAGTTTTCCTTCTTTCTGACAAATACATTTAAGGCTAAATATTTCTAACTCCTGCTTTAGCTGCCCTGTACACATTTTGATGTGTTGTATCTTTATTATCATTCATTTCATAATATTTTCTAATGTCATTGTGATTTCTTTTTTGTCATTAGTTATTATTATTGCTGTTTGACAGGTGAAAAACTGACATGGAGAAAAGTTAGACAATTCCTCCAAATCACAAAGATAATAAGTTGAAAACTTGTGAAAAGAACTCTGCTATGTCATATTTCAAAGTCTGTGACCTCCCCTATATGATATCTTCCCTGATGCTATAGGAATTAAAGCAAATAAAGGAAACAAAGCACAGCCCAAGTGTTGTTTGGTGGGAAGAATAAAGGAGTCAGAGTAAATGAATGAGCCTCCAGTGTTGTTGTGTTGTTTGTTAGAGTTAAAGTGATTCTCTAGAGTGTAACTGAAGACGGTATGTCATTTAAGGGTCAAGAAATAGTCTGTTTACTCAGCATTCATCAGTCCTTTCTTTCCAAACGTTGAACTAGCTGTAGAAAAATTACAGAAAGCCTGGGGAAATAAACAAAAGGAAAATTAGGGAAAAGACTTACAAGGTATGAAGTATTAGAGAACATTTAAAAAGGATAATCTATACACTATATCATTGATGGCTGCAGCCATTCTCTATGCCCATAAAATAAATGGGCCTAACAATTAACAGTGGCTATTAGGTTAGTTAGAAGAGGGATGTTTCTGAAAATTCCATAGTGAGCTTCATAGCCAGAGGAAAATATCTTATACTTCTTTCTATTCAATCATCCTTGACTCTGAAAGTGCCTCTTATTTTCTTTTGGTGGAACGGTGGGAAAAAATATCACACTGGAAGGCCAATTGACTGAGATCAAGTCCCTTTTCCTAACTGTGTGAACTGGGTCCTTCCCATCACTATCCTTCAACAACAAGAAAAACAAAACACATCCTATCAATGTATAAAGCAGAAAATAAAAGTTCCTTCTTTGCTACCCCTAGTTCTATTCCCCTTCCTAGAGGCTAAACTGTTTTGCGTGTGTGTGTGTGTGTGTGTGTGTGTGTGTAGAATGTACACATATATGTAGGGGAACGATTCTAGGACTCCCCTGTGAATACCAAAATTCAGGGACACTTAAGTTCCTTATATAAAATGATGCTTATAACCTATGCACATCCTCCTATATACTTTAAATAATCTCGATTACTTATAATACCTAAAACAGTATAAATGCTATGTAAATAGTTGTTATACTGTATTGTTTAGGAAATAAAGACAAGAAAAATGTCTGCACATAGTCAGAACAGATTCAACCATTCTTTTTTTATATATATTTTTCTGAATAATTACAATCCATGGTTTGTTGAATCCACAGATGCAGAACTGGTAGATATGGAGGGCTGACTGTATACATGTATATTCCCCATATAAACAGAATAATATTTTATATTCTGTGTTGTGCAAATGGCATTTTCCCTTTGGAGCTCTTTTCAAATGTTTAAAAATCTATTTTAAAAAACTGCTACACAGTAGCTCATAGACTGAATCTACCATAGTTCATTTACTCTTTCCCCTCTTGGTGGTCCTTTAGGAGGTGTTTGGTTTTTTTCTATTATAAATAGTGTGCAATGACCATGCTTGTAAGTGCTTCTATATTCATATATGTTTCTCTGAGCACAGATGCCTAGATCTAGAAGCCAAACAGATGGGTTGAAGGTGATACCTAATTTTAACATTTGATGACTCCTGCCAAATTACCCTCTGAAAAGAATTTAACAATTTATGCTCCTGCTGCACCATTGCCTCTTTCCTCACATCATAAGGTAAGCCTTCTTATTTTTTACTCATCAAAGCGAGATAAATATTTACTGTTTAAAACTAAGCACCTTTTAAACTGCTTTTCTTTCTTTATTGGTTTAACTCTTTAAGATGTGTCTTTTTTCCTATTGGACTATTGTTTTTATCTTTACTGGCTTTTAGAAGCTCTTTATATAATCTGGATAATAAGCTTTTGTCATCAATATATGTTGCAGATATTACCTCTCAGTGTGTCAGATTTTGTATTTATGTCTATTTATTATGTCTGTGACCATACAAATGATTAAATTTCTTATAAGGTTAGACCAAGCTTCTTTCTTTATGAGTTAATGGGGGTTGTCTGTCTCAGAAAGGATCTCTCATCCCGAACCTTAAAACTATTCTCCTAATAATTTTAGATTTGTTCAATTGAGAGAGTGCTTAACTCAGGAGATCAATAAAGGTTCATAAAGGAAGAAATATTTGAAATTGTCCTGGAAGAACTATATTTTTCAACAGGCAGAGATGGAGAAAGCACAATCTACATGAAGAGAACAGCATGAGCAAAAAGAACCGGTAGAAATATATTGAGCTTATTCTTGAAAATAGCTAGCAGTTTACTCCCCCTTTCTTTTGTATACTAATGGCAGCACACTGAACAAACTGTCATCTTGCTTTTATCACTTAGCATATCTTTGAAATACTTCCATAATCTTTGTAAGGAGTATCCCTATTGCTTTTTGAGCAATGCATAGAATTCCATTTTGTGTGAATATCATAATTTATCACTCTTCTATTTTTATCACTCCTCCGTCAATGATGACTTCCAGTCTTTTGATAATATAAACAGTGCTATAGTAAATAGAGTTCTGTATATGTCATTTCCCACAGGTTAGCGACCATCCATAGGATAAATTTCTAGCAAATTGCTGAGTCCAGGATATGCATGTTTGTAATTTTGGAAGATCTTAAAAGCTTGCCTCCCATAGGTGTTATACCAGTATGTACTTCTGCCAGTACTAGATGGCTGGGCTGCTGATTCCTCAAAACGTAAGTATTTTCAAACTTTTAAATTTTAACCCATTTAACGTAATTTAAAAATTATGTCTCTGTGTGGTTTTAGTTCCATTTCCCTTATTATATGTAAGGCTGAACATCTTGGCGTATGTTTAAGGGCCATCTGCATTTCCTTTTCTGTGCACTGTCAGCTTATATGCTTTGCCCATTTTTTCTAGTAGAGGGTTAGTGTTTTTCTTATTGATTTGTATGTATTCTGTATTACTCCTTTATCACACTGCTACAAAGAAATGCCTGAGACTGTGTCATTTATAGAGAAAAGAGGTTTTATTGGCTCACAGTTCCAGGCTGTACAGGAAGCATGGCTGGGGAGGCCTCAGGAAACTTACAATCATGGAAGAATGTGAAGGGGAAGCAGGCACATCTACACATGGGCAGAGCAGGAGGAAGAGAGATAAGGAAGAGGTGCTACATGCTTTTAAGCAACAAGAGCTCATGAGATCTCACTATCGCGAGAATAGCAAGGAGGAAATCTGCCCCCATGATTCAGTCACCTCCGGCCAGACTCCTCCTCCAACATTGGGGATTACAATTTGACATGAGATTGCTGGTGGGACACAAATCCAAACCATATCATATTCTTTATACATTTGGGAAATTAACTTTTTTCTGTAATATGATTTACAAATATTTTTCTCAGATTGGCATTTGTTTTTTGACTTTTCATATTGTACATTTTGCTATGGGAACTTTTTTTGTCATTAAATTTACCTATTCTTTCATTCATATGGTTTCTGCGTCCTGTATTATACTTAGAAAGACCTTTACCATTCTGAAATGATATAAGAAAAATTCTCTCAGGGTTTTTTTTCTGGTAATTTTAAGGCTTTACTTATAATATTTTGGATTTGTCCAGATGTAGACTATAAGATAAGGATCCACATTTTTTCCCCAGCTCTACATTTTGCTGCTAGAAGATTTTACAAAATTTTGCAATTACTTAGTAACTTATATTTCTTCCCAAATGATTTTGAAATCTGTAAGAGCAGAAACTTTGATTTCTCATTTTTATTCTTTCACATGCCTGCCCTTTAATGCACTTCAACCCCAGCCCCAAGTCTTGCCTAGTACTTGGCAGTTAGATAGTTGTACTTCTGCATTTCTTGACTGCTGGGGAGGAAAGATTCGACCTGAGTTAAGGCAAGTCCTACCTAGGATGTGGCTGCAAATGAGATTGCAAAGTTCTTAACCGGTGTCTTTTCATTAAACTCTGGCTTTTACCAAGTACAAGTACCAAGTGAGTCATACCGACACATGTAGAGGATGGCATCCTGAGGGGAAAAGAATTATAGTGGAAATAGCCAAGGCTGCTTGGAGATAAGCTTCTCAGCTGGCACTGCAGAACAGCAGCCACTGCCACAGCAAACAGCAAAACAATAACAAGCTTGCTTGCAGAAGGTGGGAAGCTGCAGACATAAATGCCGACTCCTTTCCCAGGGTACCAGCAGTCCCTGGGGATGAAGTATTCTAAATGGGCAGCAGTTGTGGAGTCGTCCCAGCTCACAGGAATGGATGATGTCACTCACTAGCAGAAGTGCTCTGGGGTGGCAGTGAGGAGTGCTGTCTTTGGACTCTAAGAGGAACATCTGTATGGCACCAGGCTCAGGGAGACATGTCTTGTGTGTCCTGCTAAGCACTAACAGCAATAATGGAGCACAGCAATCTGCCTCACATCATTCTAGGCCCTAGGAGGGCACAAAGTTGGTTCTTGGCTCAGCTTATCAGGAAAGTAACATATGCACATACAAATATAGTGTCCAACAGCAGAAAGGGATGCCCTGAACAATCCAGGTTGCACAAAGGAGTATGGACAAACAAGTAGTTGCATCCAGCTGGGAGCACCAGGAAAGCTTAGAAGGAGGACACCTCCAGCAACCAGTGAGTGTACTCTGTCACCAGGTGCCTTGGAGAGTGGAGGATCTGCAGGGCACTTTTTGAGGCTGATAGGAAGAAAGCAGACGGGTGGGGTGGTAGACAGAATGACGCTCTCACCCTCTGCAATGTTCACATTCTAATCCCTGGGATATGTGAATATGTTACTCTAGTTGACAAAAGAGACTTTGCAGGTGTGATTAAGGATTTTGAGCTGGGGAGGTGACTCTGAATTATGTGAATGGACCCAATATAATCACAAGGGTCCTTATAATAGGGAGACAGGAGTGTCAGAGTCAGAGATGAGATGTGATGATGGAAGCAGTGGTGAGAGAGAGATGTGAAGATGGAAGGAAAGAGCCATGGGCCAAGGAATTTGGGTGGCCTCTAGAAGCTGGAAAAGGCAAGGAAATGGATCCTCCCCTAAAGACTCCAGCAGAAAGAAAACCCTGCTGACACTTTGACTGTAGGACTTCCGACCTCCAGAACTATAAAATAATAAATTCATGCTGTTTTAAACCACTAAGATTATGTTAATTTGTTACAACAGTCATGAGAAATGAGCACAGGTGGATTAGACACTTCAAGAGATGTAATTTCTTTGTGTAATTCCTTCTGGGAAGCTCCCAGCCTGACATTTAGTACAGATGTGCCCCAGTCCTGCTCCATGTTACGAACTAGAATATGGTAGAATTGGGCGGGAACAGACCAAAAGATCGGGGCTGCCGTGAAGCCCCCTGCCTTGGCACTTCTCATCTTCGTGCTTCTCATTTGCAGCATGGTCAGCATACGCAGCGTTCACCCTCTAATCAGTAGGAGCTGGGCAAGAGCATCTGAAAACCACTGGGTTTTAAAATAGTGATACAATCGAAGTTGTGCTTTGGGAAACTGCGGGCAGTTTCTCTCAAATCCCATGGTCAGCAAGTATCTGATTTCCCCTCAGATGGCATTTCAATTTGCCATTTCTGAATGGAGCTTGGTTCTTTAGAATTCTATAGTTGTTTATGGATTAGTTACTGCAGAGGTGAAGTCTTTCTACATGTGTGTGAACTTTTAAAAAATAAAGTCATATATGGATACCAGATGAGAAACAAAGTTTTCATATTGTGATATCTGGGCCCAAAGGGATAGCCATTTATTTGGTAGTTCAGACATTCATTCAATCAACACATCTTTAGCAAGCATCTGCCATATAGCAGTTACTGCTGGAGTCACTGGAGATGCAATGATGAGAAAAACATATTTGGTCCCTCCCCTCATAGGCCTTACTCTCCAGGGAGGAAGAAGTGCAGATACGGGAAACCAGAGAAAGAGCATTTTCAACATCTTTTTCCCCAGCTTTATTGAGGTATAAATGACAAGTAAAACTTTACATATTCAAGGTATACAATGTGATGATTTGATATACATATACAATGTGAAATGATTACCACAATCAAATGAATCAATATCTCCAGCCCCACACATAACTACCATCTGTATGTGTGTATGGTGAGAACTTAACATTCTTTAGAGGAGAATAAAGGAAAGTTCACTGGCCAAAATGCAGCACAAAAGATTGTGAAGTGGCACAGATTCCATGTGGAATCAGACGGCATATCTTTTTGTTTGTTTTCTTTTGTTTTGTTTGAGACAAGAGTCTTGCTCTGTTGCCCAGGCTGGAGCGCAATGGCTCAGTCTTGGCTCACTGCAACCTCTGCCTCCCTGTTCAAGCGATTCTCCTGCCTCAGTCTCCAGACTAGCTAGCTGGAACTACAGGCACCCGCCACCACACTCGGCTAATATTTGTATTTTTAGTAGAGATGGGTTTCACAACGTTGGCGAGGCTGGTCTCGAACTCCTGACCTCAGGTGATCCGCCCGCCTCAGCCTCCCAAGGTGCTGGGATTACAGGCATGAGCCACCACGCCCATCCTGACATGGCTTCTTGAATACCCCAGAACCACGGTTTCTTCATCCACACCAGGGAGCGAGAATCTGGCCACTCTAGTGGCCATAGCATCAAAAGATTCCACTGGCAGTACAGTGGAAACAGTACAGTACAGTGGAAATGGTACAGTACAGCACAAACAGAAACAGCATGGGATGATACCCAGACTTGTCACAGCCCCCATGTGCGCAGTGTTAGTTCAGCCTTCCCTGGGTGCAGTAGGCCTCAGAAACGTCATGTCTCTGAGCTCTCGTGCTTGTGCACTCCAGAACACAAAACAGGCACGGGAAGGTTATGATGACTGTCACTCACAGAGAGTATCACAACCTGGAGAAAATGTGACAAAACTGTCATTTCTTAACCTTTTAAACCAGATGCCCTCCTGTGGTAAATATAAAAATCTACTTCCTTTTAAGTATTTGAAACTTTATAATATGTTAATCATCATGACTGAAAGCAAACCAAAGTGAAACAAAGGGTAATTGTAAAAGACAGTTTTGGATTTGATCCAGAAAGGTATTTTACTTTTATAATGACAGCAGCATTAAGTAGTGGCACGCAGGGTGGGAGTGTGGAAAAGGGGCTACTGAGGTCCTTGGAACATGAGGACTCCTGTGCTTGTCTTCCACATGTGCAAACTGTCCTCTGAGAGCTTGACGCTGTCACTTGTGAAATTATCCCAGTAAGTGATTCTTGACAGCAAGGAAGTTACACTAATACTTGTGTATCTGATTTCTTTCCATACTAAAAAGCAATTATTAAATATTCAACCAATGTATTTGATGGGAAAATGACACACTACCTAAATATAAATAATCTCCAAAAAATGTCACTAGTATAATGTTATAGTATGTGTAGTATGATGCGAGGTTAAGTGAGCTTATAGTCAGGTTACCCAACTTTAAACCCAGTCCCATTTATTAGCTATTGAACAAGGACAAGCTACTTCACTGCATTGTATCTCAATTTTCTCATTTGTAAAATGTGGATATCTAGCATCCCTATGTCATAGAGTTGTGACTCATTCATTTACTCGTTCAGCATTTATTGTGCACCCAGTGGGTTTCAGACACAATGCTAGTTGCAGGGGAGATACAGCGTATTTAAATGCCTACTGTTTTAAAAATGTTTTGGGAGATATGGGCAGTGTCTACAGTTTCAGAGTTGATCTTATTTTCAAACTAGTTTTATTTACTTTGACATGTTTTTGATGCCCTATTTTTTTTTTTGCTAATGCCTTAACATAAAATATAATAGACTGTTAAAACTGTCATACAGCCAGGTGCGGTGGCTCATGCTTATAATCCCAGCACTTTGGGAGGCCAAGGGGGGTGGCTAACGAGATCAGGAGATCGAGACCATCCTGGCTAACATGGTGAAACCCCGTCTCTACTAGAAACACAAAAAGTAGCTGGGTGTGGTGGCACATGACTGTAGTCCCAGCAGCTTGGGAGGCTGAGGCAGGAGCATCTCTTGAACCTGGAAGGTGGAAGTTGCAGTGAGCCGAGATTACACCACTGCATTCCAGCCTGGTGACAAAGAGAGACTCCGTCTCAAAGAAAAACAAAACAAAACAAAGAACAACATCAGAAATCCCTGTCACATAATTATCCACCCATGGTTGTATAATTTTGCCCTTCAGAGTTCTCAGGAGCCACAAAATATATAGATAAATAAATCAACAGATAATAGCAAAGATATACAGGCAAAGCAACATGTATACAGACTTCCAAACAAGTTAACAGAAATAATCCTTGGCAAAATATTTTCTGGAGTACCTTACTTACAAACAACATGTACAAATCAAATAGAGCCCCTCAGAAAAGGCTTGTAAAATGTAGCAATGTGGCTTTGGCCACTGCATTTTCCTGACAGTGAGTCCTAATTCATAACACATAACAGCAGCCTGTCATCCAAAGGTTGCAGTGATGTGATTGTAGGTGGCTTTCTGTTCCAAGATACCAGTAATACCAGATCTAACCTCTGAGTAAGAAATATCTATTTCTGCTTCTTTTGAACTCCCACCCAAAAGAGAAAAATCACTCTCAGAAGCCATGTTCCAGCTCAGGAACGCCCATAGAATAAGCCAGGGGCTTTGAGTGTGGACATGCCCCTAACATTGCTGGTTACCTGGCCTCATCTGCAGAGGGTACGCCTACCTTGAAATCTGCCAACACAGCACTCTTGGTGGAGGTTTTGGGGTCATTTGATTGAAAGATTTTTCATAGTCTGGAAGGACAAATACACTATTAAAACAGAACAAAAATGGAAACTCAGGAAACTAGCCATATGCCAAAGATGACAAAGAGGCCACCAAGACGTGGCAAAGTCCATCTTACAATCCATGCCGCTTTTACATCACTGTTGGCCATGACCCGAAGTCATGAGATAAATTCCACTGATCTGGGTGAAAGTAAAGTATTTATAAAGAATATGGGCTTTAAATGTATGCCTGTATTGTTTCCAATTCAAGTCAAACTTTAAATATCTCATTAGAATTCCTTTAAATATATATATATAAACTTTAAAGACAGTCTAAATTTTAGCTTCTATTTAGATATCATGGAATATAGATCACAACTTCCAATTATATATTTCTGTCAACTTATTAAGGTGGCCCTTTTAAACTTTATATAAATGGATATAACATACCAGAGACCAGGTCCAGCTTATTTTTTTTCTTCTTATTTGTATTATGTATACTTGAGACCAGAGTCTATTCTTAACCTTTCACTATACATATATGCTTATTTTATTGAAACAATGATATAATCTGCACAACCTAGGTTATCACAAACTATTTTCTAGCTGTACCACATAACTTTTATTTTCATGAATGAGCCATATTCTTTCTTTTCTCCAGGACTTTGCAGAAGCTCTTCCTTCTGATTTGGATGTTCCATCCCTCTTAGCATGCTAACTTCTCGTCTATCAAGTTCTAGCTTAAAGATAGCCTCCTCTAGGGAGCCTTCCCTGACTCTCCAAGACTGAACTAGGTATCCCCCCATGTTATCCTGTGCTTTTTCCTATCACAGCCCTTATTGCAGTAGGTTAGAATTAGTATACTTATTTATAGGTCTAGCTATGTCCTCTTAGACTGATAGTTCTCAAATGTTTTGGTCTCAGGACCTTTTGAACTCTTAAAAATTACTGGGGACTGGGTGTGGTGCCTGTAATCCCAACATTTTGGAAGGCCAAGGTGGGTGGATCTCTTGAGCCCAGGAGTTTGAGACCAGCCTGGGCAACATGGCAAAACCCTATCTCTACAGAAAATACAAATTAGCCAGGCAAGGTGGCTTATGCCTGTAGTCCCAGCTACTTGGGAGGCTGAGATGGGAGGATTGCTTGAGCCCAGGGTAGCTGAGGCTGCAGTGAGCCATGATCGTGCCATTGCACTCCAGCCCAGGTGACAGAGTGAGACCTTGTCTCAAAAAAAAAAAAAAAATTCTATTGAGAACCCTGAAGAGTTTTTCTTTATGTAGATATTTACTGTACTAGAAATTTAAATTGAGAAATTCTTAAAATTGTTTATTAATTCATTTAAAAATAACAAACCTATTTATTGCATGTTAGCATGTAAGAACATATTTGTAGGAAAATACCAATTTTTAAAAATAAAAATTCCAGAACGAAAAGTGGCATTGTTTTATGTATTTACAGTAGACTTCCATATCTGCCTCTACATTCAATATGTTGCAATAAATTGTTTTGGGTTGAAGTATATGAGGAAAATTCAGTCATTCATACACATACACACAGTTGGAAAGGATATTTTAATAATATTTTAAGGTAATTGTAGATACTCCTCTTTGATACTATGCTGAAACTTGACAGGTGTAGATTTTTAAAGTTTAGTTTCAACGTGTAATCTGAAAGAAAATTAGGGAACTGTTTGTATTCTGTTACATTAAAGTCCATCTATCCTATTTTTCACATTGAATGAATCTTTTATCTATGCATGATTTCGTAATGTCATGCTTTTTGGTTATTTGAAAAATATGGGTCAACTGAGTTATGTATATCATTCTAATTTCATAATTTTTTATTATATAATATTAAACAATCAGTTTGTATCACTATTATTCTCATTAGAAAAGTCTTTAGTTATTGGAGAGCTGTAAGTTCAAGTTTTCAAAAACTCTACATTTCACTTAAAAGATCACATTTTATTATTGGCAACAAATACTCTCAGTTGTTTTCTCTGTAACGTGGCAGGCTCTCTTTGTTCATTTTTGAGAAAATATCTGCCAAATACTCAAGTTTGAATAACCACAGTTTGTCCAGCATTCTCTCAAGTGAAAATTATGTTCTGTGAGAAAAGTGGTTAGTTCAGCTTGCAACTCAGTCACACAAGTGTGTTTTCTCCAATCAGCCATCGTACTACACTGTGTAGCAAAGTGCTTCATACATACATCCCATTTTATTTTATTTTATTTTATTTTATTTTATTTTATTTTACTTTATTTTATTTTATTTTATTTTATTTTTTTGAGATGGATTCTCCTTCTGTAGCTTAGACTGGAGTCCAGTGGCGTGATCTCAGCTCACTGCAACCTCTGCCTCCCAGGTTCAAGTGATTCTCCTGCCTCAGCCTCCCGAGTAGCTGGGATTACAGATGACTGCCACCATACCCAGCTAATTTTTGTATTTGTAGTAGAGACAGAGTTTCACCATGTTGGCCAGGCTGGTCTTAAACTCCTGACCTCAAGTGATCCGCCTGCCTCAGCCTCCCAAAGTCCTGGGATTATAGGCGTGAGCCACCGCGCCCAGCCATGTCCCATTTTATTACACAGAATATTTAAAAAATATATACATTAGGTTGACATGTAATACAATTAATAATTTTTCCTGCTTTGCTCTGGACATTTTGTGTGTGTGTGGGAGGGGTGAACAATACAACAGCTGCCAGCATGTTTAGTATTGCCTGCCTGATTCAGGCTAAGGATACCCACTGCTACTTTTGTACCATGAGTACAAATGCCATCTTAATATTATTAGGAAAATAGTGTGTATCTCCAAGATCCCCAGAAGGGTCTCATGAATCACCAGGGGGTTCTGACCATGCTTTGAAGCCTCTAACTTAGAACATACGTTTCTTAAGAGCAGGATCTGCTCTCAATGTCCCCAAGACCTGACTAGCACAGTACCTGGTACATAAGAATACTAAGAGTTGCTGAATGAATGAATAACTCAGTTTTCCCTTTCAAGCGCCTGTTTCTGGTCCTTCTATATATTTTGAAATTTTAGTATTTTCAAAGTATTATTTCTAAAATATCCTAAACATTTCTCTCCCTAAAGAGAGTGTTCTTTCTTTCTTTTTTTTTTTTTACTTTTCTATTATTAAACTTTATTTTTTTATTTCAATAATTTTTGGGGTACAGGTGGTTTTTGATTACATGGATGAGTTGTTCGGTGGTGAATTCTGAGATTGTAGTGCACCTGTCACCCAAGCTGTGTACACTGTACCCAATATGTAGCCTTTTTTTTTTTTTTTTTTTTTTTTTGCTTGCCGAGAGAGTTCTAAACCCAGCTTACCTTTCTTTGATCACTCTGAGTCACCAGTGTGAACACTGGCTGAAATACAGTGATGGAATATTGGGATGCTGCTCCTGTAATAAGTTGTTCTGTTTCTACTTCATAAAGGGGATTTCAGTTGTTGTTTTCTGGTTTCTTTTCTGTTTGCTTCCTTCTGTTGCTGATGGGCTGTCAGCCATCACTTACTGATAATGTTAGCATTATGACTTTGAAGAAATACCTTGAATTATTTCTCCTTTTTATGTAGTTTACAGTCTGTAAGTTTAGAATGGTAAGTCACATAGATTCTAAACAGATTCTGAGTTGCCCCTTGAGTAAAATGCATGAGCCTTTAGTGCATGAATTTTCAAAGATTTCTTTGGTTAACTAGAGACCTCTTTTTATTTTGTTTCTGGTCCTGAGCCATTTCTTGTCTCCCTACAGTTTTAGAGTAGCTGATTTTTGTATACATGAAGTTTTACTCTGTGTGTGACTGCAAAAAAAAAAAACCCCAAATACACCAATTAATAATTTAAGTTAAATGAAACCATAGTAATTCAAGTTAAATGAAGCCATATGTCTGTTGTTACAGAGATGAAGGTAGACCTTATTTTGAAAAATATTCAAATTGTCATAATTAAATTCAAATTTTTGGAAGAGGGAAAGGGGAGCTACCACGAGAGTGTCAGAATATTCCGCTTAAACAGAATTTCAGTGTTCACTGCGTCATCTTCAATAATTTAATCCTGAAACCTGTGAACTCAGCTTACACTGCATTAATTTACACATAGTCATATTATTTTGTACTGTGGATGCAGACTAATGCTGCTTTAAACTCATTTTAAAATACCACTTTAAAAGTTAACATCAACATTTTGTTTAAGAAAATATTTTCAAAGAGAATGTTGTTCTTATTTCAGATACGTCAGACCTCAAAATTGTGCCTATAGAATAATGACTGTGACTTCCAAATGTATGGACAGCAAACAGCAACAAACATTTTTGTTTAAAGTTATTTACATTTTCATGATTAGCAATTCCATCACTTCTCACATCTACTTGACTTAGTCCAGAAATACAGAAAGAAACTTGCCTGTCACACATCTCTCTTTGCAGGGGGATCCTCAGTATAATATGCAAGAAGAGAGAATTATCCAGGTTTCAGGTTTGAATGAAGATGAAACATCTGAGTTGTGGCTGGAATTAGTCTAACAAAGAATGAGAGGGCTCTGGAGTCTAGCCTTCACTTTTCTTTTTTCTTTTTTTTTTTTTTTGAGACAGAGTCTCTTTGTATCACCCAGGGTGGAGTGCAGTGGTGCGACCTCGGCTCACTGCAACCTCTGCCACCAGGATTCAAGCAATTCTCCTGTCTCAGCCTCCTGAGTAGCGGGGACTACAGGCGCATGCCACCACGCCTGGCTAATTTTTGTATTTTTAGTAGAGACGGGGTTTCACCATATTGGTCAGGCCGGTCTTGAACTCCTGACCTCAGCTGATCCACCCACCTTGGCCTCCTGAAGTGCTGGGATTACAGATGTGAGCCACTGCACCTGGCCTAGCCTTTGCCTTTCCACTCACATTAAAGGAACCTGAGACATTTTCTAGTGGAGGGATTCCCTGCTTGCTGGTTAAGCATCACAGATTCCCATTTTCCTCAAGTCTTGAAGTCTCTGGGAGGCAGAGTTAGTTGGGAAAGCCCAGACCCTTGCCTTGAGGTCTGTAATGAGCCTGGGCAAACCGAGGGGCGAGGTTTCAGTAGACTGGGACATGCAGCATCTGCCAACTCAGAAACCTATTGGGTATACTGGTGAATTCCGTTCTTTTCCAGACATTTGCAAATGCAGGAACATGGAATTTGAAAATAAAAATCTTGCCTGCCACCCTATTTCCAAAGCTTTGGAGATATGGCGTGTCTTATTTTTAGGCAGCCAAGTGTAGCCAATTAGTCTGACAGGGGATTCATCCAGTTTCTCCTCACCTAGCGTGGCTATACCTGGGAGAATAACGTCATCCAAAGGCAATCAGTGAGCTTTGGGTAAGGAATTTGCCAAGGGCTAAAGGTGCTCTTTGGAGGCTGTGCAAGGAATTTAAAATCAGCTGAAAAGTGGTCTCACAGGTTTTCATGCCTACTTTCAGGCCACAGCTAATGGTTGTGCCGGGTCACCAAACTGTTAAATTCTGTTTTGGGGAAGGATGTTTCTGTTGTATCAGAGGAGTCTCTTAAATACAATTTAATGTGGCCTCCCATTCCTAAGGAATAGTCTTCACGGTAGTAACCCAAGGTATAGTGAGCCCGGATCTGAACTTCTCTCCTTTGAAAAAATCACACACTACTCTAAAACTGCTGGTCTCTCTGCCAGTCATGTCCTCTGCTTCTGTGATGTTCCCTGTACATACGAAACTACAGTCATTCACCAGAGAACAAACAGGAGTAGAAATGGATAGCAAGGCCAGGCACGGTGGCTTACGCCTGTAATCCCAGCACTTTGGGAGGCCGAGGTGTGTGGATCGCCTAAGGTTAGCAGTTCGAGACCAACCTGACCTACATGGTGAAATCCCATCTCTATTAAAAATACAAAAATTAACTGAGCATGGTGGTGGGCACCTGTAATTCCAGCTACTCAGAAGGCTGAGGCAGGCAAATTGCTTGAACCCAGGAGGCGGAAGTTGTAGTAAGCCGAGATCACGCCATTTCACTCCAGCCTGGGCTACAAGAGCGAAACTCCATCTCAAAAAAAAAAAAAAAAAAAGAAAAGAAAAGAAAAGAAAAAGAAAGAAATAGATGGCAGATGCCTTGGGAAGAACCAGGTTGTATCTAACCTGGGAGGATTCCTGCTAGATACATCTTGAACTGAAAGCCAGTCAGGTTTCCAAGTGGTGCAAGACCAATAGCTGTTTCTTTGAAAGGCTCAAATTTTGACTGTAATATTAACATATTTATCATAGCAGTTGTTAGTTGAGCCTTAGTTTTCCAGGTTGGCTCAACAAAAATATTTGATTTATAGTAAGAAAGTAATAAAGAGATAGAGTTTTTCCTAGGTCAAGGTAAGGTTTTAAGGTCCCATCCTGCCTGGGCCCCTATGAACTAGAAGCAGACATAAGAAGAGGCCTCAGCCAGACCTCCTGGTGTACAAATTTGGGGTGTCCCATGGTCTGAAACCCAGATCAAGAAAGGGCAAGAGCTTCTACAGGTTCAGTGCCCAAAACTCGAATTTTAATAGTAATTACACCTTAATTTTTCTTGAACTCTTATTTTGCATGGCATTTATGCTAAGTTTATGAAAATTATCTCATTTTAATCTTCAAATGTATTTATGAGGTGGACGCCACTCATACACTGAATAATATTGCTTGGGGACCATTATGTAATTGTAGCTGAATGTGACAGTGAACAAGGCTGATAAGGTCCCTTTGATAGTAGTGCTTACTTTTAGTGGAGGGGGGCAGACAATGAGCTCATGGATTCTTCCAACCAATAGATGCTACTGATTACCTAATATGTGTCAGGCATTGTGCTAACTGGGGATACAGCAGTGACACAAACAAACAAACAAACATCTGCCTTCACAGAACTACATTTTAGTGGGGGAAAAGACAGACAAAAAATAAAGAATTCAGTAAATTATAGAGTATGTTATAAAATATGGTCTAAGGGGAAAACTAAAAAAGGGAAGGAAATGGAGAAATATGGGGCACACATTCTAGATAAGGTGCTGAGGTAAGGGAGGTCTCACTAAGTCAGTGCAAAATAAACATAAACAAATAAACAAGATGATTTCAAAGAGTAGAAAGTTTTGTGAAATAATAGATCCAAATAAGAGAGGGGAACTTGGATTTGGGGGAGAAGGTACTTGAGAGTGTTGACCCAAGGAAGGCCTCACTGAAAGGTGACGTTTGAATGAGACTTGGCCCGTCGGTCATGGAGAGAACTGGAGGAGAGACTTGCACGTGAAGTTCTGTGGTGAGATTGAGGCCAATGTGCGTGAGAAACAGAACGAAAGGCAGCATAGCCCTTTGTGGATGAACTCAGCAGGGGAACGTGAAATCGAGTTGAAGAGGTAGACTAGGATGAAACCATGTGGTGCATGCTCTCATTAGCCATCTTCCAAATGAAGAAACTGAGGGTCAGAGAGGGGCCTCAAGAACACACAGTATTGGGATTCCACTGGTTCCAGAGCTCATGCTTCTAAGCTATGTCAACACATACTCACTGTCCACACAGGTTCACCCCATCCTGGCAGCAGACAGCTCCTAGGTGTTTATAAACTATAGAATAGATATGTAAACAAACATTGCATGCCAGTCCAGTTGCTCCATGGGGAATCTAGAACATAAATACATCTAGGTTAGTGATTTCCCTGCAGACTTAACTGGAGACCGACCAAGGGGAAGCCTGGGTTGCTAGTCCTTCACCTTCACTGGAGTCCTTCAGTGTTAATCTGTCTTCCCCAGCACCCAAAACCCCAACCAGGAGAAAAGCTCATTGCAAATCTGGTTGCCTCTAATCCTAGGCCAGGAGCCCTCCAGCTCTTCGTTCAATGAGCTCAGGCACATGGTGTTCACAGCAGGTGCAAGCAGGACACTGGTCAGGCCCCCACACCCTCCTACCTGGCCTCCCCTGTCAGGGCTGCTCAGGGAACATGTATGCTAGAGGAGACAAAGCTTAAGGACAAGAGGACCCACCTTTTGAATCCCTTGCATCCCTGTCTCTTTGCCAATGAAAACACCTCCAGATTGGCACCCAGTAAACTGTATATTTTTTAAAAGGACAACTTTTCTTGAAATTGTGGTTTAGGTTTCCTGTTTTTGCTCATCCCCATCTTACCTTCCTCCACCACAGGGAAGCCCTCAGTGGCTCCTGAGCATGTGCTTTGGGAGGCGACTTGGTGACTGCAGGAATTCTGAGTCTTGATGGAAGATGGCGGATTCTGCCCTTTTGCCTAGTGACAAAGTGACACAAACGATCTGTGCGCTCCCCTGCCCCCCACCCCCACCCCCAGTGACACGAATGATCTGCAGCGCCCTCACTCTCCCTGAGTCAGGCGGTGGAATCTGCAGAGGGCCCAGCCTCATAGGGAGGCTGTCAGATGGCAGTACCCCAGGAAGCCTGGGCTGCCTGCCTCAGTCCTAGCTGATGCATCTCTCTCAGGTACTGGTTAGGCTAGGCTCTTTCTCCTTCTAGTGCTTCCTGTGTCCAGGGGGAGTCCCTGAAGTCCTTCTGCTTACCTCTTTCTTCCCAGCCTCCACCACTAAGCACATTTTCTGGAATGACCCCTTTTCTCAACATGCCTCTGCAGTTTTGTGATTCTGAACCTAGTTCATGTCATCCTCCTGTCTGAATCTCCCTTTCACCCTAGTGCACCGGGAGTCCAGCTGATTGACCTTGCTGCTATTTGGGCCACGTTGCTGGTTCCTGGTTGTTCCTTTTCTGAGGGCTTCTGCCTCTGCTCATGTTTTTATCTTTATTTTATTTGGCTCCTATTAAAACTTCCCCTGACCTGACCCTTACCCATCTTTAACTCTTTGGGAGAGAGAATTGATTAATTTTCTTTCATATCCTCTTTCAAACACCCTGGCAACCTAATCACAGAAAAGTTCACCGTGGTAGAGTGAGCAGCAGGGAATGTTACAAGAAGTGTCTCTTTCATCTCAGGCTGGACATCGTGTCTTTGGAAGGGAGGAACCACCCTTTACAGCTCAGAGATTACAAACAGAGGCACTGGGTTCATTCTGGGTCTTGGACTCAATAGCTGAATTGATTATGGGCAAGTTGCTTAATCTCTCTGTGCCTTAATTTTATCTCTAAAATGCAGTGAGAACAGTACTTAATTTCAAATAAGCATTGGAGGACATTTAAAAACAACTGAAGTGCTTAGCACAGTATGAGGCACATAGTAGGTGCTCGGTAGGTGCTAACTACTGTTAGAGGAGATGCAGAAAGGGTCCCTCCTGTTACAAGCCAGCACTTCCTGCAAGCCTTAGGTGTTGGGGCTTATTTCCCTTACCCTCATTCTTTCCTGGACTGGATCCAGTGCCTTATGTGTCTAAGTCTCCATTACGCCTTGATGATGGGGACATCACAAAAGTGTGTGTAGCTTTAGAGCTTCCCTGTCATCCCGCCCATGCTTGGAAGTTATTTCTGGATTGCTTGTCCCAGCCAGCTGCAGAAAGAGTAAGCAAAGAATAATTTCTTTTCCATGTATGCATTTGCAGTACACATTTCCAGGCTTCTGTGTTGGTCACAGTTTGGTAGAGCCTGACCTATATGATACATTTTGAGCTATCTTAGATTTCTTATGGTTTCTGTATTTAGATCTTTCATTAAGCCCAGTGCCTATGGTCATCAATGATTTTCTTCCTGAAAGAACCCTGACTTAGCCATGCTTCATTTTTCTACATCCCCATTTTTGACCTTCAGTGTTTGTTTTTACTTTTTTGGCATGCTTTTCAATAATTCAGGAATTCAATCCAAAGGATTTGTTATTTTTCAGGGACAGTTTGCACTCCAAAGAAAGGCAAAAAGTATCTTTTGCTTTAGAGGTTTTCTGCATTCTACAAAGAACTTTATTTTTAAAACTGTCATCTGATTGAGCCTATTTTTTTTCTGTCTAAAATAAACTCACCTATTGCCAATTTTTCTATGTGCTTGAAAACAAGATAGAAAGTTGTTTAAATGTGTCTGTCCCACTAGGGTATAAGCTTCAGAAGGCTGGGTGAGGGGTAGGGGGGTCTAACAACAATATCTGGCTGATTCATTTTGTCACCCTGGTGCTTAAGTCCAGTTGGTTTATAGAAGGCTCCCAGTAATTGTTGAATAACAATGCAACAATTGTGTTGAATTGTGCAATTTTAAAGACTGGTCCTTTTATTTTAAAAAATCCTTTACGGGAATATTTTGCATTGTTTAGTCTTCTGGCAACCCTGTGAACTAAGAGTGGGAGGAAAGCTTTTTTTGGATGAAGTAAAAAAACTGACTAGAGAGGGTAAGTAGCTGATCCAAGGTCCAGGGTTGGCCAGAACTAGTCAATGCTGTGCCCCAGGCTTCAGCCTGTCTGATTTGTTGAATTTCAGATGCATATTCACTGGGGGAAATTATTCAGGGCAGAAATGTTAGAAGTGATAAATACACAGACTGTAATCAATCCAGAGGAATTAAAAATCTAACACTGGGTAAATAATGCCCCCATTGGAAAGCCAATAGGTTCATTAGGAAACATTTGTAAGATGCAAGAAAAGAAGATTAAATCCAAGCTAATAATATGTGTGACATTTTTATAGAAATAGTCTGTGTACATGGCAAAGGGGTTCATCAGTTTTATTAACCTCATTATTCACTATGTTGAGTTTACAAAAATCTAGAAAGTTGATAACAGTAATTAAGCAGGGAAACATGACAATACTAGAGCATCTAGGTGAGCTGCAAGGCACTGGGCCAAGTATTTTTAACCACACGGCAGAGATGTTTGTCAGAAAAGAAAAAGGAAGGAAGCGAGGAAGGGAGGGAGGGAGGGAGGGAGGAAGGAAGGAAGGAGGGAGGGAGGGAGGGAGGGAACCAGGGAGGAAAGGAAGGGGGGAGGGAGGAAGGAAGGAAGGGAGTGAAGGAGAATAATTTGATTTGCTTCCTGCCGTGTAGTCCCTCTTTTCACCCACTTTATCTCCAACCTACTGCTATAATGACTGGATTTGTTTTGATTCTATAATAATATCCTGGCTGACCATTTCCTTGCGCTCAGTGATCAGCCAGATTTCAGGATTGAGATGGGGCATTTAGGGAGGGTGTTGAAAGCATGGAGACATTTGGAAACAAGTGGCTTTATGTGGCTGGATGTAGGGGGCATGCCAGAGAGAGTGAAGCACAGCTTACATGACAGATTCAGACAACTGGCTGGATTCTGTGGACAATGGGTAGCCACTGAAGGTTTTAGAGTAAGAGAGCTAGTGGGAGCCCTATCTTAGGAATGATCGGAAGCTATGACAACTACAACCAGGAAATGGAAGAAGAGGAAAAGGAGAAGCAGAGAGGCCAAATAATATTTTATTTGAGAAGTCAAGGGGAATGGATATGAGATCCTAACTTAAGGGGTATGGAGAGGACAGTGAGAACATATCAGTAGCTCCCCAGGGCCAAAGTCCAAATTCCTTGACATGGCTTACAAGATTCCCCATGGTCTGTCCCCTCCCGATCTCAATATCAGTATCTCATCATCTTTGCACCGATCACAAGTTCCTTTAAGCTCTTTGAACATGCCATGTTCTCTCTCACCTTCAGACCTTTGCATATGCTTCTCTTTTTGCCTAATATAATGATGAAGGCAGTGACGATGCCAATAGCTGACACATCTAGAGGGCTTGCCATGAGTCTGTTACTGTTCTAAGTATTGGCACTTATTAACAATTTTCCAGAAGATCCTCCATTTTTTTGGAGCAGTGCTGTATCTTTTCTCATCTTCTATGGGAGGCTAGTCTTCTTGTAATGGGGTACTGAACTGAAACTACAAGCTTGGGGTTTTCAGCCCATGCTAATGTTTTTGAGGCATACACCTTCTTGTAATAGACTTTTATTAGAAAGTAAAAAGATGGCTACTCTGCATTTTGTTATGTATGTTTCTGTGTCTGCCTATTTTTTAAAAAAATTAAAACAACTAAAAATGACCAGGAAATGATTTCACCATATTGTGACCTAAATGTAATGTTATTATCTATTTTGTTCATCCCCGACTATATCCACAGCATATACAACAGTTCTTGGCACATAATAAAGACACGATGTATATTTGTGAAATGAATGAGTGAATGACTAAATTGATGAAATTTCTGTAGAGATGTGTTGTAGTCCCCAAGTCAGCCCCTTAACCCTTGGCTCTACCTCTTTTCTCCGCTCATAGTCACACCCACCAATACCGTAGCCACCCACTCACCGTGTAGTCTTTTCTCCTGTAGTCTTCTTCGAGGGTCGCAGTGACCACAGTAGAACAAGAGTGATGAACTCAGGGAAATGTTCATGTTACTATCTCCTCATCATGCCTGGTTGCTAGCCCTCTATTGCCCAGGGTGTGATGGGACAGGTGGAATACTCTAAAGGAAGTTAGGCATCTCAGAGGACCAGGCTCTGAGAGTGGAGGTGTGGGAGAGTGACAAAGGGCAGTGCTTGACCTGACTTGTCTCCAGTTCTTGTTGGTGAAGGTAATTCTAAGATTCTAACTCTAAGACTCTCTAATGAAGACTAGAACTCAGGGCATGCAGCCTCTGTTGATGGTATTATCCATGTTTTTTATCTAGCCCTGGGTTTTGTGGACAAAGACCTGAAGGCCAGCTGCCCTCCTTAGAACCTGAGATTTGGGGTTCATCCTCCTCGCCAGATGAGGGTTAGAGCCATGAGCCAGCATGGCCAAAGGCACTTGGGTGAAAGACAGTGTAACCATGTGGGTGAGGTGGCTGGTGGGACTAATGGACCTTAGAGACAGAACCAAGGCATGAGGGGGAAAGAAGCTCTCCTGCTTATTTTACCCACGTCTTATAAAAACATGCCTGGCACTGGGACATCAATGAGAGGAAGCTGAGGCACCTAGCCTCAGTTCTTATCCATAAAGGAAGTCACAGCATACAGGCAAAGCGACCTCTCGGCTGGCATCTCCTAGTGGACTGTGCACAATTCAGTTACTTCACAGGCTCCTAAGAGTGAGCCCCAGAAGAAGCACTGTGCTCTATGATCTGACTGAGAACCTGAGCCAGCCGTTCTTCTTTAGCCATTTAAGTCCAGCTCTCCAAACTGGATTTCAGGAGGACACGCTGTTTCACCTGCCTCCACTTCCCCCTACAGCACATGCTTCAAGAACTTTTGTTCTAACAATATGGCTGATGGGGCAAGGTTCTGAGGTCTATCAAAAATAGATGTTATTATGTCAGTGATATAAATAATGTAGCTCCAACATGGGGAAAATTCATTTGAAGACTATAATTAAACGTAGCTCCAATGTTGTTGAAGGCTAATCACTATAGCTTCAGTTTAACTCTTTAAAGCTCTGAGTTAGAAGGCAATAGATCCTTCTCTACTGCATTAGAAATGCACACCGTAAGGTGAAGGGAGCATTCCCAGGTTAAGCGCAATGGCAGCACGGAGCAGATGTCAAATGTGTTCTGGGGTTTAACATGTTAACTATAGTGCTTTAAACGCAAATATTAGGATAACCCTCATTTAAGCACACATGGATATGTTTCTAAGTTGTTATCAAATACTATGTTAAAGTTTTCACACTCATTTTTTAAAATGCTGTAAAAGTGAATGAATCCTTCTTAGCAGCCACCTAATGCCTTAGGGCCTGCTGTGGAGGATTCTGGGTCCAGGTTTTCAGCAATCTTCAGCTGACACCATCTCTGTTGAAAAGGGACTGTCGGGGACACTGTCCTATGGATACGATTTAAACTTTCTTCTTTTTTTTTTTTAACTTATATTTTAAGTTCAGAGTTACATGTGCAAGTGTGCTATATAGGTAAACGTGAGTCATAGGGGCTTGTTGTACAGATTACTTCATCACCCAAATGCAGAGTAGCCATCTTTTTACTTGCTAATAAAAGTCTATTGCAGGTGTTGAGCCTAGCACTCATTAGTTATTTTTCCTGATCTTCTCCCTCCTCCCACCTTCTACCCTCTTATAGGCCCCAGTATGTGTTATTCCCTTCTATGTATCCACATGAGAACTTTCATTTTGAAATACCTCCAAGTAGATGGATTCCTGATTCTCAGCGACAAGTCCAGATTTAAATAGTTAAACCATAGGAAATAATTGCCCAACCGTAGGGGAGTGTATAGAAAACTAATAGTACGTTCACATGACAGAATACGACGTGGCCATAAAGAAGAGAAAGCTCTTTATGGACAGATATCAAAAGACCCGTAAAATATACTGTAAAATGAAAAAAAGCAAGGTGCAGCCGGGCACAATGGCTCACGCCTGTAATCCCAGCACTTTGGGAAGCTGAGGCAGGAGGACCTGAGGTCAGGAGTGTGAGATCAGCCAGGCCAACATGGTGACACCCAGTCTCTACTAAAAATACTGTAATACTGTAATCCCAGCTACTCAAGAGTTTGAGGCATAAGAATCACTTGAACCTGGGAGGCGGAGGTTGCAGTGAGCCAAAATTGCACTACTGTACTCCACCCTGGGTGACAGAGTGAGACTCCGTCTCAAAAAAAAAAAAAAGAAAAAAAGCAAGGTGCTAAACATAATGTGCTACCATTCATGGAAAAAGTGGCGAGCAGATATACATGTGCTATGAATGCATGAAAGATCTCCGAATGAATACACAAGAAGGCTGAAACTGAGTGGCTACAGCATAGGGAGGCTTGAGACACCTTTCATTGTCCACCTGTTTAAATTTTGACCCATATGACTGCATTACTTATTGAAAACTTGTTTAAAGTAAGAGAATAATTCCTCACCTAAGGAAATCCTACATTTCTTATACTACAGTCCAAATTTGATTTTTAGGCTTAAAAGTCAGGTGGTTTCACAGGCTCTCTAAGCTTTCCCTTAGAAAAATAGCCCATGGGGCAAGGCTCCCTCTTGATTTTCCTTGGCAAACTCTGTCTTTGAGAAGTTTCTCCCTCACAGGAAAAGTAACAGGGAGGGAATTAGGGGACATAGTGTCTTGATCTTTCTGGATCACTCCTTTAATTTTCCCAGGGGAAGGGAAGATGGTGCCTGCGGGTTTCTCAGGAAGCTGCTGGGAATGTACCAGCACACGAAGTCCCACTGGATCTCAGGTCAGCTTTCTGAATCGCCACAATGATAGGCAGCTTGCTGGAGACAGCCCTGGGCTCCCCCTACCCCCATGTCCCTGGGGACTGCAGGGGGCAGAGCAGCGCTCAGCTCTGTAAGTTGCTGTAGGACATCCTCCTGCAGGGGCTGAGGAATGACAGTGCAAGAGTTCGTGGCTGTGGCTGCTCAGCCCTTCCCAGCAGAAATCCTTGCCCTCTAGAAGGGACAGGGAAGGAGGTCACATAACTGCAGCAGCTCACATAGTCCTGACGCTGAGCAAAATGTTTCCAAAATGGAAATCTCCACACAGCAGCAGAAGCAAATGACAAACTTTAAAAACGTAACATCTTTCATATTGAAAAGTCCCACCCAGCCTGTAATCCCAGCACTTTGAGGGGCTGAGGTGGGCGGATCATGAGGTCAGGAGTTTGAGACCAGCCTGACCAACATGGTGAAACCCCGTCTCTACTTAAAAATACAAAAATTAGCTGGGATGGTGGCAGGTGCCTGTAATCCCAGCTGCTCAGGAGGCTGAGGCAGGAGAATCACTTGAACCCAGGAGGCAGAGGTTGCAGTGAGCCGAGATCGAGCCACTACACTCCAGCCTGGATGACAGAGCAAGATTCCATCTCAAAAAGAAAAAAAAAAAGAAAAAGAAAAAAGAAAAGAAAAATCCCACCCAGAAACTCAAAACAGGACTGCAATCATCTTTATTAACTAAGAAAGAATCTCCTTGAGAATGAATCAAATAACTTCATAAATTGCTCCTCTTCTGTTTTGTGGACGTAGAGGTGAAGTTTTGCCCTCACAACATTATATTTACCCAAAATAAATAGCAAAAGATGACAGTGTCAATGGAAAATAAAAGACATTTCAGTTCATCAATAACTGGATAGTGATAAAAATAGGCTCTCAGAAGCCACAGCATAAAATACGCCCTCAAAGCTCTATGCTTGTGGGAGGAAATGGATTCTTTGGCTGATATCTGAAAACTCCTCCAAGGTGGTTGTTCTTTAAAGAGGCCTCCTAAGGCCCCAAGCTTTTCTAAATGTCCCCTATTTCAATGCATCTCAGCACTGTTCAAGAGCTCAAATACTATGCCACTGGTGGGCAATACACAAAAAAAGTTTCTGCTCACTCTTCCCATCACCCCAGCATCAGCTGCTGACTAGGACATCTCACTCCCAGACATTGACGCAAAGCTGCTGTTCACAGAGATCAGTGGCTTGTCATTTCTTTCAGTAAGAATTTAAGAACCAGTGCTAGAAAGGTGAAGCTCAGGGAGCTGAAGACCAAGGCAAGGCCAAGGCCTTGGAGGTAAAAACAGATTGAAGAAGAAAGAAACGCTCCAATGTTCTGCTTAATGTAAGCATTAAACTTCCATTTGTATCCCAGCCACCTACCAGATCAATCCCTCCAATCTCTCTATTCAGTTCCTCATTTGTAAAAGAGGGATAATATTAGCCTACCTCACAGGGCTGATGGGAGGATTAACTAAGACAATGTCTATAAAGCACATAGATATTGCATGGCACAAAGAAAATGCTCAAAAATTAGGAGCTATTATTTTTGCTATTAATATGCATAAGTGGCTGGGCACAGTGGCTCAGGCCTGTAATCCCAACAATTTGGGAGGCCAAGGCAGGAGGATATCTTGAACCCAGGAGTTTGAGATCAGCCTGGGCAATATAGTGAGACCTCATCTATGTTTAAAAAATAAAAATAAAAAATTTAATTAAAAAATATGCAGAAGTCCGGGAAGAAGCGAAGTGTAATGTTTCCAGTAGCCGTGTGCTGGGAGAAGCCCAAGTTATATTCAGAGACATGATTACATTTTGTTTTTTTCAAGTGCAGGCCTGGAAACCAAATGGAAAAGTCAGCAAGAGGATGACCGTGCTGCTCACATCCCTTTTCACTAGTTCTTGGGGTTCATGGTGTCCCCACCATGCAGCCCATAACTTCCGTGTGAGCCCCGACCCCTCTGCATCTAATGACAGCCTTCCCTGTTTATCCACAGCTCCCTGCCACACACTGCCAACTAGGTTATTCCAGAGTTGATTTGTATCCAACGTGACTGTAATCGACACTGTTATCATACCATAAAACCCAAGGTCACAGGAAGGTGAAGATGGGCTAAAGAATTTGTTATGTTCAATTAAAATAATATGAATAAATCATCTGAATAAAAAAACACAGCTATAGGAAAACACATAAACCGAAACAACACATCACATTTTTATGTGATTTTATGACTTGCTTCTTTTCCTTTGCGACTCACTTTCCTTCCTTTAGGCACCTTGGACTTCACTTGTCTGAGGCAGGGACCCTCTGCTGTGGTCTTTCATAACACTAATGGGGAGAGCTGTTCCTAGAAAAATATTTAGGGAACTATATAATATTCGTAATGAGAATATAGGTGGATTTCAGTCAAAGAATTTCTTAAAAGGCACTTCAAGGCAAAAGACTGCTGCTGTCAGTTTTATGGGCTACGAGATTATTCCCCTGATAAGAGTTTCTAGCATCCCCTGAAAGATGAAAGTCTGAATGCAATGACCTGGCAGAGAATGGGTTTCTTGTCCTTGTCTGTGTGCAAACAAAGCCCTGGGCCAGAAGGGGAGAAGGTTCTGTTGGATTTTTTAAAGGCCCTGTAAACAATGCAGTAGCATTAATTTTTAGATCACGAGCCCTTCCACAACTCCTTTGTGTTTTGGGCACAACACCTCTCTTATTGCTGATGTGATTGATGTCCTGCAGAGAACACCAAGCCCAGACCCACAGAACACAGAGAAACAGTGTTGGGGTAAATATCAGAGGATGATGCTCTGCCTGGACTACAAAGACAGGCAAACCAGCTCAAACAGGGTTAATGTGCTGGTGATGTTTGTTACCTAGATTGTCTGATTTACCCAGAACAATTCGGATGAGGTCAGAACCATACAAATGGAGGTCTTTCTTTGCTTTTCTGTTGGATAGAACTAGTCTATGTGTTCCAGAATTCCTTCCAAACCCAAGCTCTCTAACACAGTTAAGCCTAATCATTACTTCTATGCAACAGCTCTTTTTTGTTTGTTTGTTTGTTTGTTTTGAGACTAAGTTTCACTCTTGTTGCCCAGGCTGGAGTGTAATAGTGCGATCTTGGCTGAGCACAACCTCCGCCTCCAGGTTCAAACGATTCTCCTGCCTCAGACTCCTGAGTAGCTGGGATTACAGGCATGTGCCACCATGCCCGGCTAAGTTTGCTTTTTTTTTTTTTTTTTTTTTTTTTTTTGCAGGGTGCCAAGGAGATAGAATTTCTCCATGTTGGTCAGGCTGGTCTCGAACTCCCGACCTCAGGTGATCCACCCGCCTCGGCCTCCCAAAGTGCTGGGATTACAGGCGTGAGCCACCGCGCCCCGCTAAAGTCCTTTTTTAAAACAATAAATAGTAGTGATCTAGAGAATGATATCTGTTTGTTTGTAAATCTCAGTGATATCAATTATATCTTTTTTGTTTATAATAGCAGTGATATAGAGAATATCTTATTTGAACAAGCTTGTCAATGTGTATCAAGCACTTTCACATGTATTTGTGAAAGACTTTAGAAGCATATTATAGTTTCTGTTGTTGCTTCTCCTAAATATTTATATATGCAGCCATGGTTTAAAGGTGTCTAAAGGGCCTTGTAGTTTATTTTAAAAGCAGTTTTAAGTTAATCCAGCAGAAGACCAATATAACAAGATAAACAGATCCTAGTCCACCTCTGGTCCAGCGTGCCCCAGGAAGATAGTAGTGGCATAATTAAATAGCTCACACAGCATTAGTGCTGCCCACTTACGCCAGCATCACATAGGGATACTTCAGCATTCCAGCTTTACGCAGCACTTTGTGCTGAATAGCTCAGCAAGGAGTTGAGATCTGTGGGCTCTTTTTAAGGACCAGTGTCTTGCACAAACCCTCTGACCCTAGCCTTCTAGCTTACTAGGGGCTTTGAGTGAAAGGTGTTGAGTCCTGGGGTAGCTAGATAGTTCCATCTCTCCAAATAGTTGGGGATCAATCATTATTTGCTGACTTTGAAAGGATTGTCCTTTCTTTGTGTAAGTGTGTCCTAGGGTCTAGGGATGCCTTTGACACCAGGAGCTCACAATTTCTCTTTTCCTGTTAGGATCGTATGTGCACAAAATGACAAGCGAAGCAATTTTATCTGTGTGGCTAGACATCTGACAAAATGTCTGTCTCTGCATATGCGTTTGTGTAGGAGTTTTTATGAGAAAGTAATATCCTTTAAGACAAACAAAATCCATGGCCTATAATATAGCTATTATTTTTGCATGAATTGGCTTCGGTTAACCAAATTTGGTGAAATATTCTAATTTTGAGAAGACGTATTCTTAGAAATTTTCTATCAGTTTAAAAAAAGTATCAGTTACTTCATGTCTTCTTGTGTTTGTTTCCACATCCCTTAAAGGGCCACAGATAATTTTAAACTTGAGCAAAGAACCAGGCCTCCCAACACAATGTAAAGAAGGGAGGCACCATGTGGAGGGAAGATGGCATACGTGGCACAGACCTCCGCCTCTGCTCACCACCACAGAAGGGCGCTCCTGCATGGGCAGGTGACGGCAGCATCAGGTAGGGAATTCACATTTACTTAGGTTGTTAGTCATTATTAATTGCAATAGTCTTGTGCCTTCATTTAAAAAAAGAAGACCAAAAAATAAAAACAAAAACACCAACACTAATTTTGCAAAATATTTAAGTGAAAACTACTGGCATAGGTGTCATTTTGCAAAAGAATTTGGCACTTGGGTACCTTACAGGATGTGTCCCTTGCACAGTGAAACTGTATTCAAGTTTTTAAAAGGCTTTGCACACAATGTGATTGGAACACATTTGTCTACAGTTTTAAATATATAAGTTATATGTATTCTATATAGATAGATAGATGATGTTTTTATTCTTTATGCAAACACTACCTACAAAGCTTTATTCCAAATATTTAAAAATAACATGTAGTTTACCTTCTCTAAATTTGTATTGAGTGAGTGAGGCAGAAAAATGTCCCATGTTCCAGTAAGATGAATCTCCTGACATTAGACAGAGTCTATTTAACCTCTACACGATGATTGACACCCTGGATGTATCCATGATGAGCATTAGTGCTCTGCTAATGACGTCCTCTTGTGCACACGGTATTGATCTGCTTGGGTTCCAGTTCACCAACTCCAGCTGCTCCCTGCTATCAGGAAGAAGGTGCTGAATAAGCAAGGGAAGGAAGGGACAGGCCAACAGGACTAATTCTTTCCTCTCACTCAGGAAGGCCTACATGACCCTCAACAACATCAGCAACGAAAAATTGCACTGCAAGCCTGACCCTAATAGTATTGGCTAAATGAATATTTGATCCTGCCTTTGGGGGGCCACTCAAGGGACCCACAGTATCAGAACCTGACCCAGGCCCTGCATTTGTCTCTGGTTATTCCTATGTGTCCTGGGATCCCACACCAAGAGGTGTGGGGTTATTCTTTCATGGCCAGAAACAGGGAATGCTTCAGAGAATGGAAAGTGGGTGTTCTAGAGACCTCAACTGTATTATTGTTTTAATGTTTCCTGAGTGGTGTCTCAGTTTCACCATCTGTAAAATGAATAGCATCCACCTCACTGAGATGCCGTGATGATTAAATGAGATAATGCCTGTGAAATGTTTAGTGCAGTGCCCCACACGGGTTTACCGCTGGAAAAAGGGTTCATGGCTATTGCTACTGCCCATAGTTCTCTGAGCTGATAATACAGGGCTACACCCAGAGCCAACGTGGACCCCAAAGAATGGAGAAAAGCAGAGCTTTCCCACCGCTTTATAGAGGAATTGAGGCAAATCAGCACGTTTCCCACTTCTTTGTGGAGAAACTGAGGCAATCAGCTGATTTTGCCTCCGTTTCTCTACAAATGGGTGGGAAAGTGTGGGGACCCCCTTCCAATCAGATTAGAACTATCTGAGGGCTGGCGTACTTATTGTTTCTTTCAAGGCCCTACATTTGTAATCTACCATGTTAAACTCTTGTTGTTTTTTGTCTCACAAATTAAAAAAGAAAAATGTTTCCAGCTGCTCCTGGAGCAGTTTTGTGTAGGCCATTAGGTGAAAAATGTATCTACACATACACTCAAGCAATTAACTTGCTTGTGCGAATGAAATGAGCAAACCCAGAAATGCAATGCATTTTCCCACATAGAATGAGAGACTGAGCTCTTAATTTAAGATTGCAAGCACTGCAATGTTGTCCAGTTATTGAGACGCCTAGAGACGTGCACTTAAAATTAGAACCAAGGCTTATTGGATGATTACTATCTATATCCTATGTAAATGTGAAAATTGTCTTTCCATCTAAGTGGTTAAATATAGCGAGATCCTGAGATAGAGGAGTTCACATCTTACTGATATCATAGACCCTATCTCAAGTTTAATGCTGCGATAGGTTAAGAGCACATTTCTTTAAATAGTCACAGCAGATCTCACAACTGCCTTTCTTCAACCTCCTTAAAAATATATAAAATCCAAAACTCAGAGCCCTGGAGGCTGAAGGACTGACATAGATGCCTCATTTCATAACCAGTGGTATGAAGCAGGGCCCTTCTCAGGGGTTCCCTGAGTGCTTCCTGCTGCTGTTCAGGGTGGCGCAGACTTTCCATTCTCTCCCTCGGAGGGTAAAGCGGGATGGCCCTCTTGCACCAACTGTGCCTCTTGGTTCTATGCCTTTCCCCTCTTTTTCTTGTCCCTCAGAGCCTTTCCAACTTAGCCCATTCTCTGTGGTCCAGGCACATAAAGTCAGGTGGAAGCCACAGTTCTACTTTCCTGCAGCAGGAGAGAACTGGGGGGTTATAGCCCCCCACCGTCTGTTAGTTAGGCATTGGATGTGGTGCTTTCCAAACAAGGATGCTTTCCATCCATAGGGATGATTGGATGTGTGCTGTTGGGTTGGGTCACTTTCTGACTAGGGCAGGGGTGGGGATGGCCCTATTTCTTCAGTGAATGAAGGCCAGGGTGCCCAGCCTCCTGCAATACACGAACAGTCCACACAATGAAGGACTGTTCCAATATCACTAGCATCCCCATTGCCTCTAGACTCTTCCAGACTCTTTCCATGTCACTCTTTCTGTCACAGTCTTCCCTTCCCTTATCTAAGACTGACCTCTAAGGCCACTAACTCCTCATTTTAGGAGCTTCCTCCCAGTCCCATTTCCACCACAGACCTAGGGTGAGGTCTCTGTGTGGTAGTGTTAACTCTGTGTGTAATCCTGGCATCTTATTTGGTCAAGATCCTATTGTAACTTCTGACCTCCTGCAGATGACTTTTATCATTTATGGGCACAGAATGAAAACAGTAGTGAGGGCAAACATCTCACTCCAGTATCTGAGTCCCCAATCCTACCCCCCTCTACCTTGCTGGTGCTGTTCCCTCTAAGCTCTGCTCTCTGACTTTTGGCCCCAACCCCACTGCCTGACCAGCTGCTTGCTTCTTCCTTACTTAGCCAGTGGCTCCATCTGGTCAGATCTTAGGATGATAAGCCCAGTTCTGGCCTCTTGCCCCCAGTCCTATTGGTATGGTACCAGTTCTCTACTAGTAGAGACTTCTTCTGCCTGGACTATAACCCATTGTTCTGGATTTGGGTGAGGAATGCTCTCCTAGTGCAATTATCTCTGAGCACAGGATTACAGATAGTTTTTATTCTCTCCTAATTACAGTATTCTAATTTGTTTTTTAGTAATCAGTATGTAGTCTTATACCCTCTCCCCTTAGTCTCTTATTTATGTTTTTTTATTTTGCAGGATTCTATGAATATATTTTAAGATATATTTCATTTTTTGTTATTTAAAATAATGATATTAAGGTATTTAGAGTAAAAGCCAATCATTTCACTTCCCTTGGCCCCAATTTAATGTATTCTTTCCAGAATTTATCAGCTTGATGTGTATCACTCTAGAACTTTTCTATGCATTTACCTATGAATACATCATTTGTATGTATGCATACATCAACTATAAACTCAGACACACATAAAGGTTAACAAATGATTATTTCTAGGCAGCCATGTGATCCGCCATCTTGGTTAGTCTCCATTTTGCTCTGCCCATCCTGAAATTCCTGCTCTCTTGGTTCACGTTCCTTGCCTGCTTTCCCCAGCCTGATGGGAATATGTTCAAATATTAGACAATAACATAGAGGTAGATAGCCACCATCTTCCTCTGAGTGTCTCAGAATTATACCTGAGAAAATACATAACACAATTTGCATTTTATCACATGCTGACTTTAGGGTGATTTCTCAATCTTAGCAAATTTAGGGGAAGACATTTTTACTACAACCTTTTACAATTTACAAATAATAAAACTATGTGGTCAGTTTACCAGCCCCAAAGTGACGTTGTCCCATTAGACAAATAGTTGAACATCTTATATGTGGGAAAAAAATCCAACTGAGAAACAACAAGTAAAAATAGAATTCAGAGAAGCAGTGAGTCATGGCTTAAATGAACAAATACACTAAATGATATATGAAATGGAACAGGATCTCCAAAGGAACATTGAGGCTGCCTTAAGGTAATCTTCCCCATCTCAGAACTGTAGATCTTAGAGGGTCTCAGGGATACTGGGGATCACAAACACTTTTTTTGTAACTTTATCATTTGCTTGGGTTTTTATTCCCTTGGAGACATGATCTGCCCCCTTTACATTACTGCACATACACACCCTTATTTTCGTCCTAAAAAAAAGGTTGCTTTAGACCAATTTTTTCTCCCTTACATGACTACAAATCTACCTCCCAAATAGATAAACGACCTGGCTTTCTGGGTTTAGCAGGACGGTAACATCTATGCTAATCCCTGATCAGCCAGGTGCTTGCCCCCTGGGTAACCTTGAATTAAGACCAGTCTCCCTGCTCCTTCCTATTCTCCAGTTACTTCCCCAGACAGTCACATTAGCATGCTATTCTACCCTCCTGGCCTGCGGGATAGGCTAACAAATGAAACATGGGAAAGATGTTTGCAAAAAGGAATCCCTTGTTGACATAGGCATGATGAAAAGAGACAGGTCAGCTCAGACAGGAAGCTTTACATCCCGACACTGGCTCCACCTCCAGTCATAGAACCCATCACCCTAAGTGAGTGCCAGGCCCTGTGCTTGCAGCTAGGGGAAAACAATGATGAAACAGTCGATCTAGCTGGGGAGGCCTGACTAAAACATATGAAAAAGCAGACAACAGTGCTAGAAAATAACTAGCGTCAACATCAAGTGTCACAGGATGTAGTTTCTGTATTCAGAATTTAAAATATCCCCTATGCAGGATGCCCCATCTCCATAGGTTGTGTGCCTTCTTAGGGCCACAGCTTTTGCTTCCTGGTGTAGTGTTTGGTTATAACTGATTTAGTGTTGCTTATTATTTCATATATGTTTGTCTTCCCAACTGGCTTGTTAACTCGTTGCAGGTGAGAGTCACGTGCTTCTCTTAATACCTAAAAATTCATGGACAGGTAATGATCTCTCTCTCCCTTTTTTTTGCAGTTTGAAATGCAATTCATATATCGTATGATTCACCCATTAAAGGACAGAATTTGATTTTTTTAAGTATATTCACAGAGTTGTGAAACTGTCATTACAATTGATTTTATGACATTCCCCTCATGGCCCCAAAGAAACACTGTGCCCTTTAGCTTTTTACTCCTCATCCTCCCATCCCTTCCCCCATACCCAAGGCAAACACTAATCTACTTTCAGTCTCTATGGATTGCCTATTCTGGACATTTCGTATAAATAGAATCTTATAATATGTGGCCTTTTGGGTCTGGCTTCTTTCACTTAAGTGAATGTTTTCAAGGCTCATTCATGTCATAGCAGATATCAGTACTTCTTCCTTTTGTGGTTGAATAATATTCCATTGTATGGGTAGACTACATTTCATTTATCCATTTATCGGGTGATGGATATTTGGTTTCTTTCCTCTTTTTTGGCTACTATGAATAACTCTGCTATGAGCATTCATAAACAAGTTTTTGTATGGACATTTTTTCATATGTCTTAGGTATATCTTAGAGTAAAATTGTTGGTCAAATGCTAACTCTGTCTTTAACTTTATGAGGAACTGCTAGACTATATTTCAAAATGGCTGCATCATTTTATACTACCACCAGCTGTGTATGAATGAGATTTCTGATCCTCACCAATACTTGTTATCATCAGAATTTTTGATTCTAGCCATTATAGTAGGTGTTAAGTGGTATCTCATTATGGTTTTGATTTATATTTCCCTGATATCTCATGATGTTGAGCATCTTTTCATATGCTTAATGGCTATTTTATGTCTTCTTTGGAAAAATCCCTATTCAATTTTTTTTTTTTTGCCTATTTTTAAATTGGGTTATTTGTCTTTTTGTCATTGAGTTGTAAGAATTTTTAAAATGCATCCTATGTAAAAGTTTCTTATCAGATCTGTGATTTGGAAAAACTTCTCCCATTGTGTGGATTGCCTTTTCACTTTCTTGTTGATGTCCTTTGAAACACAAAAGTTTTTAATTTTAATAATATTCAATTTATCTATTTTTTTCTTTTGTTGCTTGTGCTTTTGGTATCATATTGTAAGACTCCATTCCCAAATCCAAGGTCACCAAGATTTGCCCCTCTGTTTTCTCCTAAGAGCTTTATAGTTTTAGCTCTTCCATTTAGGCTTTGATCCATTGTGAGTTAAATTTTAGATGATTAAGAATAATTTTTTTTTTTTTTTTGAGACAGAGTCTCACTCTGTTGCCCAGGCTAGAGTGCAATGGTATGATCTCAGCTCACTGCAACCTCCGCCTCCCTGGTTCAAGCAATTTTCCCTGCCTCAGCCTCCCGAGTAGCTGGGATTACAGATGCCTGCCACCATGCCGGGCCAAATTTTAATTTTTAGTAGAGATGGGGTTTCTCCATGTTGGCTAGGCTGGTCTCGAACTCCTGACCTCAGGTGACCTGCCCACCTTGGCCTCCCAAAATGCTGGGATTACAAGCATGAGCCACCACTCCCAGCCAAGAATGATTTCTTAACATGCATCTGTTGACTATTGTATAATCAAAAGAAAGTTCAAGCTAAGTTTTATTACTCATTCAACAAATATTTGTTGAGGACCTACTATGTGGCAGGTTCTTGTTAGGCATTTGGGTTACAGCTGTGGGCAAAACAGTAGAGTCCTGCTCTTAGGAAGTTCTAAGAATAGTGGGAGACAAATAGTGGCATCATCTCAGATACAGCAGGAAATGCTGTGAAGAGAAAGTACAAGTTGATTTCAAAAAGTTTGGCCTGGGGACCTGTATCCAGTGTGGAAGACCAGGGAAGGCAGCAACCTGAAGAGGGAGGAAAAGGGAGTGAGGCAAGTGTGGAGTGATGGGTAGGAAGAATGTTTTTACTGAGTGAGAAACACACTGAGTGAGAAAGGGCGATGTGAACGAGAAAGTTAGAGAGGCAGGCAGGGGACAGAATCAGCAAGACCTTTTATTAAACCCTTCCTATATTCCTTTGGAATACAACATCTGACCCTCCCCCCACCATCCCCCCACCCCCCCACACACACACCTACTGCACACACACATCCTTGTAAGCTCTTTTCTGTGCTGCATTATTTTAAAGAGCTTTTGTTCCAACCCTGGGAGGCAGGGTCATTATGCATTTCTTGAAGGAAGAAACCTTTGCCCAGGGAGGTGAGGTGACTGAAGTGTAGGCCCACCCAGCCAGCAAGCAGCAATGCCAGTTGCAAACCCAAGGTCGTCCAAGCCCACACCCTGCTCATACAGGTTTGCTGTGCTGCCTCTGCTCAAGATGAGTCATCCTCCAGGGAAGCTCTGAGGTTGAGGTTTACGAAAGAGCAGCCTTTATTGAGATATTTTAGTCAAGAATTCTGAAAGGACTTGTCTGAAAGAGAGACTAGAGCACACACCTTGGGGCTAGAGTCTTCTGGGTATGAAAGCATGAAAATGCCAGCTGCCCTACCGGTCGTTAGGGAAAAGCCTAGTCACCCTCAGTGTCAGGAAGCCAAGCTTCATTGTTCCTTTTATGCAAAGAAGACATATTCTAAGATGAAGTTTTCCGGAGTCTCATGGCCTCAGCTTGGAGGTCGCAGTGGACTTGAGGGGTCCACGCTTCTCTGGAGGTGCTTGATGTAAGATCATTCTCGGCTTACTCTGAAGAGTTCAAAAGCTGGACCTCAACATCACATCACCACATGATGGTCCTTGCCTTAACCAGAGTGACTGATTCTTCTGGTTAAAGAAAACTAATATATCATTTTAATATACTCTACTTCCCAAAAAGCACTACAGCCCTTTAAGGGACAGTGTTGCTGGTGTGGGTACGTGAATCTCAACTCTGCAGGCATCTAGAGAAGACTGATGGCACAGGAAACCCTAAACGCAGATGAAATTTCCCACTTGATTACCCAGAAGCAATCAGCCTGGTGTGGCTGTACAGCCTTGGGCAACTAAATGTCCTCCTTTGGAAGTTGCAGGCTTTTAGATTTCGGAGTCTGTCCAGCTGGAAGCTCAGGCAGAGATGATAAAGCAGAACTTATGGTAAAGCCTTATGAAAAGCAATATCCTAAAAGTAGATGGGAAAAGTTGCTTGTCTCAGACTACAATGCTTCTTGAAATTTCTGTACATTTCTACCCCCACCCTGAGCCAGCCCTTCTCTGCTTATCTGTGAACTTGAAAATGAGACTAGGGATAAATTGGCCTTGGCGATGAGCTTGTGCTCTTGGCGTGTATGACTAAGTGCAAAGACACTTGTGGCTCGTGTAACTGGGTCTCACCACCTCATTTCTCTATTCCAGCTCATACTCTTATGTCTTATTCTATTTTGCTTGATGAAAGGCAGTGTCACAATTTCAAAATGCCGAGGGCCAGGCATGTCATTTTCATAAATGATTGAAATGGACTAGGAGGTTGGCAAGAAGAAGCAGTACAAACAGAAAAACTGGAGATTCCCTCTCTAGAAGGGGCAACAGCTACTCAGTCCCAATTCATTGTTGCCATGCAAAAATTGGGCCAGTGTTGGAAGACCTTGTCATTTTTTCCAAAAAGCCAGAAATCCTTAATTTTATTGAACGCTTTTACATTTAAAGCAATGTGGGGATCAGGCACACTGAAAGCTCATAGGCTACCAGCTTGCAATCTCTGCAGAAGAGCATGGTGCCTGCAAACATAGACTCTGGAATCCAATTAACTAAATTTGCATTCTGTGTGAACTGCGAACCTTGAGCAAATTATCCAATCTTTTATTATCATCATCAATTAAAAATTCACCCATTGAGATGTTTTGAGAATTAAATGTGTTTAGCACAATTCCTGACCTATGGTAAACTCTCAATAAAGGTTAACTATTCCTATTCTACTTTGATTTCCTTTGAAAAGACAATTCTCCATCCTCAAAGAGCAGGTTTGCAAAGACTCCTAGTACTGAAAACTGCCCAGCAACAGGCCCTGCTGGGAGTGTCTGAGCTGTAAGCTCAGAGGAGCAGCCGTTTGCTTTCCTGCAGCTCATCCAAGGCCAGAAACCCAGCCCCTCCCCCACTAGGCATGCCCAGAAACTATAGATCCTTCCTTAATTACCAGCAATTAAGCCGCTTCAGCCTGCAATACAGGATCAGGCGCTGCGCCCTGGCCTCCTGAGGACCTTACGGGAACACGGCTCAGCCCTTCCAGAGCCTCCCTTACCTCCAACCATTTATTTAATCCCTGGCCACCCTGACTCCCTCTTCAAACCTCGCTGGTGTCAGACAAACCCTGAGCCACGGAAACCTGAGGACCATGGGCAAGGGTCCTTCTTTAGCTGCATTCTAACCCTCTGCATCCAAACAGGCATTCTCAAGAGCAAACCTCAGCTCACAGGAATCTCTCTGGATTGCATGAGAGATGGAGGCCCCTGTCCTTGCCAGTGCATTTTGTTCATTGGCTAAAAATCATTTGTAAGAGGAAATTTTCTTACATCAGGGAAAGGAAATAATACATTTACTCAAGTGGGAAATAAAATTGAGAAAAGAAAAACAAAAGACCTTCTCGGATGGGAGAAAGGCAGACTAGCAGAGGCAGAGATGTTTCTTTTTTATTTTATAAAATTTTAATGTACTTACTATTTTAGAGATATGGTCTCTAAAAATAAAGAGACCCCATTTTAGAATTGGAGTCTCCAGCTTGGTTGACAGAGCCCAGGCTGGAGTACAGTGGCGCAACCATAGCTCACTGCAGCCTCAAACTCCTGGGCAAAAGGGATCCTCCCACCTCAGCCTCCTGAATAGCTGGAATTACTGGCATGCCCTGCCACACCCAGCCAGAGGTGTTTCTTTGAAAAAGGACCCTCTGCAAAAATTGAGTGAGTTAGTTAGGGAGATGCTGGGGGACATGGCCATTCAGACAGTTCTCCGAATACCTGTGCAGACTTTAAATAGCAAAATGGTAAGAACACCAGGGCTCAAACTTGGAGATCCATTTTAGTCAAACCATCTCTGGGTCTGAAGCACTCTTGGACACAGGCAGGTGGGAGAGGCTGGAATAAGGAAGGCCGACTTTTCCCTTCCTCTTTGAGCTTCACATCTATGGTACAGTCTGAAACAGCTAGGAAAGTCTCCTCTACCAGCTTTTGTTTGCAGCCTGGGTCTCAAGGCGGCTTTTCCTAGCCCCTGGGGAAACTAGGCATGTGGCTCACACCTGCTCTTGGCTCTGGGGCTTTGAGGCCAGATGAAGTTAGTACTCAGGGTAGCTGAGCCACATCCATCTGTGACCCAAGGTTACAATGAGCCTCTGGGAGGCCAGGCAGGAGCTTCCGTGGTCTCTACCCAACAGATGGCTTTGTTCTATTTACAGATCCAGAGCCAATGGCAATTCACTATTTCAGTAGTTATTAATGTCTGTCAGCCCAATTAAAAAACATACACACAATTAGAATTTAATGAAATTTTAAAATTAAGATTTAATGTAGCTCCTTTACATATATAAGTCATTTATTTCTGAGGCATATCTGTGTTTACCTAGATAATTCAGGCAAAAAAAAAAAAAAATCCCACGAGCTTGACTCAGTGTGATTACCTACCTCGGCAGACTCTTGCTCTTATTTTTCATTTGTAAAAATTAACCAGCCGGGCGTGGTGGCTCATGCCTGTAATCCTAGCACTTTGGGAAGCCAAGGTGGGAGGATCACCTGAGTCCAAGAGTTCAAGACCAGCCTGGGCAACATAGGGGATCCCTGTCTCTACAAAAAGTAAAAATAAAAAAATTAACCGGGCATGGTAACATGTAACTGTGGTGCCAGCTATTCAGGAGGCTATGGCAGAAGGATTGCTTGAACCCAGGAGTTTGAGGCTGCAGTAAGCCATCATCAAGCCACCGCACTCCAGCCTGGGCAACAGAGCAAGACCCTGTCTCAAAAAAAAAAAATTAACAAGATTATGGTGTGAGTTCTTACATCACTAAGTCTCCGCAGGACTGGTTACCTGGTGTTTTACCCATGTGTTCTTTTCCCTATTCTACAACCTCAGTAATTGTATTCTACCAAATGGCAGATCTACAGCCTCAATAAACAGCCACACAAGGACAAGTATAACATGTTAGTGCATACCCAGGTCCATCAAGTCCTTCAGAAAGTATGACAAACCAATTAGATGCATGGTAACATTAGCAAAAAGTAGTGGTCATTTACAGAGGCCTGGGAAGTTGGGGTGACATCAACCAGAGATTCCATTACACCTAGGGATGTCAAGTCCAGATTGGAGGGTTCCAGGTATAAATCAGGGAAATTCATGTACAAACCAGGACATGTTTCTGAGGAAGGTGTAGTGAACAGGGTCACACAATGAGGAAGAACTCAAGTCGTAGAAACTTCTAGTGGAAATGTTAAGAATAACCCCACAGGACTAGCCCCCTCTCACTTTTATCTCATCCCAGGATGAGATATACTGGGTCCTGGACCTCTGCTACCTGCAAATGGACTTGCTCTGTTTTCTCAGTTGCAAGATTAAGCAATTGGACTAGATACTCCCTGAAACCCTTTCCAGCTGTAATATCCTGAATTCTAAGACATCCTTACTTTCTTTGTTCTCAAGCCTCCCCAACTCAACCCATCTCTACCTCATGTGATTTCACAAGTCAGGTGGCCTCACTTCCAAGTAGGAAGAATCAGTGAGTTAGGAGAACATTATCCCTCAGCCATTGGTGTTTCAGCACCACGGAGAGCGACACGAACGCAAAACTACTGCCCCGTCCACTTTGCCCCCAAACACTTAGATATGCCTATGCCCAAGTCATAAATATATCTCTAAAATAACCATTAACATATTTATTGCAGAAATGAAGCCATTTCAATTTATATATCTAACCCTATTTGCTCCCTTAGCCCTAACTCAATCATCAGTCATCAAGTTATAACAAGCATTTTCTTGTGTAGCCAAGCCCCAGGCCATTGAAGACTATTAGAGGTCAGTGGGTGTAAACTCCTCCCTACATAGGAAACTCCCCTATACTATCTCTGGTGAGGGATATCAAGCGTCTGCCTGATTATTTCCACGTAGAGGAAGCTTGATACTCCATTGGAGATGACAAAAACTCTATTAGAAACACATTTCTTTTATTGAGCTGAAAGCTGCTTACTAATAACAATTCTATTGTATTCAGATCTAGAATATGAACATTTCTTATCCCCTCCACCACTAGCCTTCTGGTCCTAGCATCCATAAAGTTGACATGAAGGATTAAAAGGAGTAATCCTTTTAAGGTCTATGTCATACTCATGTCACTTTACTGCTCTATACCCTCCAGTGTCTCCCCATTTCTCTCAGAGTAAAAACCAAACTCCTTATAGTCTTCTAAAAGGTTTTTCATGATTTGCTCCTCCTTTCTTCATCTTTCTCTAACCTCATCCCCTACCATTATTTCCTTCACTCACTCTGCTCCAGCCACACAGGCCTTCTTTGCCATCCCTTGAACACCAAGGACACTCCTGCACTGGGTACCTTACGTTTGCTGTTTCCTGTAACAAGAGTGCTCTTCCCCAGATACCTGCATGGTTCATTTTATCACCTTTTCTTAGTCTTCCCAAATGCTGCCCTAACAGTGAGGTCTTCCTTGGCCATTCTGTGTAAGGCCCCACACACTCTGTATCTCTGTTCACTCATAGGCAGTGATTGGTAAAAGCTGGTAAATATTTAACAACCCATTTGGAGGAGGGATCCTAATTTGTAGCATTTGCTAATTTCTATGATGAAAATAGAAATTGCACTACCATAGCCAATTGCAGGCTACCAATGTGAGGTCACTGAAGGCAGAATTGGGAAAGGCTAAAATTTTGTTCTCATGAACCCAAATAAACCAGGTTAGCACACTGCTGCAGGTCAAAGAGGAAAGCAGCATGCGGTCCTGGGAGTGAGTGCAGTGGTGGTCATGGGGTTGAATCAAGAGAGCCCCAAAAGGAGGAAATACTGATGGGGAATGAATTTCCCTATAGTAGGAGCATCTAGCTTTACTTCTGTCTTTCCAGTTGCTTTTGGAACAACTAAACCTTGGTGTTCTGTCTGCTCTTTGAATACCACGTGTTAAAAGTCAAACCCTTGCTTACCCTACCAAACCAACATTTGCTAATTTTTCTTCTTCTGTCCATGACACCACGACCTCTCATTCTTCCTTGCCATATATATATACATATATGTATATATGTACACATATATACGTATATATGTGTGTATATGTATATGTATATATATCGAGAATATATATATATATTCCTAGTAGTCCACACCCTCCAGGCTGATGGGACCATAGTATTTTGGAATAACTTATCTCCATAGCACATGAGGGCATGTGGATGCTTGTAGATTGTATAGCTGGTAAGCTGAGTGTATCAGGAACTGTCCATTGCTCTTTTCTCTGGTCTGTCTGCATTTCACATTCTTGACTATAAGGGCTTAGGAATCACTGAGCCCATGTCATCTCTGGATGTGCAGTGGACTGGTTCTGAATTTCCAGGACCATCGGACAGCACCTCCAAAGTCCCAGGACAATTGTCCTCATCCATCACTCTTCAGCACATTGGTTTCATAATCTTCTAGGATTATACATTCTCACTACCCCCAAAAATACACTTATGCACATTCCTATAACATTTTGCATCTAACTTAAGGGTTACCTAGACTGCCCATGAAACCAACTCACTAAATTCCTTGGTAGTCATGCCCCCAAGTTAATTTCTAATGTCTTTTACTAGTTCTAACGCAGTATGATTACTTTATTCTTTTATTCTCCCCCAAGCTTAGTCAGCCAAGCAAGAGAGAAAAAGAAAGAGAGACAGAGAGAGAGAGTTAAATTATTCTTACTTAATTGGCCCTCTCCAGCCAAATAATGGGTTTTAATTATCAAATTAGTAAAGCATCTCTATGTTTTTCATAATATGCTTACAAAAAAATGGATATGTTTTTGTAAACTATGTTTCACTGATTGGTTTGACTGATGAGTTAATACAAAAACACTGAAAGCAAATTATATGATTACAACTTCTTTCTATCATTCAGAATGTTTATTTGCAATAATATAATGCAAACAAAAATAGCTTCAAATAAGATGCTCAGTTCCATTTTTAAAAAGAGAAATGAGCTATTGCAGTTGGTTTTAGACACTTATTTTGATTTTATTTTTTACATTGTGGTCTTTATGATGTAAATATATTACAAACTTCACTCGTTTTACCAAGAGATTATTTTTATTCTTCTTGATTAGCTCCTTTATACCCTTCAACATTGTCCTTTGCTTCTCAAAGACAACTCAGAATTTTTCAGAATTTGTTTTTTAGAAAAGAACAACTACACAAAAATCAATCTTTTGATTACAGTCTATACAGCCATTCTTCTATCACAACTCTGATTTTCATTTGGGTCCTGTGGACATCTTGGAGACTCACCCATAGATTGCAATATCTTGAGATTTATCAGTTTTTTTGGCCAATTTTGAACAGGTACTGACTTGGGATTATAGGAACTATTGTGAAAGAAAGAAAAGAGGAAAATTAGTGTGTATGTATGGTGCATGCAAGCCCTTAGGTTTGTGCGTAACTTAGAAGAAAACAAAGTGTGTACATCTGTCCACTCAAAGCAGTTGGAAATGAATGCTGTTTTAAGTGGCACAACTGATGTGCCTGTATATAAGATATGCTCCTGTAAGTGTATCACTTTCAGATAAAAGTTAGTAAATGCATAAAAACATGTACTAAAAACTGCTTGTAGTTTGGCAGCTATAGTCAGTTTTTCAGATAAAATCTAACCCACTTATACCAAATTACTTCCACCTGTAACTGGGAGGTTGAACGGGATTCTTCCTATTGCTGACTTTTTTAAAAAACAAACTGAGATATAATTCACATGCCATAAAATATGCTCTTTTAAGGTATGTAGGTCAGTGGTTTGTAATATATTCACAAGGTTGTGCAATAATTACCACTATCTAACTTTATAACATTTTTGTCACCCCTAAAAGAAACCCTATACCTATTAGCAATCATTTTTCATTACTCCCTCCCCAGGCCCTGTCAACCACCAATAAAGACAAAAAGTCTCATTTGGTTTGACCCATTCTCAATGTATCACATATTTGACATTTTGTGTCTGACTTCCTTCATATAACATACCATTTTCAAGGTTCATCCATGCTATAGCACGCACCAGTACTTCATTCCCTTTTATGGCTAATATTTTATTGTATGAATATACTGCACTTTATTTATCTGTTCATAGGCTGGTAGACATTTGAATTGTTTCCTCTTTTGGCTATGAATATTCATGTACAAGGTTTTGGGTACACAGAGGTTTTCAGTCCTATTGGGTATATATATACCTAGGAATTGGTGGATCATACAGTAACTCTGTTTAACTTTTTGAGGAATTACCAAATTGTTTTCTTTTTTTGAAATGGAGTTTTGCTCTTGTTGCCCAGGTTGGAGTGCAATGACATGATCTCGGCTCACTGCAACCTCAGTCTCCCAGGTTCAGGTGATTCTCCTGCCTTAGCCTCCCGAGTAGCTGGGATTACAGGCATGTGCCACTATGCCCAGCTAGTTTTGTATTTTTAGTAGAGATGGGATTTCTCCATATTGGTCAGATTGGTCTCGAACTCCTGACCTCAGGTGATCCACCTGCCTCGGCCTCCCAAAGTGCTGGGATTACAGGTGTGAACCATCGTACCCGGCCCAAATTGTTTTCTAAAGTGACTGCACAATTTTACATTCTCACCAACAAAGTATAAGGGTTCCAATTTTTCCGTATCTGTGTCAATGCTTGTTATTGTGCATCTTTTGTTGTTGTTTTTTGTCAATTTTAGTGGGTGTGAAGTGGTATCCACTGTGGTCTTGCTTTGCATTTCCCTAATGACTAATGATGTTGAGCATCTTTTCATGTGCTCCTCGGTCATTTGTATATCTTCTCTGGAGAAATGTCTGTTCAAATTCTTTGTCCATTTTTAGTAAGGCTATTTGTCTTTTTATTGCTAAGTTGTTGGAGTTCTTTGTATGTTGTGCGTAGCAGACCCTTATTTGATATACTATTTGTAAAGATTTTCTCCCATTCTGTGGATTGTCTTTTCACTTTCTTGATGGTATCCTTTGAAGCACAAAAGTTTGTAATTTTGGCAACATAAAAATTTTCTCCTTTTCATTGGTTGCTTGTGCTTTAGGTGTCATATCTAAGAAATCATTGCCTGATCCATGGTCGTGTAAATTTATACCTGTTTTTCTTCTTAGAGCTTTATAATGTTAGCTCTCAAATTTAGGGTTTTTGACTCCTTCTGAATTAATTTTGGTATATAGTGTAAGCTAGGGGTCTAAATATATTATTTTGCATATGGATACCCATGCTCTGACTTTTGAACTAAGGCCAAAGGCTGAAGACAAAGAGACCTTAAGTACACCACAATGTGAAGAGGTAGCTCTTTCAGAGTTTACTAAGTGTTTGCAGAATGTAATCTACCACAGAAATTCCCTATGCCCAACTACAAGTCTGTGGTCTTCATAAGCAGACAACGGGGAAGGATGAGTGGTCAGAATATTCAGGAGTACTGTTTTCCTGGTGAACAACTTTTTATTTCCCCACCAAAGTCAAATGAGGGTGCTGAGGCGGCTGCAGAAACTCAGTTGTGAGACTGGAAGCACAAGAGAGAAAGACAGTGTGGTATTCCTTGACCCAGCTGACACATCTGCCTAGACAGGACTTGCTGATCTGCTCGGGAGAAGAGAATCCAGGTGAAGTGGACAGGCAGAAAGAGGGGTGGCTGGAGCAGCCTGACACTGGCTCATCTGGCTGGGAAGGGTGACTGGGAGTTAGCCAGCTCCCTGGTAAACCTCTAAGATGCTTGCCTGCTAGACAAAGGGAACCCTAGCAGCAAGAGGCATTGGGGTGTACTACTCATGGCTGTTAAGAGATGGAGCCACAGCTAGATTCCCAAGTCAGGGAACTGTGCAGCAGGGATGCCCACAACTCTCTGCAAAACACACACATACCCTTAGTGAGATTAGCTAGGGGAGGCACTCAGCCTGTTACCTGCAATTAAGTTGATGCAATTTAGGTCCTTGCATGTTTGATGTTAGCTGTCTCTGCACCCCAAATTGAAGGAGTTAGAAATTATTAATTTGAGTAACAGCCTTAGAAAGAGATAAGGCTCGTATAGCTTTTTCAGTTACTTTCTGTTGAGTGTTCTGCTAGACAGTAAGAGCCAGTCTAGCAGCACAGATTAAATTAATAGTGTAAGATTAGATTAGGAGTGTTTTCTTTGCCAACAGCTTATTGGTTCACCTAGCCTCAGGACAGTTGCCATTAAGATGGATCTGGGGGTGGGCAGAATACAGACAGCAGTAAGAAAAGAAAAGAGTGCTCAGTCTTAAAAATACATCTAATAAGGTCTTAGATTGTTATAACTTATGCATAGAACTGACCAGAAGAAAGATCAGAAGACGATTAAATTTTTGATAGAGTTGTATTGTCAAATGAATCAAATGCTTGGCCTGCTGAACCATGTGACTCTGTAACCCCTAGGTCTATGAAAAACAAGGATCCCTCAAGAATGCCATATTCTGGTGGGACTGAAGAATTGTGATGGACCAGTGACTGCTTTGTGTTTTCCATTCCCTATTCTCTTCTTTTCCAAGTGGGAGTCTTACTGTGTTTTTCTATTCCTACTTCAGGGTTACACATTGGGAGTGTGTGTAGCAGATAACTTTACAGTACCAGATCACAGGTAGTCACATCTGACTCAATGCAGAGAACTGCAAGTGATCCTGGACTTTGGGCAGGCTATGGTAACTCCTTGTGGAGAGGGTATTATCTCAGGTATATATTTTAGCTCAAAAGCCAAAGTGCTAGAAACTGCTAGAGGTCCCAATATTTGTCCTCTTTTTTACTGGGCACCTCATTGCCCAGAATACAAACTACAGTTTTTCCAGTCTACCTGGCAATTAGCTGTGGCCATTTGAAAACTCTGGCCAGTAGGATATTAATAAACATGATGGTGCAGCTCTGGAAATTATCCTTAAAGGAAGGAGATGCTCCCTTCTTTTTCCATTCTCTTCTTTCTGGAAGGTAGTTGTGGTGGCTGGAGCTGGTGTGATCTTTCATTATAAGGAAAACTTGGGAAAGCCGTGTATTGCAGGACAACAAATTAGAAGCAGCTTGAGTTCCTGACACCGTGGAATGACACCTTACCAGGACTGGGCTATCTACTTAAAGTTCAATAAACTCTTTCTTGTTTAAGTTCATGTAATTTGGGGGTATTTTTTTTTCAGAATTGAAATAAATCCCAACTAACACAGTAATGCTTTGGAACATCCACTCTACCCTTTGTCACAGTATTGCATACTCTTTCCTTGTCATCGTGTGTGTGTGTAGTGGGGTGGTGTTCTGGGAAGAATGGAGTAGAAGGATTCATTCAAAACTTGTAAAGAAATCATTTTCCAACCCTGACAGGGCCTCTGGGCAAGATAATGCTGAAGGACCCTGGACCCTTTTTAATTCCTGAGCAGAATCACTTTTGAGTACCGGCAGTCATAGAGACCCAGTGACAGCCTGCTACTGGTCATTTACTTCTCAAATATGGAAAATGCAAGGTGAAAATGCCCTGTTCCACTCTGCTCCATACCTTCACACATACAACTTCCATAGATAGCAGAAACCATTGCCCTGAATGGGTACTGGTACAGACAGGCTTATGTTTATTCAACAAATCTTTCTTAAGCACACCTAACATGCACCATGCACTTGAAATGCAATTGGGGTATGGTAGTGAACCAGAGAGATGCAAACAGCTATCTTGTGGAGCGTACATCTTGTTGACGGGTAAGTGATACAAAAGTGACAGGGAAACTGCTGAGGCCAATAAAATACCAGCCTTTACCTCTCCCTTGTGGACCGCTCAAAGCTCATCTGTATCTGTGGCTTCTTTGGAGAGCTGGAGACAAAGTGCTACATTCTGGCTGAAGGAGGTTCCAACATCAGCATTGATGCTGCCCCTTTTTTCCCTGGCTTTTCAGCATGCCAAATGGCTAACAAGTTTGTCAACTCCTAATATAGTACTATGTCCCTGTCTTACAAATAAGTTATAGGAGAAACAATTATTTTATGATGGATCAATGAAAAAAAAAAAAAAAGAGAGAGACTCTCACTCTTGCTTTCTCTAGGACATCAGAAATATACTTAGTCTTTGTCTTCTTGTCTCACCCTGAAAGAGATAGTCAATCTCTCTGTGTGATCTGTTTTGTTTTTGTAGCAACAACAGCACTCAGCTGATTGGACCAAAAGAAATGCTAGGTGCATTAGTTCAGGCCTGCCGAGAAGTAAATGCCAAGATGGGATTAGATGTGCAAGAAATTTCTTGGAGAAGAAAGCAGGAAAGACAAGGAAAACTTTCGGATTGCAATACAAGTTTAACACCAGTAGAAGGAGAGAAGGAAGGAAGGAAGATTGGGTAAGAAGAATCTCAGACTATACTAAAATTTCAAGAAAGATTTAAGCAGGTCTATAGGGAGTACTTGAGACAAAGTTCCCCTTGGAGGAGCCCTGCATCTCACTGGAATGAGCCTGCCTCAGTACCCTTGCTGTGGTATCTGGGGAGCAGCTCAGGACCTTGGCCCGAGTGTGCAAGTGGGTCCAGAGGGGGAACACTGGGGCCATTGGCCAACTGTGCTCCCCTAGCAGGAGACCTGAGTCTCCAACTATGCTCCCCTAGCAGAAGACCTGAGTCTCCAACTGTGCTCCCCTAGCAGAAGACCTGAGTGCATTTTCATGGCCACCACAGTAAGTCACTCTTCTGGCCTTGAGGAGGTCTTGCCTAATGTGAGCTTCCATTTTCAGTGCTACCAGTTTTGTCCTAGGCTATTAATTGTTTCTGAGAAGCAGTTGCCACCTGACCCTTTCACAGAAGGCCCAGGTCACATTTGATGCATCTCAGAAGAAGCACACACTCTGCTTTCTTCTCCATACTCAGATTAGACAACTAGAACATTTTTGTTTTTTGTTTTTTGGGTTTTTTTTTTTGAGACGGAGTCTCGCTCTCTTGCCCTGGCTGGAGTGCAGTGGCCAGATCTCAGCTCACTGCAAGCTCCGCCTCCCGAGTTCACACCATTCTCCTGCCTCAGCCTCCCGAGTAGCTGGGACTACAGGCGCCGCCACCACGCCCGGCTAGTTTTTTGTGTTTTTTAGTGGAGACGGGGTTTCACTGTGTTAGCCAGGATGGTCTCGATCTCCTGACCTCGTGATCCGCCCGTCTCGGCCTGACAACTAGAACATTTTTAAAAACTAGACTTTCATTTTATTTTTTGAATATTTCATACCTTTATTACATACAAACCACTGCTCAATGAAATAAAGGAGGACACAAACAAATGGAAGAACATTCCATGCTCATGGATAGGAAGAATCAATATCGTGAAAATGGCCATACTGCCCAAGGTAATTTATAGATTCAATGCCATCCCCATTAAGCTACCAATGACTTTCTTCACAGAATTGGAAAAAAATACTTTAAAGTTCATATGGAACCAAAAAAGAACCTGCATTGCTAAGACAATCCTAAGCCAAAAGAACAAAGCTGGAGGCATCACGCTACCTGACTTCAAACTATACTACAAGGCTACAGTAACCAAAACAACATGGTACTGGTACCAAAACAGAAAATGCAGACCAATGGAACAGAACAGAGCCCTCAGAAATAATACCACACATCTACAACCATCTGATCTTTGACAAACCTGAGAAAAACAAGAAATGGGGAAAGGATTCCCTGTTTAATAAATGGTGATGGGAAAACTGGCTAGCCATAAGTAGAAAGCTGAAACTAGATCCCTTCCTTACACCTTATACAAAAATTAATTCAAGATGGATTAGAGACTTAAATGTTAGACCTAAAACCATAAAAACCCTAGAAGAAAACCTAGGCAATACCATTCAGGACATAGGCATGGGCAAGGACTTCATGTCTAAAACACCAAAAGCAATGGCAACAAAAGCCAAAATTGACAAATGGGATCTAATTAAACTAAAGAGCTTCTGCACAGCAAAAGAAACTACCATCAGAGTGAACTGTCAACCTACAGAATGGGAGAAAATGTTTGCAATCTACTCACCTGACAAAGAGCTAATAACCAGAAGCTACAAAGAACTCAAACAAATTTACAAGAAAAAACAAACAAACCCATCAAAAAGTGGGCAAAGGATATGAACAGACATTTCTCAAAAGAAGACATTTATGCAGCCAACAGACACATGAAAAAATGCTCATCATCACTAGCCATCAGAGAAATGCAAATCCAAACCACCATGAGATACCATCTCACACCAGTTAGAATGGTGATCATTAAGAAGTCAGGAAACAACAGGTGCTGGAGAGAATGTGGAGAAATAGGAACACTTTTACACTGTTGGTGGGACTGTAAACTAGTTCAACCATTGTGGAAGACAGTGTGGTGATTCCTCAAGGATCTAGAACTAGAAATACCATTTGACCCAGCCATCCCATTACTGGGTATAAATCATGCTGCTATAAAAACACATGCACATGTATGTTTATTGTGGCACTATTCACAATAGCAAAGACTTGGAACCAACCCAGATGTCCATCAATGACAGACTGGTTTAAGAAAATGTGGCACATATACCCCACGGAATACTATGCAGTCACAAAAAAGGATGAGTTCATGTCCTTTGTAGGGACATGGATGCAGCTGGAAACCATCATTCTGAGCAAACTATTGCAAGAACAGAAAACCAAGCACCGCTTGTTCTCACTCATAGGTGGGAATTGAACAATGAGAACACTTGGACATAGGAAGGTGAACATCACACACCAGAGCCTGTTGTGGGTGGGGGGACGGAGGAGGGATAACTTTAGGAGATATACCTAATGTAATTGATGAGTTAATGGGTGCAGCACACCAACATGGTGTATGTATACATATGTAACAAACCTGCACGTTGTACCCTAGAACATAAACTATAATAAAAAATAGACTTTCATTTTATTTTTAAAATATTTCGTACCTTTATTACATACCTAACTTTTCTTAATTGTTTGATATTTCTTTTTTTTAATATACTTTGAGTTCTGGGGTACATGTACAGAACGTGTAGGTTTGTTACATAGCTATACACGTGCCATGGTGGTTTGCTGCACCCATCAACTCGTCACCTACATTAGGTATTTCTCCTAGTGTTATCTCTCTCCCAGCCCCCAAGCACCCAACAGGCTCCAGTGTGTGATGTTCCCCTCCCTATGTCCATGTGTTCTCATTGATCAACTCCCACTTATGAGTGAGAGCATGCAGTGTTTGGTTTTCTGTCCTTTTGATAGTGTGCTGAGAATGATGGTTTCCAGCTTCATCCATGTCCCTGCAAAGGACATGAACTCATCCTTTTGTATGACTGCATAGAATTCCATGATGTATATATGCCACTTTTCCTTTATCCAGTCTGTCATTGATGGACATTTGGGTTGATTCCACGTCTTTGCTATTGTGAATAGTACCGCAATAAACATACGTGTGCATATGTCCTTATAGTAGAATGATTTATAATCCTTTAGGTATATACCCAGTAATGGGATTGCTGGGTCAAATGGTATTTCTAGTTCTAGATCCTTGAGGAGTCACCACACTGTCTTCCACAATGGTTGACCTAATTTACACTCCCACCAACAGTGTAAAAGCATTCCTATTTCTCCATGTCCTCTCCAGCATCTGTTGTTTCCTGACTTTTTAGTGATCACCATTCTAACTGGCATAAGATGGTATCTCAGTGTGGTTTTGGTTTGCATTTCTGTAATGACCAGTGATGATGAGCATGTTTTCATATGTCTATTGGCTGCATAAATGTCTTCTTTTGAGAAGTGTGTCTATATCCTTTGCCTACTTTTTGATGCATTCGTTTGTTTTTTTCTTGTAAATTTGTTTGAGTTCTTTGTCGATTCTGGATATTAGCCCTCTGTCAGATGGATAGATTGCAAAAATTTTCTCCCATTCTGTAGGTTTCCTGTTCACTCTGCTGATAGTTTCTTTTGCTGTGTAGAAGCTCTTTAGTTTAATTGGAGCCCATTTGTCAATTTTGGCTTTTGTTGCCATTGCTTCTGGTGATTTAGACACGAAGTCTTTGGCCATGCTTATGACGTGAATGGTATTGCCCAGGTTTTCTTGTAGGATTTTTATGGTCCTAGGTCTTACATTTAAGTCTTTAATCCATCTTGAGTTGATTTTTGTATAAGGTGTAAGGAAGGGGTCCAGTTTCAGTTTTCTGCATATGGTTAGCCAGTTTTCCCAACAACATTTATTAAATAGAGAATCTTTTCCCCATTGCTTTTTTGTATCAGGTTTGTCAAAGATCAGATGGTTGTAGATGTGTGGTATTATTTCTGAGGGATCTATTCTGTTCCATTTGTCTAAATATCTGTTTTGGTACCAGTACCATGCTGTTTTGGTTACTGTAGCCTTGTGGTATAGTTTGAAGTCAAGTAGCATGATGCCTCCAGCTTTGTTCTTCTTGCCCAGGATTGTCTTGGCTATGCGGGCTCTTTTTTGGTTCCATATGAAGTTTAAAGTATTGTTTTCCAATTCTGTGAAGAAAGTCAGTTGTTGCTTGATGGGGATAGCATTGAATCTATAAATTACTTTGGGCAATGTTCCATTTTCACGATATTGATTCTTCCTATCCATGAGCATGGAATGTTTTTCCATTTGTTTGCATCCTCTCTTATTTTATTGAGCAGTGGTTTGAAGTTCTCCTTGAAGAGGTCATTCATATCCCTTGCAAGTTGTATTCCTAGGTATTTTATTCTCTTCGTAGCAACTGTGAATGGAAATTCACTCATGATTTGGCTCTGTTTGTCTATTATTGATGTATAGGAATGCTTGTGATATTTGCACATTGGTTTTGTATCCTGAGACTTTGCTGAAGTTTCTTATCAGCTTAAGGAGATTTTGAACTGAGATGGTGAGGTTTTCTAAATACACAATCATGTCATCTGCAAACAGAGACAATTTGACTCCCTCTTTTCCTATTTGAATACCCTTTATTTTTTTCTCTTGCCTGATTGCCCTGGTCAGAACTTCCAATACTATGTCGAAGGGGAGTGGTGAGAGAAGGCATCCTTGCCTTGTGCCAGTTTTCAAAGTGAATGCTTCCAGTTTTAGCCCATTCAGTATTATATTGGCTCTGGGTTTATCATAAATAACTCTTATTATTTTGAGATACATTACATCGATACCCAGTTTATTGAGAGTTTTTAGCATGAATGGGTATTGAATTTTGTCAAAGGCCCTTTCTGCATCTATTGAGAAAATCATGTGGTTTTTGTGATTGGTTCTGTTTATGTGATGGATTATGTTTATTAATTTGTGTATGTTGAACCAGCCTTGTATCCCAGGGATGAAGCTGACTTGATCGTGGTGGATAAGCTTTTATGATGTGCTGCTGGAGTCAGTTTGCCAGTATTTTATTGAGGATTTTTGCACTGATGTTCATCAGGGATATTGGCCTGAAATTTTCTTTTTTTGTTGTGTCACTGCCAGGTTTTGGTATCAGGATGATGCTGGCCTCATAAAATGAGTTAGGGAGGAGTCCCTCTTTTTCTATTGATTGGAATAGTTTCGGAAGGAATGGTACCAGCTCCTCTTTGTACCTCTGGTAGAATTTGACTGTGAATCCGTCTGGTCCTGGACTTTTTTTGGTTGGTAGACTATTAATTACTGCCTCAATTTCAGAACTTGTTATTGATCTATTCAGGGATTCAACTTCTTCCTGGTTTAGACTTGGGAAGGTGTATGTGTCCAGGAATTTATCCATTTCTTCTAGATTTTCTAGTTTATTTGCGTAGAGGTGTTTATAGTATTATCTGATGATAGTTTGTATTTCTGTGGGATCAGTGATGATATCCCCTATATCACTTTTTATTGCATCTATTTCATTCTTCTCTCTTTTCTTCTTTATTAGCCTTGCTAGTGGTGTATCTGTTTTGTTAATCTTTTCAAAAAAACAGCTCCTGGATTCATTGATTTTTGGAAGGTTTTTTTCTTTTGGATACCACTTTGACCATATCAGGGATGCTGGAGCCTGGAATTAAAAAGACAAACAAACCCCTGGACCACTCAGCCTCTGTCTCTTCCTAGGTAACTTTGTCTGTGTCTGGCTCAACCTTGCTTAGATTGCCTTTGGAAAGAATGCTGTCCTCCATGAGCCCTGCTGGGTCAGCCATTTTGCTAGCATCTAGATCTCCTTCTGAGTGTGATGTTAGTGAGGAAGAGTGAGGCTGGAGGTATCAGAGACTGTCTCTACACAGTGGTGGTGGCTTTCACATTGATCATGGACATTTTTCTAGAAAATAACTGTTAAAGGAAAGATGGGAGCGTATAGAGAAAAAAATAGTGACCACTCAGAGTCAGATGAAGTCAGTTTGTCATTCAGTCTATGAGTCACTAAAAATTATTCATTTTATCTCTGATATTGTGGCCAAATCAGACATGATTTCTGTCATGTTGGCTCTTACTGTCTAACAGGAGAGAGAGGCAGTAACAAAAACAAGCATTCCAATTTAACCTCGATGACTTTGCCAGCCTGCTAGCCTAGGCAAATATGATAAACATAGATTTAATAAAGTATTCAACAAAGTGTATCATGGTATTCCTGAAGGCAAAATGGAATAATGTGGCTGGATAGTAGTATGGTCCCGTTTTACACACAGGTCAAAACATGAACTATTCAAAGATAGAAGTGAGAACACATGGCCAAGAGAAGTTACATGGTTTGGGTCTGTGTCCCTGCCCAAATCTCGTATTGAATGGTAATCCCCAATGTTGCCAAGGTGGGGCCTGGTGGGAGGTGATTGGATCATGAGGGTGGATTTCCCTCTTGGTGCTGTTCTTATGATAGTGAGTGAGTTCTCATGAGAGCTGGTCATTTAAAAGTGTGTAGCACCTCCCTCTCTGTGCTCTTCCTTCTGCTCTGACCAAGTGAAGTGCTGACTGTCCCTTTGCCTTTTACCATGATTATAAGTTTCTTGAGGCCTCCCCAGAAGCCAAGCAGATGCCAGCATTATGCTTTCTGTACAGCTTGCAGAACCTTGAGGCAATTAAACCTATTTTCTTTATAAATTACTCAGTCCCAGGTATTTCTTTATGGTAATGAGAGAACAGACTAATACAAGAAGTTTTCTTGGAAGAGACTTGGAGAGTCTGGGAGAGAAAAGTCCGTATAACTCAGCACTTCTACTTGACAGCCCAAAACTACTGTATCTGGAGCCTACAGCCCAGGGCATGGAGGGTTAACAGCAAACCAGAGTTGTTGCAACCAGGTGCAGTGGTCCAGGGCATGACAAGTGCCATGTAGGAAATTCCATGGACTCCATTAGGTGTGGTCCAATCCACTACTGTAGACTTTTAAAAGTTATGGTCTAGTTAGAGGATTATCAAAACACATGACAGAATACTTTAATAATTATACTTTCTTGGCAGCACACCAATAAGAAGAGGTCACAAGATCCAATGCATCCCTGGGTTAAAGTAAACCACAACAGAGAAAAATCTCACAAATAAATTATTTATTATAATTAACAATTAAAATTAGGTCCAAATGCTTTTATTCAAAACAAAACCAAGAAAAATATTGAGATAGGTAATGCTAAGGGTTTCTTATGTGCCTGGAAATATGCAAAGTTTTAGTGTGCATTGGCACCAAGATTCACAGCAGTCTACGAGGTAGGTGCTCTTATTACCCTCATTTTTCAGGGAAATCACTGAGACTTGACTAAGACTAATAAGTAGATTAGAATAGGAATCCAGGTTTGCCTTACTTCAGAGCTTATTCTTTTTGTCACTAAACGGTACTACTTTTGCAGGTAAAATTTTTCTTCTTGTAAATAATGATGTTAAAAACACCAACTTTTTAAAAATAGGAAGTGTGTTTTAATCAAGTATTTGTATGCTATAGGGAGCATTGTCATTTATTCTCATCAGATCTTTACCTAATATCTGTTTGTCTTTTTAGCATAATAGGAGAAATTCTATTTTCAAAGACATATTGCATAAAAGTGATGAAAAGCAGGAGCTGCATGTTTGGTGATATTCTAATACTCTTAACACAGCTTGCTGTTAAAACTATTTGTTGTCTTACCTTATACACCTCAGCTCTCAATTCTTTTAGAAACCCAAGTCTGCCATTATGTCTTATTCCTTTGTAGAATTCCAATTTTGTATTGATTTGATCTGGAGTTTGAGAACAAGACTCGGTTTTTCATTGAAGACTTTCTTTTCTCAGAATTTGATCTACAGGAAATGAGTCTTTGTGGTAGGCAGGCTTTCAATACAGCAGATTGCTGCATTGCCTCATGGATGTCCATGGCTCGCCTTCCTGCCAGTGTTTTCTTGCTTGGGGGAGAAGATGTGCTTGGCTCCCCTCATGAATCTTCATGTCTGTAAACCGGTTATAGTAATCCTATTGCCTTTTCTCAGATATCCCCTTCCCAATCTCCCTTGCAGCCAGAGTGACTATGGGATCTAATTTTGACTGATGAGATATATAGGAGAAGTTTGCTAGAGGGGTTTAGGAAATATTTTATTTTCAGATAAAGGGACAGACCCAGGAGAAAAAGCTTACTGGAGCTGTGTCTTGTCTCCCTTCTCCTTGCTTCTTGTGGAGAGGCAACTTCCATCTGTGGACCCGAGGCAACAATCTGAGGATGCTGGAGCAGAAAATGAGAAAGGCCAGGGGCCCTGGCACACCACTGAGCAGCTGAATGAAGCCTGCCACTGCCTACTTCCCAGGGTCTTAGTAGGCAAGAAAACCAAACTCTTGGTTGTTTAAGCCACTGTTAACCGAGTTTTCTATTTCTTGGTATTAAAAGCCTCCCTAACTTTTATACATCACAAATGCATATTAAATTTATAAGACAAGCTACCCCAATGACACATGTCAATTCAGAGTTTACATGGTCAGTGCTGTCAAAGTGCTCTTGCACTGGTGATTTCTTCACATTCTTGGGTATGACGGGCCACTTCTAAATACTCTCATATTTTTCCTGTGTATCAAAATAAAATACACTGTAGAAGAAAACCTACTTCTGGCATTGATATTTCCTTCAAGAATTACCTGTGAATATCTTAAGCCTCCTGAATTGGAAAAGGCTGACCCAACAAGTGCCTCTCTTCCCACTGTAAGTCCAGGAATCTTAAAGCCATCCCCATGGCTACAGCTTAGAACCTGCACCAGCATACAGATCACATAGAGAGTAGCTGTGATGCTGGCATTTGGTGGAGTGCTTATTAAAGGAACCCAATATGTGCAGAATGCCGTTCCTGAAGGCTGTACTTAAGGAATAAACTGGGAGCCATTGGGGATATAATGCCTGTATTTCTCACCAGTTGATTTAATTAAATCCACTATGACACCTCAGACTGGTGCTCCAGGCCCAGAATTGTATGGTCCAGATGGGGAATGTGTGGGTGATTCAGACCTAGGGTGATGAAAGGACTAGGACACAGGCTGCTGCTTCATTCACCCCTGGAGAAGGCTTTCTGTGATCCTCAGTGAAGAAGGATTAGAAGTTACCCTCAGAGCTAAATTACTTGTTGCATGCTATCAGATATAATCATTTTCAACAAACTTTTGAGCAAACTACACTAAGTTCCTATTTCATAGTATGGGGTTAATAATTTTTAATTCCTCTTTTTTTTTTTTTTTTTTTGCTTTTGTACATTTTCAAGTGAAAGAGCCCTTTCAGGATGATATCTGAAGTGGGTGGAACCAATTGATGATTTTCATAAAAATTCTAATCCCTAGAGTGGACCCCATTAGGTGAGCAGAAACCCTCCCTCCTCATCCCATCTTGCTTAATGAGCTGCATGGGCTAATGTTTACAAAGCACCTAACAGAGTCTGCTCAGAGCAAACACTCACAAATAGCTTTTTCTTCCTGCCAGTACATAATTTTATCTCAGCACTGCTTATATTTCCCATGAATAATCGTCACTGTTATTAATGAGGGTAATAGTCACACCAGGTACATCTTCCATCAGATTGTATCTTAAAGTGGGCAAAACACTTTCAGACAATACCAAAATTCTTCCAGCCAAGAAGAAAAATGTATGTCTTTTGACAAATGGCCGATATACTAGGGATGTTTAACCTGGACTAACAACGTTTTAGATGACAAATATTTGATAGAAGTCTTCAATTATAAAAAGGGCTGTCATGTTGAGAAGGCTTTGACTTGATCTGTCTAGGTGAAAACAGGAAAAATGAATAAAATAACTATAGAAATGATTTTTAAATTGATACCTGCCTTAGTAATGTGGCTCACAAGAATCCCTGGAAAACTTAAGGAAGTACTGACATTGTTGGTTTGAAAACTTAGAAGACAAAATGAAGGAGGGGGAATACTTTTCCTCATTCCTCTTAGGTTCTGTGGGCTTAGCCTGAGAATTAAAGTGGCAAAAGACAGATTGACAGGAGAAACAGCATATAAATTTTATTTGATATTAATATTTTGCATGTACATGGAGCCTTTCATATGTAAGAAATGAAGATCTAAAGAAGCAGATAGACCTGAGAGCTTATATACCACATTAACAAAGAATTAAAAATTTCAGAAGATGCAACAAGACAAAATAATAAGACAAGGAAAAAAGGGAGTTGGGCTGAAGCAGCAGATTATGGGAAGGTGGGTAGGAAATAAATGGGAAACTAATAGAAAATAAGGTTATTTCAGTAGCTTTTTTGTATGGATTCATGTGGGTGTTGACTCCCCATATCCAATGATAAGAATGTTCTCATCTTCCTGGTACACGGAGAGCACCTTTGTCACAAGAAATTTGTGCCCTGCATTTAAACTAAAAGTAGACCTGCTGTTTGATCCAGCAACCTCACTACTAGGTATCTACCCAGAGGAAAATACATCATTATACAAAAAAGATACTTGCACACACATGTTTATAGCAGCACAATTTGCAATTGCAAAAGTAAGGAACCAGCCCAAATGCCCATCAATCAATGAGTGGATAAAGGAAATGTGATATTGTCTGGGTGCAGTGGCTCCCACCTGTAATCCCAGCACTTTGGGAGGCTGAGGCAGGCAGATCACTTGAAGTCAGGAGTTTGAGACCAGCCTGGCCAACGTGGTGAAACCCCGTCTCTACTACAAATACAAAAACTAGCCAGGCGTGGTGGTGCATGCCTGTAATCCCAGCTACTCTGGAGATTAAGGTATGAAAATCACTTGAACCCAGGAGGTGGAGGTTGCAGTGCCACTGCACTCCAGCCTGGGCAACAGAGTAAGACTCCATCTCAAAAAAAAAGAAAAGAAAATGTGAGAGAGATATATAGTGATTTATATATATAGGTGATATATATATTTGTGGTATATATGTATATATATACACACCTGTGCACGCACACACCATGGAATACTACTCAGCCATAAAAAGGAATGAAATAATGGCATTTGCAGCAACCTGGATGGAATTGGAGACTATTATTCTAAGTTAAGTAACTCAATAATAGAAAACCAAAAAACATCATATATTCCCTCTCATATGTGGGAGTTAAGCTATGAGGACGCAAAGGCGTAAGAATGATACATTGGACTTTGGGGACTCAGGAGAAATGGTGGGGGGTGGAAAGGAATAAATGACTACACACCGGGTACACTGCTCAGGTGATGGGTGCACCAAAATCTCAGAAATCACCACTAAAGAACTTATTCATGTAACCAAACACCACCTGTTCCCCAAAAACTTATTGAAATAAAAAACCTAAAAATAAATTGAAAGGGGAAGGTCAGAGAGCTCTTTCTGCATCTGCTGTTACTCAATTGCCTTCAGCTCAAATGAATCAATATGGAAAAATGCCATATTTTGGGGTGGTATGATATGATCCCCTACAACGGAAACCAGGTCATATACTTGCTCTAGCCCATATCAGATCAAGAAAAATTTCACCAAGATTTTAAAAGCCATCTCCTTCCTCAATGTGACATGCAAGAAAAGGGACAGGGACATCTCCGATCCTTAATAGCCAAAGATTTGTAACACTACCAGGAGGCTCAGTGTTATGTGGTGAAGAAATAAACAACAACAAAAAATTGTAAATGTTACATATGTTACATATGTTTGCACCCGTTCCTAGGAGGAGGAGTTTAATAGAAATAACAACATTATTCTAAAGCAATTAGTTGAGAGTAACAGAAAAAAAAAAAAACTAGAAAAGTCATTATGCAAATGTGAGGTTATTCACAGCAATTCAAAACCATCTGCTTGAAGACATAATTTCAGCTGACGGGATGTGAACATTTTCCACCTAGGTGAGTATTATCCCTCCTTGTCACTAATATCAAGTCTGTATGAATATTGATGATATTTTTCAACAGTCCCTCACATTTTTCTCTCACTCTACACATCGTTTTCTCTGCTTCACTGCTAGATGTTCTTCATCCTTGAAATCCCAACATCTCTTATATCCATCATCCCACAAACCCACTTTGGGCCTTGAGGAATAGTAATAGGTGCTTCACAATTATAGAAGGAGAGGCAGCACTTTTGGAAGGGTGTTGTGTTGATGGGGAAGGTGATCCCTCTTCCTGACCTCTGGCCCTAGTGTCCTCAGGTTAAAAACAGGACACCAGTTTTTCTTCCTTATTAGCAATACCTGAGTACAGCCTTGGCTACCTAAAAAGAAAAATAAAGCAAAACCTTTCTCTTAAGGGAACTTGAGGAATTCATTTAAAGCCATAATGAACATGAACTCATACATAGAGTTCTTAAACATTCAATACAGAATAATGATAATACTGTCAGGTAGTAATTTTTTATAATGGCTTTTTGAGGTATAATTTTCATACCATAAAATCACCAATTTTAAATCTACAATTTAATAATTTTCAGTAAGGTTACACTTTATTTTATTTATTTATTTATTTTTATTTTGAGACAGAATTTTGCTCTTGTTGCCCAGGCTGGAGTGCAATGGCGCGATCTCAGCTCACCGCAACCTCCGCCTCCTGAGTTGAAGTGATTCTCCTGCCTCAGCCTCCCAAGTAGCTGTGATTACAGACATGTGCCATCATGCCTGGCTAATTTTGTATTTTTAGTTGAGACAGGGTTGCTCCATATTGGTCAGACTGGTCTCAGACTCCCGACCTCAGGTGATCCGCCTGCCTCGGCCTCCCAAAGTGCTGGGATTACAGGCGTGAACCACTGCGCCTGGCCACAAAACGTTACTCTTATCGTTGAGCCTTATTGGTGTGCAACCACCAATCACCACTATCTAATCATACATCATTTCCATCAGCCCCAAAAGAAATATCATGTTGATTTATTATTGCTCCCATTCCCACCTGCAGCCCTAGGCAAACTCTAATCTACTCTCTGTTTCCATGGGTTTGACTTTTCTGAACATTTCATGTAAATGGAATGACACAGCATATATCCTTTTGCTCTGACTTCTCTCACTAAGCATAAAATTTTTGAAGATCATCCACATTGTAGTATATATCAGCTCTTCGTTCTTTTTATTGTCAAATAATATTCCATCATATGGAGAAACCACCTTTGTTTATCCATTCATTAGTTGATGGGTATGTGGGCTGTTTCTGCTTTTTCCTGTTGTGAATAATGCTGCTATGAACATTCATGGCAACAATTTTGAATATCAATATCTAAAATCTTATCCTATGTCTTCTTTCCAGTGGGCAAAAATATTGTTACAAAGATACAGATTCTCCTATCTGAGTCTCACTATTTGACCCTACCACCTTCTCCATTTCTTCTTTCACTTCTGCCCTTGCCCATTCTTTGGCAACAGCATCTAGTACTAACCTGCTTGTTCATTCTCACAGGCCTTATAGAATCCACCAGCATCCCTATATAACATATCTGATTTCAGACTGCCTGCCCACCGTTAGAATGTTCTAATTGACTTCCATTCTGTCCGAACATCTCCAAATGCCTCCTTCTGTCCCTGTCTTGTGAGGCGTAGTATAAAGGTCGGCTTCCAGGACATACAGAGAAAAAATAAGTGTGTTGTTCTTACTGATTTTTAGTTGCATAAAGAAGATTACAGATGGGGGTAGCCATTAGGTAAAACCAACCATACCTCTTTTTAGCCAGCCAAGCAGCTTGGATTTACCCAGAACTGATGGCTGAGAGCAGAAGATTCAATCCTACTTTAGAAAGGAAAAATACCACTCATTTAAACTTGAGATACATTTAAAACTGAGCAATATTTCTATTAAAATAGTATAGAAATGTTCTTTTATTCAGATCTGAAAATACAGTGCATATTCTCACCTTGTATTTTCTCTAAAGCAAAGTAAAATTTCCATTTATTCTGATGAAGAACTTGTTCATAATAGCTAATTGGTAAACTTTATGACCTTGACACTTCAAGAACTGGACTGTAATAGCTAAAGAAAAAAATGTTTTCTTTATTATGTGGTTTGTATGTACATATATGTGTACATGATATGTATTAAAATTCCTCAACATGAACACAATTACTGATTTTTTTTTTCCTAAGGAGGGATTCCTTAAAGTTCTCTAAACTGAGCAATTGGTGCAGCCTATAACCTGAAGAATAATTTTTCAGGCTTCCCTACTCTGTGCAAAATAAAGAGGTGAGACACATTTATAGAGAGAACTTTAAAAGTCAAGGCAAAGCCTTGTGCACCAGCCCCAAGCTTGGTCTGACCCCAGGACGTTTTCTCCCAGGTCATCCTTATCCCCTTCAGATTTCCATTTCCAGTAGAGTCAGTGGGCATGGTCCAGAAGGTGAACTTTCTAGCAACTCTCCAGAGTCCAATTCCTCTCATTATAAAGAGTGTGGTGTCCCCAAAGCCCTTATTTCCTTAATTAGCTCATTTAAAGTTGGTTATTAACAGAGTCACTTTCTCCTTTCCAACATTTCTGGGGGTGGACACTTTTGTGAGTGTTACCAAAGGAAGAAACACAGTCCACTTTTTCCACCTAACCTGTCTCCCCACTCCTGCTTTCTGGCCAGAGAGGTTTGTCCCTCCATCCATAATCAAGGATGATCTTCAATCTGGATTCTAAACATATGTTGCTCAGGCTAAATATACCCTCTATGCAAAGATGTGTCCAACCTGCGTGTCTCTTAAAATGTCTTCCTCAGTGACTCTTTCAATGATTTAACCCATATATTAACCTGAGCCCCTCCACAGGATCTCATCCTCATGTAATGAGTTCTTTAAAATCTACTTTTGGATGCTATTAATATGTCCAGATTTTTCTGCCTCAGTCTGAGTCAATTCCACCATAATTCAGTCCAAATTGCACAGCTCTCAGGATGCACCCTACCTGTTTTGGTAGTTGTGGCTCATTAGGTCATGTGGATTAACTTAAAGGAATACAGAAATTATTGTCCCTTGTGACATAGGAGTCAGAAAATTTCCTTCTAAAAATATTTATGGGTGGGTGTGGTGGCTCATGCCTGTAATCCCAGCACTTTGGGAGGCCAAGGTGGGAGAACTGATGGAGTCCAAGAGTTTGAGAACAGCCTGGGCAACATAGGAAGACCCTGCCTCTACAAAAAATTTAAAAAACCAGCTGAGTGTCGTGGTGCATGCCTGTAGTCCTAGCTACTTGGGAGGATGAGTGGGGAGGATAGCTTGAGCCCAGGAGTTCGAGGCTGCAGTGAGCTAAGAAGTTGCCACTGCACTCCTGCTTGGGCAACAGAGCGAGACCCTGTTTCATGTATATATATATGTATATACATACATACACACACACACATATGTATGTGTGTGTGTATATATATATATTTATTTATAATGTATTAAATTATTATATTTTTCCAAGCCTTTCACTGTTTCCCCTTCATCACATCACTGTTTACAATAACAGTATTATTCTAAAGCAATTAGTCTGGGCAATACAGAAACAAACAAACTGAAAGAAAAAGGATGACATCACAAAAAAGCATGCCCAATTGTAATTGCTCAAAGCCCTCCTGCCATGAGAAATTGAAGTCAGATAAAGAGGGAGGATGAAATATTTGAAAATGTTTTGCTTGGCTGAGCTACTCAACTTCCTTAAAAGGATTATTTGACTTTTTATGATTATTAATGCTATTCCTCAACAGTTTTGGGTCCAGAGAAGAATATACATAATATGCCAATTGGAGCTGGCTTTTTAGTAGAATTGGTTCTCCTATGAACTAAATGTTTGCATCCCCCCAAATCCACATGTTGAAACCCTAATCCCCAAAGTGATGGTATTTGGAGATGCGAACTTTGGGATGTAATTAGGTCACGAGAGTGGAGCCCTCTGGAAGGAATTAGTGCCTTATATGGAGAGACACCATAGAGCTTGCTTCCTCCTTCTCTGTTCTCCACAAGATGAGGATACGAGAACACAGTCATCTACAGACCATGAAGCAGTCCCTCGTCATTCACTGTATCTGCCGTCACTTTGACCTTGGACTTCCTAGACTCTAAAACTATGAGAAATAAATATCTGCTGTTTCAGCCATCCAGTCTGCAATATTCTGTTATAGCATCCTGAACTAAGACAAGGTCTTTGGGAGCTACATCAGTAGTGTGTAGCTAATTGAAGGAATTAATGAACTTCAAGCAGCTTCCACTTGAGAGGTTATTGAAGAGTCATACTCAGTAAACACAGCAGAGGGGGACTGTCTGGGAGCTAGCTAATATTTAAGATTTCTAAAAATCCCACGCTTCCATGAATCTCTCATTAGCCTCAGGGGGCAAAAGAGAGATAGATATAAACAGTCAATATTTTGATTCCACTTTTCCCTCACTCTCTAAGTTCTTCAGGGAACTTAATATGTTTTTCCTCAGTTTCATTGATTATACAATTCTGGTTCATCTAGGAAGTTTCACAATTTATGAAAGGCTCTTGGCAATTCCTTTGTAAATAAACTGCAATTCCAACAAAAAATATTGATGGAACAATTTCTGTCCAAATCGTCTGACGAAACTCTGATATAAACTCTGTGTTTTATTCTAGACTGCTTTTTTATTGCCTAATGAATAGATTTTGCTTTGTGAAGACACAGACTGTCATGCTTTTATTTGATTTCAATAATTATGGGAAGGTTTCAGTTCTGGGCCAGGGTGTTTTACTATTCTCTGACTTAATCATGCTTCAGAAAAGGAGCTCTGTGGATTTATTTTGTAAAGCATTTTTAAAGCTTTCAGGCTATAGTCAATGAATAGCTAAAATCCAGAAGAATGTAAACTCATCTTTTTCCCCATTCCATTGACCAAAGGGGTGTTTGAAGATTACCATCTGATTAACTGTCCACACACTAAGAATGGGCTTTAGTGACAGGCAGAGTCTGCGGGACAGCATCCTGCATCTGGCAACCACTTTTAGGGAAGGATGTTAAAGAACCCCTGCTTTGTGTCTTTCTTGGTCATCATATGCCACATTTCCAGGCAAAGGAGATGAGTATCCTGTCTTCTAGGGATCTGTGGGGGTACCCCCAGGGCCTCCCTTTGTCCTTCAGTGCTTGCTCCTCTGGGTCTCTTGGACTCTTTCTTGGGCTGGCTCAGGCCAGAGCTTGAACCCTTCTGAGAAAAGGCATTTTCAGTGAACTTGTTTAGAATAGGCAATGACTCTTGTTTATTTTGCCTGAAGGAACTTGGGGAAGGGAATAGGGACATCCTAATAGTTTTTTTAAGATAAGTACTTGGTTTTTTGTTTTCCCAGGAGATCTGGCTAAAGAAAGCAGATTCATCTTAAAGCAGGAGCAATTTAGATAAGGAATGAGAAAGAACTTCTGGATGTGAGCTACTGATCTACCTCCCCATGAAGTGGAGTTTTCCTAGGAAGAGCAGACAGTTCAGAGCTATCTGCAGGTGAAAAGATAAACTATATTACCATTCAAGTTTGCTGTTGGCTCTGTAATTTCTTTCTGGATACGGTTTCTATTTTTGTAGCAGCAGAAAGATTTGATTTCAAAGATGGATAGGAAAACTGCACTTGGGTGAACCTCTGGGGCATGAATTATTAATTTGAGGTCCCTGGACTCTTCTGGTGTGCATCAGAGGTCTATGAACCTCCAGAAATTGTATGTGAAATTGTTGGGGAAGAATATTCACGGCTGCCACCAACCTCACAAGGGAGCCTGTGATTAAAAAACAAACACAAAAAGAAAACCAGGAAAGAATTATTGTTCCAAGGGAAAAGTTCATTTAGTTAGGATGATTACCTAACTCCGATCCTATTTCTTCCCAAGGCTTTGCAATGTGGTGGGAAGATGAAGAAGATGACTGGGAAGGGTGGTATAGAGTCCTCGTGACTGTTGGGGGGCTGAGCTACAGGGAGGCGAATGGAAGATGCCTCTAACCTCATTCATTCAGTCATTTGTTCAACAAATATTTATTGAGCACCTACCATATGCCAGGCACTAATCCAGGGTTTGCAGATACAGCAAGTAACAAAACAGATAAAGATTCCTGCTTTTCTGAAACATTTATGGGGGAGCAGGTAATAAATAATAAACACGGCACAAATATATTATACAATAGTATGGTATAGAGTGGAGGAGCTGGATGGAATGCGAGCAGTTTGCATTACCATGTAGGGTAAATCTCAAAGAGAAAGTATTATTGGCCAGGTGTGGTGGCTCACACCTGTAATCCCAGCACTTTGGGAGGCCGAGGCGGGCGGATGGATCACCTGAGATCAGGAGTTCAAGACCAGTCTGACCAACATGGAGAAACCCTGTCTCTACCAAAAATACAAAATTAGCTGGGTGTGGTGGTGCATGCCTGTAGTCCCAGCTACTTGGGAGGCTGAGGCAGGAGAGTCGCTTGAACCCGGGAAGTGGAGGTTGTGGTGAGTCAAGATAGCATCATTCCACTCCAGCCTGGGCAACAAGAGTGAAACTCTGTCTCAAAAAAAGAAAAGAAAACAAAACAAAACAAAAAACAACAAAAACAAACAAAAAACAAAGAGAGAAAGTGTTATTTGATCAAAAACTCAAAGCAGGTGAAGGCGTTAGCCTTGAAGATGTCTTGTGTCTGGGGGAAGAGCATTCCCACCGAAGGAACAGGCAGCTTCCTCCTAAGACGGGCAGGCATGGGAATATATGATGAATGGCAAAGAGGCCAGTGGGGCTGCAGCAGAGTAAACAAAAGGGAGAGTAAGTAGAAGAAGAGGTGACTCTGGGAGCGGGAGACAGGCCAGGGCCAGGTAGGTCCTGAGGGTCTGTTGTAAGAACTTTGGCTTTAGTCTGAGTGAAATGGACATCCATTGAAGGGTTTTGAGGAGAGAAGGTACACGATCTGACTTACACTTCGATAGGATTGATTTGGCTGCTGCCTTGAGGACAGACTGCAGGGGAAAGGGTAGAAAGAGGAAGATCAGTAAGAAGTGATGCAGGTGAGAGACAATAGTGGCTTGGAGCATGGTGGCAGCAGTGGACGTGGTGAGAATTGGCAGGATTCTGGATGTATTCTGAAGGGAGAGCCAGCATGGGATTTCCTTACAGGATGGGTGTGGGGCATGCATCAATACTCATCAGTTTCTCTTCTTCCATGTCTCCCCATCACTGGTGCAGAATAGGCGCTGTCTCAGCCGTCTCTCTCTCCCGGTCTGGATCTGTGCCGTCCAGTACAGTGGCTACCACCACATGTGGCTGTATGGAGTACTTGAACGTGGCTAGTCTGAAGTGAGATGCTTTTTAAGTATAAAATGCACACCACATTTGTACCCCCAAAAAGGAATGTAAAATATTTTATTGTTAATTTTAAAAATATTGATTACATGTTGATGTGATAATATTTTGTATATATTAGATTAAATAAAATATATTATTAAAGTATGTTTTATATCTTTCTTTTTACTTTTTGATATGGCTAATAGGAAATCTGAAATTACACACGTAACTCACATTATATTTGATATTTCAATTAGACAGCACTGGTCTAGAAGATATTTGAGAGACCAATGGTCACATTTTAATTAAGGGCTTATTCTTTCAAGACTGGAGAGGCAGACTTGAAACTCCTTCCTAAGAATGATAAAGAGCCATAAACTTCTAAAATACATGTTTTTCAGAGCCTCGTATGCTGCTTTCTTTGAAAGAAACGAGCCATTTGCTCATGTGCAGAAACTCTGAGGTTGGCCCATTCAAGCCTCAACAACCAGAGATTGATTTTCCTCCATCATCAGCAAAAACACACTTTTAAGACCCTCAGTAGCATTCCTTAGGTGCAACATTATGACCTCCAACTTGAAATATCAGTTTATATTGACCTAGTGGCTTCATGTGAATGTCAGCCAGAAGGGCTGGGTTGTAGCTGAGCATCTCTGTTGAAATGTATGCATGCTGGAGCTGTGCATGTCTAAATTCCTTCCCCCACTTACTTTGCTACTTAGAGAGGCCTTGCATATACACTCTTCAGTCAATGGCAAATGTCTATTTTATAGAGAAAGTAATAATACCATAACTAGTGAAAAAGTTTTAGACTCATTAAGTCAGAACCTCTGAGGAGGGTACTGGGGATTCACATGTCTGTCAAGTTCCCCAGGTGATTGTCATACTCCCTGAAGTTAAAGAATTGCCCTAGAGAAAGAGCAGCTGGGTTCTGGCTCACAGTTCCCTTCTAATCAACAGTCTGAAGCTTAACAGCCTTATTTCTTTCAGGCTTAGTCTAACGTGTCCTAAATTACTACACACATATGTGTGCGTGCCTGCGTGTGTGTGTGTGTGTGTGTGTGTGTGTGTGTGTGTATTTGGCCTTCCTCCTCAGTCTATACATAATGTAAGACTCAGTAAAAAAAAAAAAAAAAAAAAAAAAAAAAAAAAAAAAAAATCACCATCCTGTTCCCTCTCAAAGTGCTGATTCTATGATCGCAAAATCCGACTTCAACCTAGAGACAGCAATTGAGGAAAGAGCTTGAAGATTCTTTTAGTAAAGTCAAGATAAGGTTAAAAATACATGTGCATGTGTTTTTCCCTGTGTGTGTGTGTATGCTGAGAGAGAGAGAGACAGCGAGAGATCTAACAATAGAAGATCAATATCAATGACCATAACAACAAAAACCTCAACCTATTTTCCTTGCCTGGAAGGAAAATTCCATCCTGAGTCACAGGCAGGCAGCTCTGGGCAGCTCCCACCTCGCAAGCTCAGACTCTTCCGACTTCTCCTTGATTGGCTGCCTGGAGCTGCTGAGGGTGCAGGGTGATCTGTTTTGCTGTTCTTTTAGGGCATCCCTTTTAAAGCTCTTGTCTTCTGCACTCCTTCCCCTCCCCACGAGTGCTGCAATTCTTTCCAACTGTTTGACTCTGTAGGCCAAAACATCTTTGGGGGATAGCAAAAATGTCCCCTCTCTGAGAGTGGGCACTAGGAAATGTAATCCCCAACCCATTGTCCTGTTCAGCAGCAAGGGCCATGGACCACAGCCAGTTCCACACAACAAAATGTTAAGGCGTGTGTTTCCCTTGGCCATGCCCAAACAATTCCCCATCGCTCCACCATTCTCCTGTTCTGTTTCCTTTAGATTGTAGAGTCTTTTGGGGAGACATAACTTTACCTTTCTTGGATGCAGTTGACCAAAGGAGCCACATTCCCCAAATTGGCTTGTTTACCTGGATTGCATTTTTTAAGAAACAATGTAATACACCGGTTGCCATGAATGCCCTTTAGCTCACAGTGGGCCTGAATTGGAATTCTGTTCTAATTGCAGTTTTAGTTCTGTCTACCGAAAATAATGTTTTTATGTGGTCCGAATGTGACCCGAGAAAAGGAACACATCTCCCAGAGCCCTATAAGCAGGCGAGGTTCCCCTACTGGAGGTGAGATGGGTGGGATGGGTGAAGGTCAGGAGCGTGTAGGGAGGGGAGGGTGTGATATTCTGGCTCAGGTGGGGAGAAGAGCCAAGAAAATTGTTCCTGAGCTCCCCTAACTCAACTGTTCTTGTATTATGTAAGAAAAGATAGCCTGGAGGCATTTTCAATGGGTGGGACAAAGGACAGAGAGAGAGGACTTCAGGATGCCGCATGGACTCCAAGTCATTCACAGGATGAGGGTTTGTAGATGGGACATGGTCCACATTTCATTTCTTTCCATGGTAGCCTTTCCATCAACTCTCTCCAGACAGATACATGAAGCATTTCACATTTTGTGAGATTATCCTGCTTTTTAATATTTCTGACAGGTGTCCTGTGGATCCTTCTGGAGTGGCAATCTGTCCCTTTCTTCTGTTATGCAAATGTGCTCACCCTATTTTAGTTGTCAGGGAGAGGATCAGAGATGAAAGATGTCCCTCCTAACCAAGCTCTGCTGTCACTGGTGGATTAATAATAGTGTGAAGCATCTAAAAGGGACAGACAGGCTTCAGAGCATGCTGCTGATTACAAGTGATGCTGCTTCTTTCATGCTTTTTCTTACACTCTTCGGTGTTTGCATCGTCTTTCTCAAAGAGCCTGTGTTGCTGAGGCTTAGATAGTGTTCATTTGTATTTCTGAGCTCTCTGACTTTTAATATTTGACCTTTGCTGAGACAGGAAGCATTTAAGAAGCTGGATTGTCAGAAGCAGAGGATGGATGGTGTGAGGGCTGGAGTCAGTACAAAGTGGCGTATTACTCACCGTATCTGTATTGGGTTATCTTTTAAAGAAGACATCAAATTTAAATTGCACATGATTAGGATATTTTCTCAGAGCCAAAGTGTGTGTGTGTGTGTGTGTGTGTGTGTGTGTGTGTGTATTGCTTTTCAAGGCTGACGCAGGATGTTTAAGACTTATGGAAGTGCACAAGGTTGGAAGGAAAGACAGATGTGCTGGCAGATCACCAGAGCATAGAGTTAATTACGTCTCTTGTATAAACTTGTCAATATTTTCTTTCTCACATTAGAACTGCGCTCTGTCTTCTGCTGCTGTATTGATGATGTTAACCCATTGTGACCTTTGAAAGAAGATGGAGGAAGGGCTGTATTTTGAGAGAGAAAATGCAAATGCAAAACAAACAGGACTAGAACGACGACAGTCTGGGTCTCTGGCACAAATCACTTTGAATAATTTGGTTGAATGGGAGGTTGTTGAGAAGGCAAGAAGCTCTGACTCATCATTATTTTCTGATGAGGAGCCTGCCCTTGAATTACGGTGTATAGAGCCTCAGGGGCAGAGGGGAGCCTTCCCAACTGAGTCCAATCCCCTCTCCCCCAAATCTGTCCCTCCCTCAGCAAGCATGGCTCTGCTTGGCTGTACCCAGGCCTGGCGGGCGAGCTGTCTGCTCTGAGAGCTAGCCTTCATAGGAAGAGGAAATCTGTCTTCCTCCAGCTAGCACCCTTTGGGACTCGTCTCTCAGGGCTCTGAGGAGATGAGGGAATTACTCATCTCTGGCAGCCTGTGACAAACAAACATCAAGCCAGACCAAAATGGATGGCCTGTTTACCTAGCAGGCTCCCAGGAGGACATGCTGCTTCCTTGATCCCAAGCCCCCCAACACAATAGCAGTGTTCACAATGGGGTGGCTAACCTACAGCCGGCATTTACAGCACCTATGCCCCTGCCATGGCCAGTGTGGGCCTTGAACCAGTGGCATCAGTATCACCTGAGAGCTTAATAGAAATGAAGAATCTGGAACTCTACCCCAGACCTACTGAGTCAGAATCTGCACTTTCAAAAGATCCATTTAGCAGATGATTCCTCTGCACATTTCTCTGCACATCCTCACTTGCTCATATAAAATTCTGGCTGACTCATGCACCCTGATTCTGTATGCCTGACTTGGGGTCCCAGAATATGGTGCACAGCTACCACCGAGAATCAGCGATCCCCTCCAGAAAGCTGGACTTCCACAGGGGTGGCAGTGTTTTCAAAGAGGGCAGAGGTGAGACAGACATCAGGTGAGTGCTTTGAGGATATCCTCTTAAGGAGGTCACCCTGGGGGTGGGGAGGAGCCCTGAGATGGACCCTCAAGATAGAGAGACACAAGCTGCAGGATGCCTCCCACCATTCCCCTGGTGTAGGCTCCCAGGACTACTTGCTGGGGAAAAAAATCCAGCTCAATGTCTGAGAGAAGTGTTAGATGTTGATGCCTTTGTAAATTTCCCAAGTTTGTTATTATTGTTCTTAGTCTCTAATTATTCCTGTAATTTGCTTCAAAAAAGATTATTTGCAGTATAGTCATATATTATACGGTAGTATAAGAAAACACATTTAGGTGTTGACTTTCCATGGATGGCAGGTAATCAGGGACTTGGCAAGTCCACCTATCACTCACGGCCACGACTGCAGAGAGAAGACACCCTGAAGGAAGAAAAGACAGTGTCAGTGAAAAGGAAAAGGAGATTCAGGAGCTGAAGGATGGGAGCCGTGGAGGCCTGGGGATGGCCGGTAACCGACCATCGCCTCAGGGTTTAAGTGGACCACAGGGTGGACATCTTCGTTCCTTACCCAGTCAACGCATAGCATAAGGCACTTGGAAGGCAGCATAATATGCCGTGGAGAACGTGGCACTTAACAAGCCACATATCCTTGGTAAAACCACTTAACCTCTCAGTGTCTTGTTTTTCCATCTGTGAAATGCAGATCATAATAGTGTTTATTTCATGGGAGCGTTAAGAGGATTAATAAGAACATATTTGTGGTGGGCATAGTGCCCTCTTCCCAGCATCCATTCTGCTGCAGCTGTATAAGTCTTTAACCAGTGGATAAGAAACTCCGTCTCCTCCGTAGTGAATTGCTAGGTATGGGCAGGCCTGAACCAATGTGGGTTTCTCTTATTAGACAACGGCATGGAAGCACAAAGCTCCAGCTTCTTCTACTGGCACCTGCAAAGCATAGGACAGAAAGGCAGAAGGAACCTTGGGACTTGGCCAATATCATTGAGGCTCTGCATGAATCAGTGAGAGCTACCAATCTCTAAACTCCAAGTTATGTGTTCTAATGCATTTCTTTATTATGTAACTCCGTTTGAACAGGGTTTTATGATATTTGCAGCTGAAAGTATTCATACTAACACAAAGCTCTATATAAAGCTGTATATACTTACCATAGTGCCCAACACACAGTAAGCTCTTAAAAATTATTAGCTATTGTTATGATTCTATTATTATTATTGTACATAGTGTGCAAACCACATACAGACCCTTGCTGGCAACAGCATCAATCCCAAAAAGGGACAAAGAATGAGACATGTCTTTATAGTAGGTTGCAAAACAACATACAATAATCTCATTTAACTGTAACCAGGCAACAGGAAAGGTTTTTTTTTTTTCCCTTCCTTCCCCTCACCCTTCACTTCATGCAGAAAAAAGAGGAAAATTTGAAGAAAACCAGCTGATTTAAAGGAATTAGTGAACCTTCATTAGCGACAATCCTCAGGCCATGCCTTAGCTCCCATACAGCTTCAGGATCTCCCCTCTCCCTTGACCTTTATATTTACACAATAGGAAGAATAATAGCACACCCGCTGGGGGACCAGGGCTGCAGCAAATGGTATCTTTGTGTTTGTTTCTTTTCATTTTGAGAAGCTTTAAAAATATAGAAAAAGGCAAAGAACAATATAATGAGCACTCTAGTTCTCATGCTGCTGGTTTTACTTCAGTTAATAAAATAAAAATTATAAAAAAACGTTTGAAGACTCTGGCCATTTCTTTCTCTCTAGAGACCACTTTTAACTGGAGTTTGATTCATTTTTTTTCAGCCAGTTTTTTTCATGAACTCATTTACAGAATATATTATTTTATCTGTGCTTTAAAAATTTATATACATGGAAGATTATAGCTCTGAAATGTGCCCTTTTCATTGAGCACTAGGTTTTTAGATTTATCCCTGTTAATACATCTAAACCTAGTTTGTTATTTTCATCAGTACAGTGTTTTAATATATTTTAATTTATCCATTATCTTGTTAATGGGTACTTGGTTATTTTCCAATTTTTTTTTTTTGCCATTATAAGGATGGCAGCAATGAACACTCTTCTATGTTACCCACATCTTTAGATGTCTTTCATCCTGAAATCTAATGCATAAAACATTAAACCCATCAACACATTTATTAAGTGTAGTTGGTATTAACATCAAAAATTAGACAGGAGAATCTCAATTGACATACCCAGACTTACACTGGGGACACAATCTATAGTTTAAAAAGTTGTCAGTGCAGTTAAGAGTAAATATATATAGGGCCGGGTGCAGTGGCTCACACCTGTAATCCCAGCACTTTTGGAGGCCGAGGCAGGCGGATCCCGAGGTCAGGAGATCGAGGGCATCCTGGCTAACACAGTGAAACTCCGTCTCTACTAAAAATACAAAAAAAAAAAAAAAAAAAAAGAGTAAAGATATACATATACCCAAGAAAACACAGCCAGTTAGGTGCCTATAATCCCAGCTACTCGGGAGGTTGACGCAGGAGAAGCACTTAAACCCAGGAGGCGGAGGTTGCCGTGAGCCGAGATCATGCCACTGCACTCCAGTCTGGGCGAGCAGAGTGAGACTTCCCCCCAAAAAAAAAAAAAAAAAAAAAGCACAGCCAATAATGCAAAGCAGGAGACAGGAGATGATAAGTAGCAAATTGGAAGTATAGTCAACGTCGTTAGAATTTAGAAGAAATGAGATTGAAGTAAGGTGATCAGGAAGCAGAATGTTGTTCTGGATCTTGAAGGATGAGTAAGTTTCAATAGGCAAAAGTGGGGAGGCTATTCAAGGTAGGGTTAGCAATACAAGCAAGGGTCAAGAGGTGGGGAGCATTGTAACGCTGAGGCCTCAGGTGAGAGGAGATGCCAGAGCTGCACTTTGCTCCCTCCACTCTGGGAGGACTGACACATCTGTTTGGTCAGATTCCTGGACAATAACAAGTCCAGGCTTTGTTGATGGGTAGGGACATTGTAACTCTTAATAGTTGATGCCCTGGAATGTGGCACTCTCTTCTACCTTGTCTCTTCAGATGGCTGGATGGGCAGGTCAGGGATGGCCTGGGCTTGGGAGGACCCATCTTGCCTGCTTTCATTTCTCTTTGGTATTTGGCATTTGGGTACTGCTTCATTCACATTAGGTCAATGGCATCAATTGCTGTTGCTAAGTTTTTTTTATTTTTTTTTATTTTTATTATTATTTTTTTTTTTGAGACAGAGTCTTGCTCTGTTGCCCAGGCTGGAGTGCAGTGACATGATCTCAGCTTACTGCAACCTCTGCCTCCCAGGTCCAAGTGATTCTTGTGCCTCAGCTTCCCAAGTAGCTGGGAATACAGGAATGCACCACCACACCTGGCTAACTTTTGTATTTTTAATAGAGACAGGGTTTCACCATATAGTCCAGGCTGATCTCTAACTCTTAGCCTCAAGTGATCTGCCTGCCTCGGCCTCCCAAAATGCTGGGATTACAGGCATGAGCCACCGTGCCTGGCCTGTTGCTAAGCTTTTAGTTTGGGCTTAGAGAAGGAAGAGGTCCCTTGCAGGCCTCAGGCCTTAGCCCTAGTTCCAGCTTGGTTTATTAGTCAATGCCATAAATTGGTACACAACTTGTCAGAGAAATTTTGTGTGGAAGATAAAAGAAATTGATGTGAAAGGTAGGTTTTGGGTCAGACTGTGGTGAGCATTGATGTCAGACCGTGGAGTTTGATTGCCAGAAACAATTAGGTGGCACTAAAGATTTTTAAGCAAGAGAGTATGGGATCAAGGCATGTTCTAGAAAGATCAGTCTGAGTTAGGGAAGAGTGAGTTAAGACGTCATGGAAGAAACCCAAATGAGTGATTAGCTAAAATTCCATTTCTGGAAGAAGCAGTGGAAATAAGAAAAAAAGAAGAAACAGAAAAAGAAGGAGGAGGAGGAGGAGGAGAAAGAGGATGAGGAGAAAGGAGGTGGAGGAAGAGGAGGATGAAGAAGAAGAAGGAGGAGGAGGAAGAGGAGGATGAAGAAGAAGGAGGAGGAGGAGAGGAAGAGGAAGGAGAAGAAGAAGAAAAGAAGGACAAGGAGAGGAGAAGGAGGAGGAGAAAGAGGATGAGGAAGAAGAAGAAGGAGGAGGAGGAAGAGGAGGATGAAGAAGAAGGAGGAGGAGGAGAAGGAGGAGAGGAAGAGGAAGGAGAAGAAGAAGAAGAAAAGAAGAAGGGCAAGGAGAACAGGAGGAGGAAATGGCCATGAGAACTGGAAAATTGTCAGGACTTGCTGAATAATGGATATGGAAGATGGTGGTACAAAGAAATGATCTGGATGTTTTTAAGCTAAGTAACAGATAATCAGCCCAAATCAAGAAAGGGATCTGGGATTCATGGCTATCAAGTTTGAGTCACTCACATTTTAGTCAGATGATAATATCCAATAGGCTGTGAGAAATGTGAGCCTGGGGCTGAGGACAGGTGGGGAGATATGGGATAATGATGAGTAGAGAAGTATCTGTAATGTTACCTAGTTTTTTACATATTCCACATAAAATGGCTACCCTTTTGGAGTGTTGACACCTTGTCTGTAAGCCACCATTCTAAGCTTTTTATGTACACTGATTCACTTAATCCTTACAGCACCATGTGAGGTAAGTACTGTTGTTATTCCAATTTTGTAGGTGAAGAAACTGAGGATTAGAGAGTTTAAGTGCTTGGCCAAGGTCCCAAAGCTCATAAGTGGTTGATAGGGATACAAAGCTATGTAGTCTGGTCTGAGAATCCTAACCAACTCTCAGTACTCAGGCAGTTTGTAAACTGCACAAACCAGTTATAGCCCTTGGGCAATTTACTGTTGTGAAATATCACTGTCTTCTCTGGATGATATTAAGAAGTAGAAAAGCAAGAAAATGCAACTATTTAAAAGATCACTCAAAGAAAATAATCTCTTCTTTTGATCAGATAACAAGTAGTTGAAAGAGGTTAGAATCAGTTATTTTGTAGGTATTATTTCTTCCTCTCCAAAGGCCATTAAAAGCCCTCTTATCCCTGCAGGCCTGGGATAGGTGAAATGGTGCTTGGAGTACACCCCATGCATCTGCATTTTTCTGCCATGTCTGTTTATGTGTCTACTAGCCCTATTAGACCCAATGGGGATGTGTGCTTCCTGGTACCTTTTTAGGAGTTTAATGTAATGTTTTATGAATAAATGAATAAATAAATAACTGACCATTTTCATGTGTGCTATAGGATATCCCAAACCTTGGATATGTCTCAGGGAAAGCTTCCTATTGTTGACGATACTCAAGCTGAGTTTTGAAGAATCAATTGGAACTAGATGGGAAAAGTTAGAACAAAAGGTTTCTGGGCTGATGGACTAGCCTATGCAAGAAAGGACATGGCAGGCAATAAAAGCAAAAATAGACAGATGGGTTTACATCCAACTAAAGTGCTTCTGCACAGCAAAGGAAACAATCAGCAGAGTGAAAAGACACCTATGAAATGTGAGAAAATATTTTCAAATTATACATCTGATAAGGGGCTAATATCCAAAATGCATAAGGAACTCAAATAATACAACAATGAAAAAACAAATAAACAACTAAAAATGGATGAAGGACCGGAATGGACATTTCTTGAAAGAATACAAATGGCCAACAGATATATGAGAAAATGTTCAACATTACTGATCATCAGGGAAATGCAGATTAAGACCACAGAGAGACATCCCCTCACACCTGTTAGAATAGCTGTTAGCAAAAGAAACATAAATGATGGCAGAGATGTGAAGAAAATGATGGCAGAGTTGCACACTGTTGGTGAGAATGTAAATTGGTACAGCCAATTTATAGAAAACAGTATGGAGATGCCTCAAAAAATTAAAAATAGAACCACTCTATGATCCACTACTGAGTATATATCCAAAGGAAATGAAATCGGTATGTCAAAGAAAGATCTATACTCCCATGTCCATCACAGCCCTATTCACAATGCCCAAAATATGGAATCAACTTGAGTGTCCAACAACAGATTAATAGATGAAGAAAATGTGGCACATGTAGACAATAGAATACTATTCAGCCTTAAAAAAAAAAAGACAGTTCTGCAACACATGACAACATGGATGAACCCAGAGGACATTATGTTGAATGAAATAAGCCAGGCACAGAAAGACAAATATCATATGGTCTCCTTCATATGTGGAATCTAAAAAGTTGATCTCATATAAGTAGAAAGTGTGGAATAATGGTTACTAGGGTCTGAGGTGGGAGGGAGGGATTGGTAGATATTGGTCAAAGGACACAAAATTTCAGTTAGATAGGAAGAATAAGTTCAAGACATCTATTGTACAACGTAGTCACTATATTTAATAACAATGTATTGTATTCTTGAAAATTATGAAGATGGTAGATTTTAAGTGTTCTCACCACAAACAAATAAGTATGTGAGATGAGGCATAAGTTCATTAGCTGGATTTAACCATTCTACGTTATTTGCATATTTGAAAACATGAGATTATACACCATAAATATATACCATTTTTATTTGTCAATTAGAAAAGAGGGGGGGGTGCATGGCATGTACAGGGAGCTGCCAGCCGTCAGTGGGGCTGGAGGAGAAAGTGCACCAAGTGAGGCAGGATGTGAAACTGAAGAGTCACAAGGGGACCACACCACAAAAACTTATTTGCTGTGAGGAGGAGTTTGGACTTTGTTCTGATGGCAGTGGAGAGCTATTGAAAACCTTTTTTATTCTTCTTATTGAACTTTTTTCTTTTCCAGAACTGTAAAATTGAGGAATAGTATACATGTAAGAAAGTGCACAAATCTAAAGTTTGACTAAAGTTAGACAGTTCCAGATAATCCAGGCCAAGTTGTTTATCCTATCTAGTGTACCACTTAATTTTTATGTATATATACACCATGTACACACCACCCAAATCAAGTCTCAGAAGGCTTTCTCGTGCCTTCTACTAAAGTAACCGCTATTCCAAAAATCTCTCACCATGAATTGGGTTTGCCTTTTTTTGCACTTCATATAAATGGAATTATACAGTACGTTCTTTGTTGAGTCTAGTCTTTTCATTCAGCTTTATGTCTGCAAGATTCATCTTTGTTTTTGCTATACTTTCTTTTCATTGTTGTGTGATATTTCATTGTAAGAACATATTTCAATTTGTTTATGCATTGACCTGTTAACAAGTGTTTGGATTGAGTCTAGATTTTGGCAATGATTAATAAAGCTGCTATAAATATTCTTGCAAACATCTTTAGTGGGTGTATGTGCTCATTTCTGTTGGGTAAATACCCAGAAGTGGAATTGCAGGGTTATAGGGTATGTATAAGCATGCTTTTAGTAGTAACTGGAAAATGTATCCCAAAATGGCTGTGTCATTTTATACTTCTACCAACAATTTAGAGAGTTCTTATTTCTCCACATTCTCATCAACACCTAGTCTTGTCTGTCTTAAACTTTAGCTATTTTACTGGGTGTGAAGTCATATCTTGCGGTTTGAGATTGCATTTTTCTAATGACTAATGACGTTGAGAACCTGTTTACTGGCCATTATATATATTTATATATATTTTGTTAAATGTCTGTTCATGTCTTTTGCCCATTAAAAAATTGGGTTGTTTGCTTTTCATGGTTATTAAGGAGTTATTTATGTGTTCTGGACACACATCCTTTGCCAGATATATGTATTGCAAATATTTGCTTACAATCTGTGACTTGCCTTTTCATTTTCTTAATAGTATATTTGAAGAGCAAAAGGAAGAGTTTTAATTTTGAGATATAATGTATCAATTTTTTCCTAAGGTAAGTGTTTTTGGGCTTTGTATAAGAAATTATTGCTTAACATACAGATATGGAATTCATTGTTTTCTTCTAGAAGTTTTCTTTTCTTTTTTGCATTTAGATTTATGATATATCTCAAATAAACTTTTGTAATAGTTTGCAATGGGAATTTAGATTCTTTTTTTCATATAGATATCATGTTGTTTCTGCACAATTAGTTGGAATTCCACTTTGAATTACTCTGACGCTTTTGTCAAAAAATCAACTGGTCGTATACGTGCGAATCTATCCATGAACTCTACTGTGTTTCATTGATCTATTTGTTGATCCTTATGCCAATACCACACTGAACTGATTGCTATAATTTTATAGTAAGTCTCAAAATCATGAAATGTAAGTCTTCCAAATATGTTCTTTATCTTTCAAAATGGTTTTGACTACTATATAGTTAAAATTGTTTTCACTATATTATGTGCATGTCTATGTAAATTTTAGAATTTTGGTAATTTCTACAAAAAAAAAAAAACCCTACTGGGGTTTAGAATGAGATTGCATTTTGTATGTAGATCAATTTGGAAAAAATTGACATCTTAATAATAATATTGGAAGTATATATGTCTTCCAATCCATGAACTTGGTATATTTACCCATTTATTTAGGGCTTAAAATGTCTCTGAATAATGTTTTATAGATTTTGTGCATCTTATGTTAGTTTTATTACTAGACAATTGGGGTATTTTTATGCTATTAAAAAATAGGCATTTGAAATTTTTTTCATTTTATAATTGTTTGTTGCTAGTATATAAATGATTTCTATCTCTTGACCTTGTGTAGAGTAATATTTTTAAATTATTTATTATTTTTAATAGTTTTTCTATTGATTCTTTTGAATTATTTATGTATACAATCATGTAGTCTGTAAATAATGCTTGTTTTATTTTTTCCTTTTCAATTTTTATACCTCCTTTTTGCTAAGCTTATTGTACTGGCTTGGATCGACAGTAGCATATTAGTGATAGTGGTGTCGGTGAACATCTTTGTTTTGTTGCTGAACTCAGGGATAAGCATGTAATATTTTATTATTAAATATGTTTGTTATAGAACATTTCCTTTTAATCTTAGTTTGCTGATAATTTTTATCAAGAATGAATGTCTTGTCAAATTCTTTTTCCTAGACTACTGAGATAATTATGTGATTTTTTCCATTATTCTATTAATATGGTGAACTGCATTGATTTTTGAATGTTAAATCAACCTTACATTATTGGAATACAGCCATTATATATTATCTTTTTATATATTACTTGGTTTAATTTACCAAAGTTTTGTTTAGGATTTTTCCATCTATGTTCATACATAAGATTGGTTTTTTTTTTTTTTTCTTGAAATGTCATTCTGAGGCATTCACTTAATGAAAGTAATGCTGGTTTTATTAAACAAGTTGATTCATTATTTTTTCTTTTTCTTTCTCAGAAGAGTTTGTGTAAGAATAGTATTATTTTCTAAAATAAATATTTGGAAGAATTCATTTGCAAAGTCATTTAATCCTGAAATATTTTTGTAAGAGTGTTTTTAACTAGAAGTCCAAATTATTTATCAGATAAAGTAATATTCTATTTATTTTTCTGTTAATTTTAGAAAGCTTTGCTTTTCAAGGAACTTGTACATTTCCCTAAATTGTCAAATTTATTGCCACAAAGATATATGCTTAAATCCACATATATCAGTACTTACAGTAATTGTAAACAGACTAAGCACTGAACTTAGAGAAAATTTTTAATAATTATTAAAAAGTAAAACTCAATTAAATATGTTTTTAGAAGATAAACTTGACATATAAGGATACAGAAAAACTGACAGTAAAAAGATGGACAAAGATATACCATGCAAAGACTGGTGTAGCTATATTAACTTCAGACCAAAAAAAGACTTTAGTCAAGGAATATTACTAGAGGTCATAATATTAATAAAATTCATAACTCTCTAGATAAACTAATACAATAAAGAAAAGAGAATTTACCCTTTTGTCATAAATTTTTATTATGGCAAAAGGGTAAATCCAACAGAAAGATTTAATGGTTCTAAGTTGTATAAAATTAATAACAGCTTCAAAGTATGTGAAGCAAAAGTTGATAGATTAGAAGAAACAGACAAATGTATAATTACAACTGAAGATTTTAACATACCTGATAGAACAAAAAGAAAAAATTATTAAGAAAATAGAAGCTCGAACAATATGATTAGACAACTTAATTGAACATTGCATCAAACAACTTCAGAATATATTCTTTTCAAGTTCATATGGAATATTTATTGGTTAAATACCATGTGTTGGGCTATTAAACAAAGAGACATTACTATAGACACTACAGATATTAAAAGAAAATAAGAGTATATTATGAACGATTTTATGCTAACACATTTGACAATGTAGAAGACTGGCTTTTAAATACGGAGTATCCTTTCAGAAGGATTACTCTGACTGCAGTGTGGAGAACAGATTGATGGGGGCAAGATGGAGGCCATGAGAATGTTAGGAGCCTATTGCAACAATCTAGGCAACGATAATGGTGACTTATACAAGGAGATGGTGGTAGGGGAACTGAAGAAAGAATCAAATGAAAGAGTGGGTAATAAAGCATAGCTGAGGTTCAATGATTAAGTAACATTGCAAGACATTGATTCAAATATTTATTGACTACCTACTATAAGCCAGGTACTGGTTACAATAGTCAACAAGTATAAATACGGTCCCAGGCTTAGTGATGATGCTTATCTACGATTGGTATCAGAACCAGAATTTGTACGTTAGAATCTTAACTTCAGTTCCAGGCCTAGGTGCTTTCCACAAGATACAGCAGCTGGGATCTCTCCTCTGTTATACACTTGCTTTAACTGTTGCAATAGTCTTGTATCTGCCTTTTTCAACCACCATAATGGTCAGGTTCTTCCAGGCAGCTGTTATTGATCTTAAAATGTTATAAGATTAAGCTGAGCCCTCACAAATTTCACTGGTTTGGCTCAAAGTTACATACACTAGGAAATGGCTATTCCAAAAATCAATACGCTTTCCTTTTAAAATGGAGAGGGGTTCTTTGTCTTAGTGGTGTTTGCAACCTGATGGCCAATAGCACCTTCTTCTTGAGATAGGTCAGGCCAAGGTTTGATGAAAACAGCTTCTCCAAGCCACTGTAATCACCTTTGTTGAAAGCAAGGGATATGAAAAGTCTGGCAGCCTGGATTCATCTGGTTTGCTTTTTGTTTCTCCTCTGAACTATACAGAATATTGGAGTGGGAACATTTTTGAAAACAAGAAATCAAGACTCAGAGGAATAGTGATTTGCAATGTCACCCAGTTACTTGCACACAGACCCACAACCAGAATCCAGGACTTTCAAGCACTCTTTTATCTAATACCAGCATATCTGCATGACAGCATTGAGAGCCAGGGATCTATCTAGTTCTCACTTGTTTTATATTTTGGAAAAATAAAACTTTAACTTTTGTTCCAAATGACTATTTATTTCCAGTTCAAATCCTCCTCTGTATTCAAATCCTGTGTTCGCTCTCCACCATTGTCTCTGGCTGAAGGGAGGCCAGAACCTGAGCTATGCAAAGTAGGAGAAGCAGGTACTATTTGGGATGATTTCAAGGATTCTGGGAAGGGCCTTATTCCTTCCACATGCTTTTAGAAATCCAAACTTTCTAAGACAAAATTTTTCATTATATAAGAAGAGCTAAAGCCTGTGTTGCAAATGCCTGTGGAAAGGGAAAGGGAAAGACCTCAACTGACACTGAATAGTAAATAATTAGCCTTGGACTCCTTCCTGGGCTCATTTTTTGACAGTCAGAAGAGACTATAATGCAAGGGCACTGGATGTATTAGGAAGGATAGAAAGAAGTTTGCTGAGCTAGAAGAAAGGATAGAGGAAGTGTGTGTGATGGAAGAAGAAGGGGTCTTTGGGGTAGAATCAGGAGCTTGTCTACAATGTTAACTCTACATATCACAGCTTGGTCCTGCCTGATCCTATCTGTCAGTGTGAGGTGTCCACATCTTAATGTTGGACCTGAATATACTGAAACACTTCCATCCTGGGTGCCAGCAACAAGGAATATGGGGCAGGGAAATGTCTTCAAGCCAGTGAGCACCCAGCCAGTTGTTCACCAGAGAGGGATCCCCATGCTTATGGCAACTAAGCCTTGTGATTAGTTCTTGGTTATTGGAATTGCTGTGAACATTGTTTATGTGAGGATTTTTTAGGGCAAACTCCTGTGCATGACACTATAATGGGGCATACACATCATTAAATATTTGCCCAAACCTACAGAATGTACAACTCCAAGAGTGAACCCTAATGTAAACTATGGACTTTGAGTAATACTGATGTGTCAATGTAGGCTCATTCGTTGTAGCAAAAGTACCATTCTGGTGGGGAATGTTGACAAATTGGGGAGGCTATGCATGTGCTGGGGCAAGGAATATATGGGAAATCTCTGTACATTCTCCTCCATTTTGCTATGAACCTAAAAACTGCTGAGATCATAAATGAGATCACGTCCTTTGTAGGAACATGAGTGAAGCTGGAGGCCATTATACTAAGCAAACTAATACAGGAACAGAAAACCAAACACTACATGTTCCCACTTATAAGTGAAAACTAAACATTGAGTGCTCATGGACACAAAGAAGGGAATAGGAGACACCAGGGCTTACTTGAGGGTGGAGAGTGGGAGGATGGTGAAGATTAAAAAAAAAAAAAAAACTACCTATCAGGTTCTACGCTTATTACCTGGGTAATGAAACAACTTGTGCGTCAAACCCCTGTGACACGCAATGTACCTATATAACAAACCTGCACATGTACCCTGAACCTCAAATAAAAGTTACAAAAGAAAATAAATAAAAAATAAGGTCTATTTAAAAAAATCTGTGTGCATGGTAGACTGGCTGGGAGTTCCTGCAGGAGCACGAAGTGGAGGCGGCAGGGTGAGGTGCTTGGAGGGCTGGATAGGAATGAGGAAATCTGTGCTGTCATCCAGGTTCTGCTCAGTGTGGGCCCCTGGCCTCTGTTTCTTCATCTGTAAATGAGGAGGACGGGCTTAGGAGCCCACAGCTGCATTCTGATCTAGGATTTTATAGTCTCCAGGGAATAGATTTTTCCAGATTCTATCTTCTTAAGAGAAACAGTATGCCTGGGAATAAAGGGTTACCAGGGTACAAAGAAAGGACCTGTTTTCTCATCTGAGACCCTCAGGGCTCCCTCCAGTCTAGAGGTTTGCTCCAGATTCAAGGGGGCCTGTGTGTTCCGGCCCTTCCTCAGAGCAGGTGCGGGGGCGGCTCATTGGGCGGTAGAATCTTTTCTGTGCCTCCCACAATCCAACCTCTCAGCTGGAAGAATCACTTTCCTCCCAAGAGGAGCTTGGGCCATCAGCCCAAACCCAGGACCCTGACAAAGAGGTAGGGCGTTGATTTCCCGGCAGGGAGGCTGTGTCACCTCAGCTGCCTGGACTGTTCCTCCTGTCTTCCCTTCTCACTCCGCCTGCCCAAGACGCCACCCATGGACCAGCACGAGCTTCAGAGAAGATGTGTTTGTCTTCCTTTTGCAGCTCACAGCAAACAGTGATTTCACTCAAAGCAGAATGTTATTTTAATATCAGTTGGTGGTTCTACGTCTCTTACCTATGCCCTGGGACTCAGCTTGCACCCCATTCCCTCGCCAGATTCCGGGTCCTCAGCCTCTCCGAGAGAGTGGCAGACCCCAGCTCTGGGGCATCTGCTGGGTGAGATTTCAGGTCACCATCTCTCATAGTCCCTTCAAATTCAGATCACTATTTGCTTGGTCTCCCGTATCATGCTAGTTTGGGAGAGGCAGGCATTAGGAACTCTGGCAGTTTCTAAGCAGTTAATCAGCAAAAGCATTTGATGGAATCAAGCAAATTTCAATGTTTTCCTCCTGCTTATCCAGCAGAACACTAAGCCTCAGCCCCTCCATTCTGGACTGCAGCAGGCTTGGATACAGAATGCTCTGAGCAGCTGCTTGCTGCCTCACTGCAGGGATCGAGCCCACCTATTTAGTGCCCCTTGTCATTGGAAGAGTAATTTATTTCCCTTGCTCTCTTTCATTCAAACCACTGCCCACATCTTTCTTTTCCTAAGTGTTTTCATTCCTTTTCCCACTTTTCAGAGCTCAGCAACCTTTCCCCACCCTACTCTTATGGGCTACTCCTGGGATAGATGAGATGAGTGACAGAGATTTGAGGAGTTTAAATCAGAACAGAGTATTACAAACACACACTCCCATGCTCCCCCACCACCCTGATGACTAGCCCTGGGCAATGGCATCGGAGGAGTGAGCACTAGACCAGCAATCTGTCTTCAGAAGAAGGGATTCCCAGGTTCCTTTCCTCTCCCCTCTGGGAATTTCCCACAGAAGCAAGGAGCCAGACTAAGGACAGGCTGCACAATTTTGCCCTGTGCCTTTCCTGGGGCTCTGCAGCTTGGTGACTGGAAGTTGAAAAGGATCTTATTACACAGAAAGGAGCAATTGTCCATCCAAAGTTAGGGGAGTAGTTTGCTATGTATTAGGTTGATGTGAAAGTAATTGTGGGTTTTGGTACTACTTTTAACTGCAAAAACTGCAAATACTTTTGCACCAGCCTAATACATAAAAATGAGAACAATTCAGCTGTCAGGAAGGACTTTCTTTCCAGGTAGCTGGCCAGACCTTGTCCTCACTCACTAGTTGATCTGTGCTGGGCAGCAGCTGGTCCCCTGGGCCCTGAGGAGTGTGAAAGCCCTTGGTGGTGCAGCCCTGGGCACCAGATGAATCAATAGAGAAGAAGGCCAGGCTTTCGGTCTGGTCACTTTCTTCTCCAGTCTGTTCTGGGTCATGAGAGAGACCAGAACTGTGGCACAAAGTTCATGAGATACCAGCAAGGAGCTCATTGGCTGGAGGAAAATTGTCAAAGCTATTAGGGATGTGATGTGTGTGTGTGTGTGTGTGTGATGTATGTGTGCCTGTGAGGGAATGCTTGTAATATTAGTGACTTTTATTTTAGGGTGATGGAATGTATCAAAAACATTTTCTTTGCTCTTTCTTCTTACACACGGATAGACTCATGGATGCGCACTCTCTTACATATTCTCTGTCAAGAAAACCGTTCTTCTTTCTGTATGTCAATCAAATGAGGCCTTCCAGTGTCTCTAATTCAATATCTTATTTCCCTTAAGACCCGGAAGAGAAAGCTCTGATATACCCTTTGGAGCATAAGAGGATGCAGAGAAATTTGCAGCAGCTTCCTCCTCTGCCATCTCTTCTCCCACAATGACCCTCCAAGGAGCCATGAAAGAGAAGAGCATGAAGCAGTCTGATGAGCTGAGAGCCGAATGCAGAGTTCACCCTGGAGTCAGGCCAGGCAAGCTAAATAGCTAAATGGCTGAAGCTCTCCCTGGGCAACTTAGGCTTGTGGTGAGAGGGTGGCAAGGTGAGGGACAGTTGAAGCTGCTTCATCCCAGGAGAAAGTCCTGCAGACAGGGCAACATAGTGGCACCTGCAGAAATGGGCTTCTGTGCCACCATCCTCCACTCTTGGCCTTTACGTGACATTCTGAATCTCCCTTTCCCCTGCCAGAGTCCAGCAAAATAGTTCTCAGGAAATCAATAATTTCCAACCTGCTAAAAATGTAAGCCAATCTATTATCTCTCCCAGGGTTATTTGCATTGTAAGCCTTAGCCCCAATTACTAAACAAAAGCCATTTCGCCTTCTAAAGGAACAACACACATCAGCTCAGAGACAGGAGAGAAATTGCAGGAGCAAGAGTATCTTTTGGACTTTAGAACTTTAGATTACTTCCAACTCCAGTCCCACTCAGAAGAGGACTAGGATGATGCTTCCAAGGTTTGGCCTTTCAAGTTGGGAACCTCGCCTCCGATTGCCATTAACAGTACCTGAAATTGTCATCATTTATCTCTTAAGGTTAAAGCATTTCCTTAACCTTCTCATTACTCTTCTCATAATTCTTTAAACTTAACTCATTCTGTAAAGCCAGTTTCCAGAACCATTACCTTGAAAAGCAGCAATTCAGTGCTTGGACAAAAGACCACTCATTTTCACATTGTAGACATCTCAGACCTGAATGGGACACCAAACAAGCTAATTTCAATGGGCAGAAGGGGAAAGAGGTTTAAATCGAAAGCCAGGAAGTCCTGAGTCCATGAAGAGGTACATGGACCCTTATCCTTTACATCCCCATCTGTAAAATAAAATACCATCTGTTTTTCACAGAGCTGTTGTGAGACTCAAGAGAGAAAGTGCATGTGAAAGAATTTTTGAAATGGTAAGTCCCATAAAAAATGTAGGCTGTGGTAATACTTTGTGAGATGTAACTCCTTCCTTGTGCTGATTGGGCCTGAGGCACTGGGCCTGCAATTCAGGTACTTGCCACTAGAGGGACAGTGTTGTCTATTAGCCTGCAAAAATCCTGTGTAGCCCACACTTCCTTTGGCACTTCCTGCTGATGTTTAACAGCAGTTGTCTAGATGTTTCCATGCGTGCTGGGACCCCAGGCTTGGCTAACAGCTCCTTCACAGTAAGTATGAACTTCATTTGCTCCACACCAGGTACTTGGTATTAAGTCTATGTTTCTTCTTAGAACCTTCTACTCCCTGAAAGTGGTTAAGGAAACCAAGAGTAAATGTTTTTAATAAGTCAAGACTGGACTCTTTCTGGACTCAGTGTCACTCTGACAAATCAAGTTTACTCACATCCTGAAAATCAGGCTGCTAGTGCCATCCTGCTAATGTTTTGACAAAGCCAGACTTTTCTTTGTTAGGTGAGCATGTAATAGGCTGGACTTTCTTTAAGCTTTTCCCGAGTGCATCCAAAATAGCCCAGTCTGCAGCGGTTAGTGCCAAAATGCAACATCACAGGTCACCGCATCCCCTATCTATTTGCCAACACTTGTGTCTCGTTTTGGAAGATAAAAATTGTTAATGTGAAACAGGCAATAAGCCCTGAAACCCATCCCTCTTGAGGTTTGGCTTTAATGGCAGAAAATGAGGAGCAACTTTTAAACCAATTGATGGGATGCAGGACTCAGAAAACCTTGGGAGTTGCTGGAGTCACGGGGTTAGATCCCAACTCAGACACATGCAAGAGATATTCCAGCTCCTCCTTTCTCTGACTTTGACACCAGCTTTGGGTACTAAGAAAATTCAATGATCTTTTACTCTATTTTCATTTTCCTTCTTTACTTCATTTCTATGCTTCCCTGTCTCCAGAGAGTTGGGGATGGGGTGCCATTCCTCCTGTAGTTTCATTCCTACCTGAATACTGGGTTCGGAAGATGGACTCCTGAAGTCTGTGCAAAGGTTAGACTCATTTAGAGTGGCAACCAGGTGCTGGTCTTCTAAAAGATGCCCTTTGGGTAGGAGCTGAATGTGAAGCTGAGGTCTGTGGGGCTAAGCTGAAGACTCCCTCATCAGGAAAGCTCTGCCTGTAGTCCTAGATGTTTGCTGCTTGTCTGTAGAGCAGAGGTGGAGACCCTTTTCCTAAGAAGGGAAACCAAGCAGTACTTTGCCTCTGGTTTCTTTCAGAATAGACAAGGTCCCAGACCTATGGGCATTCAGCCACAGGCTATGTGTTGCCCCTTAATGGGCCTCCTAAAGTCTCCCTCTAACTTCCAGGGAGGCGTCCTTGGAAGAATCAGATCCACAGTGGACATTGGGGTAAGGGAAGGCAAACATTCCGTTTTAGGGCAGTCACAAAATAAAGCCCAGTTGCTCCAGGATCTGTCTTTCTGTGCAGGCAGTCAGCACCAGCCACAGATGTCCAACAAAAGAGTGTCAAAGCTTCATCAACCGTTTGTATCTTAATAAAGTTCAGGAACTAAGATACTAAAAGAATGACACCCAGTACTAGGGGATAAGCGAAAAGAGAACTGGAGGCTGAGATGTAAGATCTTTTGCAGAAATCACTAATTTATTTATTTATTTGTTTATATATGTATATATGTATATATGCACCTCCTTGTTCCAAACTGAATTGCTTCACTTATTTATTCAAATATTTCTTGAGCATCTGCTGACATTGTAAGCAAAACCAGACACAAACATTACCCTAGTGGAGTTTACAGTCTTGTGGGGGGAACAAATATTAACACCAAATCACACAAATAGCACAGTGATAATAAACTGATAGGCACAGTGGAGGAAATGCAGTGATCCACAGAAGTGTGGCGTGTGGGATTCAGTGTGCAGTGTGCTAATGAGAGTGGATGGTTACATTTTTAAGGATGCTGTGGGTCTTTAAATGCAGACACTATTGAAAATTAAATTATAGTCCAGGCACGGTGGCTTACAACTGTAATCCCAGCACTTTGGGAGACCGAGATGGGCTGGTCAGGAGTTTGAGACCAGCCTGGCCAACAAGGTGAAACCTGATCTTTACTAAAAATACAACAACAACAAAAAAATACACGCATTAACTAGGCATGGTGGCGTGCACCTGTAGTCCCAGCTACTCTGGAGGCTGAGGCACAAGAATCACTTGAACCCAGGAGGCGGAGATTGCCGTGAGCCAAGATCACACCACTGCACTCCAGCGTGGGTGACAGAGCAAGACTCCATCTCAAAAAAATATATATTAAATTATACATACTAAAAATCACACAATTTATATTAAAATGAGATACATGTTTTAAACCCATTACTTTCTAATTATTTTACATTTTACTATTATCTATGCTTTTGAGGTTATTTATATTTTTTATGCCTTCATGTTGGAAATACTATAGAATGATGTGTTAGTATGTCTCTCTTCCTACCTCTGTTGGACATCATGTTGATAGTTTAAAATTGGCCATGGTGGGAGTATTTATACCACAGATATGAGCAAACACTACAGATTAGGGGCTTTTGTTGTCCCAGACATCTGACTGTTAAACATTTTCCAGCACATCACTGCATGAGGCTGTGTGGCAGGAAGGGGTGACCTAACCTGAAGATAGTAGGTGTGTAGAGACGAACACGGGAAGTGTAGCAAATGCTGCTAGTTGTCCACCCTCACTCATCCTCAGCTTGCCCTTAAAACAGCCACAGTTTTGTTCAGGCTGGCAATTTGCCCAGCTACGAAACCACATATCCTAGCCTCCCTTGGAGCTTGAGGTTGAAGCCACATGACCCAGCCCTGGCCAATGAGATGGATGTGGAATCTGCTGCAAATTTCTAGGAAGAGTTTTGCTTCTTGACATGGGCACCTCTCCTTTCTCCTTATTCTTTCCTTCTTGTTCCTGCCTGGACTGCTGGCAGGAGGTGGAACAGCCATCTTGTGACCAGGAAGGGACCTTGAAGGTGGAATCATGCCAAGAGCAACAGCCAGGCAGAGACAGGAGGAGCTAGGGCAGGGATGATTATGGAGCTGGCAGCCTACCCGAACTGCCCACCTCTGGGCCTCTTCTTAGGTGGAAAATAAACTCCTATTTGGTTAAACTACTCAGATGGGTTTCTTCACATGCTGCCAAATGCAATCCTTTATTCAGTAGACTTTCCTGAAGAAGTGATGTTTGTGCTGAGTTGATGGGAAGAGGCAAGAATTAAGCGTGAACTAAATGGGGCATTTATTTTGTGCCAAGTGAGCAGGCTTACTGTTACCCAGCTCTCAGGTGTGCATGCCTGAGTTCTTGACTTCTCCCTGCAAAACATGCCTGGAATTGGCCAGGCATGAAAGAAAGGGAAGACCATGATGGGGTTGCCGAGGCAGTAGCAGTTTTGTTTTGTCCCTGGCGGATTCATGTCGTGGGTTAATTGGCAGTGGTGGTGGGTCCCTATACAAGAGGCTGGAAGGTGAATTCAGGCTGGAACCAGCCAATTGAGGCAGCAGTAAACTGCAATCTCTCTTTCTCCCTTTCCCTACCCTGGTCCACAACAGCTTTCAAATCTTTCCAAATCCTCACCCCCGGACACACTAGCCAGCCCTTTCCTGCCTGCTAAGAAGCTGCTTTTCCTAGGAAGGGGCCTTTTGAATTCAAGTACAGAAAAATCTTCACATTAAAAAAAGAAAAAAGCCTTCAACCGGTTGCTAGGGTTTTGTGTATCCTGCTTTACGGAGCTTTCTCCTATGAAAGAGACTCGTCGCTATGGAAACTGCCACGTCACAGGGCTTCTGTACAGCAGCGTCTGAGACTTAGGCTGCCTCTTCCAGAACAGGTTTTATATCAGCGCCCCTCTCACAGAAGTGTGTGCCTGGGACTGGGGAGGGAGAGGACCCTGGAATTGTCAGTGGCTTTAAATAACTCTCCCTCCCTTTCTTTCCTGCTCCCCACTTCTCTCTCCGTCCTGCCCCTCCTCCATCTCGTCTTTCTCCTCCCTCTTCATTGCAAACAGAATGCAAAAGCAACTGCAATAATACAGAACATTTCTCTGTATGTCCACACTTCTTCTTAGCCATGGAAAGATGACATTGCTACCACACCCATGCACACACACATGCACACACTCAGTTCCGGTAAGAAAAATGGCAGCTTGGAAGGGACTCATTTGATGGAACACTCAGGAATTCCATGTTTATGAGGACTCAAGGCTAACTCAAGCCAGTCTCCCCAAAGTCCTTGAGTCAAGCCAAGTCACACTGAGGCAGTTGGAGGTGTGGGGGACCCTCTTCCTTTCTTAAAGAGACATGCAAGGTCACGCATCTATCCTCTAGGCAAAGCTATCATCTTCCCACATTAAAATACAGGTAGCCTTTGCCTTTCAAATAGGGTGATCATGTAGTTTATCATCCCAAGTAGGACATCTACAAGAGGAGCTCTTAGTAATTATACTAGGATGATGTCGTATACCAGGATTGTCTGGGCAAATAAGGACGTTTGTCTGATCCACTTGTAACTTGTAAACACATGCTTGACAAACAATGCATGAGAGAAAATGGCTTCCTGCACCTCATCTTCTCTGAAGAGCTCACTACTCCTGAAAATTGAGACATTTGGGGGATTGGAAGTTTTTGAATAACATGGGGGTTCAGAAGAGAAGAAAGAAATGAGTTGAAGGGTTAGCAGATTTTCAAGAAGATTCTTGTATACATAATACTTCATACATGCGTATCTGAAGAATAAATACCCACTCCCAATACAGGAGAGTGGACATTTCCCCACACCCTCACCAACACATGTCTTCTTCAATCTTACAAGCCACAGTCTCTCTAATGTTCTTATAGAACGAAGTCATTCCTCTTATGTCTGGCTCCACCTGCTTTGCACACAGCCAGACTTATCTCCTCAAAAACTCAGTGCTGGCATGATGAAGACAAGCACAGTGACTTTAGGTCACCTTATGCCTCTGTGTGAGGAAAGTGCCAGAGCCACAAGACAGCAGGAGCTGGCTTCTTCCTAATGTGCTATAAAATCCCATAAGGCAAATCCCCCCACTACTTCTCTTTTTCAGAAGTTCCAGCCTGTTCATGCTTGTTAATTTTCCCAAACAAACGTTAGCATCAGCTAATCCCTTCACAGTTTTTTTTTTTTTTTTTTTTTTAATCCAAGTATCATCTTGAAGTATTTAACATAAAAGTTCACTTAGGGAGAAATGACACCTTTATGTTGTCTTCCTGTTACTCACATAAGAAATGCTTTATCTTTTCATTGTTTAAATCTCCTTTCGTGTCAGAGTTTTGTTTTTGTTTTTGTTTGTTCGTTTGTTTTGTAATACAGAGCCTTGAACCACAACTCCAGAAAATCTGATTTCATATCTTTGGAGCTGGGCCAGGGAAAAGAGCATCAGATGGACAGCAAAACAGGCCCAAGGGCTTGAAAGACAACCTTAGCACACTGTATTTCACATCGTTGCCTGCACACTGCCTCAGATCTTCAAATTAGAAGGCAAATATTTTTCTAACTCACCCTTTTTCTAAATTATCAATAATTGTGGGTAAAACAGCCTTTTATGTGCTACACCAGGAATGTGGCCAAGTGTGTTGCTGTGAAAAGCGGCAAGGTTAGCCTGGAGGACACGGGTTAGAGCAGGAAGAGGGGAGGAGGAGGGAGATGCCATTTTTGGAAAAGTCTGGGCTTTGGTTTCCCACCAGTGAATTTCATTTAAATTAAAAAAGCACTCCACATATGTATTGCTATGACAATACTGAGTCTCTTGCTCCGAGTTTCTTAGTATGTGTCAAACCGGAGTCAACCCTACTGCCCAAAATTGTTGTGAGGCTCAAATGAAACCACATATCCATTAACGTTGGAGCAACTGTACCATATCCCCGAACTGTAAAATGTTTAAAAAGTGAAATGTCACTATTAACACTTTTTTTTTATCATGGGAAATTATATTTTGAGTTACAAACATGTGACCTGCAGCTTTTGAAATCCAACCTGCCCTTGAGTTTGGGATTCTTGCAGATGGCAAGAGTTCATGCCTACGTTCCCCATGTGCTTTCAGAAAGAAAAGCAGTCAGGTGAGGTATCTTTAAGGATCAGCCAGCTCTCTTTAAAAGGTAATGAGGTATTCTGTGCTGGGCGCGGTGGTTCACACCTGTAATCCCAGCACTTTGGGAGGCTGAGGCGGGCGGATCACCTGAGGTCCAAAGTTCGAGACCAGCCTGAGAAACATGGAGAAACCCCGTCTCTACTAAAAATACAAAATTAGCTGGGCATGGTGGTGCATGCCTATAATCCGAGCTACTCAGGGAGGCTGAAGCAGGAGAATCGCTTGAACCTGGGAGCCAGAGGTTGTGGTGAGCTGAGATCACGCCATTGCACTCCAGCCTGGGCAACAAGAGGGAAACTCCATCTCGAGGAAAAAAACAAAAACAAAAGCAAAAAAACAAAAAACAAAAAGAGGTGTTCTCTTCTCTTCCACGTCCCCTCTTGTCTCACTTCGTGGGTTTCAGGATTTTTTTTTTTTAATATCTTATTTGTAAAGGGTCCTTAATGCTATTCCTCATCTCTTCTTTCCTTTTTGATACATCTCTTGCCTTGTCTCTCTTTTCTCAAAAATATAGAATTGTCCTTTATTTTCACTTAAAGAGAATCGCTTCCACAATGATAAATTAGTTCACATGTTTTTGGAAGTCCCAACAGCACGATGTAACGGAAGGGTTCACATTCTTCAATTCCTCAATCCCAACCTTGGGCAACAGTCTCAGGATAGCAACTCAAAAGAAGAAAAAGAAGACGAACACTACATGGAAAAAGATAATTACAGAAAAATGCTGGAAAATGTCCAAAGATGGGGTCAAATCAATTAGTGCTGAATTTATAAGAGAAAATAACACACAACTTTAAGGAAGAAAAGTGGAGACTGTGTAGAAATGTTTATGCATTGCTTGTGATAGGTGAAAAATTAAGAATACAAAACAATATCCACATTAGGACTAAAATTACATAAAATTATGCTCATAAATAGAAATGATCAGAAGAGGACTGAGAGGGGAGACAAGGCACAGTCTCTGCTTTAATAATACAGAGTGCACAGAAAACGAAGATCCTCTCGAGGGCTCCCACTGAGCGGCTCACCCTTTCTTCCTCGTTTCCCAGACAATTCAAAAATACTGCAAGAAAAATTGAGGGTTTTGCATCAAATAACATTGAAACATTTATTTGCTAAAAACCAAGTGTGAATTTTTGACATCTTCCCAATTGCTACTCTAACCACCAGCTGCCAGTAGAACAGAATCGTTCTGTGGCTTCCTATAAACATTGTACAGGTGTCATTAAATAAGGGTCTTGTTATAATGTAAAACAATGGCAACTTTACTTTCTTAGAGCAGGACCCTTCCCCAGGCTCGGAAGTCAGCGTGAGGCTGCGGCACAGCCCTCACCTGTGTACTTACAACTTGTTTATTAAAATCTTCTTTTATTACAATGTCATTAACAATGTTCCCAAATTTTTGCAAACACAGGGACTCAAACCACATCATAAATTAAAAGCAGGAACAGACTGTACCAGTTTGCTGGCGCTCAAACGTAATTAGCTTATTGGGCCATAAACCCAACTTTTAAAATTATAAGTAAATAATTTTAAGTTGGAATAAAACCTATTTAATAATCAAGTAAGTCTAGGACAGAAACCCTGAAATATTCTATGAAGAGCAGGGATGCATTATCCTATTCGAGTTTGTACTCTCACATCATTTATATATTTTTCCTAACGACTTTGTGAATTCACATTTGTTCTGTTACAGGTTGGGGAATGCATATTATGTATTTGTTTAAATACTTTATGTAAATAAACTCATTTAATTATCACAAATAACCCAGGTAGAACTATTATCCCCATGTGGCAGATACGTAAATTGAGGCCCAGAGAGGCCACACTACTAGTAAGTGACTAAGCTGGGAGTCAAACTGGGCTGTCCAGCCCTCAAGTGTGTGTTCACAGAGAAGCCACCTGTAGCGAATCAGTGTTATTACTTTTGACTTAATAGTGCCCTGGTGCAGGTGTCCAGGGAAGGGTTCCAGAAGAGGAGGGTGACACTGCTAGGATGAAACATGCAAGGTGGAGAGCCAGAGGAACTGGAGGTGGACAGCCTGGGAAGGACATTGAAGCCACTGGGATTTCAGTTTCCTTGCTCCTAAGCAAAATGCTTGCCCAGCTGGGCTCAGACTGGTGGTGAAGACAAACTTTGTGAAAATGTTTACTAAGTTGTAAACTCCGCGTATATCACGCATTATTTTTTCCCAAAGTTAAAATGTCTAAACACCTGACTTGCAATGGAAATGCTGCTAAAACATATCACACACTTCGCCGCCTTCTCTAGGGTGTACAGTTCTCTTGACTCAGTTTCACGTTGTAGTTAAAGAGCTATTTGTCCTATGCTGAAGCCCACTAGTTCTTCTGTCGATTCTTTGTTTTTCTTGCTCATCAGCCTGCATGCGAGAGGATAAACACGGCAGGGCGGAGCTGGGAGTTGCGTTTCCTTTCTACCTGCTGTCTTCCCTGTCAGGCTCCCTCCTCTAAAATGACTATCCCTAATCTACCATGGACTTGGAAATAATGAAACAAGCTTGTCAGAATCATGCCTCAGGTAAGAGAGTGAGTGGCTTCCAGGTGAGAGCCGCATCATCCTCTTCTGACTATAGCTCATGAACATCATCATTTAGACTAAGGTATTTGACAGCTCGGAGGCTTTTCCTGCTGAACTGCCCTGTGCCAAAGGTCGATATAAAGGACTCCAGGCCAGTGAGGTGAAATATGCCTAGTCTAAATTTATACTGAGTGTGTGGATTTTTGCAAAATTATTTAAAAGTCTTAATAATCAACTCCTGACTGACCTACTGCCTGGGTTGAGAATTCTGAATATCAGAAGACAATTTTTGGCATCACAGCACATCCCTTGAGCACTGCCTCCTCCCTTCTGTGAGGGTTCTGATATTCTTACAGTGGAATATTACAGAGCAGTTAAAAGATCCACATGTATCAACATAGTTATATTTCAAAACCATAATTTGAGCAAAATAGCAAGTTGAAGATTAATAAAAGCAAGTTGTAGTATAATGTCATTTAATAAACGAAGTTATACAAGCAATATCATATTTTGTTTATAGACACATACATTGATAGTAAAAGATAAAGAAATGCATGGGAACAGTAAGCACAAAAATCACCAAATTTAGGACATTTGTTAGCTCTGGTGAATAAGAAGAAAAATTATATGTCAATTTTTTTTTTTGCCTGAACTGGGTGTAACGTATGAATGGTAAGCAAAAAATATTTCATTATTTTCTAAGTGAAGAAGAATAGGAAAAACACATCAAAATATTTATAGCAGTTAATTATGGGGGATAGGATTTTAGGTGAGATTCCTCTACTTTAAAAAATTTCCCCCAATTTGTCTATGATATTTGTCTTATGACAGAAGGACATTGATATATAAGAAGAAAGTCTGAAAAATTCTTAAATCAGGCACAAAATCTTTTTTCCTATGCTGAGGTGCTAAGCTTAATAGTATACACACACACACTCATATACATACACATACCATATATGGAGTATGTATATATACACTATATACTGTATACGTATATGTACAAACATATGATATATAATATAGAGAGAGAGTCACACTGGCTATACACTTCTTACTAAGATGTAAATGACTGATACATATCTTAGAAGCAACTGCAGCAGAGAAAGGAAGAAAAAGAGCAAGAAAACATTGAGTGCCTGGAAAGGTTATGAGCATGTTTGGGGTCAGGGAAGGGATGGAGGGTAGGAGGTGAAGTGAAAAGAAAAATCACAAACAGCGATCACAGTTAGGAGAAAACTGGAGACCCCAAGGTAAAGTGAATGCTGCTCCATGTGACTGGCAAGCCCAGTGAGTCCCACTCATGAGGGCAGGGCTTGTGATCTGTACAGTCATGGAGGCTTCCTGCTCTGTTCCCCTGGATAGTATCCCTTTGCAGTGAAGAAACAGAGGCCTGCGTTTGCTGGGTTGCTGTCCCTTCTCTCCCAGGATAAGGACAAGGTTGAGAACAGGCTGGTTCATGTCTGAACTCTGCTTGCTGCCCAGCCTGCCTCAGGCCTGTGGCATCTCACCAGGATCTGTTGCCCTGGAATCCTTCGGAAGAAACGTCTGTTCTACCCTGATCACTGTCAACAGCGGTGATTTTTAATTAATGGAAGCGGATGCATTTCTTTAATACATACAGAAGTAAAAGATTGATTTATGTCTTTTGCACATGCATAGGGATAGCTTAATTTAATGGAGCTGAAATGGGGTGGGGAGAGGGTCTTAGTGAGACCCATCTGGCCCAGCTCCTGTGTGGTATGGATCACTTCCCACTCACGACAGAGATGCTAATGTGAGAGCTACTTTCAAACACCATAGGATGCGGTGTAATTACACTGCTCATAAAAGAATTCCAAACTGGGCTCTGTTTTGAGTTTGATGGAACGTAATGAGAAATCTCTGTGGCAGATGACATTCTTCTTTCAATTAATGGCTTACTTGCTCAAATCATCCCCAAAACCATTAGGTACTAATTAGAGAGATTTATGGCTTCTGAAAGGACCTAAACCAAACATTCTTCAACTAGAAAGTGCAGTAAAGCTATCTCCTTTGAGGACTTCCCAGAGGTCATGTATTTAAGTGAAATGTGAGTAGACAAAAGAATTTTCTAGAACACTTTCCATGCAGATTTGAAAGTCAAATCGCCCAAATGCAAATCTCATTAGACCAGTTCACGGTGTTTCATTCATTCCTTCTATCTTTCAGCCATTCATTCATAAAAATCACCCAACAGACATTTATGGAACATTATTAGGAGCAAGATGTAGGGCTTGGCTGTGTTAAACTGAAAGGATGAATCGAAAGGGAAATCTCTCATAAGAGACTCTGCATGTTGGAAAGAGACAGAAGTTAGAAATCCTTAATTTAAGTTTAAGCTTTCCCACTTGTTAGTTATGTGACTGTGGGCAAATCACTTAACCTCTCTGAGACTCAAAGTCCTCAAAATGAGGATAAATAATTCCTGCCTTTCAAATATCATAGAATTGCACTGAGTAAAATAATGTATATGAAATCTGGCCATAAAGTGTGGCATAAACGTAAGAAGCTATTGATATTAAAATACTTATTGCCCAGGAGGGGAGATTTAAAGCACCCAGAAATACCCATCATCCAGGGTGCCAACCATTAATAATGAGATTCTAAAAATATTATTAGGTATAGAATTTATTTGAGTACAAAACTTTAGAATAGTCACCTGGGAAACACTGACTCCAAAGGGATGGAGTCAGTGCTCCAAAGTGGGGAAGCTAAGGTGTCACTGGCATAGGCAGAAACAGTTTTAGCAGAGTTGAATCATTTTACATAGAAGGCCAATGCGTACGTTACAGCTATTTGGTTAGTACACTGTGCTACACTCCAAGGACGACTGCTGTAAAGAGGAGTAATGTTTGGAGGGAGTCATCTCTGTTCCTAATCATTTATAGGAAAAGAAAAGAGAGAAATTGCAACTGCATGCTATGTGACTCAGGCTACATAGCCACATTCCTCTTAAGGCTCAGAATAAAGTTTCAGCAGCTTTAGGTTTGAATTAATTTCACAAAGACAAAAAAAAAAAAAAACCAATGCTATTTTGATAGAGACACAAATTTACTTATTGGTTCCAAATATCTATTGAGCTCTAACATCGCCAGATGATGTGCTCAAATGAAGTGTAAAGGGGTTTAGATGAGGAAGAATTATCTATGGGTTCTTTAAATCCTCCCCACCCCCACTACAATTATTCCCCAGATCTTGCAGAATCCTTATGATGATCAGTGTGGCTCTCATTTTTTCAACTACTAAATAAAACTCACTGTGCATAGATTGATTTCCTTTCATTACAAGGATCTTATTATTTGTTCTGAAAATAATCTTATCCCAGCCTCTCTCTGCCCTGCCTCCTGCTTTCTCTCACTTGAAGATGAGAAATTGAGGCAATGGACAAATTTGGAGGCACACAGACCTGCCAGGTCTCTTCCTGGTCCAAGCAGGGAGAACCAGGAAAGTTGCGTAACATCTCTGTCTTGGTGATCCCTGTGCAGTGGGGGAAACTACAACAGCCCTACAGTGTCTTATATAGGGCTGAGAGCAGCTTATGTAAAGCTTCTGGCATACTGAACATGCTGAGCAATTGCAGCCATTATGCTTGTAACAAAGGCCATTTAAATCCATCTGCCTCGCTTCCTCCATTCGTGTAATGACTCAGGTTTTGATAGAGGATTTGGTTTAACTGAGTCATGTGGGTTTTTTTCATTTATTGATTTGGAACAATAAGTATGGTTTAATTTTTTTTCAGTAGACTTTAAGCCAGTTATTCAAGAGCTATAGACATGAGAAAACAGATATAAATAGGTAAAGCAGTTGCTTCTTCTCTTATGATCCCTAGAACTGCAGAACCACAGAGTCCCGTTTCTTTTGAATCCATTTTTAGCCCCAGTTTTTTTCTCAACAATTTCCCATATGGCATGGTTTATGCATCTTCTGCCAAAGGCAGGGGATGTCACCTTTTTGGTTTGGCCACTCTCACTTCAATAATTCAGTTAACAATTACGTCTTACTTTTAAGCACATAATGAGAAGGGAATGGCAAATCACCTAGCTGTAAAACATGAAATACTTTGATTTAATACAACACCTTTCCTTCCATAGTAGTTCAAATACTTGTTTCAGTTGTCATAGTAATAGAAACAGGTGTTTGTTTTGTTTTCTACCTGCGATGTAAAAAATGCTTTACAAAGACAAACTCAAATCTGCTGAATTGATGCTATAAGAGCAGTGAGCCTTGGGTGGAGGAGGATGCAGGGATAGGCAGTGAAAAGGGCAACGGCCCTGTGACCAGTGAAAAGATGCCCTGTGAATTGGATCCTTGAAAATGACCTTTGATTCCCCTCACAAAAGCACTCAAGGATGTCCTGAGGTTGTTACCAGTCACTCGTACCAGCTGGGGGCAAATAGCCAGAGCCTCAGAGTTGTGGAGTGGAGCCAAGAAGGCAAACCACCCCTCCTCCCAAAATAGTGGAAAGAGTATTTTAAAAGTGTCGGTAGTATTAGCCCCTGGGTGCCTTCATGGGAACTTGGAGGCCAGGGGAGTTTGCTTCTCGGAGGGAGGAGAATGCTTTGTATAGTTGTCTTTTGAGCTTTTACATCATTTACTTCCAGCAAAGGAATTTGTATGCTTACCTGTGTTTGTTGGTCTCTTTCCACCAACTATCACTTCCTTCATGGCATCACCCAACATGTGGAAATATATCTGTGTGATATATTCCTGGAAATCCAACTGCTAGGCCAAGACTAGAACTCTGTTTCTAATAAGGGATGGTAAAAAGTGCAACCAAAATGAAAACTCCTATTCAGCAACTTGGGATTGGGAAAGAAACTCCCATGATAAAACATATTAACCACAGGTCTATACTGTATACCATTCCTGTTAGACAGGGATAGTAAGAAAAATGATAGGACCAGCAGATTCAAATGTATCTGCTTGTTGAATCATTATCCAGGCAATAGGATACATGCATTGAGCAGCCAATCTGTCTGTTCCAGTTTTTACTTTTGGGAGGAAAGATCTGTCCAGTGTGCTGTAGGACCACCCCAAAAGAAGGCTCTTGGGAAGGATCCCCTTGTAAGACTCTATCACCTTAACAAAACACTTCTGAGTTTTGTCAGTATCCTTTGTACTTGGGCCCAGGGACTTCCTAAGCAGCCCAAGATCAACTCAAATTTGCTCACTGGGCTTAGGCTGTTGGGCTTTAGCATCCACAAAATTCCTAGCTAATTATTTATTTCATTTTGAGAGAGTTCAGTTGCTAAACCAGTAAGATCTCTCCATAGCTGGTTACTTCCTGAAGGTACATCATCTTGGCCACCTGTTATGATGACCATATCCTCTTTGCTTACGACAATAAAAGCTGACGTCTGGAACTTGTTCCTCTACATTCTTCTTCATCCAACTAGGGAGCCTAGTAGAAAGTGGTTTGAAGGTATATGAAATCAGGGTGCTCCAACATCTTGGATAGCACTGTTATAATTTTGAAGTTATCAAACTTTCCAAGTCAGGGCACCTACCTTGTTCACAGGAAAGGTGCAAAGCTGATAATTTGATCTATGTAGTTTAGTAAGGCACATGATTAATGTCTCATTCTGGACCTTGGAAATCTTATTTTCTGACCTCGCTTTTTCTCTATCTGCTTTTAGTGAAGTATCCTTGGACTAAAATTGGTCTTTCCTCCTCTACCTTAACTAAGATCACAAGAAATAATCAACATACTTTGACAGCTTTACAATTGACTATCAAATCCCATGAATCTTAGCGACTAATTAGCCTCACTCTCAGTGGGCACGTGCTCAGAATTCCAGAAGGCAAAATCTATATGACTTAGCAAACAGCATTGTTACGCAACACATGGGCCCGAAATCATCTTCCTTCTCAGCCCAATTTTGTCCATTTTTAACACTGTCCTTTCATGGCTCTTTGATTTTATAGATAAATTCTAGAATCAAAATTTTTGTTAAAGTTGCATCAAATTCATAGACTAATTTGGAGAGAATTATTTATTTACATTATTGAGACTTCCTATCTATGTACATGGTATATCTCCCATTTGTTTAGAAATTAAAGGCATAAATCTAGGTCTTTTTTAATAGTTAAACATATTTGTTAATATCTTTTGATAAGTCTTATGTTTTTCCAAAAAGGTCTTGCTCCTTTTCAATGCATTATTTTTTCTTTGTTCATTTCACATAGCTCAGATCACTGAGTATATATGTAGCTGTTATTTTCCTTGTTATTCCTTGTTATTTCCATGTGAATTCCCTAAATTCACATCTAGGCTGAATCAACTACTTCAAGTACAAAAATGATTGTAATAAGAAAAGCTATAGGTCACATTTGAATATGGCATGTGTGGGAGCTCTAGTGACTAGGGTCATCCTATTTAAGACATTTATTCTTTATTCATTTGCCCATTCAATCTCCCCTTTTCTCGTAATACAATTTTAAATAACACATATTTTCAGCCTTTTTAAAAGTCTACTTTACCTCACAGCTCATCATATTAATTAATTAATTCCATGAACATCTGTTAAGTTTTTCCTCATTTACAGAATGAAACTGGAAGCTAGAAGTTTATGGTACATTTTGTGGTGGAATTCAATGATACCTAACAAGAGTACTTTCCCCCTCTGCTTCTACCCCAGAGTGCACATCCTCTGAAATGATTCCTCCTGACTTGTTCAGAAGGAATAGCAGGTTCCCATGTCAAGGTACAAACTTACCCACAGGAATGCTTCTACCACATAGGGAATCACTGGCAAGTTCACTTTATTGAACACTGTCAAGAGAAGTGGATAGAAGAAGCATTTCACAGATTTTCCATGTATGGGCAACAGCCACTGCTTTTTATGGAAAAAGCACTATGAGTTACTATTGTCACCTTTGAGGAGTAACGGGTTACTGAATGAGCCCATGTCACATAAAATGTCAGGCCAAGGACTTAGAGTAAGGGAAACAGTGGCTGAAGGAAGCTATAATTGCTTAGATTGCATGAAACTAAGCTTGGCTAGAGTCAGGGGCAGGTGAGAATTAGAGAAGGCTCCCTTTTCCATTCAACAATGCTGATGTTGATGCCAGCTAGACTGGCCCCATGGTGGAAGCAGAGGCAGGGCAGAAGTTAGGGTGAGGCCTTGCGCCAACCCATATTCTTCCCCCTGCCATCATCCATGCCACTCTTCATGGCCCAGGACCCACAGTGCATGGACTTTTATTTCTCTGAGTATAAGCCCTACCATGTGTCAATTGCTACTACCACTCTCACCTCCCACTAAATAAGAGGGTCTTGTGTCTCATTCTTTGCAGTCTCAAGTCTATCTTTCCTATGTTGTTTTCTAGATACTCCAACAAATTCATCCTTGCCCGTGTATTATGGCTCTGCTCCCTCATTCATTCATTCATTCATTCAACAGGCAGTTACTGATTTCCCCATATGTGTTGCTCTGTACTAGGCTCTGTACATAACAGAGATAAAAGACACAGCCTCCACCTTCAAGGAACTCAAACCAGTGGGGGAAGACTGACAAATAAGCAACTAAATTACAATCAACTCAGTTCCATGCAACACACATTCGCTAAATACCTACCACTCAGGAGACATTTTAATAGGATTGCCTTAACCCAACTGATGACTTTAATTGGGAATTCAGGCAAGATGGAAACTGTGTGAAAAGTGTACATAAAATGCATTGTGAACTACAAATATTCGCTATTACTATGAAGCACACAAGTTGACCAAGTGAAAGTTATTGCTATTGCTTCAGCCTCTCAGCTCTCTAGGCATAGGTAGAGATAGTGAGGAAAATGCAATTTTTACCTGAAGCTCCAGACAACTCCTATCAACAGATGAATGAATGTTTCTCTCCAAAGAGTGCTACCTCTTTTGGCTCTACTGAAGCCCTGGCTGGTGGTGACAGATGGAAGAAAGGTCACCTCCAGAAGTCAGCAAGGGGTTAAATACTCCTACCTTTTTTGTATCCATTTCCCTTGCCCTTGATGGGGGAGAAAGAACACTCCTCCTAGCAGAGACCCCCGCCTTCACCTGGTGGGTGTCCGACTGGAAGCAAAAAGATGGATAAGGAAGGAGTCTCCAGTCCATCAAGGCTAGCTATAAAGTAATTGTTAATGCTTTTTCATGATTTTCTCTGGAAGTCAAGGCGACTGTTGCCCTTGGTGATCCCAGAGAAACTTGAAAGAGATCTGATTTGGACCAATCCTCATCCAATCAAAATTCAGGACCACAAGTTCAATTACTGTCCTCTGCCACTCTGTAGAAAAACTTCTAAATCATGACAGAAAAGAAGAATTTGATCTGACAAGTATAGGAGATTTCACACAAGTTAATAGAACTTTGAATTATGAAGCCACTTGAAAATAGCTTTGGACTAAAGATTTTCTCCATGACAGTTATTCTTATTTTCTTGCATTTCTGAAAATGCCCAGACAGAGCCCAGTTACTTCTCCATACTGAAGTGAAGAATTTTATTTCTAATTTTTGCGCGTGTGACAGGTGGGGGTGGGGGCAGCAAAGAGGAATTTTATTTACCATTTTCTGAGACCTCCTGTGCCACTTTGGGTCATCCAGGAAGCAGATGCCCATCAGAATAAAATAAGCAGAAGGGAAATGTTTGTGAAGGGTCCTGAGACAGAGCAGGAGTAGACAGGGAAACCTTTTAGGACCCCATGCAGAGTTGAGACCTGTGCAAGAAGAGAGGGAAAAAGGAGAACTGGATATGAGGAGGTTTACGGTGCAGTGAAACTGATTAACTCTGAGCCAGGCCAAGAGGAAGCCCCAGAGCAAAGATTTCGTTAGAGGACTCCAAGTTGGGCAGGTACGGCTGGTTCTAGCAGCTTTATCATGCTTGGCCACTGGATAGAAACAACCAATGGAGAGCACGGCCTCAACAGGAATGCTGCATTAGATCCACAGGTGCACAGCTCAAAACTGCCCATGAATTGCTCTCCTTGAAGGTTCTCTTGAAAAGAGATTTGAGTGGAGAACCTCAATGGCTACCACATCCACTCCTTGTGCCACGCACATTCATTTCTCCACGTGTTTTCAGTGAACAACTTCCCTCCTATTCCTGTGGGCTTCTCTTCCTGAGGAGAAGCTGAGGTTAGTTGGTCAAACTCAGTCCCAACTCTGCAGTTGGTCATTGTCTCCCTTCTCCACTGTCCATGCTCAGTGTCACCTCACCAGGCCTTGAGAGCTTGTCCAGTGGTGTGAGTCCAAACTCTCATTCCTAAGTAATCTGAGCCCTCCGTACAACTAGATAAATAATCCTAAAAGGTGCCCAGTTGGCTCCACTGAGTTTCACATATATTCCTCCCTGTTCCCATTGTGTAAAAGTAACCTCACCTCCCCTGCTATCCACGGACAATTTTTCCTACCAAAATGATGACTTCACCTCTCATCTTCTGGTATGTGGACACCAGCAGTCGTAAGTACCCAGGAGGCAACCATAACTTGTAGTTCAATGGGACGCGTGATATATCCCCGCAAGAATGTACCCTCTTTAGAGACTAGAACCTCTAATCCTACAAAGCCCAGTATTGTGGGAGTGTAAAGCACAAAGTCCCTGGATGGCTCACTGGAAGTGATGGCAAGTGGGCCTACTCTTGTTTGCAATCCTTGATTCCTGGATAGTTCAGACCTATTCAGACTGTGTTATGACAGTGAGTGGGACGGTTAGCAAAGCCATGGGGCAAAACTAAATATCGTTGTCTGTTCCATGTAAATGTAAACTGTCTCTGCTCCTTCTTTGTGATTGGAACAAAAAAGAATGCCAAATCAACAGCCACATACCATGTATATGAGAATTTATGAAATTACTGTAGCAAAGATACTACGTTCAACACAGAACTATAATCCAGGCTATTGCTTAATTAAGTTTATGGTAGTCTGTAGCCATTCTTCATGGTCCTTTATGTGTCTTCAGGGGCTAGACTGATGAATTAAATGGAGATGCGATAAGAACCACCATTCATCCCTGCAATCTTTAGGTTTTAAATGGTGGCACCAATGTCCATCATTCATACCTCCCCCACTCTGACCTACTGAAAAAATTTTGAATGCAATATTGTTTTTATTCACTATTTTCTCCAGGAGGCCAAAATCAGAAGGCTTTGGAGGCTTCTACTTGGCCTTCCCCACTGTGCTAGTTCCTACCCACAGGCCAGGGGTTCAATGTGAGAGTTGTTCCAAATATAAAATATAGGTCCCTGTGAACTCATAGTAAGCCAGACTTGCCAGATCTCCATTTATTAGGGATCTATAGAAACATTCTGGGTCTCTGGGTTTCAATGTCAACTCAGACTCTGTGTCCAATACTTCTTTGAAATGTCTAGCCATTCCACTTTCCCAGTATACAGTCATATAAGTAAATGGCCATTGGTCCCTTTGAGGAAGGACTGAGGAAATCATTACAGTGTCTACACACTATGGTATAGCAGGGTCCTTCCTCCTAGGGACCCAGTCACCTCTTTAGTCAATGGGTTTCAGATCAGAAAATTGGCCGAGGGCCAGTAACTGAGCAAGTGATCATGACCTTGTATTGAGGTAACCTACCTCAGCCTCCTTCTCCTCTATTCTTACCTTCTTCTAATGGCATTAAGCAGCACTCTTGGCTTCCTACCTATCTGGCCATATTACATTGACCATCTCCACAATTTCCTGTGTTCAGGCACCTTTGGCTGCCCCGACATTGCCCAGTCATTGTGGTAATGGCAGCCTGTGGCATCCAGTGGTTAATGCTGCCACCTGACCTCTATGACTTTAGGGCTCCATTCCTCCCATTCCTATACATGAGCCCAGCTCTCCGTTGCCACCATGGGTTTCACCAGCACGTTCCTGATGGCCCTAGTGAATGCTGTGTCTTCTGGGCTTTTCTATGCAATACAGTCTTCAAGTGGATTTCTGACCTCACATAAAATATTGATTCCAACATTCTTTCCTCCTCAAGTCTTTTTATTCCTTCCTCTACCAGCCTCTGCTGGGGCAACTCAGGAAAGTTCACTTTGCTCAGTGTTAGCCATTGCTTTCTTTAGGTTGCTGAGAGCCACCTTAGCCAGGCATTGGCCCCATACTGGGGAGTTCTTGCCTGTGTCCTAAGAAAGTGCACCAAGTTCATGAATTCCTGTTAATGCAGTTTTACATTCTGCTCCTCCTGATCAAGCACCCTGAAAATCCGATTTCAAGGGTACTCCCTTTCCTGTGGTGGTACATACTACCTAATTGTTCAGCTCTTTCTGGGTATAATCTCTTCCCTGATTTATCAAGCCCATCATGTCCTCAGTCACAATATGCTGGGATTTAACTCTAGTTATCAGCCTGTTAGCCAGAAGAGGAGGTGTGGGCAGCTATTGAGGGGCACTTGTTGCCTCAGAGGGAAGGGCTTCTTCAGCATCTTCCCACAAGGGGAAGTACCAGCTCTTAATAGAGATGCAGGGAGGGGGGTTGCCTTAGCAAGTTCTGAAAGTGCAGAGGAGTCTACATGACTAAAATTCTTGAGGGCATCCACCAAGGTTCCAGGGTACCAGCTTTTCCCAACCAGCCCTCTGACTAGCATAACAGCCCTGTCTTAACTGAGCAGTTAACCATCTCTGGAGCTCTGGAAAACTGAATCCTGCATCCTCTCTTCAACTTTGATTATCCTCCTACTGCAGTGGATGAGAGGCCTCTGGCTGTCACACTTAGTTCTGAATTGTTCATTAACTGCCCTCTGTTTCTCATTATCCCTCCACGGGGTGTCAATACAATATAGTAATAACTGTCTTTGTAGCCATTGCTCTCCCCAGATATCTAAAATGCCTGAATCACTGCACTGGCAAAGGCATTCTCCTCTATTGGGACATATTTTTCTTGTCACTACCAATGACATCTTCAGCAATTGAGCCACACCACCTTATTCCAGGGACTATCTGCACCCCACGTTTCTCTCAGGATGGCATTCTTTTGCCAGCTGTGTGGTGAGTGAGCTGGACCCCAAACCCCATTCTGTGTACCAGCTATTATCATTTTGAGTCCTTCAAGAGCAACACCAGATGGAACTAGAAGTGCTGGAAATTCACTAGGGAAACATTTGTGAAGGGAAGAAATGGCAGGAGTAGGTGGGGATGGCCGCTAGAACATGATACAAGCCAAAGGAAGCAGCTAAGAAAGGAGGTTGGGTAGGTAAGCCCCAGACTGCAGGACAGATCTGAGAAGGGCTTAGCAAGGCAGATGAGGAGCCCAGAGCAAAGCTGGCCATCACAGGAGGCCTATGTCAAACAGGAATGGCATGGGGCTGGTATCCAGGCGGTACCCAGTCTTGGCTGGTGTCATGGCCAGGGCCACACACAACGCCTCAATGTGAACTCCACTGAAGATCCAAATCTGCAGCTGCTGGAAATTGCCTGCCAGTGGCCCTTCTCCCAACAAGTTCTCTTAAAAGGTTATCTTAATTGGGAACCCCATGTTTGATGCATCTGCCCACAAAAGTGAGAAGCCAGACATCTGGATATCAGACCAGTGGCCAACCTCCAGCAGGACAGAAACTTGGAGAGCTGAATTAGTTCTCCATTGGCTATGGGGAAGAGTTCAAGCCATGGGTGAGGCCTTCCTTGAGACTTTTTTTGGGAGTAAGTTCTATAGCAGCGGTATCTCCTGATTTCCTTTGGCCCTGTTAGAATTCTTACCCCCATAGGTTGAGCTTCTGTATGCAGAACAAGATTTTCTTGTCTGCCCTAAGCAGCTGTAGTTCAGGACCAAACCTGGTGGTTTTGGAAACTCAAGGAAGTATTTTCCTCTGGGCTCAAGGGGAAGTAAATTCAGCCATTAAAAGGACTGGCTTATTGTGATCAAATCTGACCATTCTAAACACCTGATCTTAGACTCTACTTTAATTTTTCTACTAATTGCATCAAATATCCTCTCTGATAGGCTTGTCTTCAAACACTAGAGGTCTAATTTGTTTGATTAAGGAAGCAAACAAAGGAAGACTTAGAAATTGAAAGCAAGTAAACCAACTAAATTCTCCCTAAGAAGAGGCTGATAAGAGGGACCACCCGGGCAATGAGCTCTAAACATCGCTGTGCGGGACATTGGATTTTTCAGGAAGCTCATTTCAAGGAAGTTATAAATACAACCTTCTAGAGGCTAGAGCAAAAGAAAAGCCAGAGTCTGTCATGAGGCAGCAAACAGGGAATGTAAAGCGGCCTAACCAGGCAGCGCCCCAACAGGGCGTGCACGGGCTTTGGAGAGCAGGCACCCCTCTCCTTAGAGGCAGCTGGAAGACTTTGGGCAAGGCAGTTGATGCCTGTAAGCCCCTATTTCCTTACTGATAAAACAAAATAAGAAAAATACCTTTGCTTCTGGTGTATTTAGAGGAATTAAGAAGCAAAACAGCATGGCATAGTTGGTAAGCGTGGGTTCTGGAGTTAGAAGCCCCATCTGTCCCTGAACGGTTCAACTTTGATACAGCCACTGAACCTCTCTAAGTGTCAGTTCCGCTCTTTCAAATGGAGGTGTGGATCCCAGGGTTATGGAGTTGTTGTGATTATTAAGTCCAAAATGCACAGAGAGTATTTAGCACAGGGACATATAGTGGTGCTGCTTCCTGCCTTACACTTCGGTGAGCACCAGCTCCCCTTCCGACTGTGGGCACCGGCATTTCTTCTCCGAGGGTTTTTTCTTGCCACCAGACCAGCTTTGCTGCCTGAGAGGTAGGCCAAACACTCCAAGGAATATATGTCCCCCAAGGAATGGCCCTCAGCCAATGTCTGATGGTAACTGGTGTGTAAATACTCCTGTAACCTTCCCTCTGGAATAGGGTAACTCAGGTGAGAGTGTCATGTTTCTCTAATGGCAACGAACCTTATAATGCACTTTTAATTGGCTGCCTTTTCCTCTCTGTCTTGCTTCCCTACTCCCCTACCATTTTTTTCCTCCATCTCCCAAGTAAAATACCTGCATTTGAATTCTTATCTCAGGGTCTGCTTCTGGGGGCATCTAAGAAAGGCAGTCACACACACACACACACACACACACACACACACACACCCCTAGCTGTGATTATTGTATGAAATGTGTTTTATAAAATACAAACCACTATATGTGTAAATATTAGTACTAATAAAAATATTTGTCAAATTCTCAGTAAAAAAGAAGGCATCCCACAACATCAACTCTAGCAGGTCCAGAAAGAACTTGAAAGCCCTCTTGTTTATTCCTACCAACAGTCTCCACTCTTGCCCATCTCAGTGCCCTGCAGCCCAGCACATTCATACCGTCTGCACCTTGGAACCTGCCCATATAATAGTATATGAGTGAGTAGCTTTCTGAGGCAGACTAGGGCAGAGAAAGAGATGTCTCCATCACAACCTCTTCCCTTCTCAGATCTAATGTCAAGTTTGGACCTAGCTATTCTAGGGAAAACAAAGGGGCCTGGCCACTCCACAAAAGGCTGACAGCTCCCAGGATGCCTGGAGCTGCCCGGAGGTCATTGGGTTTAAACTTCTGTCCCAGCAAGAGGTCTATTTCTTCCTCTACCCTCTTGAAATCTGCCAAGTGTGTTTTGTAAAGCGTACCCTTAATAGGTCAGTGTGAAAACCAGCCTCTGCAGATTGACAAAATCCCAGGTTCTGAGGCTGCCTTGCCGCTGCCTCCCCTGAAGCACCTGCCCAAACCAAGCCAGTCCCGCTGAATCCCATTCCTGTCATGTCACAGAATGAATCCTGTTTTACTTAGAAATGAAATAGGGCCCAGAGGAGTTTTCTTCCAGAGTTCATTTTCAGTTCAGTTAGCACGTCTTGGCCTATGGGGAATCCCAAATGCCAAAACAGCACTTCCCAACCAGGTGGGCTGGCCTGTCTTCACATCCTGAGAGCACCTCCCACCAGGGTAACAAGATGGCTAGTGGGGAGTGGGGAGGAGGTAGGACATCCTGAGCCACTTTTGATCATCAGAGGAACCTGTGATGGCAGAGATTCAATTTAGCATATTGGAATTTAATTTCTACATCTCATGTATAATCTAGAATTAACCTTCCCAAGGGCAGGGATATTTTTGTTTGTGTACGGCTATATTCCCAGCACCTGGAACAATGCCTGACATATAGCAAGCACTCAATATTTTGTTTTCTTTAAAAAAATTAAGCTATATTTTACATGTAATGAAATGCACAAAACTTAAGTGGGTGATGAGTTTTGGCAAATGTATACACCCATCTAATCCAAACCCGAATCAAGATATAGAACATCTCCATCACCTCAAAATATTTTCTAGTGTCCCTTCCCAAGCAATCTTCTTGCTTCATCCTAGAGGCAACTGATGGGTGGATTTTTATCACCTTAGATTATCTTGGACTTTATATAGATGAAATTCATACAGTATGTACCTTTCACGTATGACTTCTTTTGTTCAACTTTATATAGTTCAGATTCATCCATTTTGTTGCAGGTTCCTTTCTTTTTAATGCTAAGCAGATTACATTTATGAATAAATGTATCCTGATTTGTTTATCTATTCTCATGTTAATAGACAGTTGTTTCCTGATTTTGCTGATCATGATTAAAGCGGTTATGAATATTCTTGTACAAGTGCTTTTGCATATGGATTCATATGTGTTTGTTTCTCTGGATAGCTAGGAATGGAATTGCCGGGTTATAGGATAGGTACCTATTTAACCTGATGAAAAAGAGCCAAACAATTTTCTAAAGGGATCATACCAGCAATATATATTCTCACTAACATTTGGTGTTTGTTAACCTTTTTAATTTCGGTTATTCTAGTGGGTGTGAAGCAGAATCTCAGTGTGGTTTTAATTGATATTTCTCTGATAACCAGTAATATCAAACATATTGTTATGGCACACAGATAATTTGGATATCTTCTTCTGTGAAGTGTCTGTTCAACTCTGGTCAATTTTTGTGTTGGGTTGTTTGGTTGTTTATTATTTATGTTAGAGACTTCTTTAATTATTCTGGTTGCAAATACTTCATCAGAAAATAAATAAGTAAGCCTCAGAATTGGAAGAAAGTCAGAGCACAGGTTTTTGATGTTGATGAAGTCCAATTTATAAATTCTTTTCTTAAATGGTTAGTGCTTGTTGTGTCCTGTTTAAAAAATCTTTGCTTATCCCAAGCTCACAAAGATATTCTCCTATGTTTTCCTGAAGAGGCTATATAAGGTTGGCCTTTACATTTAAATCTACAATCCAACTCAAAATTAATTTTTGTGCATGGTCTGAGGTAGCAGTTGAGGTACATTTTTGCTATACAGTTATCCAATTGTTCCAGCATCATTTGTAGAAAAGGCTTCTTTTTCCTTATGGAATCACCATGATGTCTTTAAAGAAGATCAACTGACCACAAATGTATAGATGTATATCTGAACTTTATTCTGTTCCACTGAACTGTCTGCCTGCCCGTGTCTCAATACCATCTTAATTACTATAGCTTTGTATTTACTCATGAAAGTAATGTGTGTAAATGCTCCAACTTTGTAGTTTTTTAATGATTGTTTTTACTACTGTTTACTTTTTATTATGATCTAAATTTTAGTGTCAACTTGATAATTTCTACAAAAAAAAAAACCTACTGGGATTTTAATACTACACCAAATCTCTAGATCAAATTAGGGAGAAACGATAGCTGAACAATATTAAGTATTCTCATCCATGAATATGATGCATCTCTCCAATTCTTTATGTCTTCTTCATATGTTTCAGTGATGTTTTATAGCTGATAGTTTTCAGTATAGAGGTCTTGCACATCTTCTAATAAATTTATTCCTCAGTAATTTATGCTTTATAATGCTGTTATAAATATAAACTTTTATATTTAATGTTCTAGTTTTTATTCCTAATATATAGAAATACAATCTATTTTTATATATTGGCTTTGTATCTTGTGACCTTGCTAAATTCACTTATTAGTTTGAATAGTTTTGGTAGATTCCTCGATTATTTATTCTGCAACCTCTGACAGTTTCACTTCTTTTTTCTAATTCTTTTGTCTCTTACTTTTTTAATCGTTGCTTTTTTCTCTGGCTAAGATCTCCAACACAATGTTGAATGTAAGTGGTTTATTTGAACAGATAATCTTGACTTGTTACTAATCTTAGAGGGGAAACATTCAATATTTTACTTCTATTATATCATGTTCGCTGTTGTTATTTTGTAAATTGCCTTTATCAGATTGAAGGAGTTTGCTTTTATGCCTAATTTGTTAAGAGCTTTTATTTTCATCACGAATTAATGTTGGACTTTGGTCAAATGCTTTTTCTGCATCTATTGAGCCAATTGTATGTTTTCTCCTTGATTCTGTTAATATATGAACTTACTTTTATTGATTTTACTAATATTAAACCAACTTTGACTTCCTGGAACAATGACCCACTTGGTCTTTATGTATTATCCTCAATTGTCGATTCTAATTGCAATATTGGTAAGAATTTTTGCATCTAGGTTTATGAGGAATATTAGTCTGTAATTTTCTTTTCTTTAGTGTCCTTGTCAGATTTAGGTATTATAGTTATGCTGACCTTGTATAATTAGCTGGGAAACATCTCCTTCTCTTCTCCATTCTGACAGTTTGTATAAGATTGATACTGTTTCTTGCATAAATGTTAAATAGAGCTCACTAGTGAAACCATGCAACCTGGAGTGTGTGTGTGTGTTTGTGTGTGTATTTTTTAAATTATGAATTCAAATTCTGTAACAGGTATGTATGGCTATTCAGATTTTATATTTTTTTCTTGTGTTAGTTTTATCTTTCAATAAGTTTGTCTATTTCATCTAAATTACCAAATTTGTTGGCATTAAAATTTGTTCATAAAATTTTCTTATTATTTTTTCAATGACTCTAGAAGCTGTAGTAATGTCCTCTCTCATTCTTTTTTTTTTTTTTTTTTTTTATTTATTTATTTATTTATTTATTTTTTAAAATTTATTTATTATTATTAAACTTCAAGTTGTAGGGTACATGTGCACAACGTGCAGGTTTGCTACATATGTATACTTGTGCCATGTTGGTGTGCTGCACCCATCAACTCGTCATTTACATCAGGTATAACTCCCAATGCAATCCCTCCCCCCTCCCCCCTCCCCATGATAGGCCCCGGTGTGTGATGTTCCCCTTCCCGAGTCCAAGTGATCTCATTGTTCAGTTCCCACCTACGAGTGAGAACATGCGGTGTTTGGTTTTCTGTTCTTGTGATAGTTTGCTAAGAATGATGGTTTCCAGCTGCATCCATGTCCCTACAAAGGACACAAACTCATCCTTTTTTATGGCTGCATAGTATTCCATGGTGTATATGTGCCACATTTTCTTAATCCAATCTGTCACTGATGGACATTTGGGTTGATTCCAAGTTTTTGCTATTGTGAATAGTGCTGCAATAAACATACGTGTGCATGTGTCCTTATAGCAGCATAATTTATAATCCTTTGGGTATATACCCAGTAATGGGATGGCTGGGTCATATGGTACATCTAGTTCTAGATCCTTGAGGAATCGCCATACTGTTTTCCATAATGGTTGAACTAGTTTACACTCCCACCAACAGTGTAAAAGTGTTCCTATTTCTCCACATCCTCTCCAGCACCTGTTGTTTCCTGACTTTTGAATGATCGCCATTCTAACTGGTGTGAGATGGTATCTCATTGTGGTTTTGATTTGCATTTCTCTGATGGCCAGTGATGATGAGCATTTTTTCATGTGTCTGTTGGCTGTATGAATGTCTTCTTTTGAGAAATGTCTGTTCATATCCTTTGCCCACTTTTGGATGGGGTTGTTTGTTTTTTTCTTGTAAATTTGTTTGAGTTCTTTGTAGGTTCTGGATATTAGCCCTTTGTCAGATGAGTAGATTGCAAAAATTTTCTCCCATTCTGTAGGTTGCCTGCTCACTCTGATGGTAGTTTCTTTTGCTGTGCAGAAGCTCTTTAGTTTGATGAGATCCCATTTGTCAATTTTGGCTTTTGTTGCCGTTGCTTTTGGTGTTTTAGACATGAAGTCTTTGCCCATGCCTATGTCCTGAATGGTACTACCTAGGTTTTCCTCTAGGATTTTTATGGTATTAGGTCTAACATTTAAGTCTCTAATCCATCTTGAATTAATTTTCGTATAAGGAGTAAGGAAAGGATCCAGTTTCAGCTTTCTACTTATGGCTAGCCAGTTTTCCCAGCACCATTTATTAAATAGGGAATCCTTTCCCCATTTCTTGTTTCTCTCAGGTTTGTCAAAGATCAGATGGCTGTAGATGTGTGGTATTATTTCTGAGGACTCTGTTGTGTTCCATTGGTCTATATCTCTGTTTTGGTACCAGTACCATGCTGTTTTGGTTACTGTAGCCTTGTAGTATAGTTTGAAGTCAGGTAGCGTGATGCCTCCAGCTTTGTTCTTTTGACTTAGGATTGTCTTGGAGATGTGGGCTCTTTTTTGGTTCCATATGAACTTTAAAGCAGTTTTTTCCAATTCTGTGAAGAAGCTCATTGGTAGCTTGATGGGGATGGCATTGAATCTATAAATTACCTTGGGCAGTATGGCCATTTTCACAATATTGATTCTTCCTATCCATGAGCATGGTATGTTCTTCCATTTGTTTGTGTCCTCTTTGATTTCACTGAGCAGTGGTTTGTAGTTCTCCTTGAAGAGGTCCTTTACATCCCTTGTAAGTTGGATTCCTAGGTATTTTATTCTCTTTGAAGCAATTGTGAATGGAAGTTCATTCCTGATTTGGCTCTCTGTTTGACTGTCACTGGTGTATAAGAATGCTTGTGATTTTTGCACATTAATTTTGTATCCTGAGACTTTGCTGAAGTTGCTGATCAGCTTAAGGAGATTTTGGGCTGAGACAATGGGGTTTTCTAAATATACAATCATGTCGTCTGCAAACAGGGACAATTTGACTTCTTCTTTTCCTAACTGAATCCCCTTGATTTCTTTCTCTTGCCTGATTGCCCTAGCCAGAACTTCCAACACTATGTTGAATAGGAGTGGTGAGAGAGGGCATCCCTGTCTTGTGCCAGTTTTCAAAGGGAATTTTTCCAGTTTTTGCCCATTCAGTATGATATTGGCTGTGGGTTTGTCATAAATAGCTCTTATGATTTTGAGGTACGTTCCATCAATACCGAATTTATTGAGCGTTTTTAGCATGAAGGGCTGTTGAATTTTTTCAAAAGCCTTTTCTGCATCTATTGAGATAATGATGTGGTTCTTGTCTTTGGTTCTGTTTATATGCTGGATTATGTTTATTGATTTGCGAATGTTGAACCAGCCTTGCATCCCAGGGATGAAGCCCACTTGATCATGGTGGATAAGCTTTTTGATGTGCTGCTGAATCCGGTTTGCCAGTATTTTATTGAGGATTTTTGCATCCATGTTCATCAGGGATATTGGTCTAAAATTCTCTTTTTTTGTTGTGTCTCTGCCAGGCTTTGGTATCAGGATGATGTTGGCCTCATAAAATGAGTTAGGGAGGATTCCCTCTTTTTCTATTGATTGGAATAGTTTCAGAAGGAATGGTACCAGCTCCTCCTTGTACCTCTGGTAGAATTCAGCTGTGAATCCATCTGGTCCTGGACTTTTTTTGGTTGGTAGGCTATTAATTATTGCCTCAATTTCAGAGCCTACTATTGGTCTATTCAGGGATTCAACTTCTTCCTGGTTTAGTCTTGGAAGAGTGTAAGTGTCCAGGAAATTATCCATTTCTTCTAGATTTTCCAGTTTATTTGCGTAGAGGTGTTTATAGTATTCTCTGATGGTAGTTTGTATTTCTGTGGGGTCGGTGGTGATATCCCCTTTATCATTTTTAATTGCGTCGATTTGATTCTTCTCTCTTTTCTTCTTTATTAGTCTTGCTAGTGGTCTGTCAATTTTGTTGATCTTTTCAAAAAACCAACTCCTGGATTCATTGATTTTTTGGAGGGTTTTTTGTGTCTCTATCTCCTTCAGTTCCGCTCTGATCTTAGTTATTTCTTGCCTTCTGCTAGCTTTCGAATGTGTTTGCTCTTGCTTCTCTAGTTCTTTTAATTGCGATGTTAGAGTGTCAATTTTAGATCTTTCCTGCTTTCTCTTGTGGGCATTTAGTGCTATAAATTTCCCTCTACACACTGCTTTAAATGTGTCCCAGAGATTCTGGTATGTTGTATCTTTGTTCTCATTGGTTTCAAAGAACATCTTTATTTCTGCCTTCATTTCGTTATGTACCCAGTAGTCATTCAGGAGCAGGTTGTTCAGTTTCCATGTAGTTGAGCGGTTTTGATTGAGTTTCTTAGTCCTGAGTTCTAATTTGATTGCACTGTGGTCTGAGAGACAGTTTGTTATAATTTCTGTTCTTGTACATTTGCTGAGGAGTGCTTTACTTCCAATTACGTGGCCAATTTTGGAGTAAGTACGATGTGGTGCTGAGAAGAATGTATATTCTGTTGATTTGGGGTGGAGAGTTCTATAGATGTCTATTAGGTCTGCTTGCTGCAGAGATGAGTTCAATTCCTGGATATCCTTGTTAACTTTCTGTCTCGTTGATCTGTCTAATGTTGACAGTGGAGTGTTGAAGTCTCCCATTATTATTGTATGGGAGTCTAAGTCTCTTTGTAAGTCTCTAAGGACTTGCTTTATGAATCTGGGTGCTCCTGTATTGGGTGCATATATATTTAGGATAGTTAGCTCTTCCTGTTGAATTGATCCCTTTACCATTATGTAATGGCCTTCTTTGTCTCTTTTGATCTTTGATGGTTTAAAGTCTGTTTTATCAGAGACTAGTATTGCAACCCCCGCTTTTTTGTGTTCTCCATTTGCTTGGTAAATCTTCCTCCATCCCTTTATTTTGAGCCTATGTATGTCTCTGCGTGTGAGATGGGTCTCCTGAATACAGCAGACTGATGGGTCTTGACTCTTTATCCAGTTTGCCAGTCTGTGTCTTTTAATTGGAGCATTTAGTCCATTTACATTTAAGGTTAAGATTGTTATGTGTGAACTTGATCCTGCCATTATGATATTAACTGGTTATTTTGCTCGTTAGTTGATGCAGTTTCTTCCTAGCCTTGATGGTCTTTACATTTTGGCATGTTTTTGCAATGGCTGGTACCGGTTGTTCCTTTCCATGTTTAGTGCTTCCTTCAGGGTCTCTTGTAAGGCAGGCCTAGTGGTGACAAAATCTCTAAGCATTTGCTTATCTGTAAAGGATTTTATTTCTCCTTCACTTATGAAACTTAGTTTGGCTGGATATAAAATTCTGGGTTTAAAATTCTTTTCTTTAAGAATGTTGAATATTGGCCCCCACTCTCTTCTGGCTTGAAGAGTTTCTGCCGAGAGATCTGCTGTTAGTCTGATGGGCTTCCCTTTGTGGGTAACCCGACCTTTCTCTCTGGCTGCCCTTAAGATTTTTTCCTTCATTTCAACTTTGGTGAATCTGGCAATTATGTGTCTTGGAGTTGCTCTTCTCGAGGAGTATCTTTGTGGCGTTCTCTGTATTTCCTGGATTTGAATGTTGGCCTGCCCTACTAGGTTGGGGAAGTTCTCCTGGATGATATCCTGAAGAGTGTTTTCCAACTTGGTTCCATTTTCCCCGTCACTTTCAGGCACCCCAATCAGACGTAGATTTGGTCTTTTTACATAATCCCATACTTCTTGCAGGCTTTGTTCATTTTTTTTTCTTCTTTTTTCTTTTGGTTTCTCTTCTCGCTTCATTTCATTCATTTGATCCTCCATCGCTGACATTCTTTCTTCCAGTTGATCGAGACGGTTACTGAAGCTTGTGCATTTGTCACGTATTTCTCGTGCCATGGTTTTCGTCTCTTTCATTTCGTTTGTGAGCTTCTCTGCATTAATTACTCTAGCCATCAATTCTTCCACTTTTTTTTCAAGATTTTTAGTTTCTTTGCGCTGGGTACGTAATTCCTCCTTTAGCTCTGAGAAATTTGATGGACTGAAGCCTTCTTCTCTCATGTCGTCGAAGTCATTCTCCGTCCAGCTTTGATCCGTTGCTGGCGATGAGCTGCGGGGGAGATGCGCTCTTATTTTTTGAATTTCCAGCTTTTCTGCCCTGCTTTTTCCCCATCTTTGTGGTTTTATCTGCCTCTGGTCTTTGATGATGGTGATGTACTGATGGGGTTTTGGTGTAAGTGTCCTTCCTGTTTGATAGCTTTCCTTCTAACAGTCAGGATCCTCAGCTGTAGGTTATAGCTGTAGGAGATTGCTTGAGGTCCACTCCAGACCCTGTTTGCCTGGGTATCAGCAGCAGAGGCTCAGTTGAAAATGCAGAAATCGCCGGTCTTCTGTGTCGCTCGCGCTGGGAGTTGGAGACTGGAGCTGTTCCTATTCGGCCATCTTGCTCCGCCCCCTCTCATTCTTAATATTGTTGAATTATTCTTTTTTTTTCTTGATCCATCTTCCTCTGAGCTCATCAATTTTGTTAATCTTTTTCAATGAAACAACTTTTGGCTTTGTGGATTTTGCCAATTGTTTGTATTCTTATTATTTTATTGACTTAAACTGTTATATTTATATTTTTATGTTCTATGTATTTTGGTATAATTTGCTCTTTTTTTCCTAACTTTTTTGGTGAACGTTTAGATCCTTGATTTTATATCTTACTTGTTTCCTATTGCAAGCATTTAATGCTACAACTTTTTCTCTAAGGATTTCTACAGTTGCATCCCACAAATTTTGACATGTCGTTCTCTCATTTTCATGCAGTTCAAAGTATTTTTAAATTTTTCTTATGATTTCCTCTTTGACCCTTGGATTATTTACAAAGTGTGTTGCTAAATTTTCAATTAGTTGAGGATTTTCTTAGATATATTTTTTGTTTTTGATTTCTCATTTAATGTGATGAGAGAACATACATACAATCATTTGAAATGCATTCAGATTTGTTTTACATTGCTAAACACATTGTTCCACGGATGCTTGAAAAGAATGCAAACTCTAATCGTAGGGAGAGTGATTCATAAACATGAATTAGATTATATTTGTTGGCTGAGTTATTGAAATCTATTGTATGAGAAGTCAGCAAACTTTCTGTAAAGAGCTAGTCAATATTTTCAGCTTTGTAGGCCACACACTCTCAATAGCAACTATTCATTTCTGCTCCTATAATACAAAACCAGCTACAAACAATACCTAAGTAAATAAGGTAACTAGATTTGGCTGTAGTTTTTAGATGGGTTTAGTTTTAAAACTGCAATTCTATATTGTTGCTGATTTTCAATCTATACATTCTTTCAATTAATGAGAGAGGACTGTTAAAATCTACACTCATAATTGTGGATTTGTTTAGTTTTTAATTTAGTTGTATTGATTTTTAGCTTTATTCCTGTATTGCTTTTGGACTTGATGTTTAATTTGGTCTAATATGAACAAAGTGAAGTCAACGTTTTTATAATTAGTGTTTGTACGGTATAGTTTTTCTGTTCTTCTTTTTCAACTCTTTGTGGCTTTGTATTTAAAGAATATCTCTCATAAACAACATACAAGTGAATCTTTCCTTTTTATTCAATCAAACAATCTCTGTCTTTTAATCGAACCATTTAGTTCATTTATATTTTATTGATATGGTTAGGCTTAATTTGACCAATTCATTGCTTCTTTCTACTTATCGCTTCCTTCTTGACTCCTTTGTTTTCTAAAAATTTTTTTAAAAAATTTAAAACACATTTTAATTTTAAAATATATTTTATTTTACCTCACCTACAGGCTTTTAAGTTATGTATCCTTATTTTATATTGTTAGTGGTTGGTGTAAGAAATATAATGTGTATCCTTAACCTAGTGTATCATGACTTGATATCGTATCACTTCATATGTAATGAAAGACCTTATACAAGGCCAGTTTGGGTTCTCTGAAAAGCAGACACCAAGATGATATTAGATATGCAAAGATTTATTGTGGGAAAAATCTATGAAGGATAAAAGAGGAAGGAGCAGGAGGAAGCGAAGACATCCTTCAGGCTGCAGTGTAGGTTTGACACCTGTAACAGGAGGCAGGAAAGAAATAATTATGTAAGTGGAGTCTCAAATTGCTACAGAGTTCTAAGAAAACCTAGGTCAGGCTGAAGAGGTATTCCTGAACAAATGTTGCCTACTGGATGTGTCTGGCCTTGGGCCAAAAGGGAGACCGCCTATGGTACTCCCCATGATATTCAGTCATTGGCTGGAAGCAGCCAGGGAAAGCATGGTATAGGCATGAAAACTATGGTGGATACAAAGGGGCAATAGCTAGAAATTGTCAGTCAGCTATGCTTCCCACACCTGGGTTTCTTGAAGGAGTCTGAACAGCATACCTCCATGGCTGTCACATACTACCCTTTGTGCTGTATAGTTCTCCCTTCTGTGTATGTTCAAGGAGCAACTTCTTCAGGGTTCCTATGGGCTTCTTGCTTTCAGGAAAAAACTTAGAAGAGAGATACTAGTAGGATAATGACAGCCCCTGCTGCTGCAGTTGGTCATGAAGCTGCAACTGATATATATCATCTCCCTTCTTCACTATCCATTCTAAATTTTCATTATCTTCAGTGAACTGTTTTGTAAATCTTGGTATTTTACCAGTTGGTGTGACCCAAAACTTCATCACTGAGGGGTTTGAGATGTCTCAAGCCAGGTTCACTGCATATATCCGTTCACAGTGAAAACTGAATAAGAGAGTACCAGGAGCTGCCTAAGTGCATCAGCAGACTTCCACATGCATTTTTCTCAGTCCCCATTGTGTAAGAACAGCCCAACCTTCTAATGCTGATAAGGGTCAACTGTCCCTTCCAAGATGGCAATTCCTCTTTTTTTCCTGCTGGACCTTGGACAACGAGTGATCAATGGACCCTAGCAACAGGCATAGCTTGTAGTCAATGGGATATTTCCTCTGAATCCTGGCAAAAGTACCTCCCCTGGGCCTCTGACTTTGCAGGGTTCAGAGTTTTGGGAATGAAAAATATGAAGTTCATCAATGAATCATCCAGTGTAATGTCAAGTAGAACCACTCCTGCTTCCACCACTTGATTCCCAGACACATGTATCCTTCCTATTGGGAACGAGCACCTCATAGAGGTCTCTGATTTAGTGTACACACTGCACCTTAAAGAATGGCACCTTTCCTTACAGAGTGTTGGTTCTAAACTGATGCTTCGATTCTGCTTTCAGCAGATCTTTCCTGTGTTCTATGAGACTGATTGTCAATGTATATTGCAATATGTGATAAAACAATACAACTTATGGATTACATGATGAAGAACCCATTCCCACAAATCCTTTGCTATGAAAGGGGTCGCTTGGATAGCTGCTTGTATGGATTTTCATACCTGCATGTCAGGCATTCTGTAAGCCCTGAATCACAGGGCTGGCTGAAGCTATGCAGACAGGTAAGGCAAATCCAAACCAGAATACATATCCATGTGAGGAAAGCTACTAGCCCTTCTAAGGTGGAGGGATCCTAAAGTGCTTAATTTGCCACTAGTGGCAAGTTGGTCTCCTCTGCGAATAGTGCAATGTTGAAAGCTAAACATTGGTGGCCGCTGTCTGTTTGTACTTTCAGAAGGAGCAAAAGTTAGTTTGGCCTTTGAAGGGAGAGCTCATGCTGTGTTTTCAGCGGTGCTGTCAATAGGCCAGTCCTGTGTTCTGTGAGTCTGCCTGCACTGAATACTGTACACTGTATGGCGTACTATATGACACAACCAGTGGATTCTGTGGTCAAGGGCCCATTCGCACAAATTGTTTGTGGTGAAATGGGTTCCCTGAACAGATGCCTCCGTCTCTGCCACCCTAGCAACTATATTTATAAGCCCATGATTCCAGTGGCTATGATGAGGGCTGGCTAATGTCAACTAACTGAATCATTTTGTTTACTTTATTATTCAATGATTCTTCTGTTGAATGCTTTCTGGTAGGTGTTAAAGTGTGATAGAAAAATCACACATTGTGCCCACTCCCATGTGTCCATCCACAAGCCTCTACTCCACACAGCCTTGTTTCTGATCTTCCAGTTTTTTCCTTCTAGATCTCTGACCATCTAACCAGGTCATCAGACATTACCCAGGAATCTATAAATGTATTTTACATTGGGCTACTTCTCTTTACACTCAAAGTGAATGACCACGGGTTGCAGCTCCACCCCTGGGAATATTTTCCTTTTCACTGAGTTTCAAGTCAGCCCTGAATATGGATGTAACGCAGTACCATCTGTTTTCGTCTTACTTCCTCTTACAAAGTCAACCTAGCTGTACACCAGGTTCAGGCTTTTTCTTCCTGCCTCAGCTGATCATATGACAGCCTCCTGCAGTCATAGGTGTGAGCTGGGAGATGGGTATTGGTGCGACCGTAGTGAGCGACATGGAAGTGTGGATAACCTACTCATGCAGTTAATTTGTGCCCTCTGGTCCTACATAGGTTTAATCCTGTAACATTTCCATCTTACAACAGACCACTCCTGGTCTGGTCCAACTTGGTGATTTGACAGGTTTGATAGATCCCAGATCAGAATGGATAGTTCCAGGTGCAGAGCCATTGTGTTCCAAATAGCCAAGCATTCTCTCTGCCAGGGCCCAGTATCATGCCAAGAGCTGTTTTCCCAGAGACATATAATTCTCTGCTACACATGGCATGACCTTGCTCCAGAACTCCAAAGGCCTGTCTTGTCATTCACCCACACAGCCTCGCCATAACTTTCACACTGCATCTCTTCCCACCACTGATACCACCAACACCATAGCCTCTAACAGGTGTTATATAGCCTGAGCGGTACATGTTAGGGGTTGAATATTTGTGTCTTTTCACCTAGAATTCATATGTTGAAATCCAAACCTCAATGTGATAGATTAGGAGATGGGGTCTTTGGAAGGTAATTAGGTCATGAGAGTAGTAGAGTCCTCATAAATGGGATGAGTGCCCTTATAAAAAAGAGAAACTAGAGCTTTCTCTGACTCCCTTCTCTCTGTAATGTAAGGATACAATGAGAAGAACAGTTATCTGCAAACTAGAAAGCAGGCCCTTATCAGACACCAGATCTACTGGTGCTAAAGCTTGGATTTGCTAGCCTCCAGAACTTTGAGAATTAAATGTATGCTGCTTAAACCACTCAGTCTATGGTAATTTGTTATAGCAGCATGAACTGCCCAAGATAGCAGGGTTGCTTGCACAGCCTGGATCTGCTGCAGAGCTCTTTCCTATACTGGGTGACATACAGAGCTGGCAGCCTTCTGTGCCACCAAGCACATAGGCCAGGACAATATTCCTGCATGCAGGATGTGTTGTCTCTAAAACCTAAAAAAGTGGTTTGCCAGTCACTGTGCTTCCCTCTTTGTGGTAAGGGATGAAAGATGCAATCATTTTTCTTTTACTTTGGTGGATATGTCTTCACACATCTCAGACCATCACACCCCTACAAACTTTACTGAAGTAGCACGTTCTTGAATCATCATAGAGTTTTTCTCCCACTGTCTGGAGCCCATGGATCTTAAATGGACTTCAATATAGTACCTCCTGTTGCTCATTTGTCTCAATCAGCATGATGTAATGGGATAAGATGATGTTTTACAAGATGTTCAGACAGTCTAGATCTCTTTGGAATGTATTATTACAGAGGGCAGGAAAATTAACAGCCCTAGGGCAAAACTATAAATGAATATTCATTGTCTGTTCCAAATAAACATGAACTATATCTAAATGTCTTTTCTGATCAGAAAAGAAAGGAACACATTCACAAAAGCTTTAGCCTTATACCATGTGTCTCAGGCCTCATTTATCAATCTGCTCTTGCAAGGGTACCCAAGTATAGTTCAGCAACTACAGTTAAGGTGCCTATTTATTTGAGCTTGCAGTAGTTTGCTTTCATTTATCAAGATTAATCTGATTTCTGCAGGGCCCAGACTAATTAAAGGATATATAATAAACACTGCCACCTCGGCATATTTTAAAGCTTCAATGGTAGCATTATTCTTTGCCATCTCTTTGTGAAATGTGATAGATATTTTTAAATTTACTATTTTGGCCAGGAGAGGCAATTTCAGAAGTTTCCATTTGGCCCCACAATGACAGCTCTTATATCATAGGCTGAGGATCCAATGCCAGGTATGTCGATAGCAATTATGCACACAGGAATTGGGGGAGATGATCACCAAGTGAGTCTACAAACTCAGTTGACACATTGTAAACAATATTTTAGTCAGGATTTCATATATTACCTGGCCCTTGCCAGTCCCTACTCTACCAGGTGAGCCATGATGAAACAGTGTCTTTAGGTATCAACAGCTACTCCAACCCTTATCTAATTGTATTTGAAATGCCTGGGTAGTCCTCTTTCCCCAGGGTACATTCACCTTAGTAAGTGTCCACAGGTCCCTTTGACCAAGGAATAGAGAGATTATTAAAGTATGTGCTTACTGGAGGTTTCCTTCTGGGGACCTTGTTCTTGACTTTTATTGGGATAACTGCACTCAACCTTCTGCTCCTCCAATCCTGCCCCCCCCTTTTTTTTTTTTTTTTAGATGGAGTCTTACTATGTCACCAGGCTGGAGTACAGTGGCATGATCTCAGCTCACTGCAACCTCTGCCTCCGCCTCCCAGGTTCAAGTGATTCCCCTGGCTCAGCCTCCTGAGTAGGTGGGACTACAGGCATGTGCCACCATACTCGGCTAATTTTTTGGTATTTTAGTAGAGATGGGGTTTCACCATGTTGGCCAGGATGCTCTCAATCTCCTGACCTCGTGATCCACGTGGGTGGGCATGGTGGCTCACCCCTATAATCCTAGCACTTTAGGAGGCTTGCCTTGCCTTCTTGTTGTTGTTAATGTTAGGTAGCACCCTATGGTAGCTTGCCCTAAGATACCCCATATTCTATTTACCATGTCCATAACTCCCTGCAGATCAAGACCTCTTGACTGTCTTTCCAGCCTGGCCAGTTAATGTAATAACTGTGGCCCCCTGGCTTCTGGGAGTTAAGTGCCACAATTGGCCTCTCTAACTCTGGGGTTCTGTTGATTATGATGGATGTTAAGGAGCCAATTCAGTGACTATGTTTCCTACCATCATCCTGGCCTACACAGGAGAGACCACTAAATGTCTCAGCAAAGCATGTCTCACTAGTGTCTTCATAATGGCCTTGGTAAATGGGTCTACACTGTGAATGGGACAAAATTACAGATGATTTAGAAATTGAACAAATAAATACAAGATACAATAAATAATTTTTAATACACTTGAAAACATAAATGAAAATTTAAAATCATAGAAAAATACAATGCATCCAAAATGTACACAATAAAATATGACACCTGAAATGTCCTCTAACTAAAAAATAAATATAATATTAAATCATAGACAAAAATATTTGCACAAAGAAAACCATAAGCCTGGGTGACTTTAAAACTTAGGCCTAAAAAATTCAAAGAATATATGATTCTGAACTTACACAAACACTTTCTGACAATTATAAAAGAGGAAGAAAAGGCAAGGAGCACTAAGAAAAGGCAAGGAGGAAAGGAAAAGAGTTTTGCTTCCCAGGCCATGTGAAGAATGCAGGATCCCAGGCTCCAGAGCATGACCAATTCTTGGAGGACCAAGTGGATACTCTGGTCTTGAGCTCTTCATGACCTTGTGCTTGGACCATTCCTCAAAGGTGCTTCTAATTGGCTGCCTTCTCATTCTTTTCTGACACATACTTCCCTTGGTGCTTCTTATTGACCATGTCTTGGAATTCTTGCCAAAATTTACTCGGAGGTGCAGGATAACTAGAAGAAGTTGTGGCTTAAGCCTTGAGAACCTGCCAGAGTACTAGGAGGAGTCACAGTCTGAGTCCCTAGGACTCACAAACTATATTTTGTGAATGTCCAGCAGTTGTATACTTACGTATGAAGCATGAAGAAAACCTCCAAGAACTTGTCCAGCAGTTCCTGAGTAGAAAAAAATGTTTCCTGCTTATAGACCCACAGAAAAGTATGGGAATAGCACATGAAGGCTGTATCAGGAAAAGCATATCTAAGAATTTACTTCTGAGAATGGCAGAACAAAAAGATTGTTCCATAAAACAGTGAATTTGAGCCTTCTTGTGTGGGGTTTCCCTATCCCCTACAACTCTGAAGAGAAATCCTGCAACTTTATTGGCAAGAAGTGGCAGGTTTGGTTCAGGATTAGTGGAAAACTGCTAGAAATTTAAGGGGGACATTTTGGAGGCAAAAGAGTCATGAAATAATAAACTCTCTACACACCCTGGTTCTGATTGCTAAACTACACCATTACAAGTGTGCACAGGAGGAAAGTGAAAGTCTGAATTTTCTTGAAGTCACAAGGTGGAAGTGTTACTGACTTGATGTGTCTGAACATACCCTTGGCACTAATTGCTGGCTGACCGCTAAACTATGCAAGCACAGGAGACAGCCCCAAGGGACCAGGCATTTTTTTAAAGGCCAATCCGAGCAGAGACATCAGCAATTTCACACCATAAAGGAGACAGATTTTGAAGCTTTAGTCCAGAAAATTAAGTTGCCCATTAAAACAAACAAGGAAACAATGACCCCCCAAAAAACCCCAAATCCAGAATTGCTGTTGTGTATTACCTACAATACCCAGGTTTTAACCAAAAATTACTAGACAGCCAAAGAATAGGAAAGGGTTACTCATACTCAGGAAAAAGGAAATCAATAGAAACTGATTCTAACCAGGCACAGATGTTGAATCTAGCATACAAAGATAGAGAAGTAGCTACTATAAATATATTCAACAAATTAAAAGAAATTATATTTTTAAAATAAAGGAAAATATACTAATAATGAGTGAACACATAAGGACCCTAACAGATACATGAAAACTATAAAAATGAATGAAACGGAAATTCTAAAACTGAACGATACACTAAAATAAAAAAGTTACTAGAGGGCCTCAACAGCAGATTTGTGACAGCAGAGGAAAGAATCAGTGACTTTGAACATAGATCACAGAGAAAAAAGATGGAAGAAAAATGAAGAGACTGAGAGATCTACTGGGAAATAGGAACCATTTTATCATGTGTTTAAATGGAGTTCCAGAAGAACAGAGAAAAATAAACAGGAAAATATATGAAGAAATAATAACACAAAATTTCCCAAACTTGGTGAAAACATTAACTTCCAGGTCCAAGATGCTCAATGTATTCCAGTAGTATAGACACAAAGAAAACCATATGTAGATGCATCATATTCAAATTATTGAAAGCTAATGAGAAAAGGCTTGAAAGCAACAAGAAAAATGACCATTACATATACGGGAACACCAATGCAATTAATGGCTGGCTTCTTGTCATAAAAAATGGAGGTCAAAATACATTGCACAAACATTTTCAAAGTGCATAAAGAAAAAATACTGTAAACTAAGAATTTTATGATCAATAAAGTTATTCCTGAAAATGAAAGCAAAATAAGAAAATTTCAAGATAAACAAAATGTGAGGAAATCAATCCTGGCAGACATGTGCTATGAGAAATGTTGAAGGAAGTCCTTCAGGCTGAAGGGAAAACGTATATGACAATAATATTACAAAGAAGAGGAATATAATGAAGCTATATTGGGGCAAATGTATTATATCTTATTGAAAATAAGTCAATATTTACTTAAAGTAGACTATAATAAAATAAAGACACATACATTAATCCCCAGAATAACCACCAAAAATAATTGAAGGAAATATAACTAAAAGTCAATAGAGGAGTTAGTACAATAAAAGATATTTATATAGTACAAAGTAAGAAATAAAGCAGTTATGGAAGAAAAAATGAGATATTAGACAAATATAAAATAGCAAAAAGGCATAAACATATCCAAACATATCAATTATTACACTAAATGTGACTGCACTAAATACTTTAATCAAAAGACACAGATTGATACACTGGATTAAAAAAAAAAATCCAACCCTAATTGTCCACAATTTTTCAGAGTGATAGTAGTATTCTAAAACTCGATTGTGGTGATAGCTGCATAAGCATACATTTTTCCAAAACACATCAAACTGTGCACTTAAAAAAAGGTAGATGTTTTCTTCCTTGTCTTCTGGCAAAAAAAAAGGATGGATGTTAGCTTTATATAGATTATACCTCTATAAAGCTGTAAAAAAAAATAATAAAATAAAAGAGGACATATTCCAATTCATTCTATGAATCTAGAATATCCATCGTAACATATTCAGATAAGAATAAAAAGGCAAATAGCAGGCCACTTTCACTGAAAAAGTAGATGCAAGAATCCTAAACAAATTATTGACAAAATGAATTCAGCAATGTGTAAAGAAAGATAAAACGTCAAGATCAAGTTGGGTATATCTCAAGAATGTAAGGCTGGTTGAACCTTTAAAAGTAGTAAGTGCAATCCATCATAGTCATAAATCATAAGAGTAAACACATGATCAACAGAGGAGATGCAAAAAGAGCATTTGATAAAATATTCATTCAGATTTAACAAAAATACAACTCTTATGAAACTTGGAATAAAAAGAAACTTCCTTAACATGATAAGTTAAAGAAAAGTAACAGTAAACAACATACTCAATGGCAAAAATGTTTAAGATCAGGAAACATACAAAAATATCTGCTTTTACTACTCCTTTTCAACATCTTAAATATGGTGTATAACAGTTTCATTCAGACAAGATGAATAAGCTTTAGTGATCTATTGCACAGAATAGTGACTATGATAAATAATAATGCACTATATATTTCAAAATTACAAAAAGAGATTTTAAATGTTTTCACCACAAAAAGTTATAAGTATGTAGCAATGAATTTGTTAATTGTCCTGATTTAATCATTCCACATTGTAAGCATATCAAAACATCACATTGTACTCCATAAGTACATATAATAGTTATTTGTTGATTAAAAATAACATTTTAAAAATATAAATGTACAAAGTATAATCCATAAAGAAGATTGATAAAACAATATATGAAAATTAATAATTTTTATTTTCTAAAAAACACTATAAAGACAATGAAGACAAGCCACAAATTGTGACAAGATACTTGCAACAAATATAAACAAAGAGTTAGTATTTAGAATGTATACAAAATTCCTACAAATTAATATTACAGAGATTGCCAATTCAATAGAAAAATGGGAAAAATTATGAAAAATTTCACAAAAAAATACTAAGGCTGATAAACAATGAAAACACTTTCAAACTTTTGTTTTCACAGAAATGAAAATTAAAACTACAATGAGATACCATTTCACAACTTCCAGTTTGACAAAAATTTAAAGATCATACAATGTTAAGTATTGCTGTTATGAAGCAAGAACTTTCATGCTATTAGTGGGAGTATGAGTTATTGCAAACACTTTGGAAAACAATTGGCAGCACCTTACAGAATTGAACATATGCATACCCTATGATTCAGCAATTTCTCTATGATATATGTATTTATAGAGTCATCTCTTGACATATGCAGGGGATTGGTTCCAGGACACCAGAATATCCCAAAATGCACACATATTCAAGTCCTGCAGTTGGCCCTGCAGAACCCACATATAGGAAAAGCTGGTTCTTCATAAACATGGGTTTCGCATCCAGCAAATACTGTATTTTTGATCCATACTTGGTTGAAAAAAACTCGAATGTATGTACACAATAATAAACAAGTCCTTCACCCTCGGAAGTTCTCTCAGTGGAACCACACAGTTCAAACTCATGTTGTCCAAGGGTCAACTGTATATATATGTACATATATGTATACATAATATGTGTATATATAATGTGTGTATATACATATATATGTTCAAACATTCTTGAATGTATACACATGTCCTTGTGCAAATGTACACAGTCCAAATTCTCAATAGTACAACAGATATAAAAATTGAGGTTTATTCATACAATGGAATAATAAATGGCTGTTAAGTGAGCAACAGCTATGCATATTCATGTGGTTGTATCTCAAAAATATACTGAGTGAAGGAAATAACTCATGTGGATTTCATTTCAAAAAATGAAAAACTGGAAAAATCAATCAACTTAATGCGTAGGGCCTCTATATTAATAGGTAGTAAAATGATAAAGAAAATCAAGGGAATGACTAACATGAAATTTAGGACACTGGTTATCTCTGGGAAGGGATAGGGCAGGATAGAGAGAGGGAGTCTAGGAGCCCCTAAGTTCCAGGAAGTGTTCTCTTTCTCATGTTTGAGTGGTGGGTACATCCCAAATTAATTTTAAATTATTTTAAATTAAACTGTACATATTTGTTTTATACATTCTTTCAACGTGGGGTAAGGAGGCCTTTCATACACCCTTGGTGGGAGTGTAAAATCATATGTCTCTTTGGGAAAACAGTTTGGTAGTTTCTTAAAATGTTAAGCATCACATTAAACCTACCACATGATGGAACTGTTTACTCTTAAGTATATGCCACGGAGAAATGAAGGCGTGAATCCATACAAAGACTTGGAAACAAACATTCAAAGCAGCTTTCTTTGGAATAAGCAATAACGACTGGAAACAATCCAAATGCCCCCTGCGCCTCCTCCACCAACAGGCAAATACGTAAACAAATTACATCCATACATCGAGATGCTACTCAGCAATAAAATGCAATGGAGCATTGATAACACATTATGCTCAGCATAGTTTGAACAAATCTTGTATTTTGAATAAATCTCAAGACAATCATGCTGAGTAAAGGAAGCCAGATAAAAAAAGAACATATTGTATAATTCCATTTATATGAAATTCTAGAAAATGCAAACTAATCAACAGAGACAGAAAGCAGTTCTGCGCTTGCCTATAGGGAATTAATGAGGTGGATTACCCAGGGACAGGAGAGAACTTTTCAGGGTGAAGGACTTGTTTATTATCCTGATTGTGATGATGGCTTCATCACTGTGTACATACATTCAATTGTACACTTCAAATATGTGCAATTTATGTTTGCTAACTATATGTCAATAAAGTGATACACAGAATATATTACATAGGTACATATAATTTCAGACAGTGGGAATTTTACAAAGAAAAATGAAATAGGACATATGATAGAGACTCTCAGAATATGCTGCCTTAGAGCCTTAGATAGGATGGTCAGGGAAGGGCTCTCTGGGCAGGTGGCTCAGTGTAATAACTGTGGCCAGACAGCCTTCCAAAAAAGCTATAACAATTCATATTTCCACCAGTTACGAATGAGAGTACCTTTTACTCCCATTTCTCTGCCAGGGGCAAGGACATGTGTCTATTGTTTTGCTGGTCTGATGAGAGATGTTTTTTCTCAATACATTCTGTTAACCTTGTTATTTACATTAGTCCAAGCAACAAATCTATTTATTATTAATCCAGAGAGACACTCTTCTGGATCTAAACTCTCAAACTATCAAAGGGGCCAAGCCATGGTGTGCACACCCTGCAGGGCATCCATTTCTCCACACACCTCTCTGCGCTGGCCTGTCAGTGTTCTCCATGTCCTCTGTTATCAGGGCCAACAGGCTTTGTCTCTTTCCATTCAGCTGACCTTAGAGCAAAGCAGTCAGGGCTTCGAGAAGGTTCTAAGTGGGTGAGAGAAAGATGGCTGCTTCTTTCTCTCCAATCGTTTGATGGGAGATTTACTTCATCTTTACACAGAAAGAAAAAATATTAAAGAGGCTAGGAAACAGGCTGGTTTTATTTAGGAAGCACCTCACGTAATTAAGCATTGAAATGTTTCTTCCCTGGTGCAATACTCTCCAGCACATTTTCTTTGATTCAGAGCTAATAAAAATCAACAACAATGTGTTTGGGGGAAGGGCAGAGGATGATGAGTGATGAGGGAAAAGGGGATGTAAATGGGTTGGGAGAGAAGGATGCCAGTTATTTTAGCCTACAAAAGGGATGCATTGTAAGTGACCAATTTCCATGAGGGATAAAGAAGATGTGCATGTCATTGTATACAGCCCTGATAATAGGAGACAATTGTGGACCCTCCTCTAGCTGGCCCACTGGAAGGATCTCACTATTTTGGCTCGCCTGATCCAATTCCAAGGGAGGGCTCTTATTTCACCTCTTTCCTGCTTCCTTATGCTGAGGAAAGCAGAATTGCTGTGGCAGTGGAAACAAAATGTTAGAAGGAAGTTGGCTCTGAAAAAATATTAGAGAATAATTGGTTATTCTACCACTGCTTTCTACCAAACGACTATCTTCCCTTGAGAGTCCAGAGTTCTGAATTTAAGAAACAAAACAAATCTTTTTGTTGCTCAGACTCCTCCAAATTCATTGGTATCTTTGAGATCCAACACTCTCAGTGAAAATACATTGTGTCTGCTGTCTGGTAGACATTCAGATCCAGTGCTAAGTCCTGTGGCCCTTTTATAGTGCTATCAATTTGTCATCTGTCCTTGTTTTAAAGACCAGTACATTTTTGCCATGGCCTCATCTCACATTAATGAAGTCTTCGGAAAATTAGCAATCTCAGGCATTTAAACTTGCATGTGCACTGTGAGGCAAGGTGTGGGACAATGACTCCAGCTGCTAAAAGAGCATGTGCAATGATTATACTTACTCAGTAGACTTTATTTTTCACACTACCTGGGCTGCCCCTGGTGGTAAGCTAGCCATTTAAGAAGGCATTTGAACTCTGCGATTCCCATTGTGTTTCTCAGGCCTTTGTGTCTTTGTCTGTACTGTGTCCTCATTGGAAACATGCTTCTCTCTCTGTTCAAGCACTCATCCATTAGCCAACCGTATATTTTTCATTTGACATTTATAGTCTCCCCTCCACATATTCAGTATTTTAGGCATTTAGGTTACAAGATATAATACAAATAGTCCTTATTATGGAGAATCTGAGAGTTTAATGGAGAAGAATGGGAGACACACACACACACACTCACACACACACACATGCAATGGTTAAGAATATAGGCTTTGTCATCACATGACTTGGGTTGTAATCCCATCTCTGGCACTTATGGTCTTGACTAAGTCATTTAATCTTTCTAAGCTTCAAACTCTCATTCATAAGATGGAGATTCATTCATCTACAAATATTTGTTGAGGGCCCACTTTGTGCCCAGCACAGACCCAGTACTAGGAATCTAGCTTTGGAGCAGCCAGACAAAAATCCCTCCCAAGTGCAGCTAGCATTCAGATATTAACAGACAGATTGAAAGTTAAACAACAGAGACATAATATGCCAGGTAGTGATAAGTGCGACGAAGAAAAATAAAGCAGGGTGAGGGGATAGTAAATGGAGGAAGATGCTGTTTTTGGTAGGTCAGAGAATACCTCTCTGAAGAGGTAGCACTGGGCAGAGATTTGAGTACGTTGACAGAAGGTCGCTGTGGCAATCTGGGAGAAGAGCTTTCTAAGGCAGACCCTGAGATAAGAGAGCACACCTGTCATAGTCACCCAATGGCAAGGTGGCCAGGAGCTCATGGTCACCAAAAAAAAAAATAGGGCATTTGGAAAGAGGTGAGAAGCGTGAACAACAGAAATGGATCAAAGGTTCTGTTAAGTTAGTAGAGGAGATTTCCATTGTGCAACTGTGCCAAAAACCGCCCTCACTCTCCCCTGAGCAGCCTGGTTCCCCTCTCACTCCCACAACTACAGGTCCTGATAATACTGGAATGAAAATTTTTGTGATAAACCTTGGAGGCTTATGAATTTTTTAGATTGATGTCCAGAAAGAAAAGAAGATATAAGTAACTAAGAGATGCTGAGTTCCAGAGCAAGAGACCAGCCTGAACTTGAAACCTTTCCCACAATCCTCTGAGTTTTCCTACTCTGTAAAATAGCTGCTGACACTGCCTGAAATTCTAGTAAAGATATATATGTATCACTATATGCTGTCTCTCAAAAAAAGGAAAACTCTCAAGATGTGACTAGAAGTATTACCTAGTCATTTGCACATAAGTATAAATTAGTGTGTTCATCTTTATTTCTAACATCTAGCTGACATCATTTTCTCTAGAAGAAAGAGTATTTCAGTTAAAGGTAAAAGATAATGAGTAACTCTTTATATAGTTTTCATGTATTTCATTCTACTTTATATTCCTGCTGCTTCTGAAAAAAATTTGAGGCAGCAAATATTTTTAAATTTTGAAGATTTTTGCAATAAGATGGACTGATTCCACTCCTTCTTCTACCACCTCTGCCTCCTCCACACAAAATAGTAATGCTATCTATAGCTGAAGGTATAGTTGGAACGTGTTTGGAGGTTTGGAGACATTGAAGTAAAGTAATCCCTGAGAACATAGAAAGGAAGTTGTTTCCCACTAGTTATACTACAAAATCCACACATTCTGGATCAGAGCAATACTACATCAAACTTAAAACAAGCCAACAAACAAGCAAACAAACGAACAAACCCAGAATGACTCCTAGGCTACCATTTTTGGCTCTGATCTAATTGAAGACATCATCACAATTAAAGCAACAATATATCTAGCAAAAAAAAAAAAAAAAAAAAAAAGCCAGAAAGCCCAGAAAACAGAATGTGAAAGAAGCAATCCCCAAGCCTTGATTATGCGGAGTGCCAGAAGAGAGACTAGTAGGGTCTACAGTTGTCCTGTCTAGTCCTGTGACAGTTGATCCCCGATCTAGGTGAGACTCAACACAGTTTTCTGATTGCACTCCAGCTTCCCTTGCAGATTTGCTTCCAGGGAGGAAATGCACTGGTAGCAACATGCTTGATAGCCAGCAATGTTTGTAACTGCCATCTGGTTGGCACATCAAGCTGGTATGAGTCTGTTTAACCTGAGTCAGACCCTGAACTCCAGAAGTGTCTGACTCTAAGGCCACAAGAGGCTGTGTGCACATGACCTGATTATTATGAACTGTGGCCTAGGACTAGAACTGTATTAATAAAGAGAGGAAGAAAAATCTTCCCCCTCCAATTTCTCCTCCTGTCCTCCCCTACCATGCCCCACCAGTCCCCTCTTCTGCACCCACACATATGCTGTTCCTAGATCCCTCATTTGTGTTACAATTCAGCTTCATTATAGATTAAGTGGCTTCTGGGGGATATCTTGAGACCTTCTCTCCACTGTTATTTCTCTGAGAAAAAAACATTGTTAATTCCAACATCTGATTTTCAAATACATTTTGGACCATGACCCAGTTACAATGTGGGAACATTTTGTTCCTGTAAATTGGTCTTTCTAGCCAGTGTCTGGAAGCTGGCTGGAAAATGCACTTAGTAAATCACTCCCAGTGGTTTGGGAAAGGACAGAGAAGGTTCTAGAAGAGATGAGTCAGGCAAGGGGGTGGGCAGCACAGAGGGGAAAGGAACAAAGAGCCAAGCAATATTCTGAAAACAGAATTTGTACCCAGCCAGAAATAACTGTCTGATCAGACCTAGCTAAAGCCTTTCTGAAATGACAAAGCAAATATTAACAGAGAAATCTTTAAGAGTGTCTCTCAGTGAACATAACATTCTTTTTGGTGATAAGCTGGGTGGGTTTATGAATAATACACTTTGCCAAGCAGTCTTGATAAGACCTCATTCTCCCTTCCAGGGCTGGAGAGTTGGGGATTGAAGTTTTTGTATCTCAACAAGAATATAGCACCTGACACAGGGACCCACCTCCCTGTACTCAGCAAACAGCCTGAGATGAACACGATGCCTGTCACAAGGATGCTAAAAAGCCCAAAGGACATTCTTTAAAAAACCAAAGGAAAATGATCAGCTTACTTTCAAGCCTCTACATGGAAATGGTGGGCTTGCGCAAGAATAGCTCAATACTTAGCCAGCTACTTCTTACCTAACTGGTGTGTGAGTGCATGTGAACTTCTGTTCGGCAGGTGCAGAGATCTGGGATGAACCAGAAACTGTCAAAAGAGAAAAACTCAGTACCACGTTGTTGCTGCAATCCTTCTATCTTAAAATTAAGCACGTGGTTCCTTTACAAAGGGATTATAACAGCAGCTTTGTCAGAGCGCCATGATTATACATATTAAAAACTACATTCATTCATCCGCTCATCCATTCATCCATTCATTTAACAAACATTTATTGGCTGTACTGTGTTCCAGGCTGCAACAGGCCTAGGAGAGGCAACAGAAGGTACACAGTTGCAACCTTGTAGGAAAGAAGAGTACTCCGGAGACTTTGAAAGTATAGAGAATGGGCATAGAAGGGGAATGAAAACAGAGATGGTACCAGGCAAGTTCAGTCCCAACTGGTCAATCATTTACAGAGTAGAAAAGAGCGGTACCTCCACAAAGGGATGGGGCAGAAAGGCTGGATCTGATATTGTCTGCAAAAAGCAAATAAACACTCAAAAAACCGAACCCAAACAAGCCACAACAAGTAAATACACATACAGGATGACCATCTTGCAATATGCACATTGTGGAGGAGAGGAGAGCAAGGCAGGACTCTGACACAAAGGCAGGCCGGAATGCGGCCCAGAGCGACGGGGCCCAGAGCTTTCACAGGGAGAACAGAGATCGGCCTGACTGGGTCAGAATGCCCTGCTATTTTGACAGTGCTTGTCAACATTTATTTGTTCAAAGTGTCCCCTCCACTTGAGAGAGTTGATACAGTTTTCCAAGTAATCTGACAACTAAGAAGCTGGCAGGGTAGTCTCAGAACAGCAGTGACTGTTTTCAGCTTGGGGTTAGGGGAAGCACTCCAGCTCTGAGGTCAGAGTTGAGTTTCTAGCAAAGCTCTGCCTCTCCTTGGTCCTCAGTGTCCTCATTTGTAAAATGGAGAGAATAATAGAATTGCTTCAAAGCAAGGATTAAATAAGATAGGTTCTGTACCAAGCTTAGCACATCGTGAATAGCCAGCATGTGTTAGCCATTATCATTGCCAGCAGTAAAGGAGAGCTATTACTATTTGGTGTCTGGGGAGACAGCAGTGCCCTGGTGTCACAGCCACATGGCTTTTAGGCAAAACAGAAATAATCCAGGAAAGGGGAATTCTGCATCCCCTCCTCTGTGGCTCCTCATCTGCCCAAGCCCCTTCCCCTGGGACCACACTAATTTAGCAAGAAATGTGACTGTTGAGCCCAGGATCCTACCTGCCCATTCCTCAGATCCATTCAGACACTTGCAGATAGACTTCAGGGCTGCTGTAACAGAGACTAAAGTGAGGAAGGAAGAAACAGAAAGCACCCCTCCAGTATGAGGGGAAGGAAAAATGTTGAGATTCGGCAAAAAGAAAAAACAAAACTCACCTCTACGGATCAAACACACCATCATAGAACAAGAGCCAAGATACAGAAAGGCTTCCTGAGTCACTGAGGGGAGAGAAACTGAGGCTGATTAATGTAATGGGACTTCAGTTAAGTGAAGGGCCACCAGGCTGTGGGTGACAGGCACTGACGACCTGTGTCCTGGCAAGGCCTCATCCACAGTTCCTGCAAAGAGCCAGAGCAACAGGCCAGGAACTGTCCAGACTGTAGAATTAGGAATGGCCAGAGATCCGGTGAAGAGAAATGTAGAGGATCTGGAAAATGCTCTGGGGATGCCAGCCAAAGATGCAAAGAGAACAGGGAGAGTGGGTGGCAGAAGGCACGGCTGAGTTACCTCCCTGCAGGGGGCAAGGGCAGGAGGGGACATGGGCAGCGAGCACATCAGCTCTGACTCACAGGAACAGTAAAAACGATCCACACTAATTAGTTTGGGGATTTTCTTCGGAATTAATTTATGTGATAAGGATTTCTCTGAGAGTCTGGAAATTAAACTGCTGTTTATTAAACTGAATGTTTGTGTTCCCCCCAAAATTTGTGTGTTGGAATCTCAACCCCCAAGGTGATGGTATTAGGCGGTGGGGCCACTGGGAGGTGCTTAGGTCAACAGGCCTTCATGGGTGGGATTAGTGCCCTTATAAAAGAGGCCCCAGAGAGCTGCCCTGCCCCTTCCACCATGGGAGAACACAGCGAGAAGGCACCATCTATGAACCAGAAAGCAGGCCTTCACCGGACGCTGAATCTGCTGGCCCCTTGATCTTGGACTTCCCAGACTCTAGAACTGTGAGAAATAAATTTCTGTTGTTATAAGCTAACCAGTTTATGGCATTTTATTATAGCTGCCCAAATGAACTAAGACACAATATTGGAATTGAGATGTAAGAACTAACTCAGACAAAGCATCTCAGTCCATTGTCATGTGTAACCATTCCCAGTCCCCACCCCATTCTAGGGAATAGAAGTCATCGCCTTCAGCCAATGCCAAGACCTGTCCAAGCAGAACCACTCTCAGGTACTTCCTGGCTGGAAAGAAGGAATGTGGTATTTGGATTCACAAGGCCTTATCAGGCATATCTGAGGGTTAGGAACAAGAACTTTTGGGCTCTCCTCTTGTATCTTCTTGTAATCTGAAGACTCCATTAGAGTCAAGGGGACCAGCCAAAACATCAGAAAGAAGATGCCCAGAGATGATAGCAGGATTACAACAAGAAAATAAGTAAGTGCTACAAATAGTCCCTAATTGAAGTTTTTAATCATGTCCATCAAATTCCTGGTTTCTTCCTTAACCAAAGGGTATGAATCAAGTTAAGCATCTTGACATAGAGATTTTTAGCATGGAAACCTCCTTATGAGTATACAATGGTCAAAGAGAAACCTGGCATAACCTTCATCCCTGCATCCACCCCAAACTCTAGGTTTAGGCTATTTCTTTCTTTTCTTTTCTGTTTTTGAATCTTGATCTTTTCACATTTATTCTTCTTGTATTTTTATTGACATATAATAGTTGTACATATTTTGGGGGTACATGTGATATCTGGATCCCTGTATACAAGGTGTCATGGTCAAAACCGCATAACTGGATGCCCATCACCTCAAACATTTATCTTTTCCTTGTGTTGGAAACATGATAATTTTTCTTTCCTAGTTATTTTGAAATATACAGTAAATTATTTTTAACTATAATTTCCTTACTATACTACTGTATGCTAAGCTATTTTTAAAGCCAGGACTCTCCAGACTTGGGAACATTTTCATGTGGAAAATAGTAGATGTGGCCGGGCACAGTGGCTCATGCCTGTAATCCCAGCACTTTGGGAGGCTGAGGTGGGTGGATCACGAGGTCAGGAGTTCGAGACCAACCTGGCCAATATGGGGAAACCCAGTCCTTCCTAACAATACAAAAATTAGCCAGGCGTGGTGGCGGGCACCTGTAGTCCCAGTTACTCGGGAGGCTGAGGCAGGAGAATCACTTGAACCCGGGAGGCGGGGGTTGCAGTGAGCCAAGATTGCACACTGCACTCCAGCCTGGGTGACAGAGCAAGATTCCGTCTCAGACAAAACGAAAGGAAAGAAAGAAAGAAAATACTAGATGTACTGTACTGCATTCTCCTAGAACCTATCCCAGACACTTGACCTTTGCTGGGACCCCATAGTCATTCATCCTTGGGGAGGCATGGAAGTGCTAGGATGGGTCTCAAACAGTGAATCTAGATACTCGATAGATGCCAACTACAATGAATTCAGTATAGGACTTTTCTTTTTCTTTTCTTTTCCTTCTTTTTCTTTTTGAGATGCAGTTTCATTCTTGTTGTCTAGACTAGAGTGCAATGGCATGGTCTCAGCTCACTTGCAACCTCCACCTCCCGGATTCAAGTGATTCTCATGCCTCAGCCTCCCGAGTAGCTGGGATTACAGGCATGCGCCACCATGTCTGGCTAATTTTTGTATTTTTCGTAGAGACAGGGTTTCACCATGTGGGTCAGACTGGCCTCAAACTTCTGACATCAGGGGATCCACCCACCTCAGCCTCCTAAAGTGCTGGGATTACAGGTGTGAGCCACCACGTCCGGCCTGGCATAGGATTTTTCTTCTCCTAACTCTCTGCTTATAAGTAAAGATGAAAAAGAGCCCCAGATTAGTAAGTGATCTCTCATCTCTTGTCAAATTCTCTTCATAGTTGTTCACAGATACTCTCCCCATTTTGATATTTGTATAGCTTGTTGCCATGGGAACATCTTGGTCCCCTCCCATCCACATGAATCCGGCCCAGAGGATGTGTAGGCGTGATACAATGGTTGCTGAACTTAATGAACACAGTCTGGTACATAGGCATACTTGGGCCCTTTGGAATTCCAAGGCACCAGTAGAGAGGAAGCAATAAGGTGCATCTGGAAGGTAAGACCTTCCTAATCTTGCTTTTACATCTACATTAAGGTTTTCAGAAATGGTAGGGCATTGATTGTACATTCAGAACTAGCATGTTCCTTGGAAAGATCTCTTCCCTCTCATAATTCATAAAGTAGAAGCTACATTCTGAAACCTGAAAGAAGCTATTTCTGAAAGCAGAATCCTTGTGATAGGGAATTTAAGATCTTCTGATGATTTTAAATGAGTAAGATGCTTCAATATTATCTTAGAAGAATGCATTATCAGAAAATATTCTGAGCCAAGAACACTTTGCAGAATTCCCCAATAGATGAGACATGTCAGACACCCATAGACTGAGAGCAATAAAGTGTAAATAATTTAGACCTCCTTGATATTATCCTGCCTGCTCATAACGTGTCTTTAATAATTAATTCAGCTCAACCTTCAAAAAAATTCTCCCTCTGTAACTTAAATCACATCCTCTCTTTTGCCTGTTAACAATAGGAGATCATTTCCCGTTTGGGACTTGTCCTTGCCAAGTGAGGTGCATTTATTTACGCATGAGATATCTTCCTGCTGTTGTTGGTTTTCACGAATGTATTCTGCACATGCTCAGTCAACATCGTAATTCTGATCAGATTCTCCTCCAGGTACTCACCATTGTCTGGAACTGTTTCAGTGTTTTATATCTACTGATATAATTTCCACAGTAACCCTATTACTTTTCTACTTTACAAATGAAGAAAATTGTTCAATAATTTAAATAAAATGCTCCCATCACACCTGTCTACCCCCAACACTGACGGATCATTGCCTGGCACAGTCATCATGGGAACAAGGCTGTATATAACTCCTATCACAGCATATAAAGGGTTCATATTGTGTAGAAAATGTGTCTTATTTTAAAAGAAGCTGGTCCCTTTAAATATCTGATTACTGAGTCCTGCTAAATCATTCACACACAGAAAGCCTTGGAGACTGGGGAAAGGGAAGTGACAGGGTATTTGAAAATAGATGAGGGATAGTGACATCAAATAATATAAAAGGCAGAGGGACACCAGTGACAGGAGATTTAGAGGTGGAGAGAAGGGAAGTGGAGCATGCTTATGTTTTGTCAAATGCAGTTATCTGTAGAAATGGAAATTATTCCAGGAAGGTCAGAGAGAAGAGGCTGCTATAGATAGAAGGGACAGAGCTGGACAGAAACCCTTCAACTCAAAAAAGAATCAGATTGGGTAAATTCATGACACTGTGACTCCAAGTAACTTATCCATAGCCGGGTGGCATCTGCATGGTATTTATGTCCTGAAGCTTTGCCTCTTAAAGATGGCTGAGAAGGCCAAAACAGAGGCATCACAAATGAAGGAACCACATAGTATACTTTTTTATTGTATACTTTTATTTTCTGTTTCAGTTGCAGATGCTAATAATTTGTGGGTCTTTTCTTTTCTTTTGAGACAGGGTCTCACTCTGTTGCCCAGGCTGGAGTGCAGTCGTGCAGTCATGGCTCACTGCAGCCTCAACCTCCTAGACTCAAATGATCCGCTCACCTCAGCCTCCCAGAGTAGCTGGGACTACAGGCATGTGCCACAATGCCTGGGTAATTTTTTATTTTTTGTAGAGACAGGGTCTCACTATGTTGCCCACGCTGATGTCAAACTTCTGGGCTTAAGTGATCCTCCCACCTCAGCCTCCAAAAGTGCTGGGATTACAGAGTGAGCCACTGTGCTCGAGTTGTGCTTTTTTTTTTTAATTGAAGTATAAAATACAAAAAAATAGTGCAACGTGTAAAGTACAGGAATCTTGTGTGTCTAACTTAAACTTTTACACACACATGCACACACGCACGTGTGCGCACACACACACACACATTAATGTAACCAACATCTAGATCATGATACAAAACATTTCTACCATCCCAGAAAGCTCCCAGGTAATACCCACCAGCCTCCTCCAAAAGTAAAGACCATTCTTACTTCTAATACCCTAAGTTAGTTTTGCCTGTCCTTGGTAAATGATGTAAATAAAATCGGACTGTATGTACTTTTGGTTCTGGCTTTTTTCACTCAACATAATGTCTGTAAGATTTACCTACATTATCATGTATTTCAGTAGTTTGCTCTTTTAAATGGAAGTTTCATATTCCATTGTATAACTAGATGCATAATTTATTTATTCTCCTGTTGATGGACATTAGCATTGTTTCCAACTTAGGACTATTATGAATAAAGTTACTATGAAAATTATGACATAGGTTGTTAATGAATGAATGCACTCTTTTTTTTTTCATATATACCTAAGGGTGACATATCTGAGTGACAGGCTAGGTATACGTTTAACGTTAGTTGTTGCTGTTGGTGGGCACTGCAACATGGTCCTCAGATTCTCCTGCAGGACATTCCCCCCAGCTGCAGGACTGCTGCCAGCTCTCAACCCTCTTTGGGAATTGCTGCAGCTGAAGAACTTGCTTCTCAGTCAGCTCATTTCTATAGCCACATGGGGTCCCTTATGACCAGAGACAAGAGGAGGAAAAAGTCTAAATTCAGTTTTCATAGATGAGTTGATTTGGATTTGAGTATAAGCCAAAAATGGCTGATGGTTCACACTTATAGGTGAACTTGAAGACATTGGGTAAGGGGAAATCCTCTTAATGAACAGATCTTTGGACAGTGAATCTGGTCATCTACTTTATGTGACAAGAGAAGTGGCCAGAGGTTCAAACACACAAAGATGTCACGAGCAGTGACAAATGGCTTAGTCAGCTGATCAAAGGTTTAGAAAGGAGAAAGAAAGATCAGAAAAAAGAAGTCTTGGGTAGAGAATGGACATATGGGAGGGAGCATGAAGTGTGAAGATCTTAGTATTGCATGTTAACACCTATCAGAGAGCGCTCACCATGGAAAAACAATCAAAAATCAAGATAGACAAAAATGACTCAACCAATTGACATCAGCCACCCCTTTCATTGGCCATGCCAGAGCCAGCACAATGGGCACAAGAATGGGGTAATCATAGTGGTGGGGATGGAGACTATGTATGGTACCAATAGCATGCCTCCCACTTACAAAGGCTGATCTTGCTAATGCTGCTGTCAAATGTCCGACCTGCCAACAACAGAGGCCAATGTTAAGTCCCTTAATTAGGTCAACCAGTCACTTGGTAGAAGATCGATTACATTGCACCCCTGCAAGCTAATGAATGAAATTAAGGGGGTGTTTCATTTTGACAGTAATAGATACATATTTGGTTATGGAGTTGTCTTTCTGCCCACAGAGTCTAAATGAACTCCATTACCCAAGAGTTTACAGAGTGAGCCACCACTTTAAAGCAAAGAGTCTGTGTGAATGTCCACATCACTACAGAATCCACTAATTATATCAAATACCACATAACCCAGAAGCGATCAGCCTGATAGAAATGGAATGACCTATTGGAGACACAGCAGCAGTGCCAATTTGGATGTGGTATCCTGCAAGGATGGAGTGTACACTCTAATCGATGACCTTTATATGGTGCAATGTTTGTCAGAAAAATGTATTGGTCCAGGAACCAGGGGGTGGAAGTGGGAAAGGCCTCACCTAACATGACTCCCAATGACATGCTGAGAGATTTTGTGTTTCTTATCCCTGCAACTCTGGGCTCTGTATGTTTAGAAGTTCTACAGAACTTCTAAACAGAACTTTTGGGCTCTACAGAACCTTTGGTTCTGGCTTTTTTCATTCAACGTAATGTCTGTAACATTTACCTACATTATCATGTATATCGTGATATACTAGAGAACGCAGTAAGAGTACTACTAGACAATCCTGGACATTTTAGGCTCATTCTGCCAAGAAACCAGCTGTCAAGAAAAGGAACCACTATACTTACAAGAATAATTGGCACAGAGCATCAAGAGGAGGGCAGGAAGGAATCTCATTTACACCAATGTAATCCATTTGGGTATCTCTTAATATTCCTATGCCCAATTCTGGTGGCAAAAAGACAAGCACACCAATACTGGCCTGAGAAGGGCATGGTAACCAGGGACTTGGCTCTCTTGGAAATGAGGTTCTGGGTCATACCATCAAATAAGCGATTGATACCCCAGAGGAGCTAACTGGGGATGACAGAAATCTAGATTGGGTAGTAGCAGATGGGGAGGATGAGCATCATTCCCAGCTGAAATATCAAAGACTACAGTTTGTTCAAGAAGAAGTCCATCAGGATTTTAGAAGAGCTATACTCCAAGCCTCATGATGAAGTGAATCCAGTTAGTACAAGGGGTGGACCATGGTGGCACTGTGACGTGTTTTCCAGGTCTCCCTTCAGAACTGAAGACTGTTTCCCCAGCTGTTGGGAGTGCTGCTGGAAGACAACCTTCCATGGTCAGTCCTCTTCAAGCATCACCTTGGCTGAGAAGAAGTGCCTCAGCGAAGGTCACACCTTCTTTCCAGGCCAGCCCACATCCAATGACTGATCAGCACAGAAGTATAAAACCAGGTCCCCTTGATCCAGCTCAGAACAACTCTGAATGGTCATTCCAGCGTTAGAGCTCCTCGTGAGGTCACCTGAAGTCTTTCCTGAGACTGCCTGCATATCAACTCTTCTCTCTACCCAATCCTCCTTTCTTCTTTTCTTTTTCCTTTCCTTTCGCAAGTGTTGGTCCCAAAAGTACTTCCCAATAAACTTCCTACATTGCAATCTTCATCACAGCACTTGCTTCCTGGAGAGTTCAACCTCCAGAGTTTTCCAAAGTGGCTGACCTAATTTACACTTCCATCTGCAATACACAAAACCTCTAATTGTACTATGTCCTCATCAAACTCTATATCGTGTGTCTTTTATTTATTTATTTATTTTTATTTATTTTTTATTATTATTATACTTTAAGTTCTAGGGTACGTGTGCATAATGTGCAGGTTTGTTACATATGTATACTTGTGCCATGTTGGTGTGCTGCACCCATCAACTCGTCAGCACCCATCAACTCGTCATTTACGTCAGGTATAACTTCCAATGCAATCCTTCCCCCCTCCTCCTCTCCATGATAGGCCCCGGTGTGTGATGTTCCCCTTCCCGAGTCCAAGTGATCTCATTGTTCAGTTCCCACCTATGAGTGAGAACATGCAGTGTTTGGTTTTCTGTTCTTGCGATAGTTTGCTTAGAATGATGGTTTCCAGCTGCATCCATGTCCCTAAAAAGGACACAAACTCATCCTTTTTTATGGCTGCATAGTATTCCATGGTGTATATGTGCCACATTTTCTTAATCCAGTCTGTCACTGATGGACATTTGGGTTGATTCCAAGTTTTTGCTATTGTGAATAGTGCCGCAATAAACATACGTGTGCATGTGTCTTTATAGCAGCATGATTTATAATCCTTTGGGTATATACCCAGTAACGGGATGGCTGGGTCATATGGTACTTCTAGTTCTAGATCCTTGAGGAATCACCATACTGTTTTCCATAATGGTTGAACTAGTTTACAATCCCACCAACAGTGTAAAAGTGTTCCTTTTTCTCCACATTCTCTCCAGCACCTGTTTCCTGACTTTTGAATGATTGCCATTCTAACTGGTGTGAGATGGTATCTCATTGTGGTTTTGATTTGCATTTCTCTGATGGCCAGTGATGATGAGCATTTTTTCATGTGTCTGTTGGCTGTATGAATGTCTTCTTTTGAGAAATGTCTGTTCATATCCTTTGCCCACTTTTTGATAGGGTTGTTTGTTTTTTTCTTGTAAATTTGTTTGAGTTATTTGTAAGTTCTGGATATTAGCCCTTTGTCAGATGAGTAGATTGCAAAAATTTTCTCCCATTCTATAGGTTGCTTGTTCACTCTGATGGTAGTTTCTTTTGCTGTGCAGAAGCTCTTTAGTTTAATTAGATCCCATTTGTCAATTTTGGCTTCTGTTGCTGTTGCTTTTGGTGTTTTAGACATGAAGTCCTTGCCCATGCCTATGTCCTGAATGGTATTACCTAGCTTTTCTTCTAGGGTTTTTATGGTATTAGGTCTAACATTTAAGTCTCTAATCCATCTTGAATTAATTTTCATATAAGGAGTAAGGAAAGGATCCAGTTTCAGCTTTCTACTTATGGCTAGCCAATTTTCCCAGCACCACTTATTGAATAGGGAATCCTTTCCCATTTCTTGTTTTTCTCAGGTTTGTCAAAGATCAGATGGCTGTAGATGTGTGGTATTATTTCTGAGGACTCTGTTCTGTTCCATTGGTCTATATCTCTGTTTTGGTACTAGTACCATGCTGTTTTGGTTACTGTAGCCTTGTAGTATAGTTTGAAGTCAGGTAACATGATGCCTCCAGCTTTGTTCTTTTGGCTTAGGATAGTATTGGCAATGAGGGCTCTTTTTTGGTTCCATATGAACTTTAAAGCAGTTTTTTCCAATTCTGTGAAGAAACTCATTGGTAGCTTGATGGGGATGGCATTGAATCTATAAATTACCTTAGGCAGTATGGCCATTTTCACAATATTGATTCTTCCCATCCATGAGCATGGTGTGTTCTTCCATTTGTTTGTGTCCTCTTTTATTTCACTGAGCAGTGGTTTGTAGTCCTCCTTGAAGAGGTCCTTTACATCCCTTGTAAGTTGGATTCCTAGGTATTTTATTCTCTTTGGAGCAATTGTGAATGGAAGTTCATTCCTGATTTGGCTCTCTGTTTGTCTGTTACTGGTGTATAAGAATGCTTGTGATTTTTGCACATTGATTTTGTATCCTGAGACTTTGCTGAAGTTGCTTATCAGCTTAAGGAGATTTTGGGCTGAGACAATGGGGTTTTCTAAATATACAATCATGTCATCTGCAAAGAGGGACAATTTGACTTCTTCTTTTCCTAACTGAATCCCCTTGATTTCTTTCTCTTGCCTGATTGCCCTAGCCAGAACTTCCAACACTATGTTGAATAGGAGTGGTGAGAAAGGGCATCCCTGTCTTGTGCCAGTTTTCAAAGGGAATTTTTCCAGTTTTTGCCCATTCAGTATGATATTGGCTGTGGGTTTGTCATAAATAGCTCTTATTATTTTGAGATACGTTCCCTTGATACCTAGTTTATTGAGAGTTTTTAGCATGAAGGGCTGTTGAATTTTGTCAAAGGCCTTTTCTGCATCTATTGAGATAATCCTGTGGTTTTTGTCTTTGGTTCTGTTTATATGCTGGATTACGTTTATTGATTTGCATATGTTGAACCAGCCTTGCATCCCAGGGATGAAGCCCACTTGATCATGGTGGATAAGCTTTTTGATGTGCTGCTGGATCCGGTTTGCCAGTATTTTATTGAGGATTTTTGCATCGATGTTCATCAGGGATATTGGTCTAAAATTATCTTTTTTTGTTGTGTCTCTGCCAGGCTTTGGTATCAGGATGATGTTGGCCTCATAAAATGAGTTAGAGAGGATTCCCTCTTTTTCTATTGATTGGAATAGTTTCAGAAGGAATGGTACCAGCTCCTCCTTGTACCTCTGGTAGAATTCAGCTGTGAATCCATCTGGTCCTCGACTTTTTTTGGTTGGTAGGCTATTAATTATTGCCTCAATTTCAGAGCTTGCTATTGGTCTATTCAGGGATTCAGCTTCTTCCTGGTTTAGTCTTTTAAATTTTGCCATTCCGATGGGTGTGCAGTGAACTCTCATTGTGGTTTTAATTTGCATTTTCCTGATGACTGATGATGTTTAGCACCTATTCAAATGCTCAGTGGACATCTGGATATTTTCTTTTGCCCATTTGTATTGATTTGTTTTTTTCTTATTGATTTTTAGGAATTCTTTAAATATTTGGATGTAGTCTGTTTGTCAGATAAGTGTATTGCAAAAGATTTTCTCAGCCTGTGGCTTGCCTTTTCAGTCTTTTAATCACAGTATGCTGTAGTGTTCTTTTTTAAAAAAAAAACTTTTATTTTGGAATAATTATAGATTCACAGAACATTGCAAAAATAGTACAGAGAGGTCACCCAGTTTCCCCCAATGGTTACATCTTACATAACTACAGTACAATATCAAACCCAGGAAATTGACGTTGGTATAATATGTGTATAGTTTTATGCCATTTTATACCATGTGTATCACTGCAATTCAGACACAGAACTATCCCATCACTGCAAGGATCTCCTTCATGCTATTCCTTTATAGTCACACCCATCCCCTTCTCCAGTCCCCCATCATCTGTAACCCCTGGTGATCACTACTTTCTTCTCTATCTGTACAATTTAGTCGTTTCAAGAATGTTACATAAATGGAATCATAGAGTGCATGATTTTTTGAAACTGGCTTTTTTTCCACCCAGCATAATGCCCTTGAGTTCCATCCAAGCCATTTTTGGATGGAACATGTAGAAAACTTATGTTACTTATGCTACTTTGCATTACTTGATTATTTATGTTCAATAAGGGAATAAACCAGTTTGTTTTGTTACTATAAATAGATTCTTGTCTTTCATATAAACACACCAAGATAATTCCCTGGGATTTAAATATTCAGCCCTAGGTACCAGACACACTGTCCATGGAGGAGGCCCACACACTACCCACATCTGGTGGGCTAGGGAAAGGGACATCATGAACTTATGTCCTGCAAGTCACAATTATGGCTTCCATTATTGCTGGTGGTCCACAGGGGCCTCTGCATTCGTGTTACCAATGTGGAAGAAGGAAATACAATAGAATCAAAACTGCTCTTTTTATGGTTCAAGGATAATGAGAAAAACAGATGACTCATTTTGCTTTTAAGAATGATGAAACACACAGGTTTCAAAATGGGACATATTAAGAACCTCATTTGTTATGATCACTTTCAGGAGAAACTGGAATATCCTTTCTGAATGCAAAAGTGTGCAGTCCATGGTGCTCACTTTATTGCTGGAGATAACATTCTCTGACGTCTAATTTCCCTTTCTGCCTTCGGTTCCTCTGCAGCTTCCTCTCCCAGGGCACCATGTTCTCACGCCTTCCCTAAGGTGTCTGCCATAAGCGCTAAATTTCGAGTGGTTCTGTGGTTGCGCATGCTAATCAACAGCCTGCAAAACACCTCTGCCTTTCACTTTGAAAGGGACACACTCGGTGGTGTTTTATGTCAATTGATTCTCTTTGTGTTCAACTGCATATTATAATATCACAGAAGATATTCACAGAATATGACAGAAGGTCATCGATGCAAGAAGTGGCTGTGGCCTTCGCTTTAAACTGGAGCAATGGTGGTGAGGGGGAGGAGGAACAAAGGGGCTTTCTAGGGTGCCTGGTAAGTGTGCAAGGAAGAGATGACATCTAGGATAGCTTGGGTAAGTGTGGGGCTACACTGGGAGACTGCACATTGAGCAATAATAACAATAAGTGCCTGGTGGCCAAGCTTCATGGACAGTGGAGCCGGAGGGCCATTTATCAGTAATCATTTAGGTGTTACCTTGAAATTACATCCAGAGTCTAACCCTTTTTTTTTTTTTTTTTTTTTACTACCTCTGCCACTTCCGTCTTCCTCTCAGCCATCATCATCTCTTGCTGATGGGGTTACTGAAATGGCTTCCTGTTTCTACCATTGTGTATCACCCTCCTACCCTCTCCCAGGAAGCCAGATCTTTTAGAAAATTGTGTCACTGTTTTGATGAATATCCTTCAGTGGCTTCCTATCTCACTTAGAATAAAACCCCAAATACTTCCTCTGACCAAAAGCACCTGTGTATTTCTCTGAGCCTCTTCTCACATTCTCTCTTTTTCCAGACATGCCAGCCTCCTTGCTGCTTCTTGGACATATCAAGACACTCCCACTGTGGCCTTGCCTTTCCCATCAAGCATTGTCCCTCTTTCAAATGTTATAGATGTGAACTCATCAGAAAAGGGATGTGTTAGCAATGTGTGTCTCCAAAGGTAGGATTTTTGAAAGCCACTATTCCTTTGTGCTTTTTAAAATGTTTCTAATTATTTTCAATGAATACCATGCGTTCATTTTTGTAACTGGAAAATAAATATAAAATTAAAAATCAAGATCTTAAAAAGACAGTGTTGCCTATTTCAACATTGTTGATTAAACCCTTTTAAAAGGGCTATCACATAGGTGAAGTCTCTGCATGCAACCCAGATAGTCAATCCGCATTTGGGGCCCACACAAAGCCCACAGGTCTTCTCCAGGTCCCATCCTCCTATCCGCTTTGCCTCATCCTCATTTCCCTCAGGAAATGATCACCGCACCAGAATGGTGATAACTAATTTCTGGGTGAAGATTCTGACTCACCAAATTAAATTGCAATGAAATGCTTTTTAATATGTAATCTAGGATGATGAGTAAATAGTTATTTTCCTCTTGTGAGGGACATTACCTGTCATTCTAAAAATTAATCTTATTTAAGAGACGCTTAAAATATGGAGCAATAGCACGGCGTTTCAGACCAAGCAGTTAATGAGTAATTAAATCTGTGTGAATTATGAATCTCGATTCTTTCAATGCTAGTTTCCTTTAGAGCTATTAGTTACTTGCTTTTTTTTTTTTTTTTTTTTTTTTTTTTTTTCAGTTGCTACAGAGATTTACATTCTGGCTTTTCAGAATTCTCTTTGTAAAATGGAGAAAATGCTATTGGCCAACTTGAACGTAATATATACAACCAAAAAATTCTTTAGGTACAGTAGATACAGCTTAGGACAGCATGGTTGAGGGATTTCCACAAGGTTTGGTAGGCTGGCATGAAGAGCATGCAAAAAAAAAAAAAAATGATTTCTACTTTTTTTGGAAGAAAAATGACAGTGTGTCAGGCACCATAGCATTGCTAACAGCACTAGTTCCCACTTCATTTTTCAACTTCACATGTTCCCTAGAAGACAATTGGACAAAGCACTGCGGCATGAGGTGAGAGGTGGAGTGGGGAGATCCATTCATTGTGGATTTTATTATGGATTTTATTCAAACCTTTTGTGTATGTCTTTGAGGCTCTTCAGAACATTAAACTGAAATCTTGCTTTTAAATGTCAATGGTCTTTAAAAAAATGTCAATGGTCTTGATATCACTCTGCAGTCTCATCTGTTCCTTGGTGAGATCTGTAGAGTGGAACAGACTGTACGGCCTTTGTTCGGCTCCAGGCCCTATCCTGTGTTTGCACCTGTAACTCCCTCTGTGTTGCCCCGTCCAAGCCTCAGGAGCTTATGACATAAAGAAGGTGAAGCTTGCATTGGAGTCAGCCTAATTGAGCTGTGCCATGCTTTGAAACAGGCTGGGCATTATCATGGGACAAGCTCTGACGTTTAAACAACTCCATCAGACTGCTGCAAAATGTATTGATTTTGCTTAAGACAAACACCAAATACGGATGGTTTATCTCTTTTTCTTCAGGGAGTTGGACTTTTCAGCCACCTTGGGTATCCCCAGACCTCTACCTTCCCTCTTCAGAAATGGTCTCTGCCCCCATTCTTCCTACCATAACAGCTACCAACTCTATCATGGTGGCCTGTTGACAGCTCAGGGGCCACTTTAGTCTTGTTCATAGTTGTAATCCAGAATCTGGTACAGAGTTTGGTGCACAAAGATGCTCAATAAATATTTGTTGTAAAAATAGAGGGGTGAATTAACAATCTAATGATGTCACATCTCCTATGCAAGTCCCAACAAACGAAGCCTACACTCTGCTTTCTCCAACTCTCCCTCCATGTTGCTAGCAGCTCTATACTATGTTCACATATGACCCACTTGGTGGAGGAGGCTGGAACCTGCCAGACTGCCCACACCAGCTCCTCATCACTTCGGGTTTGGTCTCTGCATTTGCAAGAGCACAGATTCACTTTTGTCCCGGCCTTTGACCTTTGCATGTAACTCATGATGATATAAAAACAAAAGCAAGGGCTCAGTAATGTGTAAGCAATATGCTAACCAACTAGTGACTCAACATTTACCAGACATATACCTAATGCACTGGTAGTGGACATGTACCTCAGCACTGCCATATAAGCTGTCATGGTTGTTCCTTTTCGTTACCACTGGTGGCTGCATGACGATGGTGGTGTGCCTTTGGCTGGCATGAAGTAGGGTGCCCAAGAAGCTTCATATTCTACTCTTTGTTACTTGACCCTATTTACTGCTGGTCTCTACTACTACCATGTGCTCCTGAATTTTTATTGCACCTGGATATCACTGCCTATCCTCCAGCATTCATTTTACAGCCAGGATTTCACTTTGAACATGATTTAAATGTGATGGACGCTCCCACTGCCATCATGGCAGCATAGTGGTATGCAGGAACTGCTCATGTCAACAACATCCTTTCTTTTTATGAGGGGCCCCTCAGACACTTGGTCATGACTTGGGATGGTTCACAGATTACTTTGTCAGCCAAACACTTTTAGGTTGGATACTTTGTGTTTATAATTAATAATTAGTAATGGTTTTATTTAGCACTGAGAAATATTTCCACTGGTTATATATAAAACAACCACATAATAATATCAATGACAATAGCTACTATTGTATAGCACTGACTTTGTGCCAGACATTGCTCCAAGTGTTTTACAACTTAGCTCATTTCCTTCTCATTAGAGTCCTTTGTGGTAGATATTATTGTAATAATTGCCATTTACAAATGAGCAAACTGAGGCACAAAGAGGTAAATAACTTACCAAACACATCTAGCAAGAGGCAGTCAGAATGCAAACCCAGACAATCTTAATCTGAGTCCAAGCTGTAAAACCCTATACTTCAACACTTACCTAAGACAGGAAGCAATTATTATAGTGCCCCATTCTTAAATCTTAATGTCTCTAATCTATATGTTCTCCCATTACTCATCTACATCTCTCTACCTTTTCAAACTTACTGATTAACATTAGTGATCACTAATATTTATGGAGCCCTTACTGTGTGTCAGGCAACGTGGCAAGTATTTTACATATAATATCGCATTTAATTCTCATAACGATCTCTTAAGGTATGCTAGTTGTATTTTCCCTGATTTTGCAGAAGAGGAAACTGAGGGTTGGTAAGGTGAAGTCACTGGTAAAGTAGCTGAGCTAGGATTCCAGCTCAAGTCTATGTAGCTCAACCATTACTCTACACTCCCCTCTTACCTGTGCAGAGCCTCATGAACCACACCTCAGCTTTGACTGCAGGCCTACAGCTCCACAACAACCTGCCCTTGATCAACTCACTACTAGTTATCTTTTTTTCTTTCTTTCTTTCTTTTTTTTTTTTGTAGCCTGTTAAGGTCTTTTTCCATTTGGATCTCCAGCTCTCATTCCCATTTATCACATCTAGTCTGGCACCTATTGTGAGGCAGGCCCATTTTTTATTTTTATTTCTTTTGCAATTCCTCCCTGGACAGTACAGATAAAGTATACCTATCACGTGCTCTTGACTGACAGAGTCTCCTGACCTGGTCACTTGGCACAGTCAAAGAAGCTGGCTCTTCGGGAATGCACCTTCACTAGAGCACCGTGGTTCTTTTCTTTTCTTTGCTAGCTTTTCCTCCTTTGGCTCATGGTTAGGCTTTACTGTCTGTCCTTTGCTACCTACATCGCTCCACCCCATTGGGTCAGTGGGCTGGAGTTAAGAGCACTGGCCATCACCCCAGACCCAAAAACTTTACCAGTAGCACCTAGTGTTCTTCTTTCCACACACCAGTCAAGCAAAGCAGCCAGAATTGCTCTTCTCCCAGGAAGAAATTCACAAAGGAAATTAGCTCTAGGCTCCAGGTATGCAGAGCAGAAGAAAGCCAACTTCCACCACTGGTTCCCGCTAGTAACTACAAAGTCCACCAATACACTCCTCAACCAAATGGTAGGAGGAGAGCATCCAAACAAGACTTCTCCAGCAGCAGCAGCAGCAGCAGGATTTCCAGACATCTATTATAAAACCAAGTTTCCCTTTAGGAAACTTCATACAGCAGATGCCCCAGACTAGACACATGGCTGAATTTTGAGTACTTCCATGTGAATGAGGTTGATTTCATTCCACTGATGGCACTGCAATCATGCATGAAATGAAGTCATACACACACACACACACACACACATATATATATACACACATACACACACACACACATATATATATATACACACATACACACACATACACACACACAGTCAACTCTCTGTATCCATGGATTCAACCAACAACAGATTGAAAATATCTGGAAGGAAAAAGTTATAGGTGTATTGAATATGTACAGACATTTTTCTTTGTTGTTATTCGTGAATAATACAGCATAACAACTCTGTACACAGTTTACATTGTATTAAGTATTACAAGTAATCTAGAGATGATTTAAAGTATACAGGAGGATATGCATAGGTTATATGCAAATACTATACCATTTTGTATCAGGAACTTAAGCATCCGTGTATTTTGGCATCCATGGGAGGTCCTGGAACTAATCCCCAGTGGATACCTGTATATGTCAAACTGCTTTTATACTGAACTTTTGTTTCAGCAGTCAGTAAGCCAAATTGATAAACTTGCCAAGTCTCATACCCTTGTGCTTTTGTTTTGAGACACATCGTCTCCCTGTAAATCAGCCTTTCAATTGATCGATGGTTTAGACCTCCTACATTGTTTATTTAGGGATACGCTTTTACTATATTTATATAACACTTTCAATCAGAATATTTTTATTTTTACTGACAAACCATAAGAATATAGTCACACTTCATGTCCTCATGACGTCTATCTGATAAAGATGTTGCTGCAGATTAAGTGAGTCGCATTGGTTGATGCTCAGAGCCCTGTGCACGTCATCAGACTGAGGGCCTGGTCTGTCTGAAGCATTTAGAAAAGGAATCATTACCCCAGCATTGCCCACTTATCTCAGCCTATAAAAACAAATATTTGCCCAATAATATGGCAGGTTTATGAGCTGCATTTAATACTGCAATGAAAAAGTCTATCACTGTGTGTGTGTGATTGAGAGAGAGAGAAAGAGAGAGAGAGAGTGTGTGTGTGTGTGTGTGTGTGTGTGTGTATTAAGGTTGCCATGGGAGCCCTTGGTGCTTCTGAACCTTTATAATTATGAACAATAATTAGATGTAATGCTTTATGGTGGTGAAGCACCTCGTGGGCTCCTGATAATTGTAAAGTGTTTGGCAATTAATTCACACTCCCTGAGATTCAGGTTGGTATAATTAACCCCACGAGGAGAAGCAGCCTCAGAGAAGGGGAGCCACATGGTGGGGAACCATCCTGCTTTGCGTTGGCGCAGACAAAGGGAGGCCCTCCCCATCTTCCGGGCCCTGCACTACCTCCACCCCAAGCCTCGGCATACTCCCCTCCTAGGCCCCAGGCACTTAGCTCAGCTGGCTGAGTGTGTGCCCTGCCCGGAGGGGCAGGCAGACCGAACCCAGGAGTCAGGCTTTCTGCTTTGCATTTCTCTGGGCGAAGACCTGCAGCTCTGCAGAACTGTGCCTGTTGGTGGGGAGAGGAATTCAGAAAGCCACGTGGGGAAATGGAAGTTGCAAATACACTGCTTGGCTGTCACCAGCTAAACCTTCATGAAATTGCTACGTCTGCCCTCTCCTCCCAAAGCAGCTGCAATCTGGGGTTGGTTTTCAGCTTTTCTAATGATTGTCCCACAACAGGAACAACAAACACGCTCTTAGACACCTGTAAGAAAGCTGGGAAGGGGATGCGTATACTTAATGAAAACTGTTATTGAAATTATCTATGTCTAGATATAGATAGTAATATATACAGTAGTATATTGTTGTATTATAATTCATATCTATTTATATAATCTATTTATATAATATATAATGTTATACACACACACACACATATATATATATATGTATGCATGTATAAAATTGCATGTCAACCCCTGAAAATGAGTGTGTTGTATGCTTGGGCTGTGTCATGTCAATCAAACACTAGATCTTCATTTTCTCCAAAGAAAAACAAAATTCTTGAAGAACATTTTATCCAACACCCCTTTTTGTTTCAACTTAAATTCTCATGGACTCATTCAAACATTTCATTTTCTTGGTTGCAGGCTATTACGGTCTGAATGCTGACGTAGCCCATGAGCGAATGTGTTGGATCGCTGCCATTGACAAACTTCAGGCCGTTTCTCATGTCCCTGCCCCCAGCTCTGAGAGGGCGTGGGGATGAGTCGCAGCATGGAGTCGAGACCTGAGGGTGATGGATAGGTAAAGATGGTCCTAGGACCATCTTCCTCAGGGCTATGCTGAGCAGGAAGATGGCACGAGTGTTTTCCTATGACACAGCTGTCTGATAAATTCCCACCGCAGCAAAGTTAATACCTGGATACACTGCACCGACAGCCAAGACAGAGAGGGAGGGGCACACTAGGTAAGCCATGTCCTTTTGCCATGTCCTTTTCCAGAAAGACTCTGGAAAGCACAAGAAAGCCATGTCCTTTTCCAGAAAGACTCTGGATAGCACAAGGCCTCCAGCGTATTTTGACAGACTGTTTTGTACCAGAAAAGCTAATTTGCTATGATTAGTTGTGCTACATTTGTGAGATAGTTACTCTATGTTTATTTGGAAGGCAGATGAGAGTATCTTTTGGTGATTTTTCTTTATGAGCTGAAGAAACTCTCTAAATTTTCTTAAAAAAAAAAAAAGCGACTGTGAATAAAACCTCTTGGGTCCTGGGAAACAGAAATGTTTATGCACCATGAAAAGACAAAAGGGGCCCACGCCACTTACAAGCAGCCCCAGCAGAAACGCAGAGGGAGTGGAGGGAGCCGGAGGGCCCAGGGAAGCCAGGTATAGGACTGAGGCCTGGGGGAGACTGAGTCAATGGTGAGAGGGGAGATGCAAGCTGGAGGAGCCTGAGCTAAAGGCCCAGATCAGTCAGGAAGAAATAGAGAGGCCTTTCAGAAAGTTCTCAGTGTGGCAGACAGGAATAAAGGGAGAATTGGAGGCTTCGTGGAGTAGCACTGGAGAGAGAGGGAGACCCTGGGGCTGAAGACAGAGAAGTAGAACTTGAGAAAAGCTTGATACTGATGGGAAGACACCCTAATCTCTTGCTCTCATCTTTCTTTCTTTCTTTCTTTCTTTCTTTCTTTCTTTCTTTCTTTCTTTCCTTCTTTTTCTTTCTTTCTTTCTTTCTTTCTTTCTTTCTTTCTTTCTTTCTTTCTTTCTTTCTTTCTTTCTTTCTTTCCTTCCTTCCTTCCTTCCTTCCTTCCTTCCTTCTTTCCTTTTTCCTTCCTTCTTCTCTATTTTTCTCCCTCCCTCCCTTTCAGTCGCACTCATACACACACACACACACATAATGTCTAATACATGTCTTTCTTTCTCCCATGAAATCCTATGTGCTATGCAATACAGGCCTCTTGGGCCAACTATAAATCATCAATAAAGTCTACATTTCTCATGAATGCCTGTAGTATGAGTTTTCTTTTTAAGGGATGCAAGAAAATCCTAAATCCTGCTTTGGGGGTGGCATGAGAGAAATCTAGGCACATATATCCTCTTTTGATTCCTGTAGTCACAAAACAAGGTCAGTGTAATTGATAGGGGTGCAAAAGGAAGATAGAAGTTTGAAACCCTGATCCCACATTCCTTTACACCTGCTTAGCAGCTCTGACCTCTGTCCTTCCCATTCTGCAATGCAGAGTCCCCCGCCCAACTCCCCACCTCCCCTCTCCCAAGGGAAGTAAACCCAGGGGGTCATTGTCAGGGGCAGTTCCCAGGACCCGGGAAAACCACAGCCTCAATGCATGAGCCTAGGCTGCCTCAGACCCAGGTAAAATCTCTTTCACCTGGTGGCTGCATAGCAGCATGCTCTCCCATGCTTTTGAGAGGACCTGCTAGGCCTGACCTTTCTAATTCTGCACAAACTCCGTTAGGCCTGGGCTCAGGTGGGAGCAGAAAGTAGGAGAGCTGTTCCAGGTGCAAGGCCAGCTGGGAACCAAGAGCCAAGGACAAGATGCCCTGAAACTCCATCTCAGGGTGTGCAGAGGCAGGTGTCAAAGGAGGCGGCACCTTCTTCGTATTCTTAACACATCTTTGCAAGACTCGAGACCTTGCAGTTTACTCATGGTGCTGATCAAAAGAGGGGTTTTTTTAAGAGATTAAAAAAGAAAAGCAAAGAAAAGCCAAGTGTTCATGCATGCAGTCTTCCTAATTAACACGGCAGGCTCTGAGCGAGAGAGAAAGCACATCAGAATTTTTGGAAGCAGCTGTTCTCCCAGCAGTAGTCTCTTCTCAGGGAAGCTACAGGCTGATGCTCTCAGAGCCTGTGAATTCAGAGGCCTCTCACCACTTCAAATGAAGGCCAGGCTGAGGGCTGGGGAAAGTACTCATTCTTAAAGCCAACCCAATTGGCAGCTGGAGTCACAGAACCTAGAATTCACTTGAGTCAAGAGTCACCCAAAGCCTGCAGTGATCGAGGGTTGACTGTGTGCCCGACTCTCTGCTAAATTCATGATCTGCATTTTCTCATTTCATCCTAGAAACACCACCATGTGGTATTAATGACCCCACCTTACCAATGAGCTAACATCACTGCCCACAGTCACCCAGTGCAGAAGCAATGCAGAATGAGATTGAAGACAGGTTTGCCTGAATTAAAGCCCATGCATCATGCTCCCATCTGTGTGCCAGACTGCCTTCTCCTAGCTTACCCTTCTTTTGCTCTTGGGCTATTTCCAGTGTCTAGCATTGTTGAGATTAAATTAAAGCTTAATAATTATGCAAATAAATTTTTGTTTTATTGATTCTCCTTCAGGAAGCCGTCACTAACCCCAGATCCCTTCTCTATGCTCATGGCACACATATTCTTGACTCCTATGGTGGCTCACATCACACTGCTTGTAATTATTTATTCTTATTGGCCTTTCCTGCAACACTGTGAACTCCTTTGGGGAGAGCAGTATGTGAGTGGGGGGCAACTTTGTATTTATTCCCAGCACAATGTCTGATTTATAATAGATATTTGTTGAGTGAGTGACCTAAAACATTTCATAAATAAAATAGACAACAAAATAACAATGGAGTGGCTTCGTGCAATGGAGAGCGCACTATATGTGGAATCAGAAATCCTGCCCTCCACTCTAACTGCCTTACTTATTATCTGTGTGCTTTGGAACAAATCACTTAGACTATCTGGGTTTCCGTTGCCTTGTCTACAATCGAGACAGTTGGACTTGAGCTCCTCAAGGTCATACCCAATGCTGGCATTCTATGAGTCCAGGCTGAGCCAGAATCCATGCAACTCCTTCTTGAAGCCACCTGCTTCAAGGTACAGTGCTCCATGCTCAGCAGTAATGGCCCTCCACAGACCCAAAGTTTAAGGATTTATTTCCTGGGCTGGCCAGCCCTATAGCTCTGCCCACAGAAAGGCCTTTTGGCCCATTCTCTGCCCCTGTGCCATCATGCCTGCCACATCCTTTCAGCTTGATCCTCACTCCAGCCTCTTTCTAATTCAGCTTGCTGCCTAATGACCCACTCATCTGTTCTATCTCTTCCACTTGTCCCACCCTTATGGGCAGGATCCACTGGGGAGCTGAGACACCTCTAATTAGAATATTAGTCTCTAACAAAAAAAGAAAATTTCAGGCCAATATCCCTGATGAACATCAATGCAAAAATCCTCAATAAAATACTGGCAAACCAAATCCAGCAGCATGTCAAAAAGCTTATCCACCACAATCAAGTCGGCTTCATCCCTGGGATGCAAGACTGGTTCAACATACACAAATCAATAAACGTCATCTGTCACATAAACAGAACCAATGGCAAAAACCACATTATTATTTCAATAGATGCAGAAAAGACCTTTGACAAAATTCAACACCCCTTCATGCTAAAAACTCTCAATAAACTAGGTATCAAGGGAACGCATCTCAAAATAATAAGAGCTATTTATGACAAACCCATAGTCAATGTCATACTGAATGGGCAAAAACTGGAAGCATTCCTTTTGAAAACTGGCACAAGGCAAGGACACCCTCTCGCACCACTGCTATTCAACATAGTATTGGAAGTTCTAGCCAGGGCAATCAGGCAACAGAAAGAAATAAAGTGTATTCACATAGAGAAAGAGGAAGTCAAATGGTCTCTGTTTGCAGATGACAGGATCGTATATTTAGAAAACCCCATCGTCTCAGCCCAAAATCTCCTTAAGCTGATAAGCAACTTCAGCAAAGTCTCAGAATACAAAATCAATGTGTAAAAATCACAAGCATTCTTATATATCAATAACAGACAAACAGAGAGCCAAATCATGAGTGAACTCACATTCACAATTGCTTCAAAGAGAAAAAAATTCCTAGGAATCCAACTTACAAGGGATGTGAAGGACCTCTTCAAGGAGAACTACAAACCACTGCTCAAGGAAATAAGAGAGGACATAAACAAATGGAAAAACATTCCATGCTCATGGACAGGAAGAAGCAATATTGTGAAAATGGCCACACTGCCCAAAGTAATCTATAGATTCAATGCTATCCCCATCAAGCTACCATTGACTTTCTTCACAGAATTGGAAAAAGCTACTTTAAACTTCATACAGAACCAAAAAAGAGCCTACATAGCCAAGACAATCCTAAGCAAAAAGAACAAAGCTGGAGGCATCACACTACCTGACTTCAAACTATACTACAAGGGTACAGTAACCAAAACAGCATGGTACTGGTACCAAAACAGATATATAAACCAATGGAACAAAACAGAGGCCTCAGAAATAACACCACACATCTACAGCCATCTGATCTTTGACAAACCTGACACAAACCAGCAATGGGGAATAGATTCCCTATTTAATAAGTGGTGTTGGGAAAACTGGCTAGCCATATGCAGAAAACTGAAACTGGACCCCTTCCTTACACCTTGTCCAAAAATCAATTCAAGATGGATTAAAGACTTCAATGTAAGACCTAAAATGATAAAAATCTTAGAAGAAAACCTAGGCAATACCATTCAGGACATAGGCATGGGCAAAGACTTATTTTTAAAACACCAAAAGTAATGGCAACAAAAGCCAAAATTGACAAATGGGATCTAATTAAACTAAAGAGCTTCTGCACAGCAAAGGAAACTATCAGCAGAGTGAACAGGCAACCTACAGACTGGGAGAAAATTTTTGCAGTCTGTCTATCTGACAAAGGGCTAATATCCAGAATCAACAAAAAACAAATTTATAAGAAAAAAACAACCCAATCAAAAAGTGGGCAAAGGATATGAACAGACACTTCTGGAAAGAAGACATTTATGCAGCCAGCAAACATATGAGGAAATGCTAATCATCACTGATCATTAGAGAAATGCAAATCAAAACCACAATGAGATACCATCTCACACCAGTTAGAATGGTGATCATTAAAAAGTCAGGGAACAACAGATACTGGAGAGGATGTGGAGAAACAGGAATGCTTTTACACTGTTGTCAGGGGTGTAAATTAGTTCAACCATTGTGGAAGACAGTGTGATGATTCCTCAAGGATCTAGAACTATACCATTTGACCCAACAATCCCATTACTGGGTATATACTCCAAGGATTATAAATCATTCTACTATAAAGACACATGCACATGTATGTTTATTGTGGCACTGTTCACAATAGCAAAGACTTGGAACCAACCCAAATGTCCATCAATGATAGACTGGATAAAGAAAATGTGGCACATATACACCATGGAAAATACTATGCAGCCATAAAAAAGAATGAGTTCATGTCCTTTGCAGGGACATGGATGAAGCTGGAAACCATCATTCTTAGCAAACTAACACAGGAACAGAAAACCAAGCACCGCATGTTCTCACTCATAAGTGTGAGTTGAACAATGAGACTATATGGGCATAGGAAGGAGAACATCACACACTAGGGCCTGCTGGGGGATGGGGGGCTAGGGGAGAGATAGTATTAGGAGAAATACCTAATGTAGGTGATGGGTTGATGGGTCAGCAAACCGCCATGGCATGTGCGTGCCTATGTAACAAAATTTCATGGTCAGCACATGTACCCCAGAACTTCAAGTATAATGTAAAAAAATTTTTTAAAGAATGTTAGTCTCTGTCCTAAAATGACTCCCTACACCCATAGCATATGGAGAGACATCTATGAAGGGTTAATTTTTAATTTGCCATTGTGAGATGTTGTTAATATATTTGAACAAATAGATTGGAGGACATGTTGCAATGTAAGTATTACTAATTAACACCATTCCACCATGCACACTGCTGATCATCCCTGAGTCTACTCCCTCCATCTAGTGGCCTTAATAAGAGAGTTCCAGAGCTTTGTGTGAATTAGATTTCAGGGCCCCTCCATCGCTGCCTGGTGCAGCCAGGCAGGCAGCTGTAAGGGCAGATACAGAGTGTGCTTCAGACAGAGAAGTGCCCTCGCTGCTTCGTGTTGTGTGTGAATCCCTCTAGAACAGAAGTGTTTTGCAGTGAGCTGATGGCAGAGACATGGCAATTGAGTCAGCGATAATTCTAGAATTCTGGTTTCTAAACCTGGCTTACTCGGGAGAAAATGATTTAAATTTGTCTTTGAAATGAAGAAAAGAAAGCAACTCTGAGGCTTCTTTGCAAAGGGCTTTGTATGGTATTGTAGGAACAAGAGAAAACTATAGGAACTGAGAATATGCCACCTGGAGAAAAAGAGGCCTAGGCAGAGGATGCCAGGACCTCACATCTGTGAGGGTTGACAAGAGGGCAGTTATCTGTGCCCACCCCTCAGCCCCGAGGGCAGAGCAGAAGGAGAGGCAGGGAGTATGTAAGATTTCAGCTCTATATGAGAAAGCACCTTCTAATGATTAGAGCTCTGGAGTAATGTGCTTTCTGTTCCTGTAAATGTGTGAGTCTGAACGGCCACATAGCAGTGCTGTCCCAAATGGGCTCCAATAATATGGATGGGGCCTGATTAGGTGAACATTAAGGTTCCCTGCAGCCCTGACATCTGACCAGAGTGCTCAGCTTCATGACTGAAAGGTCAATACTGAGCTGACAAGAGGGTGGGGTATCAGAGTCTATCTTGGGCCTGGAAGTCTTTTCACTTGTTTGTTTAATTATTTTCACATCTTTACTGTTAGTGGCAGATATTTTCAATGGTGGATTCCACAGTAATTGCCAACCCCCTTCTCCCTTGCTGTCTGCCATTACAGAGTTTGGAAGAGTTGAAGTCTTGCTTTTCCAGCCTCCCTTGCAGCTAAATGTGACCATGTGATAAGATGTGGTCCATGAACATAAGTGGAAGTCTCCAGAAGAGAGAAGAAGCTTGTGAGGCCCATGGCACTCAGGTCCCAACAGAAACAGAGGGCACACTCAAACTAGGCTAACTCAAGGAAATAGTTTCTTGAATTAGTAGAGGTAAGGAGACTGAAACCACCATTGCAAAATTGTAACTGAGACAGTGAAAGAGATCTGACCTAACCAACTCCATCTTGCTTCTAACCTCCAAACTGTTCTTGTTCATTCCTGGGTGTAGGCTGAACTAACTTTGGGAGAAACTTAGTTTATAGTTTAAAACAAAGGCAATAATAGGTCTCTCCTCTCCCAAAATAAACCTTCTTCTTGCCTGGGGATTAGACTGCCTTTGTAGGACTAACAAATTAGCCACAAGATTAGAAATTATGGTTTAGAAGTCATGTAGCTGGAGGCTACAAGATTCTGACCCTCCCCAAACTGATCCTAAGATCAGTGCTTGAGACATTTTGCAGACCTGCACTTGATGGATCAGCTGGCACCACCCAGATCAATAATTGGCTCATCTGATCTTGTGATCCCCAGCCAGGAACTGACTCAGTGCAAGAGGACAGCTTCAGTTTCCTATGATTTCATCTCCTACCTAACAATTCAGCCCTCATGACTCACTGGCTTCCCCCTACCCACAAAGTTGTCCTTAAAAACTCTGATCCCTGAATGCTTGGGGAGACTGATTTGAGTAATAATAAAATCTGGTCTTCCACACAACTGGCTCTGCATGAATTACTCTTTCTCTATTGCAATTCCCCTGTTTTGAGAAATCAGCTCTGTCTAGGCAGCAGGCAAGGTGAACCCACTGGGTGGTTACAAGACCACAAAGGTAGTGCAGTACCCAAGGCTAGTAACAGCAGAGCTGCTCCCATTCCTAGACCCAAAGGGCCCAGGGAAAGGAGCAGTTACCACACCCAGGAGAGAGCTGCATCAGGAGGGCTACCTGGAGAGGAGCTATTGCCTTTGCTTGAAAAGTACAGCCAACCCCAGGCAACTCTAGAGGAAGGGAACAAGGGAATACATACCCTCACCTCCCTCTCCTCCCTCCCTCATCTGCTGGGACTCCCCATTGACCTATCCCAACCAAAACCTGGAAACAACCTTCATGTAGTTCAGCCTCCTGGGCAGAAGGTAGGGTGTATTAGTCAGGGTTCTCCCAAGGGACAGAACTAATAGGATATATGTATATATGAAAAGGAGTTTATTAAGGAAAATTGACTCACAGAATCATATGATTAAGTCCCAAGATAGGCTGTCAGCAAGCAGAGGAGCAAGGAAGCCAGTAGTGGCTCAGTCCGAGTCCCAAAGCCTCAAAAGTAAAGCTGAAAGTGCAGCCTTCACTCTGGGGCCAAAGGCCTGAGAGGCCCTGGCAAAACAACTGGTGTGCTTCCAAGACCCCAAAGGATAAAGAACCTGGAGTCTGATATTCAAGGGCAGGGAGCATCCAGCATGGGAGAAAGATGAAAGCCAGAAGACTCAGCAAACCGTCTTATTCTACCTTCTTCTGTCTGCTTTTTTCTAGCTGCATTGGCAGGTGATTGGATGGTGCCCACCCACATTGAGGGTAGGTCTGCCTCTCCTAGTCCACTGACTCAAATGTTAATCCCCTCTGGCAACACCTTCACAGACACATCCAGAAACAATACTTTGCATCCTTCAATCCAATCAAGTTGACCCTTAGTATTAATCATCACATAGGGTAAAGAAGAATGGGGAGAATACCTAGAGGGTAAATGAAAGATATCAAGCAAAGGGTCTAATTCTTCCTCAGATGCGACGCCTGGAAGTGTGGCAGTTATCTTGTGATCATGAGGTGACTCTCTGAAGTGACCTATTAAGGAAGAAGTTGCTGGGAATCTGCCTCTGAGAAACGTACTTTCCCTTCGCCCAGTCTTGCTATAGCATTAAGGCACTGATGTTGTTACCAGTTACTTGCCCCTGGTGCACAGGCAACCATGGAGCCAGGTATTGTAAAATTTGAGAAATAAAAATATAATTCTAAGCCCCACAACTGACTGAATGGACCCTCTCTTGGTTAAGGGGATCCCAGAGAAATCTTGAAACTGAGTTCTCAGTCATAACAGGATGGGAGATTAGACACACCTCGTTATGCCCCCTCCCTCACTAACCACCACTAGGGCTTTCTTCCCTAAGGACTTAACGGGCACCAGTACTTGTGAAAGACTTACTCCACCGCTGGTATCAACCAACTGCCTGACACAGCAATTTCAGTTTTAACACAACAAAACTTTCTTTTTGCAGTTTTGACACAACAGCTGACCAGCATTCTTTTTTTTTTTTTTTTTTTTTTTTGAGACGGAGTCTCGCTCTGTCGCCCAGGCTGGAGTGCAGTGGCGCAATCTCGGCTCACTGCAAGCTCTGCCTCCCGGGTTCACGCCATTCTCCTACCTCAGCCTCCCGAATAGCTGGGCCTACAGGCGCCCGCCACTGCGCCCGGCTAATTTTTTTTTCTATTTTTTAGTAGAGACGGGGTTTCACCATGGTCTCGATCTCCTGACCTTGTGATCTGCCCGCCTCGGCCTCCCAAAGTGCTGGGATTACAGACGTGAGCCACTGCGCCCGGCCCAGCATTCTTTTTAAGAGACCATGAACCACAGAGTGGTTCTGGCCAGTCTATGGAGAATGCGCAGTGAGAGTTTTCTGTCCTCTTCTTCACTTTTTGATGTCAGAAGGCTGAAGACTCCACCCTGGGATCACGCTAATGCCATTTTTGCACATGGGACCCATGAAATGGTGTGAAGCTCAATTGCGCATGCTCATATTTCTCCTCTCACAAATTTCATGGATCCTTCTGTAGCTTATTGAATATGTATATTTGGCCACCTCCTTCAGCGTAAATCTCTGTCTTCTTCTTACCACCATCAAAATGCAGGTTTCTGGCTTCTGGCCAGAGGCTACACTTCCCAGCCATGCAGAATGGTCACCCTGCAGGCTGCAATCCTTTATGAGAAATAAAGCTCTCCTTTCTACATGTGTGAATCTTGTCATTCTTCAGCTGAACAACTTTAAAACTTCATATTTTCCTGCTGCCTCAACATCCCCACAAACAGACTGTGAGCATCTACTCAGGTGACCAGGTGCACCAGTGTGATAAGAGTGGTCTCTGCCACAAGTTTCCCCTCCTACCCTCCCCTGGCTGTGTTCTAGTAACACTTAAAGGCACCCACAAAAGCTCCTGGCCCCTCTTCCTCCCCAGCAAAGGCCTTTGCCCATGGTTCCTCCTCTTTCTCCACTCTCCACGGTTCCCTTGGTGCTCCCTCCCCTGTGACCTCACTGTGCAGTGGCTCTGTCTCTTTAGGACCTGGGAGTATAATAAACTTTTCCTCTTCCCCTCTCCTGTGTCTCCTCTCCTTGTGGCCACACCTGGCTGACAATCACCTAAAAGAACACAAACCAAGCCAAATCTCCAGACAGTCCAGAGAGGTCAGGAGGATATAACCATCCCGTCAGGCAGGGCTGATGTCCATTCGGATGTCTGTTCTGGCTGACCAGTGTCCATGCTCTATAGCTACTGATGAGGTTTCCTATGATCCTGCTGGTAAGGAAGTCTCAGAGGACCTCAGGGATCCTCTCCCTGGTTGGGTGGAATCGTTGACCATGGGACAGTTCTGTGGGGATTGGAAGGCCAGAGGCCTGGCCCTTCTGATGGGAATATCCCTCTGGATCTCTAGCCATGCATAGCCATCTGCCTGTACTTAAGTTAATCATTTCTGTCCTTGGCTCACAAGTATACGATTGTCCTTGATCCCCTTCCGCCTTCCACTCTACAACTACACGATGTGTGAGAAATAGTCCCCCATCAAGTGGCTTAAAATCTGGGGGGATAAATAAGCATGCATTCAGGGAGGAATTAGAGGACACCTGAACATAAAACTTTGTGGAAATAGCCATATGTGCCATAACCACTGAAAGTAGGCATTGGTCAGTAGGGGCAGGCAGACCAGAGTTAAAAGTCCAGCCTAGCTGCAGGGCAGGTCTGCTCTGCCCCTCACAGGGGTCTGCTACATATTAGCTGCGTAACCTTGCACAGTTACTTAATCTCTCTGTGCCTCTCTTTTCTTCTCTGTAAAATATACATAAGAATACCCACCTTTCTGGGCTGTTCTTAAGACTACAAATAATACAAATAAATTACATATAGTGATACTTTCTGATAGTGTTTATTATACACCAGGTACTATTATAATACACAGATTAAGTCTACAAGGTAGGCACTATTCTCCTCCCCAATATATAATGCAGGAAACTGAGTCATTGAAATGTTAAATAACTTGCCCAAGGTCAATAGCTAGTTTGTGACAGAAAGAGAATTTGAACCCCAGCAACCTGTCTAGAAGCAGTCATCTTAACTACTGCATCACACTGGCTGATACAATAGAAGCTTAATAATCTGTCACTGTTCCTACTATAGCCACCATTGCCCCCATCACTAGTGTGAAGTAGACTATCTTATGAAGTTTTCATCAAGAGGAGCGTCTGGGTTTAGAGGCCAGAGTGTTTTGTTAGTTACATGAAAAGAAAGAGAGGAAGTTGGAAATGAGAGTATAGCAAAAGCAAAAGCAGGAGCAGCCCTGGCCCCTGCAAGGGGCAGAGCAGACCTGCCTGGTTGAAAGGAAGCATGGGTTCAAGGAGTAACAAAAACGGACTCAGATAGGTAGGGCTGGGGCCAGACCTTGGAAGCACCTGAGAACTGTGCAGAAGAGTCTGAAGTCAGTTACTGCCATGGGATGTCAGGCCAGTGGCTGGGTGGGGCAATCAATGTGTTATCAGGATAGGAGCAGTGCTTTAGGAAATGCACTCAGCCACAGAGAGCTCAGCCTTGGCAAGGAGGCTGCCAAGGATGCAGCTGATAACGATGAGGTCTCAAGGGAAGAGTCCATGAAATTAGAGAAGAAGGGCAAATGTGAGTGTCATTGTGAGGGCCAAAACTACTTGAAAGAGACAGAGGGGTGCAGGAAAGGGAATAAGGAAGGAATAGATGAACCCAGTCCCACGTTTACAAAAAACCCTTCCGAGGAGCAATTGTATCATTCCTCAACTTTCCGTTCGTCAGGTGATTTCACTGTGTCCTGGCACAGGGCAGCAAACATTTACAGAGCATTTACAATAGGCGAGTCCTGCACGTGATGAGTATCTCAGAAGTCTGTGCTCCGTGGGCCTGAGGCCCCTTGACACCACAGTGGAGGGTTCTTTCCTTTCCTTCTCTTGAAGAGCAGATGGAAACAACACACTAGGACTCTGACTCTCTGAGGCCCTTCCAACAGATGGGCTGAGGATCTGCAGTGCCAGAGAAAGCTGTATTGTCCGAAACGCTTTTGTAAACAATCCTTTTGTTTAGAAATCACCATAGCTCCCTCCTTTGATATGAGGCACATGCCCACACAGATTTTTTTTTTTTTTTTTTTTTTTTTTGAGACCGAGTCTCGCTCTGTCGCCCAGGCTGGAGTGCAGTGGCCGGATCTCAGCTCACTGCAAGCTCCGCTGCCTCCCGGGTTCACGCCATTCTCCTGCCTCAGCCTCCCTAGAAGCTGGGACTACAGGCGCCCGCCACCACGCCCGGCTAATTTCTTTGTATTTTTAGCAGAGATGGGGTTTCACCGTGTTCGCCAGGAGGGTCTTGATCTCCTGACCTCGTGATCCGCCCGCCTTGGCCTCCCAAAGTGCTGGGATTACAGGCTTGAGCTACCGCGCCTGGCCGCCCACACATATTTTTAAAGGAAAGATGAGAGAAGCTTATCCACTGATGTCCGAAAAAGTGAAAGATGACTGAGAGTAGATATCACCACGGCTCTTACTTTCTGCTCTTGGTGAAACAAGAAATGGGTTGGAACATTCCCTATCCTAGAATTCAATTGCAGAGTCAATTCTTAAAAACTCAGAGCTCCTTTGCAGACCAGTTGTTGCAAACCCCTCTGAAGATTGTCACTATTACCAAGTGACACACCAGTCCTAGAATTTTGAGACTACTCCAGGGGTTAAAAGGTCCTACCTTTAGGCAGAGGGCGGAAGCAAGGTCGGAAATACTTGGCATTAAACAAAAGGGAATAAAGCTCAAGTGAAACCCTTTGTTGGGGCTCAGCCTCTTGGTATCCTCTAACTTTCATGTCCCTGTGCCGTATCTCCCATGGGTGGTACTTCCCTCCTGGGGGTGGGAGGGACTAGGAAAGCTCCTTATAACCTGGCAGCAGGTTCCAGAGCCACCTGGGCCAAAGATGGCAAGGGAACCTGCACCGATGGAGACACAATCCACCGATGGGCTCAATCCAGCAGAACCCCCATGCAGCCAGCTGCACCCCTCTGAACAGCCAAGCCCAGTTCCCAGGCAAGGAGAGGTTAGATGAGTCTGACAAGATTTGCTCTGTCAGAAAGCAAGTTTTATTTTTACCCTCAAGCCTGTGATCTTCTAGGTGTCTGCAAATTGGGGGATTATTTTTATCCAGATGTAGAAATAGTTATTCCACTTTGGTTTCCTGCCTGCATTTTCCACGTGGTGTTAGCTCTGCTGTTCAAAGCCACCTGACCTTTGTAAAGACTGACCTGAGATGGAATTGTGCTCATGCCACTGTCAAGCTACATTAGCCTGGTCAGGTTTTGTTTTCTTTTTGTGAACCTCAATCTTCTTATCTGTAAAATGCATGGAGTTGGACTAGATGGTCTCTAGGGCGTGAAAGAATAAAAAAGCAAAGGTTCCCTAAAATTCATCCATGTTAATGCAATCTGTTTTGTCTTTTCTCCTCCCAATTTTTAAAAAGGCAACATCTTATTTCTGTATATCAGAGAACATTTTACCACATTTTGGAATTTTATCATCTTTACCAAATGGAAGGAATGAATAATGGAGGGGAAAAAAATAGAAGAGCACAAGAAACCAAAATGTCTAGTTTTCAGAGACTGAAATGTCTAGGAATTGGTTTCAAAGACCTAGCTTTGCAAACATCCTGGTTTGATTATGTCCCTGACACCTGGCTGCTGGAGCTCTTCCCCGCTGCTAGAAGCACCGCTGGAAGCACTAACTCTCAGGATCTGCCTCCTCCATGATTTGACAACTTCAGAGTTAAAAGTAAATAAGTTGAGCAGTAAAGGACATGACAGGGCCTCGCCAGGACTTCCGAGGGACACAAAATGTTACAGGACAAGATTTCTGCCTTCTTGACCAAGACACATAGAACAGCAGCAGGGTAAAAGAATTTGCAGTAAGTACTGGCTTTGTGAAACAATCACCAGCCCTCTAGGAGTTCAGAGGAGGGTGATAAGGAGGGCTGGAATGGGTGCAGCACAAGGAATACTGACAAAGCTACCCTAACCATGCCCAAACCCCAAAAGCCAAGAAAGAAAGACTATGTTACCTCTGAGCAACCAAACTGGTTGCCCCATAGTTTATTCATACCTTGCTTCCATTAAGATTCGCTGAGATGAGACTGTAAGTACAGGGTTTGTTTCTGAGATCTCAATTCTGTTCCATTGATCTATCTGCCAACCCTAATGTGAGTACCACACTGTTTTGATCATTGTAGCTTTTTAGTAAGTTTTGAAATTGGGAAGGGAAAGTCTTCCAATTTTGTTATTCTTTTTTCAAAGTTGTTTTAGTTATCCTGAGTCTTCTGCTTTTTCCATATAAATTCAGCCTGTCACTTGCTGTGAAAGGTGGGGCCAGGAGCTGGAATTATTATTATTATTATTATTTTGAGATAGAGTCTTGCTCTGTCATGCAGGCTGGAGTGCAGTGGCACAATCTAGCCTCACTGCAACCTTTGCCTCCCAGGTTCAATCAATTCTCCTGCCTCAGCCTCCCCAGTAGCTGGGATTACAGGTGTCCATCACCATGCTCAACTAATTTTTGTATTTTTAATAGAGATAGGGTTTCACGATGTTGGTCAGGCTGGTCTCAAACTCCGGACCTCAATTGATCTATCCACCTCAGCCTCCCAAAGCGTGGGGATTACAGGCTTGAACCACTGCTCCTGGCCTGGGGCTGGAATTTTTACAGGAATTAAAGATGAATCTGGGAAGACTTGGCACCTTAACAATATTGGGCCTCCTAATTCATAAAGGTGGGACATATCCTGCTTATTTAGATCTTCTCTAATTTCCTGTAGCAATGTTTCATAATTTTTAGTATACAAGTGTTAAAATTCTTTTGTTAAATTTATTTCTAATCATTTTATTCTTTTTAATGCTACTGAGAATGGAATTTTTTACCTTTATTTTTGGATTGTTCATTGGTCATATGTAGAAACACAATTGATTTTTATATCCTGTGACATTGCTTAATTTGCTTATTATTATCTAATTGTATGTGTGTGTGTTCCTTAGGATTTTTATCTAATCATTCTTACTTTAAGCACTATCAAACTGTAAATCCAGTTTGCTAGCTCACAATAGTCTAGAAGCTATACATTAAGGAAATGAGCAGCCCAAGAAACAGGTGAACTGGTATTCCCAAGAGCTTCCGTATAGTCTATGGCAAATGAAACAGGGAAAAACATAGAAAAAAACCCCACAAGAACCTCAGAGAGTCTGTCTGAGATCATTTAAGTAGGGGTAGGCAATGCCACACCTCTTCAAAACCACTGAGGACACCGTGGTATTAGCAGTCCATGATAATTAGCTGCCCAAAAAGAAAAAACATTAAATTAGGTTCAATGGTTGCTTTTTGAGAAAAACAAACATATATGTCTGTCCACCTAAAATAGTAATATTTTTGAAGTTTTAACATGTAATAGAATACATTTCTTTTCCTATTGCAGTGTTTCAGTTCTTTATTTTTCCTTGTGGATATACTGTGTAAACAGTCATATGAGTGTGGTATGCTTGATCACAGATGCATTTTGTTATAAGCATCAATGTGACACTTACAGGACACTACAACGTGGGACATTGTTTCTTCCATATTTGGAAGATAAATTTTATGTGTAGATATTTTTTGTAAGATATGGCTAATAACTAAAATTTATTGAAGTGGTCTTCCAATGACTTGTATTCAGATGCTTAAAAAAAATTGCTGCTACAAATATTTCTAATTTTAGAAAGGGTTTTTATGGACCAATGCCCCAGTTGTCAGCCAGAGCTGCTGGTGTTTTCATTGTTTAAAATGTCAACTGTAAAATGGGCATTATTTATGTTTTCTTTTTTTTTTTTTTTTTTTGCATTCCTGGTAATTATATGTGTTATATAAAGAAAGTCTGTACATTGGGTTATAACACTAGTATATTTAAACTTACAGACTTATTTGTCATGTAAACTACTGTTTTATTGTACTGTAGTTAACATGGTTATAATATGTACAATCCTTCCCTCCTCCCATCTCACAACTTTTTGTATGTGTGATAAATCGATTTTGGTTTGCAATAAAACCTTGAAAAATATTTACAAAAAAAAAATACATTTTTATTTTCAAGAAGGTTCATTTAAATGCTCTTTGAGGTAGTACCATCTTCTCTTTTCCCTGAATCCAGGGTCCCCCAGGCTACCACCAGGGCAATCAGGCATTTTCCCAATGGTTTTTGGTAAACTCTGTCTTGGAACTCTCTCAAGTTAAGTTGCCTTAGAAAATCATCTGCTGGCATTGAAGAATTTGCTAAGTCTGGGTGGAGTTCTGACGCTGCTTGTCTGTATTCTCAGGATAACAGCCTGAAAGCCTGGCCCAGGGAGAACATTATGCATAGGAAATTAATACTGTGGAATCGTCTCTCCAGTCAGAGGAGAGGAAGCACAGGCTGGAGCCATTTAAAGTGAGTTAAGTGCTCACATAGCAGTGGCCCTGCCCCTGGGGCAACACAGCTATCTCAAAGGCTGTCTCTGCCTTCTAGCCTCCCATCAGCTCAGATGGAACAGATGGGTAGGGCCTGGGGGATGAGGAGGCCTGGAGTGTGCAAGAAGCAAATGTAAGCCAGTCCTGCAGAGCTCCTCAGAGATTGCCTGGGGTGGGGATGGCAGGAGGGCCAGCTGTCCCACAGCTCCCAGGGACACTTCAGCTGTGTGCCAGAGGCAGGTGGTAGTCGAAGGAATCCCTCTGTTTTCATTGGTGGCAGGCAGGGCACAAATAGAGTGCTGCTCTCTGTCACTCTGTATTGCAGTCCTCTGAGTGGGAGGGAAATAAGAGGCAGAGAGAGAGAGTGAAGATGAGCAGCAAAGATGCCGTGTCACTGCTGATCTGGGCATGCCTCTCAGCTCCTGCTGATCTGGAGGTCCTGGGAAGATGCTCGTGACTCCTCCCCTCTCCTCATTGAGTCTGACCTCTATCTCCCAGGCCCATTCTTACTCTGAATTCCCCTTCTGCCTCCCCAGAAAATTCACTTTCCTTCAATCACATTCCACCGCTGAAATCTTTGTTACAAGTGTTTGGGGTGTGGAGAGAGACACCCTGGCTACTCACAGACATCCCTATAGCAAATAACCACAGCAAATACCAGGCAGTGGCCCACAGCAACCCCTGTGATTCTGTGATACTTGCAAGTAGCCACTCTGCCTGCCTGGCGGCTCCCTGGCAGCTGCTGAGCCAGGTTCAAGAAGATCAAACATCAGCTGACTCCGAACCTGCAGGCTCTGGCGTCCAACCCAGGGGCTTTGGAACTGCATGCTGCTTTGCCTCTTAGCCAGGCAGGAAGTAAGTCCAGCAGGAGGGGAAAGCCCCTGTCTGGGCTGGCCACCCTTCTCACAGCTCTCAACATGGATCCTGGCAGCCCCAGCCACACCCTTCCCCTGCAAGCCAAGCTCACAGGCACACTCATCCCAGGGCGCTGGCTGAGCACCTGCTTATGGACAGCCTGCCTGATGATGGCAAACAAGATGAGGAGAGAGCAGGTGGGGACGCTGGTGCCCAAGAGAGGAAGCAGGGACATCACAACTAGAAACAGGGATGGAGTAGATTCCCACCTAGAAGGCCCTAGAGAAAACTGGAAGCTAGAAACAGTTAGGCTTGCAAATAAGAAATCAACCTGACAGGTAGAGAGGCTTCCTGAGCTATGAAATTATTAATAATCACAGTCCTTGGCTTTCAGGAGCATAAAACGAGTGGCCTGGTGAACGTACAAAATATTTATTCCATATGTTTGAGAGTGACTGGTCAATCAGGGACCAGGCCAGGCCTGCTAGGGGCAGGGCAGATGAAGCACTAGCCCTGGGCATCTGTGGAGAGCTAAATATGGGGACCTCAAACGGAAGCACAGCTTGTCCCCTGCCAAGCAGCCAATCAAAGTTCCCCAAACAGCAGCTGTTTCGGTAACAATGCAGGAACTCTTCATGCTTCCAGCATTGTGAAGGACTGAGTTGTTCTCCATGAGTGAGATCACCCTTTAAATGGCAAAACTTTTTTATTTGAATAACTTTAAATATCTCCCTCAAATGAACACCTGTGGCTCTTACCACCACAAAAAAAAAAAGGAAAGAAAGAAAAACAGAGATGATCATGAGGCCTGTGATTCTCCGAAACTCCTTTATGCAGGCTGTGAACTCGCACTGAGTTCTCCATATGTGCTAGGCACGAGCGTGGGTATAACAATGCCTCAGGCATGAACTCTGCTCTCCAAGAGCTTGCGGGGTGGTAGAGAATGTAAGCTGTGGCCACACACAACCACAAAACAAGAGAGATGGTGGCATCTTGCAGGACGTCTCTTATAGGCAAGATCTGAGCCAAATGCTATGGCCACACAAGGGTTAGCATACATATATGCATATATGTATCTCCCAGCTCTGCCTGCTGAGCGGGCCTGGACACAGTGACAGCCTCATAGCCACAAGCATGCCCAGTAGACCATTCTTGGTTCCTAAATATCTTTCTCTGATAAGAGGACCCACGCCTGTTTGGAGCAATGGCCCGTTCTAGGGTGGAGAAAAAAAGGATGGAGGCATTGCAGAAGAATAAAGGAGCCAGACTGAAGAACTCTCACTAGCCAAAGGCACAAGAATTTGTGCTTCATAATTAAGCAGTGATAATATTAGATTATAACCCTAAAGAATAAATATCTGTGAGTCTATTCTGATATAAACGATTACATAAATAAATAAATGGGAGATAAGGGACAAATCTTTCTTACAGAAGAATTCCAATGAATAAATGTAGAAGGAATGAATGAGATAGAAAATCATCGTTAAAACACCTCAGTAATAACTGCTGCTGGCAGGAACCCTTGATAAATGATCAAATAAGTTGGTGAAATTTTAAGAGGGAAACAGCTTCAAAGTATTTCTTTCAAAATTTGCTAATTACTCTAGTGGCTGTAATATATAACAAATTCTTTGATACCCTGCTCTCCGGGAGGTGGTGCTTAACTCTCCTGCTCTTGGGTGTGATCTAGACAAAGAGACTCGCTTATAAAAGTTATTTGAGGAAGGAGACATGTAGTAACTTTACCATGGAGAAACCTGGCAAATATCACCTGAACAAAGTGATCAAGGTTAACATCACCAGTGTTAGGTCATGTTGATATCCACTATCCACTGATATGATGAGATGAGAAAGGCACTTCCCCCTGTGGTATTCTTCCCCCAAATCCATAACCTTAGTCTATGAATGAGAACATTTCAGATCAACCCAAACTGAGGGACATCCTACAAAATATCTAATTCCTACTATTTAAAGGTTTCATGGCCATGAAAGTCAAAGAAAGACAGAGGAACTGTATCATTTGGGGGAGCCTAAGAAGACACGATGACTAGATATAATGTGGTACCCTAGGCCAGGACCTGGGACAGAAAAGGACATTAATGGGAAAACTGAGGAAATCTACATTAAGTCTGTAGTTTAGTTAATGTTATTTTATCAATGTTAGTTTCTTGATTTTGATTAATATATCATGGTTATATAAGATGTTAGCATAAATAGAAGCTAGGTAATGGTATACATGAACTCTCTGTATTATCTTTGCAACTATTTGTGAATCTAAAGTTATTTCAAAATACAAAGTTCTAAAAAAATGCTCTTACTAGAGGCTCTCAGTTCTAGGCAAGATGGAATATGGCTTTCTGCAGTTTTATCTCTCCTGCTGCTTACAATAAAACCTTGAACAAAATAGAAAATACAGCCACTTGAAGATTCTAAAAAATAAAAGTAAATCATAATAGTTGAAATAGGAAGGCAAATCAAAACTTGAAGAACTACCAGGACAGCCATGGTGAGTTTCCCGGTTTCTGTTTCCTTCCTTTATCTACTAGGTTTGACCCAAGGACAAGCCAAATCAAGAAAATGTGCCATGCCATGAAAAGCCAAACCCTGAGGAAAGCCTGTCTCTCTGGCCAGAGGACTGGGAAAAGCAGCCCCTGTGCGCTGGAGACTGTAAGGAGAACCCAGGGTTTGTTTTGCTTTGTTTTCTCTTTTCTTTCAAAGCCCTTCCTGGAAGCCAGTCCCTGCCCCATCGTAGCACAATTGCCAAATGTGGCAGTGTGGCGAGCATCTGAAGTTCCGGGAGAAGAGTCACCCCTCTAGGCATAGGAGCTCAGGAGAGGCGCCCCAGTCGTGCAAAGTGTAGGGGGACTTCCTATTATTTCTCTCTCACTTATTTCCTGCTTCAATGAATATAATTCAGAGGCAAACTCCATCTTTCTAGTGAGAGGACGCCAAAAAGGAGACTCCAGGTGCTGGAAAGTGTGAGAAAAATCATTCAGAGGAGTGAGCAGAAATAGGAGATCCCCCACTCTCGTGAGCTGTCACAAATCCTGAGCTCACAGACAATTTTGCATATGTAGAACACACATCAAGAAATATAGCAAAGGCTCTGAGAACTAAGCGCCAGTGGCTTCCCCCAGAAGCACAGCTTTTAAACCTGTATGGGCACCGGTACCACCACCAACAGAAGGTGAGGCAGAACTCACCATCTAAACCTGACTGGTGTAATTCCCTGCCAAAACACAACCTCTACATTCTCCAGCGGAGAATCTCAGGGCCCAGAGATTCACAACAAAGTATAACAGGGCCCAGAGTCTCACAACACAATATACAAACCGTCTTGGATATCACCAAAAATAGTCGACATGCCAAGAGCCAGAAAAATCTAATTCTTGAGGGAAGAGTCAATCAACAAATGACAACTTTGAGATGACCCAGCTATTGGAATTATCAGATAAAGACCTTGAAACATCCATTATGACCATTCTCCATGAGGAAAAAGGGAGCACTCTTGAAACGAATGAAAAGTTCTCAGAAAAGAAACAGAAATCATAACAAGATAACCAAATGGAATTTTAGAATAAGAAATACAATACCTGAAATAAAAAATTCACCAGATAGACTCAAAGTCGCAGTGCATTTTCAAAAAAGTCTATATGACAAAAAAAGTCTATTAACTTAAACTAATTAGAAACTATACAGTCTGAAGGACAGGGAGAAAGCAGGTTAAAGAAATGATCAGAGACTCAGGACCTGTGGGACAATATGAAAAGTTTAACAAGCATGTGATTGGAGTCCCTAAAAAAGAGGAGACACAAATTGGTGCAGAAAAAAAAATTTTGAAGAAATGATTACAGAAATTTCCCAAATTCAGCAAAAGACAAATTTGCTGATAATAAGAAGCTCAGGGAACCACAAACAAGACGAATCCAAATAAAACCATCAGAAGAAAACTGTGAAAACAAAAGGCTGAAGAAATATCCAAACCAGCCACAGAAGATGACACATTGCATATAGATTAACAGTTTAATTGACTGTGTATTTTTTTTCAAGCCAGAAAGAAAAGAATTGTCAACTCAGAGTTCTACATCTCATGCAATCAAGACATTCTCAGACAGAAAAAAACTAAGAAATTTCATTGCCAACAAATCTACTTTAGGCCAGGTGCAGTGGCTCACGCCTGTAATCCCAGCACTTTTGGAGACCGAGGCGGGTGGATCACTTGAGGCCAGGAGTTCGAGACCAGCCTGGTCAACATGTTGAAACCCCGTCTCTACTAAAAATACAAAAATTAGCTGGGCATGGAGGTGCACACCTGTAGCCCAGCTACTTGGGAGGCTGAGGTGGGAGAATCACTTGAACCAGGAGACAGAGGCTGCAGTGAGCTGAGATCACACCACTGCACCCCAGCCTGGGCAACAGAGCAAGATTCTGTCTTTAAAAAAAAAAAAAAAAAAAAAAAAAAAACTTAAAAGAAAAGTTACAGGAAGTTCTTCAGATTGAAGGGAAATTACCCCAAACCATTTTGTCCTTTAGAAATATGTATGACTGTTGGAAGCCAAAATTATAACATTATTGGAAGGGAGAGTTTTCACTGTATATAGGTGTAATATAATGGCAATTATAACATAAAGGGAGGAGGAGGGTATTGAACATACATGGTTGTAAGATTTCTACATTCTACTTGAAGTGGTAAAATGCAAAATTTAAATAGAATGTGAGAAGTTAGGTAGGTATATATAATGGATACATAGCCCCTAGAGCAACTACAAAAATAAATAAATACAAGATGATACCAATATGAGCCTGGCTGCCTGCCCCTTCCCAAGTCTGGACTAAACACCCCCCATCTGAGGCTATTCACCCATTGCTCACCCAAACCTTACCTCTGGGGCTCAACTGGAACCCCCTCCTATTGTCACATTTTCTAATCCCCCCCACAGCTACGGAGACAGAGGTGATTCAGCTCAGTCACATCCAGGATGCTGTAAGGCAAGGAGAAGTGAGGAAATCCAGAGCTTTTCAAGGGGAAAATTGCTGCTTGCCCAATTGTTGGAACAGTGGCCTGGAAGCAGATATTCCAGCACCACATGCCATCATGAAACTGGAGGTTGGGGCTCCTTCCCCAGCTCCTCTGCCCCACCTGGGAGCAAGTGCTTGTGTCCATCTATCCTCCAGGACTACTAGTAATGAATGCATACATAGACGTTCTATGTGCCAGGCACTATTTTAATTGATTCTATTTCTGTCTACCTACTTACTCATCCATCCATCCATCCTTCCATCCATCCATCCATCCTTCCATCAATCCGTCCATCCATGCTAAGCCTCAGATTGCCCCAATTGAGATAGGTACTATTATTCTCTATCTTTTATAGACGGAGAAAATCAAGCATTGGGAGGTTAAGAAACTTGCCCCAGATGACAGAGCTTATAATTGTTGGCCCTGGAATTTGCATGCAGGTCTGGATCTAGCGTCTGAGTTCCTAACCACAGTTAGCAACCCAAAGCACAGCTCTCTAAGACATTCTGTGGTCTGGAGGCTCCCCCTGACTCACACCCCCAGGAGCATTTCTGCTCAGGTGGAATTTGCTGAAAAGGCATATGGAGGGTGGCTTTGAAGGAAGGAACTGGAGGGTAGGAGCTGGTAAGAGACCTTACGCTGCTGACAGGCTGGTGGAGGGAGGCGCTTGGGTACTGTTGCTAGGCAACTGCCTCAGGCCTTTGGTCCTCTCAGCGCTGGAACCTTCCTCTTGGACTCCTCCATTCTTCCCTAACAATGGCTGAGGACACCAGCACTTCCTCCCTTCTAGCTTGCTGTTCCCTCTGAGTCACTACCATTCCCAGTCACATGGTGCAAACAGCTTGGCTTTGCCCCAAGACCCTGGTGGGGGCAGATAAGGAGCCTCCCGTCATGCTTGAGTCCAGCCTCACTCTCTGGAAAAGTCCAGCCTCCTGTGGCAGCCAAGCCTGGTGGGCCTCTGCTAACAGGGGTTAAGCCAAGCATCCTCAGACCATGTCCCAGATCCAGCTCAGTCTGACCTGTGTGCAGAAATTAGCAGTCAGCTAGTGGAGTGAAAAGGGATCTCCTCATCTTGCTTCCCTTTTGCCTTCCTCAAAGGTATTTGCTTTGTCATTTCTGTCCAAAGATCAACAAAGTGTTGCTGCTGGTGACGCATCACAAATTTGCCCCTTGGACTTACCAGGAAGTCCAAAAGGAGGCCAATTAATCTCATTACTCTCCTATACTCCCTGTCTGCTTTAAATGTGATTCATTGAAGGTGAAAGGCTATTTTCACAGCCAACTATAAAAAGTCAAAAAAAAAAAAAAATGAAATCACTGTGACCCAGCCAAGAGGGTCAGACACTATCCACTCCCCCAGGAAAGCATCCAACATTCAGAGGACAGGGGCATCTCCCTTCTCTGCCAACAAGCCCACCAGCATTGGCATGAGTCACAGTTCAGTCCCCTCCATGGCAGCCTCCCTTGGCTTCCTCCCCTAGTGACATCACAGAGAGGTCCCTTCTTCCCATCACACTGCCCCATTCAGCTCACAGACCATTTAGCCACCTTCTAAAACACTGAATTGTACCACTTTCAGTAAACAGCTTTGCTGGATACCTTTCATGGGCCAGATTCTTGACTTTCATAACTTATGTACATGACAGCCAATGTCATGCTTGAAATCATTCTTTAATAACTTAACATCATTAGGAAACATGCCAATTTTTTTTTGTACAGGAAGAACTAAGAAGCGAAGGCCAGGAAACAGCTCCGACCTTAAGTGCATCTGATGACAAATGACTCGAATACCACTTTGCAGAGGTAAAGGTGCTAGGCTGAGTCTTTATAACAACTGGACCCAGAGAGGCACTGAGAAACACACAACTGCTTTCTGTTGAAGACTAAAAGCATCCTTTAGCTACTCTAACATTTTCTCCCAGGCGTTTCCAAAAGTGGGGCTCCAATACCAAGGTCACTAGGGGATACTAAGTATCAAGTCCACTTACTGCTTGTTTCTCTTGAGCACACTCCAGAGTAGAACCCAGACCTCTCCTTTAGGCCTTCCTGTGGTTCTTTCCCCCAAAGGAAGGGGGAAGATACACAGGTTGAGGAGGCAGAGGACAGGGCACACGAAGCTTTCAGAACTGTAAAAGTCTCCTACATGATGCCGGAGAAAGCTGTGCATCTAACATACTGTCCTTTTTCCAGAAACCAGCAAGTATCTGTCTGCTCCTCCCCTAGCCTGGGTTCCCAGATTTGGACACCTGCCCCAAGAGAGATGGGGTCATCTTCAGGATCCAGCCTATGAAGTTCCCAGAGGAAGGGAATCAGTAGCTCATTACTGTTTCATCCTTCTGGTAAAACACCTAGAAAGGCTAGTTTGTCTTCTGAATAAAACATAGAGTTCTTTCTCACTTATCTCAGGACCCCAATTCACTATGCCAAAAGAAGAAAACATGAAGCTGAAAGCTGAGTCATGCAAGAATCTGCCTTTCCTTTTGTTCCTAAGCAGAGAGCTACAGATAGAAGGTTAAATATCTCTACGGGAGATAACTCTATGTTCACCTTACCTTATGTAAGGTGCCAATTTACTGAGCATGAGAGGAATACATAGTTGACTGTTCCCCTACCTGCTCCTTTTCTCTTACAACGTGTGGATTAGCATACCCTCCCTCTTTCCCCTCCAGCCTGCTTTTCCCCTTTTAATATCGAAGCCCTCAAATTCACCTTTGGAGAAAGGCACAGACCACAGACTCTTTCTGTGATTTCTATGTTCTCTTCTTCTGGGCATGTCCTTACTCTTGGCAAAATAAACTTCTAAATTGATTGAGACCCGTGTTAGATAATTTTTGGTTACAAGCCCTACTTACCCCTCAAGAAGATATCTTGTTGGGCCGGGCACGATGGCCCACACCTTAATCATAGCACTTTGAGAGGCCGAGGCGGGTGGATCATGACGTCAGGAGTTCAAGACTAGCCTGGCCAAGATGGTGAAACTCCATCTCTACTTAAAATACAAAAATTAGCCAGGCATGGTGGTGAGCACCTATAATCCCAGCTACTCGGGAGGCTGAGGCAGAGAATTGCTTGAACCCAGGAGGTGGAGGTTGCAGTGAGCCGAGATCGCACCACTGCACTCTAGCCTGGGTGACAGAGCAAGACTCTGTCTCAAAAAAAAAAAAAAAAAAAAAAGGAAGATATATTGAGATATATTGTTGGATTTAGTCATCTGTGGCTCTGAGTGGTCACACTGGATAACTTTCCAATAGGGCTACGTAAAGTGGATCTGAACAACTACTGCTCTCAGGAAAAAGAGTGGGAAGTTCTTTAACTTCTAATCCCAGTAGCACTCCTTCTCCCGCTCCTTCTATCACATACATGGACAGACATACAGACATACCATGTATGCACAATTATGGATATAACAACTCTATTTGCTTTGTTAAGAAAGGCAAAAATCTTCTTCAATTCATCATCAGACTCTGTTCTCTATCCTCACCTTACATTCTTCGAAAACTTAAATGAGGTATGAAGGAGTGAATAAACTCAAGAGGAAAAAAGGCCTTTTATGTGATGGGATTCAGGACATGCCAGGCCAAAGTATGACCAGAATATGCCACCCTCAAATATGCCTCTTTGGCATAAGGATTATTTAAAGCAGTTCTTTTGACAAACTGCAGATAGAGCAGTGGCTCTGAAAAGTTGTCTTTCTGTAAGAGAAATTTACATTTACAAAAGAAATCCCCATTTTTAAAGGTGACTTCCTCTCTGTACCAGGAGGAGAAAGATTGCCAAATTATCAGAGACTCTTAATCAGTGGAGAAGGCATCCACTTAAATCTGCATAGCAAATCTTACCCTTGGTTTGTATGGTGCTTTTCCTGGCCATTGCAGCTTAACAGGGCCTTTTCCTATACACTCCTTTTTTTTGTTTGTTTCAGAGAAACAAAATATTTAAGCCTAAAGTCTAATTTGAGATCTACAGGAAGTGTGCATGCTATTAAACATCTGTTTGCTTTTCTCTTGTTAACCTGTCTTTTATTAGAGGGAGTCCCAGTTAAAAACTCATGTAGAATGGAGGAGAACATTGTTTTTCCTTCCCACTTCCCACATATGTCTCACACTCACAGCACAAAGCAAAGAAGAAGGGAAGGGAAAAATAACACTGGAGTATGTGCTCTTGGAGAACCTTGTTCACAAGTTTCAAGAAGCCTGTCAGGCCCTGGAATTAACCTGTTCCCAAAAGAGGTTGGTTGAACTGTGTCCCTAGATAAACCCTCAGATTCCTGAATTTCCAGTTATCACATCCTCAACCTGTAGTGGCTTTTGATCATTTTCTCCAGATACACAGAAGAATCACAGGAAATCTGGCAAGAAGCTGCAACATTTCCTACTATGTCTTGTTTTCTTCTTGGTGTTGATGATGAGACTTAAGAGATGATATAAGCAGAAGGAGAATTTATTTTTGGAGATTAATAAAAATAATATTGAACCATTGCTGCATAACAAGCTGTCTTAAAATTTAGTGGTTTTGTTAGTGGAGAGGAATTCCAATCCAGATCCCAGGAGAAGGTCCTTGGATCTCATGCAAGAAAGAATTTGGGGTGAGTCCACAGAGTAAAGTGAAAGCAAGTTCATTAAGAAAGTAAGGGAATAAAAGAATGGCTGCTCAAAGAACAGAGCCACCCCAAGGGCTGCTGGTTGGCTATTTTTATGGTTATTTCTTGATCATATGCTAAACAAGAGGTGGATTATTCATGAGTTTTCCAGGAAAGGGGCAGGCAATTCCCAGAAATGAGGGTTCCTTCCCTTTTTAGACCACATAAGGTAACTTCCAGACATTACGATGGCATTTGTAAACTGTCATGGCCCTGGCGGGGTGTCTTTTAACATGCTAATGCAATATCATTAGTGTATAATGAACACTGGGGACGACCAGAGGTCGCTTTTGTGGTCATCTTGGTTTTGGCAGGTTTTGGCCAGCTTCTTTTTTTTTCTTCAAAATTAAACTTTATCAAAGCACTGTTAGAACAGTGAAAAGTCACAGCATGGGAGAAGATATTGTCAACATATTTTTATTTCAATAGTTTTGGGGGAACAGGTGGTTTTTGGTTACATAAATAAGTTCTTTACTGGTGATTTCTGACCGCGATTTTGGTGCACCCATCACCCAAACAGTGTACACTGTACACTCACCCCACTACCATCCTTCTCCACAAGTCTCCAAAGTCCATTATGTCATTCTTATGCCTTTGCATCCTCATAGCTTAGCTCCCACTTAAAAGTGAGAACATATGATGTCTGGTTTTCCATTCCTGAGTTACTTCACTCAGAATAATAGTCTCCAACTCCATCCAGGTAGCTACAAATGCCATTATTTTGTTCCTTTTTAAGGATGAGTAGTATTCCATCGTATATGTATGTGTATATGTGTATGTACATATGTATGTATATGTCTGTGTATGTAAATGGTTTTTTTTTGTGTGTGTGTGTGTGTGTATATATATATATATAGCCACTTGTTGGTTGATGGGCATTTAGGCTGGTTCCATATTTTTGCAGTTGCAAATTGTGCTGCTATAAACATGTGTGTACAAGTGTCTTTTTCATATAAAAACTTCCTTTCTTCTGGGTAGATACCCAGTAGTGGGATTGCTGGATCAAATGGTAGTTCTACTTTTAGTTCTTTAAGGAATTCCACATTGTTTTCCATAGTGGTTGTACTCATTTACATTCCTACCAGCAGTGTAAAAGTGTTCCCTTTTCACTACATCCATGCCAACATCTATTATTTTTGATTTTTTAAACTGTGGCCATTCTTGAAGGAGTAAGGTGGTATTTCATTGTGGTTTTGATTTGCGTTTTTCTGATAATTAGTAATGCTGAGAATTTTTTCATATGTTTATTGGCTATTTGTATATCTTCTTTTGAGAATTGTCTGTTCATGCCCCTAGGCCAATTTTCGATGGTATTGTTTGTTTTTTTCTTGCTAATTTGTTTGAGTTCCTTGTAGATTCTGGATATTAGTCCTTTGTTGGATGCATAGTTTGTGAAGATATTCCTCCCACTCTGTAGGTTTTCTGTTAACTCTGCTGATTATTTCTTTTACTGTGCAGAAGCTTTTTAGCTTAATTAGGTCCCATCTATTTATCTTTGTTTCTGCTGCATTTGCTTTTGGGTTCTTGGTCATGAACTCTTTTGGCCTGCTTCTTTACTGCGTCCTGTTTTATTAGCAGGGTCTTTGTGACCTATATCTTGTGCTCACCTCCTATCTCATCCTGTGACTAAGAATGCCTAACCTCCTGGGAACCAGCAGATCTCAGCCTCATTTTACCGAGCCCCTGTTCAAGATGGACTTGCTCTGGTTTGAATACCTCTGACAGTTTAAAATGTCATTGATCATTTGTTTTGCTCATTAATCTGCAATTTGAACAGGGTTCAGTGCAGCCAGCTCACTTCTCTCCACTCAGCATCAGCTGGGGTAGCTTGCCTGGAACCGGAAGTTCCACTTATAGATGGCTCATTCATATGGCTGGCAAGTTAGTGTTGTCTGTCAGTTTCTCTTCAAATGGGCCTCTCCACAGTGTGGCTTGGGCTTCCTCACAGCATGGAGGCAGGGTTTCAAGTGTGAGCATCCCAAGATAGGCAGGAAAAAGGTGTATCATTTTTCATGACCTAGCCGCAGAAGTCACAAAGTATCACTTGCCTCATACCCACGTGTCTTTCTACAACCAAATAAAGAGAACATAGACACCCCCACCTCTATTGGAGGGGAGGAGAGTTACAGTCACATTGTAAAAACAGTATATTGAATGGGAAGATGCTGTGGTAGCCATTTCGGGGAAATACAACCTGCCACAAACATTAGCTATAACTAATATATGCTGAGTCCTTACTCTCTTCTAGACTGTAGACTGAAGTGTTTAATATGGGTTCTGATATTAACACTCACCAGAAGCCTATAAGGTAGATCATAGTATTATCCCATTTTACACATAAGGAAACTGAGGCTGAGAGGGAAGTTAATTATTTATCAGCTTGAAAATGGTAGAGCTGGACTTTGAATCCAGGTCCATTTGGACCAAGTGTCAGAGCTCACAATTACATACTACATGCCTCTCAGCACTGATGGGTGGTCCTGATTTGGGATGTATTCAAGTGAAACAATGGAACTGGAACAGAACTGGGGATAGGAGTCAAATTTTGGCTCCAGCTCTACCACTCATAATTAGAAATGTCATTTATTATATGCATCCTCTCACATATTCCTTGACATTATGCTTTGCAGGAGTTATTATAGGATGCCCATTGAACAGGTCAGAGAATTCAGGCTCCAAGAGGTGAAGTAACTTGTCCAAGTTACACAGATGTTAAGTAAGCGAACTGAGATTTAAAACTAGGTCTGTCTTACTCCAAGACTCTTAATCCCCTCAATCTGTGGCCTGGGTCCATGGACAAGCCACTTCATTCCCTGAGCCTCAAACACTTCACCTGTGAAAAGGGAGAGAACTATGATGTCTAAGGTCCTCTTGGTTCCAGTGACTCTACTGGATGGCCCTGGGCACTGGACACTGAGGCCTCTGGTGTTAAATCCCCTTAAGGCATGGTTTCCCAACCTCAGCACTATCAATATTTTGGGCTAGATTTTGGGATAAGATTTTGCTGTCCCGTGCATTGTAGGAATTATAGCAGCACCCTTAGCCTCTACCCACTGGGTGCCAGTGGCACTCCCTCCCCTCAGTTGCGACCACCGAAGTGTCTCCAGGTGTTGCTTAATTTCCCTTGCGGGGAAACCTTGCTCCACCCCTTTGTCTCTTGTCCATTGAAAACCTCTGCCTTAAGTAGTCCAATTATAAGTCTTTACAGAGATCCTGGTGGTCAGTGCCTCCTTCCTCAGAAGTCCCTGTCTCTTTGCTGGTAATATCACCAGCTGGGAGGATCGAGGAGGGATCTCAATGGTATGACAAACCCATATTTTTCCTCTTGTTGAGCTATTCCTTTGCTTTGGACTCTAATCAACAACTCAGAAATTGGTGGTACTCAGATGCCAACAAATAGCCAAATGCTAGACCAAATGCAGAGAGGCAGGCTCTTTTCCCCTCCCCTCTCCCTGCCTCCCTCCCTCCCTCCTACCCTGACTCTGTTCTCTCTCTTTCACTCCTCTGTTTTCTGTGTGTGTGTGTGTGTGTGTTTGCCTCTCTCTCTCTTTCTCTCTCTCTGTCTCTCCACCTCTCTCTCTCTCACCAGACATTGGCAGGGCAAAGGAGATCACTGTTGCCAGGAAATTGTTTGCCTTCCCGGGCCTTTCTGGCAAGCCCTTCCTCTGAGTGGAGTCTGAGGTAAGCCAGCCACCCATCTCCCAGTACCAGGCAGCCTGGCACCAAGGGACTAAGTTAAAAATGGATCCTTCTGAGCTTTGCCTCCAATAGGTACTTGAGCCTGTGGGGCTAACTCCTTTACAGACACTTCTTTCTTCAAATGAATTGTCGTCTCTTGTAGGATTCTACAGGGTATTAAAAGCAGTGTTTTTTTTTTAAAAAAACAAACTTAAGGAAAAATCAAGAGATTTGCTTGCCTCTGGTCATTTGGCACCTCTTTCTCCATAGCCCTTAAAGATAACCAATAACCCTTCTAACTCCAATGCCAATTTAGGGTGCTCCGTGATGTAATTCCTCTGGTCTTGAAAGTTGCACTCACTGTGCACATAGATCTTCTTTACCAAGCCCCACCTTCATCTTTGGATTACATTTTCCTTAAGAAATGTTTATTCTGTAATTTTCAGCTTGGAGATCCTTCTCCCTGATGGAGTAGAGAAGAAAAACAGGAAATGAGCAGTGCTGCTTGTCTTGCTGTCTGTCAACATGACATCATCTGCTCCTGGCCTTTATTTCTTCGTTGTTCTTAATCCCTGTGTAGCTTCCTAAGAGCCCTTGGTTTTTGCCCTTACCACTTTTCACGAGCCTCGGCTTGTTCTGAGATTTTACCTTTTTGGCATGATTCTTTCAGGTTTGTGTCACTCTTTTGTGTTTGTCTGGATTATATGCCCATATTTTATCCAGAAGAATAATATTACACCACTAACATTTTATTTAGCAGCTTCTTCTATGCCTCCTAACTGAAGCATTTTCCCTCTTAGAGCCTCTGGCTATTAGATGTTACCTCTGTTTTACTGGTTTTAGTCCTGAGCTTTCATACGCCCAGACCATACACTAGCAGAGCAGTTCCAGAAGTACAGAGAACAAAAGAGCATGGCTTATAAAAGAAATCCCAATCCCAACAGGGTGTGAGATTAAAGCAAAAACATAAAAGGAAAAAGAGAGTAATAAGGAAAATTAAGGCACTTACAAACTCAAATTTCCCTGATCACCTGAGACGTTTGTAAAAAACGCAGATTCTTGGCTTCACCCCAAACCTCTTGGCTTTCTAGGATAGAAGCCAAAGCATTCGTTTTTAAACAATTCCATCAGCTGTTTTTTATGTATACTAAAGCTCAACAACAACTTCGCTAGAGGCCAAAGAAAGGAGAGCAGAATGAGGTTTGATGGCTGAAACAGACTGAAAAATCAAAGCCTATACATTTCTCTGTACTACTGAATCACTCTGAATTGAAGCTCTACTAATTACAAAGGAATACTTCAGCCTAGGTCAGAAGGTAGTTGGACAGTAGAAGAAAGAAGACTCCAGTTGAAGTATTTAGAGAGAAAGTTCTAGGGCTCAGTTGTAGAACTAAAACTTCTTGTTGACCTTATAATAGTCATTCTTGCATTGTCTTCTTAAACCATCTGCGTTTAGTAGGAAGATAACTCACAGTCTGTGATAGACATCAGGGCATTCGACAGTGGAAACAAGAGTTTTGAAGCCCAGCAGGTCACATTTGAGTACTATGTCTTCTACTTAATAATCAACTGATCTTGTTCAACTTGCTTAACTATATATGCAAAATGAAAATAATAACACCAACTTTGATATTTAAGAACATCAAGTGAATAAATAATATCTATGTAGCACCTACTGCATATTAGTTGTGCAACCTACATTCCTTTCTCTTCTTCCCTAAGGAAGATGTACTCCCAAGTATTAACCATTCTTCCCGTTCCTTGGAAATTCTTAAGGAAAACTTCACATCCAATTTAGCTCAATACAAAACTGCTGAAAACAGCCAAAGCTCCAGGACAAGAAGGACTGATTCTGTCTTAAGGGGAATTCTAATTTATTGACTTCAATTAATCATGCATTACCTGTTCAAATCAATTGTTGCTTGGTCATAACTTCAGAATGAATAATGATCTGAAAATCAGAAACTTCTCTGTTTTGAAATGTATCCTGGAATTCTTTTCAAGAAAACCTGCTTTGGAAATATGAAGGCTATGGGATTTTGGAATTTCCTTCATACAATTTTCTTTCTTTTGAATAATATTTTAATCTTTGCAAGTACAGTGTGGATTGTAGTGGAGTACCCTGGGAATCTGTGTCCTTAGCTACAGAACTACCCTTAATTCTAGTTCTGTTTTTCAACTAACAATGCCTACTCATTGACAATCAAGGGTGCTAGCTAGTTACCTACACATCTACCATGAGCTACATAACATCTAGTTTGAATTGATAGGTCACTACCTCCAAGCTCCAGAAATCCCTTCATACTCCTTCCTACACATGTTTTGGCAGAACTATTCTCAAAACTCTCATGGAAAATTTTAGTGGACTCCATAAGGAGTTTTGGTTTGTATTCACATCTTGTATGTACATATATTTACCGTTTTGGTCAGTTAAGGCTGCTATAACAAATTATCATAGACTGGTACAACAAACATTTATTGTACCAACAAACATTTGTTTCTTACAGTTATGGAGGCGGGCAAGTCCAAGATCAAGGAGCCTGCAGATCCAGTGTCTGGTGAGAGGTTACTTCCTGGTGTGTAGATATCTGACTTTTCATTCTGTCTCACATAGAAGAGGAAGAAATAGCTAGCTCTCTGGCCTCTTCTTATAATGGCCTGAATCCCATTCATGAGGATTCCATCCTAATGATCTAATGACCTCCCAAAGGCCTCTTCTCCAAATATCATCATATCAGGATGAGCATTTTATCATATTAATTTGGGAGGAAAAATGGGAGACACAAACATCCAGTCCATTGCAGACTCCTTGGAGGGTAAACCGTAGGAATAGAATCTGAGGGTGGAACATGCTGCCAAGCCCTACTGTGTGAGAAACAAGGCCTGGAGTGGAATTTTTTTTAGCCTCTGTTGTCGGAGGGATAGAATTTTGTGACTCACACAGGAAATATCAAGGTGCTATACAAAGGTGAAAAAGCTTAGAACTTCCTCCTTATTACTATTGCAGAAAGAGGGCAGGTAGAGGGTTCTGGTAAGCTATTTTCATTAACAGCCAGCCATTTTTGTATTAATACATAATATTTTACATATTTTGGGGGGTACATATGATATTTTGTTACATGCCTAGAAAGTGTAATGATCAAGTCAGGGCATTTGGGGTATCCGTTACCTTAAGTATTTATCATTTCTGTATGTGGGGAATATCTCAAGTTCTCTCTTCTAGCTACTTTGAAATATACAATACATTGTTGCTAACTATAGTCACCCCACTCTGCTATCAAACATAAGAACATATACCTTCTGTCTAACTATATGTTTGTATCCATTAAACAACCTCTCATCATCCTCCCCTCCCACCCACACCCCATTCTAGCCTCTGGTATTTATCATTGTACTCTCTGTCTCCATGAGATCAACTTTTTTAGCTTTCACATATGAGAGAGAACATCCAAAACTTATTTTTCTGTGTCTAGCTTATTTCTCTTAACATAACGAACCCCAGTTCCATCCATGTTGCTCAAAATGACAGAGTTTCATTACTTTTTAATGACTTAATAATATTCCATCTTCTTATACACCAGTAACAGACAAACAGAGAGCCAAATCATGAATGAACTTCCATTCACAATTGCTTCAAAGAGAATAAAATATCTAGGAATCCAACATACAAGGGATGTAAAGGACCTCTTCAAGGAGAACTACAAACCACTGCTCAGTGAAATCAAAGAGGACACAAACAAATGGAAGAACATACCATGCTCATGGATAGGAAGAATCAATATCGTGAAAATGGCCATACTGCCCAAGGTTATTTATAGATTCAATGCCATCCCCATCAAGCTACCAATGAGTTTCTTCACAGAATTGGAAAAAACTGCTTTAAAGTTCATATGGAACCAAAAAAGAGCCCGCATCTCCAAGACAATCCTAAGTCAAAAGAACAAAGCTGGAGGCATCACGCTACCTGACTTCAAACTATACTACAAGGCTACAGTAACCAAAACAGCATGGTACTGGTACCAAAACAGAGATATAGACCAATGGAACACAACAGAGTCCTCAGAAATAATACCACACATCTACAACCATCTGATCTTTGACAAACCTGAGAGAAACAAGAAATGGGGAAAGGATTCCCTATTTAATAAATAGTGCTGGGAAAATTCGCTAGCCATAAGTAGAAAGCTGAAACTGGATCCTTTCCTTACTCCTTATACAAAAATTAATTCAAGATGGATTAGAGACTTAAATGTCAGACCTAATACCATAAAAATCATAGAAGAAAATCTAGGTAGTACCATTCAGGACATAAGCATGGGCAAGGACTTCATGTCTAAAACACCAAAAACAACGGCAGCAAAAGCCAAAATTGACAAATAGGATCTAATTAAACTAAAGAGCTTCTGCACAGCAAAAGAAACTACCATCAGAGTGAACAGGCAACCTACAGAATGGGAGAACATTTTTGCAATCTACTCATCTGACAAAGGGCTAATATCCAGAACCTACGAAGAACTCAAACAAATTTACAAGAAAAAAACAAACAACCCCATCAAAAAGTGGGCAAAGGATATGAACAGACATTTCTCAAAAGAAGACATTCATACAGCCAACAGACACATGAAAAAATGCTCATCATCACTGGCCATCAGAGAAATGCAAATCAAAACCACAATGAGATACCATCTCACACCAGTTAGAATGGCGATCATTCAAAAGTCAGGAAACAACAGGTGCTGGAGAGGCTGTGGAGAAATAGGAACACTTTTACACTGTTGGTGGGATTGTAAACTAGTTCAACCATTATGGAAAACAGTATGGCGATTCCTCAAAGATCTAGAACTAGATGTACCATATGACCCAGCCATCCCATTACTGGGTATATACCCAAAGGATTATAAATCATGCTGCTATAAAGACACATGCACACGTATGTTTATTGCGGCACTATTCACAATAGCAAAGACTTGGAATCAACCCAAATGTCCATCAGTGACAGACTGGATTAAGAAAATGTGGCACATATACACCATGGAATACTATGCAGCCATAAAAAAGGATGAGTTTTTGTCCTTTGTAGGGACATGGATGCAGCTGGAAACCATCATTCTTAGCAAACTATCACAAGAACAGAAAACCAAACACCGCATGTTCTCACTCATAGGTGGGAACTGAACAATGAGATCACTTGGACTCGGGAAGGGGAACATCACACACCAGGGCCTATCATGGGGAAGGGGAAGGGGGGAGGAATTGCATTGGGAGTTATACCTGATATGAATGACGAGTTGATGGGTGCTGACGAGTTGATGGGTGCAGCACACCAACATGGCACAAGTATACATATGTAACAAACCTGCAAGTTATGCACATGTACCCTAGAACTTAAAGTATAATAATGATAATAAAATAAAAATAAAAATAAAATAAAAAATAAAAATTAAAATAATAATAATAATAATATTCCATCTTGTACATATACCTCATTTTCTTTATTCATTTGTCCATTGATTGACACTTAGGTTAATTCCATATATTTGTTATTGTGAATAGTGCTTCAATAAACATGCAAGTACGGGTATCTCTTTGATATACTGATTTATTTTCCTATAGATAAATACCCAGTAGTGGGATTACTGAGTCATATGGTAGCTCTGTTTTTAGTCTTTGAGAATCTTCATAGTGTTTTCCATTGTGGCTGTACTAATTTACATTCCCACCAACTATGTATAAAAATTTTCTCTTCTCTGCATCATCTCACTAGCACCTGTTTTTATTTTTATTTTTATTTTTTTGTCTTTTTAGTAATAGCCATTCTAACTGGGATGAGATGATATCTCATTGTGCTTTTGATTTGCATTTCCCTGATGATATATATATATGCCTAACATCACTTAGTTGTTTGAGTTTCTGACATAACCTGGATATTAGTCCCTGGTCAGATGAAGAGTTTCAAAATATTTTCTCCCATTCAGTAGGTTGTCTCTTCACTCTGCTGATTGTTTCTTTGCTGTGCAGACACTTTTTAATTTAATATAATCCCATTTTTTCTATTTTTGTTTTTGCTCCCTATGCTTTTGAGGTCTTAGCAATAAAATCTTTGCCTAGACCAACGCTGTAAAGTGTTTTCCCTATGTTTTCTTCTATTAATTTTATAGTTTCAGTCTTATGTTTAAGTCTTTAATCCATCTTGAGTTGATTTTTATGTATGGTGAGAGATAGGAGTCTAGTTTCATTCTTCTGTATATTGATATCCAACTTTCCATGTCCTTTCCTCAAATGTATGTTCTTGGCACCATTGTTGAAAATCAGTTGTCTAGAAATACACGGATTTATTTCTGGATTTTCTATTCTGTTCTATTGGTCTATGTGCCTGTTCTTATATCAATACCATGCTGTTTTGGTTACTATAGTCTTGCAATATATTTTGAAGTCAGGTAGTGTGATGCCTCCAGTTTTGTTATTTTTATTCAGTATTGTTTTGACTATTCAGGCTCTTTTTCGGTCCCACACAAATTGTTCTTTTCTGTTTCTGTGAAAAAATGACATTGGCATTTTGATAGGGCTTGGATTGAATCTATATCTTTGGGCAGTATGGTCATCTTAATGATATTAACTCGTTTGATTCATGAGCATGGGATGTTTGTGCCCTCTTCAATTTCTTTTGTCAGTGTTTTGTAGTTTTCCTTGTAGAGATCTTTCACCTCTGTTCCATGGTGGGCAGGCCTATGCAAACCTGCCCCCAAAGTCCACGGAAGCTGAGAGACAAAAGAAGGAGACTGATAAATCCAGTTTCTTAGAAAGAAACATTTAATCATGACTTATGAACAGAAGTTATGTCTGTGTCTTAGGTGGCAGCAAGACAAGATGGTGGATTCCTGCTCTTATCCAGATTCAGGGGTTATATACCATAGGAAACTGGTATGTGTGATTTGGAAGGGATATGTAGGACAGTTGAGGTACAATGACATCAAGGTTGCTTTGACCTAAGGGCAGGATTTATGTTAAGTGTCTGCTCTTATACAAGGAATAATAGATAAACTGGAAATCTTAGAAGCCTTCTTGGAACTGGGGTTAATGAGAAGTCAATATGACTGATTAGCAACCAAGATGGAGTTGCTTTCACCTCTACAACCTCCTTGGTTAAATTTATTCCTAGATATTTTTCTCTGTAGCCACTGTAAATGGGATTGACTTCTTGATTTCTTTCTCAGCTAGTTTTATTATTGGTATATAGAAATGTCACTGATTTTTCATGCTACTGTAAAGACACATGCACATGTATGTTTATTGTGGCACTATTCACAATAGCAAAGACTTGGAACCAACCCAAATGTCCATCAATAATAGACTGGATTAAGAAAATGTGGCACATATACACCCATGGAATACTATGCAGCCATAAAAAAGGATGAGTTCATTTCCTTTGTAGGGACATGGATGAAACTGGAAACCATCATTCTGAGCAAACTATCGCCAGGACAGAAAACCAAACATCGCATGTTCTCACTTATAGGTGAGAATTGAACAATGAAAACACTTGGACACAGGGCAGGGAACATCACACACTGGGGCCTATCATGGGATGGGGAGATGGGGGAGGGATAGCATTAGGAGAAATACCTAATGTAAATGACAAATTAATGGGTGCAGCAAACCAACATGGCACATGTATACATATGTAACAAACCTGCACATTGTGCACATGTACCCTAGAACTTAAAGTATAATAAAAATAAATAAATAAATAAATAAATAAATAAATAAATAAATGTCACTGATTTTTCTATGTTGATTTTGTATACTGCAACTTTACTGAATTTATTTATCAGATCTAAAAATGTTTTTGGTGGAAACTTTAGGTTTTTCTAGATGTAAAATCATGTCATCGGCAAAGAGGGACAATTTTACTTTCTCCTTTCCAATTTGGATGCCTTTTATTGTTTTCTCTTGCCTGATTGCTCTGACTAGAACTTCCAGTACTATGCTGAATAGGAGAGTGAAAGTGGGCATTCTTGTTCTGTTCCACTTCTTGTGGGAAAGATTTTTTAGTTTCTCCCCATTCAGTATGACATTAGCTGTGGGTTTGTCATATATGACCTTATGTTGAGGTAAATTCCTTTTAAGCCTAGTTTGTTGAGTTTTTGTCATGAAGGAATGTTGAATTTTATCAAATGCTCTTTCTGTGTCTATCAAGAGGATTAAACGATTTTTGTCTTTCATTCTATTGATATAATATATCATGTTTATTGATTCATGTATGTTAAACCATTCTTGCATTCCTGAGATAAATCCCACTTGACCATAGTGTATAATTTTTTTGATGTGATATTGGGTTTGGCTTGCTAGTACTTTGTTGAGAATTTTGGCTTGCTAGTACTTTGTTGAGATGAATATATTCATTTGGGATATTAGCCTGTGGTTTTCTTTTTTTGTCGTATCCTTGTCTAGCTTTGGTATCAGGGTAATGCTAGCCTTGAAGAGAATATTTCCCTTTCCTTCAACTTTTTGAGAATTGGTGTTAGTTTTGCTTTGAAAGTTTGGTAGAATTTGGCTGCGAAGCTATCTGGTCTTGGATTTTTCTTTGTTGGGAGACTTTTCATCACTAATTCAATCATGTTTTTTCTTATTGCCCTGTTCAAGGTTTCTACTACTTCCAAATTCAGTCTTGGAAGGTTGTATGTTTCCAGGAATTCGTCCATTTCCTCTAGAGTTTCTTGTTTGTCAGTGTATAGGTGTTCATAATAGTCTCTGATGATCTTTTGTATTTCTGTGATACCAGGAGTAATATCTACTTTTTCATTTATTATTTTATTTATGTTGGTTTTCTCTATTTTTTTTCTTGGTTAGCCTAGCAAGTGGTTTATTGGTTTTCATTAAAAAAAAAAAAAAAAAAAAAAAAAAAAAAAAAACTCAGCTTTTAATGCCATTGATTCTTTGTATTGGTTTTTAGTGTCTATTTTGTTTAATTCTGCTCTGGTCATCATTACTTTTTTCCTTCTACAAATGTTGGGTTTGGTTCATTCTTGTTTTTCTAATTCCCTGAGGTGCATCATCAAATAGTTTATTTGAAATCCTTCTAATTTTTTGATGTATGTGTTTATTGCTATAAAGTTTTCTCTTAGCACTGCTTTGCTGTATTCCATAGGTTTTGTTACATAGTGTGTTCATTTTTATTTATTTCAAGAATTATTTTTTATTTCCTCCTTAATTTTTTCCTTGACCCACTTGTCATTCAGGAGCATGTAGTTTAATTTTCATATATTTGTACAGTTTCCAAAGTTTCTGTTGTTGTTGATTTCTAGCTTTTATTCTACTGTGGTCTAAGAAGATACTTGACTTGATTTTAATCTTTTAAAAATTTGTTGAGACTTGATTTTGTCCTAACGTATGATCTATCCTGGAGAATGTTTTCTGTGCCAATGAGAAGAATGTGTATTCTGCAGCTGTTGGATACAATGTTCTGTAAATGTTAGGTCCATTTGGTCCAATGTGACATTTAAATCCAATGTTTTTAAATTTTCACTGAAAATGATCTGTATAATGCTGAGAATAGGGTGCTGAAGTCCCTAAATGTTATTATATTTGGGTCTGTCTCTCCCCTTATGCCTAATAATATTTGCTTTACATATTTGGATATTTTGGTATTGGGTGCACATATGCTTAGAATTGTTATATTTTCTTGCTGAATTCATCCCTTTATCATTATATAATGATCTTGTCTTTTTTGTACTGTTTTTGGCTTAAAGTCTATTTTCTCTGACATTAATATAGCTCTTCCTGTTAACTTTTGGTTTCTGTTTGTGTGCAATACCTTTTTTCATCGCTTTGTTGTCAGTTTGTGTCTTCAGAGGTGAGATGAGTTTCTTGTAGGCAGTATATCATTGAATCATTTTTTTAAATCCATTCAACCAGTCTATATCTTTTAGGTAGCAAGTTTAATTCATTTACCCTAAAGTTTATTATTGATATATAAGGGCTTATTTCTTTCATTTTATTACTTGATATCTGGTTGTTTTACCTACCATTTGTTTATTTCTTTCTCTGTTATTGTTTTCATTGTGGTTTGGTGGTATTCTGTAGTAGTAACATTTCAGTTTTTCTCTTCCTTGTTTGTGTGTTTGCTCTAGCAGTGGTTTTTATATTTTCATGAGTTTTCATGATGGTACTTATTGTTCTTTTGCTTCCAGTTATAGAAATCCTTTAACTACTTCTCATAGGGCCAGTCTAGTAGGGATAAATTTCCTTAGCTCTTGCTTGTCTGGGAAAGACTTTATTTCTTCCTCCTTCATGAATGATACTTTTAGTGGACATACTATCCTTGGCTGGCATTTTTTTTTTCCTTCAGCACTTGAAATTTCATCCCATTCTCTCCAGTCCTATAAAGTGTTTGCTGAGAAATCCATTGTTAGTCTGACGGGGATATCTTTATTGTGACTAAATATTTTTCTCTTGATTCTCTAGAATTTTCTATTTGTCTTTGATTTTTGACAGTTTGACTATAATGTGCTATGAAAAAGACCTTTTTGAATTCTATCTGTTAAGGGATCTTTGAGCCTCTTATATCTGGATGTCTAAATCTCTTGCTAGACTTGGGAAGTTTTTATCTACTATTTTGTTAAATAGGCTTTCTAACTCTTTTGTTTCCTCTTCACCTCCTGGAACACCAAAAATTCAAATATTGCATTACTTTATGAAAGTGTCCCACATGTTGCAAAGGCTTTGCTCATTCTTTATTTTTGTTTTAATCTGACAGGATTACTTCAAAAGACCTGTCCTAAACTTCTGAGATTCTTTCTTCTGCTTGACCTAGTCTGTTATTGAAGCTTTTGAATGTATTTTGTATTTAATTCAATGTAGTTTTCAGTTTGAGAATTTAAGTTTTATTCTTTTTCATATCTGTCCCTTTGATATGAGGATGTCTTATTCATATCCTGAATAGTTTTTCTCATTTTTTAATATTGTTTTTCAGAATTATCTTGTATCCCAATGAACTCCTTCAGTATCAATATTTTGAATTATTTTTCTGGAATTTTGTAAAATTTTTTTGGTTGGAATTTGTTAGTGGTAAATAATTATATTCCTTTGTAGGTGTTATAGTTCCTTGCTTTTTAATGTTTTCTATGTTTTTACATTGATAACTGCACATCTGGTGTAACAGTCAGTCACATCTTCCAATTTTTAAAATTTGACTTCATAGGGGAGGAATTTTTCCTGAGGTTATATCTATTGTGTTGGTTGGGTAGGGCACTTTGGTTTCGATTCTGGATACATGCAGTACTGTAGTTTCTGTATGATTACATTAGTGATGTCTGTGACTTCCTTGGTGGCTTAGGGTGCATTTGTTAATGGGGGCTGTGGTAAGGTTTTGCTGGGACTGGGACATCAGTTGGGCCAGTCTTGAAGCCTCAGTGGTGACAGCAGTGGGTTGAGCATGCCTGTCCTTGAACCCCAGGGTGGCATACACTGGTCCTGGTGTTAGCAGCTCCAAGCTGGCCAATTCTTGGGACTCCAGGTGGCTTGCTTGGGTGCTGGGAATGACAGCAGTGAGTTGGGTGGGTGAGCAGGTTTTCAAACTATTGGGAAGCAGATGTGTGGCATGGTTGATGGCAATAGTAGTAGTGGAATAACCCTCTGGGACCCAAGTGGTCCACACTGGTATTGGCAGTCATTGCAACAGGTTGGGTGGTCCATTCCCCAGACTTACAAGAGAGTGCCAGCTTTGATGGTAGCATCAGGTTGCATGGAGCCAACCTCAGACCCCAGGAAGAGTGCTCAGGTGTCACTTATGGTGGACTGGGCTGGGCGATCTCCAGGTCCCTAGATGGTGTACTCAGGTACTGGGGTGTTGGGAAGCAACACCAAGTTGGGCAGACTTCCCTCAGGCCCCCTGGTGGTGCAAGCAGGTGCTAATGGGCAACCATTTTTATTAACAGGTAAAGGAAGCAGCCAACATTTTGCCAGGCACATTGGGAAAAAGCAGAGTTGTCTGGAGACAACTAGTAAGACTTAGTACATAAAGCAAATACTTAAAGAAAGAAAGATCTGGTGCAAAGTGGCCTGGGGACAATGGCAACAAGGAACCCAAAGAAGAGAATACAGAGACTTGGAATAGAGACTCTTTCCTCAATTTCATTTGTTAAGGGTGACTATTCTGTAAGTAGGCAGGAACTAGAGACTGATGTGTAAACCTGTTATATATTCTTTATACTTTTTGCAATTAACTGTGTGTTTTAAATTGAATCTAATTTCCATCAGTGATTCTAGTCATTCCCAACTAAGCCTTTGTTCATTTTCATGAACCCTTTCAAGTATGTTCAGATGGAGACATGTGGCTAAGTAAACTCTACTTGTTACAGTTAAGTCTCTGATGTCAAGAACAGTAAAATTCAGGTAGTCTGAACCTTCCCACATCCACCCTCAAAATTCTGTCTTAGTGAGGCTTAATTCCCAAGATCCCTGGGTCTTAGAAAATAAAGAGCAGAAGCACTCTCTTAAAATCAATAGACACTCCTAGATGTTGATTTTGGTTAATTGGCCTCTCAGGAAACTCTACTTTAACTTTTACTTAAGTCAAGAAATTTAAATGGAAAGCTAAAAAGAAGTATAAATTAAGGAAGGAGGTGATCAAGAAGGCACTAGGCGTTGGGAACTAGTCATTATAGCAGATAACAAAATACATAATGCTTAGACACAGTAGAAGTTTATTTATCTTAGTCCAAGGCAGATGTTCCTTCTCAGTGGAGGTTGTCTTGCTTCCATCCCCCAACTATCATTCAAAGACTCAGGCTGACAGGGGCTCTGTCATCTTCATCTACAGTTTCTAAGATCACCATAACCATCTCCATCCTAGGGGAAACAACATGGAGGAGGACTTAAGGGAAACATCCATGGGCCAAGACCACAAAGGGTTCTGCTCACATTTTTGGCTAGAACTTAGTTACACGGCATCACCTAACTACAAGGGAGTCTGGGAAAGGTGGCCTTAGCTATGCGTCCAGCAATATGAGGAAACATGCTAGTCAGTAGCAACTCTGATACAGAAGTTACATGAATGTATTGACCATCCCCCACCCCCCGCCCACACACACAGATACATACACTAACACTCACACACAACTTGGAATACTATTGCTTCATTTCCAAGATGATTACAGAAAATCAAGAGAGAGTTTTGCTTGAAATAATAAGAGTAAGGTAAGAGCTACCATTTACTGAATACTCGCTGTGTTCTCCTACCTGTGTTGAACACACACATTATCTTATTTAATCCTCATATCAACTCTGACTTTGCAGAAAAAGAAACTGAGACTGAGAGAGGTTAAGGCCGGATAGGCAGTCAGTAAGTAAAGAAGCTGGGATTTGAACCAAGGTTGTCTGACTCCAATGTCCATACCCTTAACTACCTCCCTATACAATCATAATCGCATCACAGAAGGACCAAAATATAAATTGCAATCTGCTCCAAAGTTAAGCCAGGGTTCTTCTATTTTCAATTCCAGGAAAAGGAAGGAATGATTTTCAGATTTTGAAAAATCTCAAGTGAATGAACTTGAAATAGAAAAGCAGGAAAGCCTTTGGCCAAGTTTAGAAATCCTTCGAACTACTTGGAGTCTGCCATTGAAACCCAGCCTGAGCCTTTCTGGTTTATTTTTAGTTCTTACCGGGCACCATTTCCTGGATCAGTGAAGTAGGTTTAAACATCCTGATGAAGTCTTTGAACCTAGTGAGAATTTTTTAACTGAGTGAGGAAGAAATGCAGCTAAACCCTGGGGCAAAAATATCTAAAATAAGAGTCCAACATTCAAGCAGTAAGAGGCCATACCTCTCAAAGCCAGTTGGGTTTTCCTGTGACCCCACAAGTTTGAAATCCCCTTAGACACCTCACTTGTTCCTTGAGTTTGTGTCTGAGTCTGGGAAGTGAAGGCTCTGTGATTTACTTAGCACCCTTTACCAACACTGTCTGGAACCCTAACAATGTCAATGTAGATCCTTAAACTCTGCAAATATTCCTATAATCTTTGTGGTTTGATCTTGATTAATCACCCATATAGAATTCAAAATCCTCAATGGTCACTCAGGCTAAAATCAGGAGACAGAAGTAGAGATACGCACCAGAAATTCTAAGTGAGGCGGGTTAGTAAATTCTGCTCACCACTGTCCACAGTTAGTGGCTTGTGATGCTTGTCAGCACTGGGACCAGGTGTACCCTTGGGTTTACTTTCAACATGTCATCATGGGCAGTGGTCCTAATTCAAGACCATTTGCCCTCCTGCTGACACACCTTGCTCACCTATGAAGAGCATTTGAAAGACACATCACCATTTGCCTCTTCTCTGAATCCTCTAGATACTGTCTCTCTAGCTGCTCATGTTAACATGCATCATGCTATGTCTTGGAGTTGTGAATGGAATTTTTGCTTCCCATTATAATCATGAGAAAAAGGACGTAAAGACAAACTTCCCTGTTACCCATCCTCCTTTTCTTCCGTGCAATTGTTTCCTCTTGAAGAGAAATAGAGGGAAGTGAAAACATTACTAGAATATGGCAAACTTTTCATGAAGCTGGGTTTTAGGTACAAGGGTGATCATTGTATTATTCTATGCAAACATTTTGTGATTTTTATTATTTCATAATAAATCAAATATTAAAGGAAAATAAAGTTAGACTGATTTTTTTGTGGTTTTTATTTCCAAGTCTATTACTCACCAGTGGATCCTGGGCTGTAGGGATGCCCACATAAAAGGCAATATTGGAGTTCTCTGTTGGGTACAAAGAGCTGACTGCCCCAGCTACTGGATATGTGCCCAAAGTTATTTTCCTTTACACTGTTTTATACCTTCCTCATATTGTCTTAGGTGAGCTTGTGTTTCCCAAGACAACGTCACAGTCTGCCACAATGTAGTTCCAGCAATGGCATAATCATTTTCCTGTTAATAATTTCATAGGTACTTTAACAGGGAAACACCTTGGTTATTGAGCTGGGCAGGCATTTCTCTTCCCCTGTCTTGAATTTTCTTCACATCATTCATTAGATTTATTCACAGGTAAACTTCTTTGGTAGAATTATAAATAATATCTTTATTAAAATACAAATTCTGACAAATAAAAATGGAATTGACTTTTGTATATAGATTTTATCACTTGTGAACTTGCTAAACTGTCTTATTAATTATAATAGTTTTTCTTGGACCACTTTTGGTTTATTTTCTATGTGGAAAATTATACTATCCACCAATAATGACAATATGGAGCCTTTTATTTCCTCTTTCTGTCTTACTGTACAAACCAGGACCTCTAGTACAATATTGGTGAGAAGCAAAGATATCATAATTGAGTTTGCATGTCTTCACAATTTTTTAAAAGTCACGTGTATGGCGATATAATTTTCATAAGGTAAAATTTATCCTTTGTAGCTGTATACATCTTTGTGTAACTATACCCACAATGAAGATGCAGAATATTTCCATCAGCCCAAAAACTTTTCTCATGTCTCTTTGTAGCCAGTCCACTTCCCTCCCTACCCTCAGCTCCTGGCAATCATTGATCTGCTTTTTGTCTCTGTAATTTTGCCTAAATCAATACTTTATTGCTTTTTACAATTGAATTGTATTCCATTGTAAGGCTGTAACACAAATTTTTTAAATCCAGTCACCAGTTTACAGACATTTGGGTTGTTTCTTGTTTGGGACAATTATGAATAAAGCTGCTATAAGTATTCACATACAAGATTTTTGTGGATATATGTCTAAATTTATTTTGGATAAACACCTAGGAATAGGATTGCTGAATTGTGTAATAAGTGTGTGTTTAACTTTATAAGAACCTGCCAAACTGTTTTCCCAAGTTGCTGGACCAGCAAAATGGCTTTTCCACCAAAAATGTATGAAAGTTCCAGTTGTTTCACATCCTTGCCAGCACTTAGTATTTTCAAATTGTAAAAAATGGCATTATTCTTGTATTGATGGTATATATGGTGGTATTCACTTGTAATTTTAATTTTATTTCCCTCATTACTAATGATGTTGAGCATCTCTTCAAGTACTTAGTAGTAGTTGCCATCCATATTTCTTCTCTGGTAAAGATCTATCCAAATCTTTAGCCTATTTTTCAAAATTGAGTTTCTTGGCTTTCTTTTCTTTTCTTTTCTTTTTGTTTTTTGTTTTTTGTTTTTTGTTTTTTGTTTTTTTTGAGATGTAGTTTCGCTCTTATTGCCCAGGCTGGAGTGCAATGGCATGATCTCGGCTCACCACAACCTCTGCCTCTCAGGTTCAAGCAATTCTCCTTCCTCAGCCTCCCGAGTAGGTGGGGTTACTGGCAGGCACCACCACACCTGGCTAATTTTGTATTTTTAGTAGAGACAGGGTTTTACTATGTTGGTCAGGCTGGTCTCGAACTCCTGATCTCAGGTGATCCACTCGCCTTGGTCTCCCAAAATGCTGGGATTACAGGCATGAGCCACCACACCCGGCCTTGTTTTCTTATTATGGTTTTCAGAGTTCTCTATCAATTCTAGATACCGTTTTTCCTCAGATTCTGTCTTTCAAATATTTTCCCCCAATCTCTGGATTTTTTTTTTTTTTAAATTTTCTTAATAGTGTATTTCAAAAAGCTGAAGTTTTTGTTGTGATGACATTTAACTTTGTCTTCTTTGGTTTGTGCTTTTTGTCTCCATTAAGAAATCTTTGCCTCAATCAAGTCCTCAAAGAGTTTTTCCTATGTTTTCATCAAGGATTTTTAAAGTATTGTTGGGTCTTACCTTTCAGTGTATAGTCTTTCAAGTTACATGGTGCAGGTTATGGATCGAGATTCTTTTCATTTGTTTGTTTAGTTGTTTGTTTGTTTGTTTGTTTTTCCAATTATTACTATCCATTCAACATTTCGAACACTTCTGAAGCCAAATGTGTGGGGTTCTTCCACACCAAGAACAATTTTCCAACTCTCCAGGATACCAACTGGATGTTCAATGATTCAATTCAATCCTGACATTAACTGCTCAAAGTTAACACCACAGCCTATATGTTAAGGGGCCCGTTCTACAAAACTGCTCCCCATTATATGTGCCATTCGCAAGTCCCAGGCCTCCTGTACCTCTGGCCAACCAGCAATAATACATCAGAGATTCCCATGACTCCTTCCTTGGGTTGAATAACTTGCTAGAATGACTCATAGAATTCAGGAAAACAGTTTACTTACTATCACCAGTTTACTATAAAGAATTCAACTCAGGAACAGCCAGATGGGAGAAATGCATAGGGCACACCACCCTCCCAGAACCTCTAATGTGTTCAGCAACCTGGGAGGTCTCTGACCCCGTGCTTCAAGGATTTTCCATTAATAGGCATGACTGATGAAATCATTGGCCTTTGAATTATTGGTGATTTAATTCAATTTCCAACCCCTCTCTCCTCCCATGAGGTCAGGAGATAGGGCTGAAAGTTCCAAATCTCTAATCACACCTTGGTCTTTCTGGTGACCAGCCCTCATCCTGAAGCTACCTAAGAGCTCCCCAGTCCCATTTATCTCATTAGTATACAAAAAGACACTCTTATCACTCCAGAGATTCCAAGGGTCCTGAAGCTCTTGTGTCAGGAACCAGGGCTAAGACCAAATATTATAATAAAAGATGTTTCTATCACCCCTGTCACTCTGAAAGTTTTAGGAGCTTTAAGCCAAGAACCAGGGAGAAAGACCAAATATATATTTCACAATATCACAACAATGAGTATCTAATTTTTCCAGCATCATTGTTTAAAAAAATATTTTTTCTCTTCATTGTATTGCCTTTACACTCTTGTTAAAAATCAATTTTATAGATATATAGTTTGTGAGGGTGTATACATGCAAACACACATAACACACACACAATTTCTATTTGGTATTATTGATGTACATGTGTGTCCTTTCACCATTACCCCACTGTCTCAATTACTGTAGCTTTATATTAATAAAGAAATTAGGTAGTGTGAGTCCTCCAAATTTGTTCTTTTAAAAAATTGCTTTGGCTATTCCATTGTCTTTGCTTTTCTACATACATTTTAGAATGAGATTGACAATTTTCATAAAAATGCCAGGTCAGATTGTGATTAAGTATTGAATCTATAGACCAGCCTGGGGGAGAACTGATATCTTAGTAATATTGGGTTTTCTAATCCATGAACAGGGTATAATTCTTCATTTATTTAGCTCTTTTTGTTATCTCTCATCAAGGTTTTGTAGTTTTCAGCATACAAATTTAGCCAGTATTTGGAATATTTATCTCTAGTATTTCATGTCTTATATATATATAAATGGTTTTTTTTTTTTTTTTTTGAGACAGAGTCTCGCTCTTCCGCCCAGGCCGGATTGCAGTGGCGCTATCTCGGCTCACTGCAAGCTCCGCCTCCCAGGTTCACGCCATTCTCCTGCCTCAGCCTCCCGAGTAGCTGGGACTACAGGCGCCCGCCACCAAGCCCGGCTAGTTTTTTGTATTTTTAGTAGAGACGGGGTTTCACCGTGTTAGCCAGGATGATCTCGATCACCTGACCTTGTGATCCGCCCGCCTCGGCCTCCCAAAGTGCTGGGATTACAGGCGTGAGCCACCGCGCCCGGCCAATGGTTTTGTTTTTTAGATTTCTATTTTCAAATGTCTGTTGCTAGTAAGCAGAATACACTTAATTTTTAAAATATTGACTTTGTATCATATGATCTTGCTAAATTCACTTATAAGACCTAAAAACATCTTTACAGGTTTTGGGGGTATTTTCTATGTGTACAATTATGTTGTTTGTTAATTAAGATAATTTTATTTCTTCCTTTCCTATCTATATACCTTTTATTTCTTTCTCTTGCCTTGCTGTGCTAGCTGGGATCTCTAGGATGATACTGTATAGGAAGAGCAGGAGGAGACATCCTTGCTTTATTTCCATTCTCAGTGAAACTATTTCCATGTTTCACCATTAAGTATGATATTAGCTATAGGTTTTTGGTAAATGTTCTTCATCAATTTAAGGAAGTTACCTTTTTTACTAGTTTACTGAGAGATTTAACACAAAGAGATATTAAATTTTTTCAAATAACTTTTCTGCATCAATTGAGATAGTATGGTATTTTGTTTCTAGTTTGTTAATAAGGTGAAATTGATTTATTTTAAAATTTTGAAATCTTACACTCCCAGAATAAACCCCATTTGGATAAGATATATTATCCTTTTTACATATTGCTAGACTCAATTTGCAAATATTTTGTTAAGGATTTTTGTGTCTACATTTATGTGAGTTATTGATCTTTAATTTTCATTTATACAATGTCTATATATAGTTTTGGTATCAAGGTTAAGCTAGTCTTATAAAATGAATTGGGAAGTATTATCTCCTCTTCTATTTTCTGAAACAGTTTGGTTAAAATTGTTATTATTCCTGCCCTAAATGTTTGGTAGAATTTACCAGAGAAGCTATCTCTATTAATTGCTACATAAAAAAGACCCCCAAAAATTAGCATCTTAAAACAACAAACGTGTTTTATTTCCCAGCTTCTATGGGTCAGGAATTTGGTAGCGGCTTAGCTGGGTGGCTCTGGCTTAAGGATTCTCATGAGACTGTACTCCTGTGATAAGTCAGGACAACAGTCATCTCAAGATTGACCAGAGCTATAGGATCTGCTTCCAAGCTCATACACATGGCTGTTGTCAGGGTTCAGTTCCTTGTGGGTTGTTGGACTGAGGGACTTTTTTTTTTTTTTGAGATGGAGTCTGGCTGTGTCGCCCAGGTTGGAGTGCAGCGAGGGGTTCTCACCATACCATGTGGGCCTCATTGTGAGAGCTGCTCACAACATGACAGCTTGCTTTGCCTAGGGCAAATAATGAGAGAAAAGAGAGAGACAATCCAAGATAAACGCTGTTGTTGTTGTTGTTGTTGTTGTTTTAATAACCTAACCCCACAAGTGTTATCCCATTCCATCACTTCTGCTCTATTCTATTTGAAAATCAATCAACAAATCTGTTTGACACTCAAGGAGAGGAAAATACACAACACTGCAAATACCAGGGGATGAGGATAATTGGAGAACAACCTAGAAACTGTCTATCACACCATCTGTACCAGCAATTTTCCTTTCAATTTCCTTCATGTATATAAACTCTTTAGGTTCATTTATTCCTTCTCCAGTGTGGTTTTAGTCATTTACGTCTTTTACCAAACTTGTCCATTTTGTCTAGGTTATCAAATTTGTTGGCATAAAGTTGTTCATAATATTTTCTTATCATTCTGATGTGGTCCGTAGTGATGCTTCCCTTTTTCTCCAGATGTAAGTCATTTGCATCTTCATTCTTTCTTTTTCCTGGTCATTTTGAATAGAGGTTTGTCAATTTTACTGATCTTTTGAAATACCAGTTTTGCATTTCACTGATTTTTCTTGATTAATTTCTGCATTTAATTTTATTGACTTCTGCATTCAATTTTATTGATTTCTGATATTATCTTTATTATTTCCTGTTCTCTCCTTGATTTAGGTTTATTTTACTTTTTCTGATTCCTTAAGGTGGGAGCTTAAGTATTGATTTGACACTTTTTCTCTTTTTCAATACAAGCACTTAATATTGTAAGTTTCCCTCTTGCCTCTTCTTTAGCTGCATCTGACAAGTGTTGATAAGTATGTTTTCATTACTAGATTTAAATCTACCATCTTTCTAGTAGTTTTCTATTCATTTCCTCTGTTTTTCTATAGATTTCATTTCATCTGTTTTTCTGTAGATTCTTCTTATGCCTTCTTTTGAATCAATGAAATATTTGCTGTAATTTCATTGTATTTCCATCCTAGGCATCCTAGTTATACCTCCTTTAAAATTTTTTTATTGATTTCCCTAGGGTTTATAGTATTTTTTTTTTTTTTTTTTTTTTTTTTTTGAGATGGAGTCTCGCTCTGTCGTCCAGGCTGGGGTGCAGTGGCGCAATCTCAGCTCACTGCAAGTTCCGCCTCCTGGGTTCACGCCATTCTCCTGCCTCAGCCTCCCGAGTAGCTGGGACTATAGGTACATATCGCCACGCCCAGCTAATTTTTTTGTATTTTTTTTAAGTAGAAACAAGGTTTCACCATGTTAGCCAGGATGGTCTCGATCTCCTGACCTTGTGATCCACCCGCCTTGGCCTCCCAAAGTGCTGGGATTACAGGTGTGAGCCACCACGCCCAGCCTAAAATTTTTTTTAATCAAACTTCATGTTCAAATCATATTACACTACTTCACTATAGCATAAAAACTTTGTAATAGTATACTACCAATTCTTCCCTCCCACATTTTGTGCTGTGATTTTATTTTCATGTGGTATAAACCTCATAATACAAGTCACAAACTTTTCTTTAGGGAGCAAGAAATATTTTATAACAATGAAAAATAAGAAAAAATGTCTTTGATAGTTATCTTCATTTTTACCATTTCTGGAGTTCTTAATTTCTTTGTGTGACTCTAAGTTCCTGAATGGTCTCATATTCTTATGCCTACAGAACTTCTTTGTAATACAATTCTGGCAATGCATTATTTTCTTTTTTCTGAAAAAGTTTTTACTTCATCTTCAGCTATTGTAAGTATTTTCTCTGGGTAAAAAATCGTGGCCTAATAGCTTTTTAAAAAAATTCCTTAAGATGTCACACCTTTGTCTTCTGGTTCACATCATTTCTACTCTGCTATATTTCTTATCATTGCTCCTCATCTTTAAAGTGTATTTTTTCTCTGGCCATCCTCCATATTTTATCTTTACCTTTGATTTTCAGCAGTTTTGATATAAGAAGTCATGTGTGTGTGAGTGTGTGTGTGCACACGTGCACGCTTGGAGTTCTCTGAGCTTCCATTTGATGTTGCCCCACAGATCTTGGATGTTGTGTTCTTTTTACTCTTCACTCCTTTCTTATTTGTATTTCAGTATGGATAGTTCTTATTGCTCTATCTTCAAGTTCATGGAGTCACCATAACTATGGTGATTCTACTAATAAGCCTGTCTACTAACTTTCTCTCTATTAGCACCAACATTGGGATCATCTCTGAAACTTGTTCTGTTGATTGCTTCACCTATTGACTATCGTTTGGTTTTTTTCCTCACCTTTTTGTGTCCTTAGAATTTTTTTACTGACTGCCAGACATTGTGCATAGAATAGTAGAGACTGTGTTACATAGTATTTGTGTTGAACAGATTCTAAAATAGCCCACAATTATCCCCAATTCCTGGTATTCACAGCTCTGTGTTATCCCCCCGTCTAAGGGAGGGCAGAACCTATAACTTGCTTCTAACCAGCAGAATATAGGAAAGAAGACAGGATGTCACTTTGGCAGTTAGACTCTATAATAACTTCCATCTTGCTAAAGCAGACTCTCTTTATTACCTTCTCAGCTTGCTTGTTTTGATGAACAAGTGACCACTGGGAGGCCCACATAGACAGGAACTGAGGGTGGCCTCCAGCCAACAGTCAGTAAAAAAAAGTGGGGCCCACAGTCCAACAGGCACAGGAAACTGAATCCTGCCAACAACCATGTGAGCTTAGAGGTGGATCCTTACCATTCAGCTTTCAGATGAGACCTCAGCCCTGGTTGACACATTGATTGCAGCCTCATGAAAGACCTTGAAGCACCGCTCCCAATTAAGTCCTGCCTGGATCCCTGACCCACAGAAACTGTGAGATAATAAATGTGTGTTTTTTAAACTGCTGAGTTTGTGATAACATTGTTATGCAGTGATAGATATTAACTAACATAGTTTTTACATCTAAATATGGGTGAGACTTCTCCTCTGTTAGGTCATCAGTGTAGGAGACTTGAGGAGTTAAAGAATATTTTTGCTAGGATTCTATCACCAGAGATTCTGATTTGATTAGTTGGAGCTGTGGCCTAAATATTAGAATTTTTCAAAATGACAGATGATTCTGATGTGCAGCAGTGTTTAAGAAGCACCATAAAGACAGTTTTTCACGTTTCCCTTCTGTTTCAACTGTTGCTTTTTTATATTCTCAGGTTCTCTTCTATAAATCACTTTGCCTCAATACTGATTCTTTGGCCTGTCTGGGCATGCCCAGTCATTCCTTCCCTTATGCACACCCACAATTTAGTACTTGGTTCTAGCCATATAGCATTGACAGGCCCAGATATTTGTAGGATGCCTATGGACAGTGACACTCAGAAAAGGAATAATAAGTCTGTATCTCCTGTCGCTGCACCCAGTGGTACTCAGCTGGGGAGGTGTAGGATGGCAGCATCTGTCAGGAGAGAAAGAGGAGTTGGAAATTTGGGATGAGGTGGAGCACTTTTGGCCCGTGAGTAACACATCCTAGCACAGTTTAAGAAGTTTCAAGAAACCATCAAATATTCTAGAGTTTACCAATAATAGAGAAAGAGCAACCATCAGAAAGACATACAGTAAATGCTGGGTCTGAAAAATCCTGGAGGAACAATGACCTTGCTCCTTCCCGTGATAATTCACTCCATCATGATTGTTACTTCGTCAGTGCCAAGAATACTAATGCTAATGCCTTAGTATTTAAGGGCATATGTTTGTGCATATCTGGGTGCAGTATATAGAAATATCAAATTGTTTGCTTATTTTTACTAGTTAGGCTGGCTGGTAGCTGGCTTATCCTGACTGATAAGTGTGTTTCTTATTTGTGTTCATGGTAAGTCATGCAGGATGCTGGACAGAAATCTGCTGAGAGTGATATGATTATGATGTTAATGGTTTGAGACCTTGAAGCCCCCAAACCACAAGGGCATAATAACCTGACTTGGAGAAGAAAATCCTGCCCTGGCTGGAAGCCAAGGGGACAACTGACAAGGAACACAGCCTCGGCTTGCATGTTTGCCGCTGGCTTCCTGCTCTGCTCCATGGCATCCTGCTCTGCTGACCACCCACTCTAGAAGACCAGCCTCACTGCCCATCTCCAGACACTGCTGCTAACTGTGAGTGATCATTGTCTCCTCTCCCCAGCCCTAACTGCTAAGCTGTGCCACAGGTTAGGCATTGATTTCTGGTTTGTTTGCTGTTAAAACTAGCCCACATAAAAAGGAAAGCAATTTAAATAGTACCTTGCTGTGAGAGTTTTTATCCTTTCTTAACAGTTCTCTTGGACAAAAGAACTGTGAGATTAAGGCAGCACTATACCTCACTCCCCACAGAGCTAAATTGCTCTGTGCCCTACCCAAAGGGCCATCTATCAGAGGGCATAAAGCATAGTGGTTGGGAACATGCACTTTGACATTAATAGAATAAGGTTCCCAGCTCTGCCATTTACTACCATTTACTAGCTTTATGACTCTCAGGCAAGATGCTTAACCCCCTTAGGCCTCTGCATTCTCATCTGCTCAGCACAGTATCTGGCACATGTTAGTTGCTCAATAAATAGGAGCTGTTATCATTGTTATTTAGACTTTTTCACCTAGAGGTATAATCTGTCCAGACACCCTATCACAAACTGGGGTATAGTTCACCCAGATTAGAAAATTATTACCTCTATCCCCATCCCTTCCTTCAGCATGGAGATCAATCCCTGGGTAGTGACTTCACTCATACTTAGTTACCCATCCACATATTTCTATATATGGAAGTCAAAATGCCCATTTGTTCTTAACAAGTGCCTCTTACATGTGCAAAACATAATGCCAAGTACTGGAGGAAACAAAAAACACATAAGACTTATGAGCTTAGAATTGGATCCTTGAGCTTGGAATTGGATCCTTCCCCATTCAAGCTTTCAGATGAGACCTCAGTCCTGACTGACATATTAATTGTAGCCTCATGAGAGACCTTGATGCGTAGCTCCCAATTAGATCATGCCTGGGTTCCTGACCCACAGAAACAGTAAGATAATAAATGTGCATTGTTTAAGTCACTGAGTTTGTGGTGACATTGTTACTAGAAGCAACTGCTTCTAACAGCTTACAATCTCTTTATGGAAACATGACATGTCTACTACATGTTAGCCAACAGTAGGAAGTACCATTTAATAAATGGTACAAAAATGTTTAATTCCCAAAGTGATCTATGGTTAATCTATATGTGGAATTATTACTACTTAATGATAACTAATAAACTCTAAAATACAGTATTGAGGCCTTAATTGCAAGTGTTTAAATTCAGATGTTAATTGTTTAAAAAAAATTAACTTTATAGCAGGCAGGTATTGTGCTATCTTTAGTCATCTATTAAACACACAAAATAAACAGATGTACAGATGTATAAGGTAAGATTGACAAAATCTGTATCTGTGCAAATTTTACTATTGTCATAGTGTTAACTTTTGCTATCCACAATCTAGGGCAGGTTACAGTTTTGATTCATTTTGACTCATCAACTTTTCTTTTTACTACCTGTAGCCTAAGTGGAGTCTGAGTCATGGTCATTGAGAAATGATGAGGAAAGAAGACCTCTGATTCTTGGCAGCTTAGCCTCGATTTGGGCAAAGCAAAATATCACCATAAAGGTTTTTCTGGCTTCCCATAATCCTCTGCTAACTGTATTATGGAACTGATGGTAATTACTTCAAAGTCCCTGGTGATTCTTGTGTCTTTGGTGCTGTTCATTGTCAATTCACCTCAGTCAACCAGCTGTCTCACAGACTTGCCTTTTGTACTGAACCTTTAATGAAATTGGCATTTGTGTCAATAAACTTTAAGCCCATCTTGCTGAGATAATTATCTGGGTCACTCAAATTTCAGCCACTTCAAATAATTACAGCTTTTAGCCTTGAATATAAGGTGATGATTAAAGGAGAAGGAATCAAGGGTCCCTGTGCCCAAGTCAATTAGATGAAAATGCTGGCAGGTCTCGGCTCAGGCCTCTGATTTGAATGCATAAGCCTCTGGGCTATGTCAGGGCCTCACAGAGAATAAGTCACTCAAAAATACACATTTGTTTGGCTGAACCATGATCTAATTGTAGACACAACAATTTCACCACATTAGCTGTTAAGGGAAAAAGCCATCTCATGAACATTAGGACTGCTTTGTGGTACAATGGCACTGAGGACCAACAAACAGAGTCTTGTTCCATTTTCCATAAGAAGAACCAAGAGTATAGCAAAAATCTCTGTATAGATTTTAAAGCTATCCACATCCAGAGTTTGAAGATGAATTTTATAGTCTCACTAGATTTCTTTTCCATGGCTTAGTAAAACTTCAAGAGACTGGCTTTGTCATTTCATGGTCCTTATATATACAATGTAACAAAATTCCCTAATTTCAAAAGCCATATTCTCATTTTGGTCAAAAGCTTGAAATGTTCAGGAAAAAAAAAAAGAAAATCTTTGGAGACCAGGAAATTGTGACACCTAAATCCCTTTCCTTCCTTGGACTAGAAAGACAAAGCCCTTTATTAATCACCCCCACCCCCACCTCCATCTCCACCTGTCAACTTTTAAAACTGGAGACTAATGGCAGACAGGCTTCTCCTGCAGATTGTAATTGCCTTTCCAACAGAGAAGCTATCTCCAAAGCAACCAAGATATGAGCTATGAATTCAAGCTGAGACTTGATGTAAATTGCTTGCAGTGAAATTGAAATTTCCAAAAGAAAGCTGCACTGATTCAGTCTATTAAATGCATTCCTATCTCAAATCCAGGGATGTGCTTTAGCAGCTAGGAAACTGTCCATACTTCGTATATTGTACATGGAGATAAGACCCAAGTGCTTTATAATCTGGTCTTAAATGTAAAAAGAAATGCTGCCATTATTGATAATACAATTCAATAATCATTGTTCATTATCTAAAGCAGTCTGACTGTCCACAGCTGCCCACATTAGTCCCAAAGTGAAAAAATAGTGTTTTACACACCCTCACTTCACATTGGCTTTCTTATTTTCCACATTAGCTTTCTCATGTTTTTGTGCAAAGTAGTTTTGATCTTTGGCATGTTTTGACTACTTAGTATCAAATATTCCTATATGTTTTCTCAATTTGTTTTGTTTTCTTAATATTTCTTCCATAAATCCCTCTATCCCCAAAACAGGATCTAGGGTCAGATAATGTTCTATTGCACTAAGCAACATTATTGTCCAATTATAATAATAAATAATTTTCCTAGGAAACCTTGCATAGGGCACAAGATATGTGAATCCTTGGGGGCACAAAATTTGGTGAGCACTTGACATAAACCGTTGAACTACAAACACTTCAGGCTGCCTCCATCAGCCATTCACAGCCCTGCCCTCTCCTAAGTCCACTTTACTTCCCCTACTTCCACATCCCCTACACACTCAATAACTTTAGGTTTCTTCAACCTTTGCTTATGAAAATCATAGAATGGGGGAATAAACATCAGGGACTCACTCTGTAGCATTCCCTGGCCTTCATTCTCTCCTTTTCCCCTTACAACAGGACCCTGATTTTTAGGAGGTCCCATGGCTGCTTGGAATAGACTGTATGTCCCAGCCTTCATTATAGTTAGGATGACCTATGACAGGTTCATGCCAATGGCATATAGACAGAAATTTATTTTAGCAATGTTTGGGAAAATCCATTACAACTTAGCTGGCCTGGGCTCTTAACTTCCTTTCTTATTTGTCCCTTCCTCCATCCTGCTGTCTGGTAGGTATGAATGCTAGAGTTCCAGCCACCCTCTTGGTGCAAGAAATTGAGAGCCATACCCTAGGTATGGTGGAGAACTCCAAGAAACAGCCACCATATTGGCCCTGGATTGTCCTCTTCCAGATTTTAATGTGAGAGGGACATTGTATTAGTCAGGTTTCTCTAGAGGGATGGAACTAATAGGATATATATATCAGCTGATTAGATGGTGCCCACCAGATTAAGGGGGGGTCTGCCTTCCCCAGCCCACTGACTCAAATGTTCATCTCTTTCAGCAACACCCTCACAGACTCACCCAGGATCAATACTTTTTATCCTTCAATCCAATCAAGTTGACACTCAGTATTAAGTATCACAAGTCAACCTTAACAACCTGAACCCATACATATCTCCTGAAATCATACAAAAATCTTCAAATAAAGACGATAATAAGGTCATTATTATGCCTAACATAACACAACTATTCTTCGTATAACTGGAAATGCACCAGTCCCCAACCCAAATATCATTACATAAAGTTAATAATACTTAAATGCTGATACGAAGTCAATAAATTTTATGTCACATGATAAAGGAGAAGGAAATAAAATGAAGATGTTTTCTTAGTACAAGTGCATAAATGCACAAACATGTTTTTAACAAAAGAAGGAGGAAATATTCGTGATGGTTACAGTCCTCATTTCTGCAGCTGGTCACATGTGGTTGTAGCTCATATTGATGACTACCTTCTTCTACTCCCCATTCTGTATACCCTTTGCCTTCAGCAAGCACCTCAGTAGGTCATGGTTTTTTTTCTTGGTGGAGTGACCCAAACCTTCAATCCTGAGGGGTCTGGACCACTTGTAGTCCTGCCTGGATTGGGCTGTTGTAGTTTCCCTTTGACTTTAATCACAGGGCATGGTAATACTAAGAGACACCCTAATGGATCTCCTGTATTCTATGCATACTCTTCCTTAACTCCATTGTGGAGTAGTAGACTGATTTCATCTTGATAGTCCAGGTCAGCTACCCTATCCAACACTGTAACTCCCTTCTCAGCCTGTTGACTTAAAGGTAGAAGGAGCCCAAAGTGTCCAGGTGGTAATCTTAACTTCCAGGTTAATGGAATTGTTGTGTCTCCTGGTGACGGCATTCCTCCCTCTGGAACTAAGACCTCTAGGTCAGCAGAACGTAATGCAGCAGGAACAGAAAGCAAGAATCTTGCTACTGCATCACTAGGGGTGATGATGAGTGGTGCCACTTCCACTGCCACCCTTGATTCCTGGACCTGTGATTCCCAGCTATGGGAGAAAGAGTACCATATATTGGACGCTGATTCAGAGCATACACAGCCTTCAGGACAACTCTGCCCAAGCCCTGCAAAGTACTGTCACCTAGTTGGCATTGTAATTGTGACTCCAAAAGGCCATTTCACCATTCTATCAATCCAGCTGCTTCAGTGATGGGGGACATGGTAAGACCAGTGAATTTCATAAGCACAAGCCCACTGCCACACTTTTTTAGCCATAAAGTGAGTGCCTTGGTCAGAGGCAATGCTGTGTGGAATACCATGACAGTGGATAAGGCATTCGTGAGTACACAGATGTTAGTCTTGGCAGCATTGTGTGCAAGATAGGCAAACCCATATCCAGAGTAAGTGTCTACTCCAGTGAGGACAAACCTCTGCCCTTTCCATGATGGAAGAGGTCCAATATAATCAACCTGCCACCAGGTAGCTAGCTGATCACCCCAAGGAATGGTGCCATATCAAGGGCTCAGTGTTGGTCTCTGCTGCTGGCAAATTGGGCACTCAGCAGTGGCCGTAGCCAGGTCAGCCTTGGTGAGTAGAATTCCATGTTGCTGAGCCCATGTGTAACCTCCATCCCTGACACTATGGCCACTTTGTTCATGGGCTCATTGGGCAATGACAGGGATGGCTGGGGAAGGAGGCTGAGTGGTGTCCACAGAATAAGTCCTCCTCTCCGCTTGATTATTAAAATCCTCCTCTGCTGAGGTCACCCTTTGTTGAGCACTCACATGGGATACAAATATCAGCATGGTTTTTGATTACTCAGAGGTCAATCCACATACCTATTCCCCAAATTTCTTTGTCACCAATTTTCCAATCATGCTTCTTCCAAGTCCCTGACCATCAAGCCAAACCACTGGCTACAGCCTGTGAATCAGTATATCGTCACACATCTGGCCATTTCTCCTTCCTCGCAAACTGCACAACCAGGTGCACTGCTTGAAGTTCTGTGCACTGGGAAGATTTCTCTTCGCTGCTGTCCTTCAGGGATGTCCTAGAAAGAAACTGTAGTGCTGCAGCTGTCCACTTTTGGGCGGTGCCTGCATATTGTGCAGAACCATCTGTGAACCAGGCCCTAGTCTTCTCTTCCTCTGTCAACTGATCATAGGGAGCTCCCCATGAGGCCATCGGTGCATGCTGGGGAAAAGAAGGCAAAGTGGCAGGAGTGGAGACCATGGGCGTTTGAGCCACTTCCTCATGTAACTTACTTGTGTCTTCAGGACCTGCTTGAGCCTGATCGCTCATGTATCACTTCCATTTGATGATGGAATGATGCTGTGCGTGACCCACTTTATAGCTAAATGGGTCAGAAAGCATCCAGTTTACGATGGGCAGTTCAGGTCACATGGTGACTTGATGACCCATAGTCAAACATTCACTTTCCACCCAAGCCCAGTAACAGGCCAACAGCTATCTCTCAAAAAAACAGTTGTTATCTGCAGAAGATGGCAGGACCTTGCTCCAAAATCCTAGAGGCCTCCACTGTGATTTACCTATGGGGGCCTGTCAAAGGCTTTAAATAGCATTCTTATCTGCCACTGACACCTCAAGCACCATCGGATCTGCTGGGCCATGTGGCCCAAATGGCAGAGCAGCTTGCACAGCAGCCTGAACCTGTTGAGGAGCCTTCTCCTGTTCTGGATCACACTCAAAGCTGGCAGGCTTTCGGGTCACTTGATAAGTGGGCCAGAGTAACATACCCAAATGAGGAATGTTGCCTCCAAAATCCAAATAGGCCCACTAGGTGTTGTGCCTCTTTCTTGGTTGTAGGAGGGGTCAAATGTAGCAATTTATCCTTCACCTTAGAAGGAATATCTTGACAGGTCCCACACCACTGGGCCCCTAGAAATTTTACTGAAGTAGAAGTTCCCTGAATTTTAGTCGGATTTATTTCCCATCCTCTGGCATGCAAAGGTCTCACCAATAAGCCCAGTGTGTTTGCTACTTCTTGCTCACTGGATCCAATCAGCATAATATCATCAATGTAATGGGCCAGTGTGATATCAAAATGAAAGCGAAAAGCAGTCAAGTTCTCTCCAAATACGATTACGACGCAAAGTTGGAGAGTTGATGTACCCCTGAAGTAGGACAGTAAAGGTATATTTCTGGCCTTGCCAGCTGAAGGCAAATTGCTTCTGGTGGGCCTTATGGACAGGAATGGAGAAAAAGGCATTTACCAAGTCAATGGCTGCACACCAGGTACCAGGAGATGTGTTAATTTGCTCAAGCAATGAAACCACATGTGGTGCAGCAGCTGCAATTGGAGTCAACACTTGGCTAAGCTTATGATAATCCATTGTCATTCTCCAAGATCCATCTGTCTTCTGCACAGACCAAATGAGAGAGTTAAACGGAGATGTGGTGGGAAGCACCACCCCTGCATCTTTCAAGTCCTTGATGGTGGCACTAATCTCCACAGTCCCTCCAGAGATGCAATATTGTTTTTGGTTCACTATTTTTCT